>NC_136469.1:70148322-70781089 GCF_902686455.1 Sciurus vulgaris | reverse complement strand
CCCCGTGTTCCTAAGCATACATTTTTAATTAAGAGATTTTATTTGTATTATTATTGTTATTATTTTGAGGTGCTGGGGATTGAACCCAGTGCTTTATATATGCTAAATAAGTGCTCCACCACTGATCCTCACCCCCTGTCTAGCATAAACTTTTGAGTTTCCTCTGTTTTATTTATGGGTTTGTAAGTTATTTCTTTCTACTGCTGAATAAAAATAGTCCATTCACTCGTTGAAGGGCATCTTGATTGTTCCCAAGTTTTGGCCGTTATGAATAAAGCTGATACAGACCTTCATGTGGAACTTTATGTGCAGACATTGTTTTGAATTCACTGGTAAATATCAAGGAGCATGATATATGGTAAGAGTATCTTTAGATATAAAAGAAACTCCCCAGATGTCTTTTTGAGTTTATGTTCCTGCCAGCAATTAGAGTTCCTTTTGCTCCACATCCTTATCAGCATTTGGTGTTGTCATTATTTTGGATTTTCACCATTCTAATGGTATATAGTGCCATCTCATTTTTTAATTTGCAGTTCTTAATGATGTATGATGATCATCTTTTCATATGCTTAGTTGCTATCTGTATATCATCTTTATGAAATGTCTATTCAGATATTTTGCCTATTTTTAATTTTTTTTAGTTTTAGAACTGTGGGTTGAACCCAGGGGCACTTAACCACTGAGTCACTTCCCCAGCCCTCCCCCCTTTCTTTTTAAGGCTCTTTTAAAATATTTTTTTGGTTGTTGACGGACCTTTTCTTTATTTATATGAGGTGCTGAGAATCGAACCAGTGCCTCACACATGCTAGGCTAGCGCTCTACCACTGAACCACAATCCAGCCCCCAGCCCTTTTTATTTTTAATTTTGAGACAGAGTCTCATTAAATTGTTTAGGGCCTAGCTAAGTTGCTGACACAATTTAGGAGGATTGAACTTGCAATCTTCCTTCCTCAGCCTCCCAAGAGGCTGGGATTATAGATGTGTGCTACTGCATCCCGCTGCATGTGATAGTTTAACAAGTTAGATGCAAATGAGTGGACAAGAAATTCCAAACTGCTTTCACAGGATTGTGCAAAGGTTCCTGGAACTATGGTTTATGAGGCCTTCAAGGAATGGGACCTTCTTCTCCCCAGCACTTTCTTTTATTGTGGCCACCTCCCATCGTGAATTTAGTCATTCTGAATTATTTGTTGTCCCACTAATACTCTAGGCTATTTCACAGTTCCATGTTTTTTGCTCATATCATTCTACCTTCCTGAACACCCTTTCCTCCTTTTGTTCATCTAAACTACAACTCATCTTCTAAAATCTAATTCAAACATAATCTCTCATTTAAGGATTTTTCCAACTCTCTGCTCCCTGTAAATTGGCCATTCATCCTTGAATAGTGGTGGATCTCTCTCTCTCTCTCTCTCTCTCTCTCTCTCTCACACTCTCACACACACACACACACACAAACAATAACAACTCAGTGAACTTATTGCAATTACTGATTTATATATCTGTCTCACCTATTGATCCATAAGATTCTTTAGGTCAAAATACCACGTTTTATTTCTTTATTCCTAAATCTGTCAGTTACTGGAACATAGCAGGTACTTAATAAATGTTTGTAAAATTAATGTAATATGCCCAATACCACATTTTAGTTGTTTCTCTTGCCAACAGAAGAAATTATTGCTGCTATGTTTTGGATATGGTTTGTCCCTCAAAGGCTCATATTCTGTAACTTTGATCCCTAGTATGGCATGTTAGGTGTTGGTGGATACTTGAAGAAGTGGGGCCTAATGGGAGGTAATTAGGCACTGTTTTCATGAACCAGTTAATGCTGCTTTGTGGGAATTCTAGCTTTCATGAAATTAGAGTAATACTGCAAAAACAGTTGCTCTAAAGTAAGGCCACCCTATGTATTTGAGACCTTCTGAATGCAGCTAATTTCTTTTCTACTTCTCTGTTACACAGCCATAGGGCCCTCACCTGAGCCTAGTGGATAACAGTACCATGCTCTTGACCTCCAGACCTACAATCTAAATAAGCCTGTTTGTGTGTGTGTGTGTGTGTGTGTATGTGTGTGTGTTTGTTTTTGTTTTTAAAGTACCCTACATTGTCAGCTTCTGGCTAGCTTTAAAAAAATTGTTTGAGAATAGCCAGGCATGGTGGCATACACCTGTAATCCCAGTGGCTTGGGAGACTGAGACAGAAGAATTGAAGACAGAAGACTGAGACATCAGCAATGGCGAGGTGCTAAGCAACTCAGTGAGACTCTGTCTCTGAATAAAATACAAAATAAGGCTGGGGATGTGATTCAGTGGTTGAATACCCCTGAGTCCAATCCTTGTTACCCAAACCCCCCACCAAAAAAAAAAAAAAAAAAAAAAAAAAACACTTAACCTCTTCAAAACAAAACAAGAAACATTTTTTACATCACCAAGTACAATGATAAAAACCATGAAATTAGTATCAGTATACTATTATTGTATAATTAATGAATTTAAATTTCTCTGTCCCACTAAGGCAATGATATACTGTTCTTTTCTTGTCTTTTCTCCTTCTTTCCTTTTCTTTCTTCTTCTTCTTTTTTTTTTTTTTTTTGCTGGGTTTCAAATCCAGGGCCTCACTTATACTAGGCAAGCATTCTTCCAGCTACACCTTTAGCCCTGATGTTTTTGTTTTTCATAACTAAAGAAACATTTCTGGTCCAGGATCTAACCCAGAATCAACCATTGCACATTGCATTTTATTGTCCTATCTCATTTGTCTTTTTAATCTGAAACAGTTTTTTCTTTCATGACCTTGACATTCTGAAGCATACAGGAAGTCCATTCACAGCAAGTCTATCCCTTAATTTGATGTGTCTGATATTTCTTATGATTAGATTCAGGTGATTCATTTTTGCCAGGAAACTCATAGAAGCAATGCTCTGTCTTCAGTGCACCATTCTGAGATACATGACTGTACGGAATCCCACGGAAACCATGCCAGACACGGGAAATCACATAAGGGAGTTTATTAAGCAAACAGAGTGTCTCCCTGCAGGTAAGAGAGAAAATGAGAGGAAAAGAAAGAGAATGAGAAAGGGCATGCGCGCTAGAGAGAGTGTGAAAGCCAGGAGGATAGAGAAAGTGAGGAGGAGAGACAGAAGGATGAGAAAAGATGGCCCAGTAGCTACAGTAAAGCAATTGAATTCCGCGGGGCTAACAGGGGACCAATATCGGAGAAGGACACTTGCAAGCTGACTGATGAACCAATAGCTAGCCAGGATGTTCACAGATTGACAAGTGATTGGGAGGCGGGGAAATGGCTGCACCCAAAAGGTCAGGGGGAGCAGCTTTATACATTACAATGACTGTCTATGGTAACTCTGGTTGTGTTTTTAAAGTGGTGCCTGCATGTTGTCTCCACTGTAAATTACTGTTTTCCTCCCTGTAATGGGAATGAGGTTACACTTAAGGTTAAAAGACAGAGCAAGTATCTCTAAGCAATCTAAGTGAAAATTTTTTAGCTCTGTTACTTGACCTTCCTAGAAATTTCACATAAAAATTAGAAGCCTTTAATAACATGATAATCTTCTGCATTTTTAGTGCTTCTGTTGGAAAATTATTTACAAAAACAAGATGTGGCTCTGAATTCCACAGAGCTGAATATTAAAACCTTCAGGAAATGGGAGTTCTGTATCTATCAGCTCCTCAGGGAGCTTGAATACAAGAGAACTGTCATTTCTATGATGCTCTGTGCATTTGGTTCACTGTTGGATCACTCTTCAAAACCCTCTGACAGGAAGATAACGTCCTATGTTATTAGTCACACTTCGCAGTCAAAAGAACAGGTTTATGTTGGTGTTAAAACCATGAGTCTGACTTCCAGCCCTTTTGTTCAAGTCACATATTCTTTAAGGGGAAACTATATTGAAATTGCACAGGTGGTTAGATGCATGTTTACTCTTTTCAGGAGTCTTAAATCTAGCACAATAAATAGAATGTTCTTCAATTATTCTTTCAAATGTTTCTACGTCATAGGAAAGAAATCACTCAGTTCTAAGGAAAACATGTCTTTCCTTCTTAGCTCCAGTTGATGGAAGCCTTTCATGTTAGGATGCCATTTGGGAGACCCTATACAACATGGAAAGAACTGCCTAGGCAGACTGTGAGGACTGCTATAACAAAGGTCCACAGCGTGGGTGGGTTAGGCAACAGAAATTGATTTTCCCTCAGTTCTTGAGACGAGAAGCCCAAGATCTAGGTGTCAGCATAAGGCTCACCCCCTCCCCCCTGCTCTCGACTTGTAAATAACCATCTTCTTCCAGTGTCTTGTTTCCCTATCTCCTGTTCTTACAAGGACACTGTCATATTGGATGTGAGTGTGCACCCATATAACCTTGTTTTCTTTTAGTTACCACCTTTTTTTGGATATTGGGGATATAACCCAGGGGTGCCTTACCACATCCCCAGCCCTTTTTATGTTATGTTTTGAGACAGGGTCTCATTGAGCGACTCATTGAGTTGCTGAGTCTAGCTTTGAACTCATGATCCTTCTGCCTCAGCCTCAGGAGGCACTGGCATTATAGATAGGTGCCACTGTGCCCAGCTAATTCTCTCTCTACAAATACAGTCAGGCACATTTTGTGGCATTAGTGATGGGGACCTTCAACAAATGAATTTTAGGGGAACAAAATTCACCCTATAATTCTACTTTTCTAGTCTCATTGGCTTGGTATAAAAAGTTCTTGGTTATTCTACCAACTCTACAGGACTTAAAGGGAGGTATCATATATTCTGAAGTCTCTTCATAGACTTTATAATGCATATTTAAATTTAATTCTTCAACAGATATAGTTCACTTGGAGAACTATATATAGTTCTTAATGAATAGGGAATTATGAGAAACATTTGCTTTTTTTCTCTTTCCACATTTTTTAATTGGTACATTATAGTTGTACATAATGATGGGATTTGTTGTTACATATTCCTACATGCAATATAAAAATATAATTTGGCCAATATCACTTCCCAGCCAACACTCCCCTGAAACATTCACTTTTGGAGTAATGATGGCCCAAGAAAAATATCTGTTTTCTCTTTTCATAATTGGATGTTACGTTAACTCTACAGGACTTTTACAACTTGAATTAAAAATTTTCAGGAAAAACTCTGAACTAAAACTAGATATATACACACACATACACACATATACATGTATACATGCATACATACATACATACATACATAGAGTTCTCCTAATGTAAAGATGTACATTACTCACTCAATTGCTTTTCTTATCTCATTCCTCTATAATAATGGTATAAATGTGAATCCTGACCAAATATTTTAGAAGGAACTTCCCAGGGGCACTCTAACACTGATCTACATCCCCAACTGTTTTTCTTTTTTAATTTGTGACAGGGCTCACTAAATTGTTTAGGGCCTCTCTAAATTGCTGAGGCTGGCCTTGAACTTGTGTTTCTCTTGCCTCAGTGTCCTGGATTGCTGGGATTACAGGCATATGCTACAGGGCCCAGCAGATAGCAGTTTTAAAGTAGATATACTCGAGTTCATATGGATAAGAGTAATCCATATAAATTGCAGATTAATTGCTATCTCCATTCCACATTATCCTTGAAAACTGTAATCTAACAGAGATTCTACCAGGTAGGATGCTGGTGGTTACCTTGGCAGAAGGAGAGGAACCTAAGAAAATAAGTACATGTCACTTAACACTCAAATTTATTGGTCAAAAAAGTCACAGGACTGTTTAACTTCAATGGGGTGAGAAAGTACTGTACATGTGCTTGGAAAAAGGTTATTGACTGCCAAATCTAGTAATATTTATGTCAATATTACTTAATAATGATTCTTTTATAGTTTTCTAGTCCTCTTATGCATTATGTAGTCAATTTAAAAGAAATCATGTGACTAAATCACGCAGACAATTGCTAATACTTTTATTCTGGTACTCTATTTAAATTGAAACATCCTAGGTATTGTTGATCTCAGATGGCTCTGATGTTATTTAAAGAGGCTTTGTCATACAATTTCAGATAGTTTTTGAATTTTGTTATTATTGAGATAGTAAAGGCTCCCTGAGTTATTCTTCAATAATGCATCACATTCCCCTGTAATATGTAATGCAGTTCCTATGTCAGCCTGTTTTGGGGTCTATAATTTAAATTCCACAGCAGACACTAAAGAAATCATGTTCTAATAGTTCCCTTATTTTATTTCTTCCATCTAACATTTGTAATATGATATAATGATATGTAATATTTTAAACAATATTCATGTATAATGAAATAGACATCTTGATTAAATTAATTGGTCTTATTAGTCAGACAAGAAGTTACTAGTCTGGTGAAATTCCAGTTCTGATTTTATATTCTGTCCTGGATTAATGTTATAAGAATTATCTTAGAATATATTCTATATATTTTTTGGATACTAGTCTCCTTTTATATATAAATTAGAAAATATTTTCTTTTGTTCTATGGGTGGTATTCTCTCTATTTTTTAATATGTCAATTTATTTATTTTTGTGTGTGGTACTAGGGATTCAATCTAGAGGTGCTCTACCAGTGAGTTACATCCCCAGCCCTGAATTGCTTTTTAAATTTCCTTTTTGGTTTCTTTCATTACTACTATATATAATTGATTTTAATAAATAGATCTTATATTCTGAAACTTTGCAGAACTTACTTATTAGTTCTGATCATTTTTATAAAATTGATTCCTTAGAATTTTCTCTATGTAATATCATATTATCTGGATAAAAATAATTTTACCTTTCCATTTCAATCTAGATGTCTTTTATTTAATGTTCTTGCCTCATTGCCCTTTCTAGAACCTCTAGCACAATGTTGAATAGAAATGGTAAAAACAGACATCTTTACTTTGTTCCTGATTTTAGGAGAAAAACATTCAGTCTTTCACCATTAAGTGTGTTATTAGCTATGGGTTTTTCACAGATACTATAAATAAACTATCTGAGAATTTATAATTATTATGCTCCTCTCTTACACAGCTTCATGACCAATTCATGATAGCATAACAGAACTTGATGGAATTGTTATAAACATTAAGCAAGAAATAGGGTTACATCTTGTTTCATCTGTTAATTACTGCCCAGCTTTGTCTTTGTGCTTACCCTGTCCCTAAACTCCACCAAGGAAACTGACCTACTAAAGGATTCTATTGCTTTAGGAGCCATAATTATTCTGCTGATATTTTCCCTCCTTTCCCACCTCCAACTGTCTCACCTAGGAGCAACTTAACTTTAGGGAAAGCACTCATTTTCACTCTCTAAGGCCAGATTTTAAGGGATTAATTTAATCAAATGAATTTTCTTTCCCATAAGTTGGACCTAAGGAACAACAATAACAAAAAGAATTTTTTAGTAACTAGTAGAAACTTTAACTGAAAATTTATGAGAGTGTCTGGTTGGGAAGCCATAATGGATCAAGAGTAAGCTAAAATTGTGGGGAAGCTAAAGTGATAAGTAAGCCGAAGTAGTTTATTAGAGCAGAAGAGAAAGAAGTAAATACACAGAATAGAGCTGAGTAACTCTGAAAACGTAGTACTCAAGGAAAGATTCTAAACTCTGAAACCTAAGGTTTCTGGAATGAGCTTGAAGAGAAAACCAATCTCCAGCCCCAGTTCATAAAATGCCATGAAATCCTAATCTCCTTATTCCACCACGTACACTGGCTAGGAAGAGTCTCTTTTTGCTTGTAAACAAATGAAATATCTAAGAACATTCAGCAAAAGCATCACATTTGACAATAATTTCTTTTTCTTAAATGTTCTGATCTCTGAAGAGAAGACATAGAAAAGAAGAATGAAAATTGTTTGGGGTGAAATGCATGAAAATAATGAATAAAGAAAATAGGAGGACTTTAAGGTCCTTGCCCTTAAGAAGCCTGTGGTGTTAGAAATGTGGTTAGCGTTGCTGGGCATGGTGGCACATGCCTGTAATCCCAGCAATTTAGGAGACTGAAGCAGGAGAACCACAATTGGAGGCCAGCCTCAGCAATTTAGTGAGTCCTCAAGCAACTTATCAAGATTCTATCTTTAAATAAAAAGTACTGGTAACATGGCTCAAGGTTAAAGTACCCTTGGGTTCAATCCCCAATAACCCCTCCCCCCAAATATGGTTGGTATTGACTAAGTAATTCCAATTTTGGAGAAATATTTGATAAGTGTTATAAATTTAGATCTGGAATGTCCCCCAAAGGCTCACGTGTTGAAGGCTTGATGCAGCAATATTCAGATTCTCCATGTGGGGCTCATGGGAAGTTATTGGATCATGAAGCTCTGACTCATCAATGGATTAATCCACTGATGGATTCATAATTGGATGGCATTATTGGGAAGTGGTGGAAACTGTAGGAGGTAGGGCTTAGTTGAAGAAAGTAGGTCACTGCGGTGTGCCTTGGTTTCTTCTTGCTTCTTGGCTGCCACGCTCTTCTGCAATGATGTTCTGCCTTGCACCAGGCTCAAAGCAATGGAGCCAGCCAACTATGGACTTAAACCTATGAAACTGTGATCCAAAATTAATCTTTCTTCTAAGTTGATTTTCTCAGGTATTTTGTCAACTGTAACTAAAAACCATCTAATGAAGCAGGGTGGCAATAATGAAATTATTAAAATAACAAAGTGTGTTGGATTAATTCTCAAGAATAAGGCAGTTGGAAAAAAAAACTTTGTTAATGGCAAACATACCATAAGAATGTAAAATGGCATAGTAGTAATACCAATTATAGATGATATCAATATCAAGAGGCCATATCTCGGCAGCAGGCACAGACTTTTCAGTGAAGAATAAAGTAATCATGAAAATGAGGTAAATAAAACATTTGAGATTAATTAGTTTTGTGCTTTAAACAACAATGACTGCTATTTAGTCTTTGTAAACAACTGAGATATAGATTATAATTTTTTTGTGTTGAATTTAATTAAACCTTCTCATAGCTGCCAAATTGAGTTAAGGGCTTTGCTAATGGAAGCTAGGAGATAATGATGGGAAGTGTTAGTATGTAATTGAGATGGGGAGCAATTTTTGACATGTTGGAGAAGCATATGAAGAATTAAATGGGATACCTTGGAATGTAATTGGGAAGTAGATAATGCCTAGCTCTGTGGGTACAGTAAGAATTATGGTGATTAAGGTATGGGATTTACATTCCATTTATTGGCCTGATAATCAGGTCTTGTTAATTACAGCAAATTACTAAACTGCTGCTGCTTTTGTTGATTTTGGATGATGATTTTTACCTACGTTAACTTCCAGTCTTATGCAAACTAAGCTTTATGGGGAGAATTTAAATAAAACATTTATCATGCAGAGAAACTTTAGTATAGAAATGATATGGTATTTGCCAACATTTCAGAGTGTGGATCACCAGCTTAATTAACTGACTTTACTTAAATGTAGCGGGGTATGAGAGCAACTTTTTCATTCTCTTATAGCTTTGAGTCCTAAAATGTATTCCTTCAAAATAACTCTCCTTTTTTATAGTTATGATTGCATACCCAAGTTATTATGAGACAGTTTGAGATGTTAAAAAAATTGATTTAAGGTGAACATTAATGTTTGATCATGTTAATGTTAATTCCTGACGTTTAACTTGTTGGTAAGTGGCAGTTGTGTTTGCTGCAAGCAGGGATTTGATTCAACTCATGGAATTAGGGTATAGATTTTTATATGGCTAATTATGTTAATTGTGCTGGAATTTAATATGAAGGTTCTTAATAAAGATATTTTGGAGGCTTATTGAAAATGATAGCCGGTGCTGGGGTTTTAGCTCAGTGGTAGAGTGCTTGCCTACCATGTGTGAGGCACTGGGTTCCATTCTCAGTACTCATTATAAATAAATGAGTAAAGGTTTATCAACATCTAAAAAAATACTTAAAAAATAAAAGAAAATGATAGCCATATTCTATTATTAAAACATTTCAAGTTGATAAGAAGATTTTTTTTTTTGGTAGTACTGGTTACTGAACCTAGAGGTGCTCTACCATTGAGCTACTACCCTGGTCCTTTTTAAATTTTATTTTGAGCCAGGTGTGGTGGCATGTACCTGTAATTCCAGGAATTGGGTAGGCTGAAGCAGAAGTATTGCAAATTCAACACTAGCCTCATTAATTTAGCAAGGTCCTCAGCAATTCAGTGAGACTGTCTCAAAATAAAAAAAAAAATTTAAAAAGAACTGGGGATGTGACTCAGTGCTTAAGCACCCTGAGTTCAATCCCAGTACAAAAAAAAAAAAAAAAAAAAAAATTCACTCACTTAGTTGCCAGGCTGGTTTTGAACTTGCAATCCTTTTGCCTCAGTTTTCCAAATAACTTGGATTTCAGGTGTGTACCACCATGCCTGGCAATGTGAAGCATTTTAAAAAATATAACCCTAAATGTAAATTTACTAACTGTTCTAATATGATGATGGTGATTAAGGATGCATATAATCCTATCATTATTAGAGATTGAGCAGCAATATTATGTTGTTTGGTCTAATTAGAATGGGGAGAGGAAATTAGTGAATGTTAGTCTACAGGAGTGTGTATGCGTTACTGGGAATTGAATGTAGGGATACTCTACCACTGAGCTACATTTTATTTATTTTTAAATTTTGAGACAGGTCTCTCTCAGTGCCCAGGCTAGCCTCTAACTTAGAATGTTCCTGTCTCAGCTTTCCAAGTAGCTGAGGTTATATGTGTGCGCCACCACACCTGGCTACTCCTCAGGAAACTGGTAGCTTGTCAAGCTACAATGAGAAGGCCAACTCCAATAGCCCCAAACTTCAGTCCAAGCCTAATGTGAGGGCAGTATTTATTTATTTATTTACTTATTATTTATTTATTTTTTTTTTTGCAGTGCTGGGGATTGAACTCAGGGCCTTGTGCTTGCAAGGCAAGCACTCTACCAATTGAGCTATCTCCCCAGCCTGAGGGCAGTATTTATAGCACCAGGCTCTGATGGTTTCAGGAGGCTGAAACAGGAAGATCCTGTTCAAAGCCAGCCTCAAAGTTCAAAGCCAGCCACAGCAATGGTGAGGCACTAAGCAACTCAGTAAGACTCTGGGTTCTAAATAAAATACAAAAACTAGGGCTGAGGATGTGGCTCAGTGGTTGAGTGCCCCTGAGTTCAACCCGGCACACCCCTTCCAAAAAAAAAAAAAAGATAAAACCAGCCTTAGGGAAATTAAATATTGTTGGGGCAGGACCCAAAATGGCTGTAGTTAGGCTCCTTTGCGAAGACTTCCAGGTATGTTTTTGGTGTGTGGCCAGGGCTGGGAACCAACTATGTTATGGTTAGTTAAGACCAGAAACACTGTGAAACACTCATATAGACTCGAGGTCATAAATATTAACTTGTGAGCATGTGCCCCTTATGTAATCTGTTGGTGGTGTGCCTTCTTTGTTTGACCTGCATATAAAAAGATCCTATGGAAATGGGCTAAGGGGGAGCTAAAATGGAACTGACTGGCCGAAGATGAAGCTGGGGGCTGGCTAATCCTCCAAATAAAGGATAACCAATATTCCCACCATGTCTCCAATCTTCTTCCACCTGCCAAATCCAGAATCTGTTTCCTGGTTCAGAACCACCCCCAACAAGTATCATGACTAGTAAACAAGTCACCTGTGGGGATAAATAGATGCAGACAAATTAATGAGGAGCAATGTCCCTATTGGTAAGTGGAAAGGTCCACGTATTAAAGCAATGATAGTCTTTTGTGGTCTTTGAACATACAAGCCTCTAAACTAAGTAGCAAAAGAAGAAACTGGCCTTGGATTGAGGATATTTCCAAGGATTTCTTCTGAATTCTCATTCACCCTTTTGTTTTTTCCTAGATCCGGAAAGGATGAACTTGGTGTGCAAACTGGAGGGCCTAGGTACAAAGCCTTAGGAATGCCTAATTATGGCCTTTACACTAGCACTAGCATGTGTTTAAGGTTCATTATTCTTGGGAGGTGTGTGTGTGTGTGTGTGTGTGTGTGTGTGTGTGTGTGTGTGTGTGTCTATAGTTGTACATGGACAGCATACCTTTATTTATTTTTATGTGGTGTTAAGGATTGAACCCAGTGCCTCACACATGCTAGGTAAACACTCTGCCGCTGAGCCAGAGTCCCAGCACCCACTGGGAGACCTTTGATACCCTCAGGTTTGTGAGATTTGTTGAACCAAACATGTGCCATTCTTAATAGTTACCATTTGAGATTTTCCAAACAGAATTGTATATTGAAGTCTTAACCCCCAGTGTCTCAGAATGTGACTATATTTGGACATGGGGTCTTTAAAGAGGTAATTAAATTACAATTATTAGAGTAGACCCTAAACCAGTATGACTGGTGTCTTTACATGGAGAAAAAATTAGGACCCAGATATACAGAGGGAAGAGCGTGTGAAGTCACAGGGAGAAGATGGTCACTTACACTCCAAGGAGAGAGGCCTCAGAAGAAAGCAATCCTGCCAAAACCTTGATCTCAGATTTCTGGCCTACAGAATCATGAGAAAACAAATTGTTGTTGGTTGAGCCACTCCCTTTGTGGTACTTTATTCTGGTAGCCCTAACTAATACTTCTACAATGTGTTAAAAGGTTTTGACTTTTCAATTTGATATACTCAACATAGAAAATATAATAGAAAAAATAATCAATTTTGACAATGTAATTTTACTGGTAAAATTACATTCTACTAAGAAGTAAGTATCCAGAAATTCTTATGACCTTTGTTCATTTGGTGGCAGTTGACAAAATGTGTGTGGCTTTGGGCCATCGTCTAACAAAGTCATTTTATCAATATGTAAAATGAATATAATTGCAGTCTTTCTCTTCATGAAGCCCATAATTAAAGTTACATAAATGGGGAGATTTTAATCACAAACTCAAAATTCATAGATTCATGAAAATTTGGTAAATCTGATTTTGTTATCTGAAAAACCATATTTTGGAGGACCCTCTTGTGTATCAGATGCAGAAATGATGGAACAAGATTGTATAGCTAGAAAAAAGAGGAAAAAGCATTCACTGGATTTTAATTAAAATTTTTTTGAGTGCTGCACTTTTCTAGAGGAAAACACATGTATATGTTATAAAAACTAATTAAAACTGCTTTTTGCTCACCAAGAGAAACAGCTGGGTTTCAACATCTGAGTGTATTCAAGATCAGTGTTCACTGAGAAAAAGAAAATCCATAGCCATTTGGAGAAGAAAATGAATATTTAACTTACTCATCAGCCATTAAAAAACATTCTTATGTGCACGTGGCACATAAAGCTCATCAGGTTTAAAATGTAGCCACTATTCCAGTTATTATGAAGCTTAATTTCTTGATTACATGCCATTTTAGCTGAGTAGCTTAAATCTGAAATTAGAAATTGGCACAATATAACTATTCATACTGCTGCTGGGCAGGGTCACTGAGAACCCTTGAGCCATGAAATGTTTGCCAACTCTGACTTCTGAAGTTCTGCAGTAGGATGGTAGGATAGTGAAACCAAACTCTTCAGTGCATCCCTTCATCCCCCTCATCTCTTTCGCTCTTTGAAATCTCATTCTAAATTTCTCTAACAGTTAATCTGTGAAAAGTCAAATTTTCCTACAGCTTCACTGAGAATTCCAGTGGACATTCCCCTGCCTTTATCTGTCCTTTCCAAAATGAATCAGCAGAAGGAGTAAAGAAAAATTAATGATTTTAAACAGCACCTGGCTGGCAGCCCTGACAGCTTTTCCTTTCCTAGTCATTGGTGAAAAGACCTGTGATGTTCCAGAAAAGATGAAAAAAGATGGCTAGGATCTAAAAAGTGTTTTCATCATTTGTGAAGAAACAAAACACAATTGAAAAAATGAGCACAGCTGACAAACCACCCAAATTATGTTGCCAGAAACAAAATGACCCTTTCCAATTAAAGATAGCTATCACGACCCTTCACCCTCCCTCTCTACCTTGGCTGGAATGTGCTTGCACTGCTATCTATCTGCAGCCAGATTGTAGGCTTCCTTGGCCCCACCCGCCTCCACTCCCCCTCCCCCACCCCCATCAATCAATAACCATTTGAAAATAGTAACTCTGAAAGCAACTGGGCAATGCTGAGGAAGAATCAAAGTGGCCTACTGCATTCAGAATGTATAAATCTCATCACACCCCCAACTCCAGAACACAGAAGAGGGGACAAGGGTAGGAAGACTCCTTGTGACAGTGTACACTGAGGTTACAGCTTTATGTACACACTTCATCTTTTCAGAGTATTAGGGCCCTGGAAAGTGAGGGAAGAAGAATGTGCCATCCTATTTGTTCAGAGTTGCAAAAGATGAAACCCTGCTGGTTACTAGAAATGGGTCTAGATCAGGATTTTTCAACCTCAGCACTAATGACATTTAGGGATGGATGATTCTTTGTTGCAGGGGTACTGACATGTGAATCAGATGATGTTTGGAAGCATCTTTGACCTCTCTCATTAGATGCCACTAGCACCTTCCCCACCAACTTGTGATAACCAACAATGTCTCCAAACAATGCAAAACTGGGGACAAAGTCACTTCTGGTTAGAACCACTGCTACAGGTGAAGAAAACCAAGACATAATTGAAGTACAGTTCATTGAGCAGAGAAAACTAAGTATATAAGTCAAAATGGATCACTGAATTCTAGTCAAAATCTGTAACTGCTGAACCAGGCAGGGTGGTGTGTGCCTGTAGCTCAACTTAGCTACTTGAGGGATCAAAGTGGGAAAATCACTTGGGTCCTGGAGGTCCCAGCCAGCCTAGACAATATAGCAAGATCCTATCTCGAAAAAAAAAAAAATCGTAACTGCTAATATTTATTGGGAGCTATTTATATGCTAGATATAATTCTAAGTGCTTCATATTATCTCATTAACCTCAAACTTCCCTCCAAGTGAAGTACTACCACAATATTTTATATTTGAAGAAATAGGGGGTGCAGAAAGGCAAGTCTCAATGTTAAGTGGTAAGTCTGATTCAATCCCATGCAGTCTGACTCCAGAAGCAGCTTTCTAATCAGAAAGATATTTTATGTATACTTGGACTGGGGGCATGGCTCAGGGGTACTGCACCTACTAGGCATGTGCTAGACCCTGAGTTGGATGCCCAGCACCAAAAAAAAAAAAACAAAACAAATGGGCTGGGGATATGGCTCAATTGGTAGAGTGCCTGCCTTGCATGCACAAGGCCCTGGGTTCAATCCCCAGCACCGCAAAAAACAAACAAACAACCCCCCCCACACACCTGTATTAAAAAAAAAAACCCTTTATAAGTTGTGGAGTATTTTCCTAGTTCAGGTTTGTTTCCCCCCAGATTCACTTACAAACCATGATGATTTCTTCCCACAGGTTTAACCTTGGGCATATGAAGAGCCTATTCTGACCAAGGCAGGCAGTATAACTGTAGCACCTGTCAGTTGGGGCCTGGTATTAATTTTAATGTTTTAAGTCTAGAATCTGAAAGACCTAAGTAGAAACTTCCTCTGTCTCCTACTATGTTGGTGTATATCCCTGGTCTCTGTCTCATTTTCTTTTTCTTTTTTTTTTTTGTTGGGGGAGGGTTCTGGGGGTTGGATCCAGGGGCATTCTACCTCTGAGCTATGTGCCCAACCCTTATTAGTTTTTAATTTTGAGGCAGGATCTCACTAAGTTGCTTAGGGCCTTGCTAAGTTGCTGAGGCTGGCCTTGAACTTGGAATGCTCTTGCCTTGGCCTCCAGAGTCACTGGGATTACAGTCATGCACTACTGCATCTGTGTCTCCTTCTTAGGTGTTCCTAATAACCTGAATCTATCCATTTGACTGAGACCTCAACCAATCTAGGTCCTGCCACTGCCTGTCCTAGGCAATGTCTGAGAATATATGAATACATTCTGGAGATATCACTGTCTTTGAGGAACTGAGCTTTCACAGGTAGGACTCGGACCCTCGTAGAGCCTGAAATTGTTATGGCCCTGAACACACAGTATTTGGGGTTGTTAACATTCCCTACCTGCTCAGGGGCAAGCTTTACAACAGAGCCAGTATCGGCTTCTGGTTCTTCCCGGTTCAGGCATTCACTCACCCTCCCCAGGGCTTTTTCTCTTAAAGTTCACGCATGACTTCTTGACGATCAAGATAGGGACATTGTTAAGCTTCTTGTTTTTTGTTGTTATTGTTTGTTTATATTAAAATGTTATTTTGATTCTCCAAAGAACTTATGTTGGGCTGGGGATATAGCTCAGTTCATAGAGTGCTTGCCTGTTAAGCACAAGGCCCTGGGTTCAATCCCCAGAACCGCAAAACAAAAAACAAACAAAAAAAACCTTATGTAGCAGGAAGGGTTTATATAACAATTCCATTTGAATAAAGAAGGTAAGTGACTTTACCTAATGCCACATTGTTAAGTGGGCAAAACCAAAACTTAAACCTAAGCAATGAAACCATAGATTTTTCAGAACTTAAAAGGCCTCTAAAAAGTCGTCCACTCCAACCAAGAAAACAAAACTTGACTCTGCTGCGAACATCTCCGCCAAGTAGTTAACTAGCGAGTGTTTGAATACCTTCTCCCATGGGACAGCTCAGTTGTCTTTAACTAGTGTTGGCAGGCTTTTGTTTAATCATTTTTGTACTCTTTAATTCACTCAACAAATATTCCAGAGCCCCATGTGTGCTAGTTGGATGTTGAGGTAATTCCTGGTAGTAATTTCAGTTGAAGATGAAAATGGAAAGTTCTGCAAGAGGGATACTGAGAAAATGCTACAGAAACTGTCAGAAAGTTCTACTAATCCAAATCCTGCCTGTGTAGCTTCCACCTTTTAATCTTATTTCTAGTCTTCCCTGCCAGAAGAAATGAATTAACCCTTTTCATTGCAGCTCATCTGTTGTCCTTTAGTTATTTTTTTCACAAAATCTGTCTCAGGTCCTTTTTGTCTCCTAATTGTGCCTCTAGGACCCGTTTCAACCTAGCCACAGTTTTTCTGAAAGGTGTCCCTATAGCTGAACAGAATTCCATAGGGACTGGTCAGCAAAGGAGGAGTGGCCCATTTTTTTCTCATTCTAGGTGAAATGATTCTATGGACACATAGAAACTGTATTTGCTTTCAAGCAACCACTCTTGTCTCAACCTGGCTTACCATTAGCTAAAGCCCACTATGCCAGACTTCAGAAGACAGTGTTATAACCAGCATCCAAATCTTAAATGCTGTATGCTGGCAGATTATTATAATATTGCTGACATTGGGCTGGCAATGTAGCTCAGTAGCAGAGTGTTGGCCTAGTGCCGGTGAAGGCCTGGGTTCAGGTAGGGATAGTGCAGAAAAGTACATGTTTTAACTCACTGAGAAAATGGTTTATAAAATAGCTAATATTATAGATGTCTTAAATCTACATCACTATTTCTTTATTATTTTTTAAATTGTGGTAAAATAAAAGCAACCTAAAACCTACCAGCTTAACCATTTTAAAGTGTTTTAAGGACACTCCTATTATGTGACCATCACCAGCATCCATCTCCAGGATCCTTTCATCTGGCATAATTAAAACTGTACTCATTGAATAGCAACTCCCCATGCTATTCTTCCTCTAGCTCTGGCAATCACCATTCTATTCTGTCTTCATAAGTTTATCTACTTTAGGTATTCCATAGAATGGAATCAGATAGTATTTTCCCTGTGATTGACTAATTTCTCTTAGCATAATGTCTCAAGGTTTAGCCATGTGGTAGCATGTATTGGATGCTACCTTTCAAAGATTGAATAAAATTCCAGTGTATGTATATATCTCATTCTGTTTAGTCAACTTGGGTTGCTTCCACCTTTTGGTCATTATGAGTTATGCTGCTATACATATGGATATACAAACATCTCTTTGAATTGGACACAGTGGAGATAGCTTGCAATACCAGCAGATCAGGAGGCTGAGGCAGGAGGATTGCAACTTCAAAGCCAGCCTCAGCAACTTAGTGAGGCCCTAGCATTTTAGTGAGACCCTATCTCTAAATAGAAATTTCAAAAGGTTGGAGATGTGACTCCGTGGTTAAGCACCATTGGGTTCAATCCTTGGTACCCAAAACAAAACAAAAACAAAAAATATGTCTTCGAAATACACTGCTTTCAATTCTGGGCATACCCCAGTGGAATTGCTTGGATCACAGGAAATTAATAATTATTTTTAATACTTTCAGAATTAGAAAAAATGTTTTGCTTGGTCACTCTACAATGTGTTTTTAAAAATCTCACTCAGACAAGATGTAACATTTCAGTTCTAGATATATTTAACTGAGTCTGAAGTCTCCTTGATCAAATTTCTGATTTTTCAATGATAGCCATGCCAGTTTTTGAAAAGTCTTTCAAAATAGTGAAGACACTAGATGCCAATTTCCTATTGAAAAGTATTGAATCTGATAGTTTTTATTGGAACACCAGCAAACATAAATTTCCAAATCCTTCTATATGGAGTTTTTCCTTTTTATACAAAGAATATTCCATAATGTAGTAGAGTTGGGATATGCACATAGCAGGTTAATGTCATTATGCTCAAAACTGTTTTGCCCTTAGAGGTTAGAAACTGAATACCAATTTGGTTTCAATGTTCCTTTGCTCCTCCTTAGCCTGTCAGACCTGACAAGTATCAACAGCTGACAGAGCGATGATATCATTTGCTTTCTTATTTGCTTTGCTGTCTAATAAAAGCTAGTGATAAAAGTCTATGGTGCCTTTAAAAGACAACTCGCAAAAACGTAGTCCTCATCTATAGTGAAATTCTCAGGCCTTTTCCTTCCTGAAGTACCTGTTTACAGCATTAGACATTCTTTATTTTGAACATCTGTAAAAGTATTCTTTGATTTACATAAGGCTCATATATGTAGAAGACAAGAAGAAGACATGAAGCTATCACCATTATTTCATGCATAAATTTGAAAAAAACATGCATTTTGTAACTGTAACCCATGTATATTTAATATTTAATTTAAATTTACTGAATCCTCTTTTGTAAGAGCCGAATGATGGGGATGTGACATGATTGTCATCAAACCCAATTCAATTTGTATCCATTAATCCATTAATATCCTGTCTGCTACATCAGGGTGTGTGCTAACGTGCTTGGGTGTAGACTCGTAAGCAAAGTTTAGTCACAGATGCTTCTTCAAGAACCTAACACTTTCAGAGAACACACTTGATATGTATATATACATATATATATATTTTTTTCAACCAGAGTAGCCAAAATGTCTCATTTTCCCTTATAAAGGGTCTAGTTGTCATAGTAAAGGCCCTCCTCAGTTTATGTTCAGAAACTGTGATCCTGCTTCTCAAGTCTTAGAAGTCAGACTTTTAATTGCAGTAGAATCAGGGTTCCACTGGCAGTGTTGATGGACAGAGAATATTAGGCAGGAGGGTCACATACAAAGGCTATGAAGTCATCCCCGCAGGCCAGACGAGCTTTAGGCTGAGTCCTAAGTGGAAACTCCTGTTCTCTCCTCAGTCTCACTGGCCTCTCACCCATGCCATGCCAGTTTCTGTGCAACAAGTACAACTCGATAAAGTTCTCTTTGTTCTTCAGGTGGCCTGGGTGCAGAAAATTAGGCAGATGTCCAATGTCTGTGGACTCTTCTATAGCAGCTCTTGATTTATATTCTAAACTTGTTTCTTTTCCCATCTTCACCTCAGTAAAGGATGTTAGTATCTAACCAGCTGCTCAAGCAACTTAAACGTTTCCATTTCCCCCCATATGTATGTATGTATGTGTGTGTGTGTGTGTTTGTATACATAATTTTTAAATTTAATTTTATTTTTTTGTGCCAGGGATTGAACTCAGGGGCACTTAACATTGAGCCACATCCCCAGCCATTTTTTGTATGTTATTGAGAGACAGGGTCTTACTGAGTTGCCTCACTAAGTTGCTGAGGCTGGCTTGTGATCCTCTTGCCTCAGGCTCCCAAGTCATTGGTATTACAGGCATGTGCCACGGTGCCTGGTTTCCCCATATTTCTATTGGTGCTTTAAAACTATATATAGTAATGGAATTTGTTGTTACATATTCATTCATACATGCACACAAAATAACAACCTGGTTAATAAGATCATTCCCCACAAGTTCCCTTTTCCCTCCCTCCTCCCTCCCCTGGACTCTTCCCTCTATTAATCTCTTTTCCATTTTCATGAGATTTCCCCATCCCCACCTTTCTTTCCCTTTTTCCTAACTTCCACATATGAGAGAAAACATATGATCTTTAACTTGGAGTTTGGCTTATTTCACTTAACATATGATCTCAAGTTCCATCCATTTTCCTTCAAATGGCATACTATCATTCTTTGTGGCTAAATGAAACCTCATTGTGTATATATATCTCATCTTCTTTGTTCATCTGTCAATGGACACCTAGGTTGCTTCCGTAATTTGGCTATTGCGAATCATTCTGCTGTAAACAGGAATATGTATGCATCACCACAGTATGATGTCTTTAATTTTTTAGGATAGACACTAAGGAGTGGTGTAGCTGGGTCGTATGTTGGTTCCATGCCTAGTCTTTTGTGGAACCATTGTACTAATTTCCATTGTGGTTGTACTAATTTACCATTCCACCAACAGTAAAAGTATTCCTTTTATTTTTTTAAATTATTTTTCATATTCTTGATGATTGCCGTTCTTAATGGAGATGAAATCTCAATATAGTTTTGATTTTCATTTCCCTGATTGCTAAAAATATTGAAACTTTTCTTTTGTATATTTATTGGCCATTTGTAGTTCTTCTTTTGAGACGTTTCTGTTTAGTTCATTTGCCCATTTATTGATTGGGTTATTTGGATTTTTCATGGTCAATTTTTTGAGTTCTTTATATATTTTGGATGTTTTCTGTCTGAAGAGTAGCTGGCAAAGATTTTCTCCCATTTCGTAGACTCTCTTTTCATGCTTTTGTTTCTTTTTCTGTGCAGAAGGTTTTTAAATTTGTTATCACTCCCACTTATTAACTCTTGGTATTATTTCCTGAGTTCTAGGAGTACTAGTGAGGAAGTCCTTGCCAGTACCTATATATTGGAATATTGGCCCTACGTTTTTTCTTCTAGGAGTTGCAAAATTGCTGGTTAAATCCTGGGTCTTTTATCCATTTTGAGTTGACTTTTGTGCAGGATAAAATAGGGATATAGTCTCTTTCTTCTTCATGTACCAGTTTTTCCTGCACCATTTGTTAAACAGGCTCTTTTTTCACCCAAATATTTTTGGCATCTTTGTCAAGGATCAGATGACTGTGTGGATTTATCTGTATCTTCTTCTATTCTGTTCCATTGGTCTATATATTTGTTTTTATGCCAGTCCCATGCAGTTTTATTTTTTAAACTGTAGCTCTGAAGCATAATTTGAAGTCAGGTATTATGGTGTCTCCAGCAATTTTTTTTTTGTTGTTGTTTTTGTAGAGTTGCTTTGGCTATTCTGGGTCTTTAATACTTCCAAATGACTTATGCATTTTGTTTTACAATGTAATATTGAAGTTTTAATAAAAACAATAAGCTGTTTATTGATGACATGTACTAGTTGATGGAAATAAATACTTTGTTACTACATTTTCATTTTATGGACTCTACTATTTGATTTATGAATATTGAAGCTTTTTAAAAATAAAAGTGTATCATGTCAAAATTTCCTTTTAATATAATAAGGCAATGGGCTAAGTCTGCACTTGATTAGTTTCCTATGAGTCTGATTGATTTGTCTGGGTCCTCATCACAGAAATGAAGTTTTACCTTAATGTTCAGTCTTGCTTTAATAAGAAAGTAAAATAATTGTAAATATTTTTTTCAGCTTCTACTATTATAGTTAAATCAGAAAGGCTTTCCGCTCTGCTGTAATATCAAGGAAAATATAATGACTTGTCTTTGAAATGATTACAATTTCATTAAGGTCAAGACTTATAGAAGGTTAATCTTATAAATTTATAAGCTTTTTGAGTAAAACAGGTATGAAGCTCTTATTCGACCAATACTATGACAAAATATCAGGCGGAGAGAAAGCACTTCATAAAACTGATTTGCTAACCTATATTTGCTTGTGAAGGGATGTCAGTGCTCCATGGAAAGCTTTAGCTAGGGAGTATATCCTGACTATAAATAGACTTCGTCAGTTTGGAAACAATTCTCTTTGACTAAGTCGACACCTTGTGAAGAACACAGATGGCGCTCTCAGAGAGAGGGAACTCTGGACTAGGATGCCAGAGTAGTCAGTCAAATCTGGCAATTAACCTGGTGACAGATGCCACAGCTGCTCTACATTAAAGCCTATGATAGATACTTTTTGTAACATCATCCCTTTTTTTTTTTTTTTTTAATTGTACTGGAGATTAAACCCAGGGATGCTTTACCACTGGGCTACATCCCTATCCCTTTTTATTGTTTATTTTGAAACAAGGTCTCACTAAGTTTCTTAGGCCCTCACTAAATTGTCCTCGAACTTGCAATTCTCCTGCCTCAGCCTGCTGAGTCACTGGGATTATAGGCGTGCACCACCACACCTGCTTTGTAGCATTATTCTCACTTTCTATACTAGTTTTCTAGGGCTGCTATATCAAAGGACCACAATCTAGGTGGCTAAAACAACATAAGTGTAGTATTTCACAATTCTAGTGGCTACAAGTCCATCATCAAAGTGTCAGCAATGTTGTCTTCTGCTGAAGGCTCTTGGAGAACGTTTCACATCTCTTTCCTAGCATCTAGTGGTGGCTTGGTGTTCTTTGGTTTGTAAGATGCATCACTTATCTTAACTAATTATGTCTGTAAAGACCCTATTTCCAAATAGGTTCACATTCTGAGATTATAGGAATTGAGGGAGAAACCATCCAACTGATCACACATTCTAAGTCATTTACCCTCAGAAATATCAGCAAAATTTATGAGAATACACAGTTAATAAGGCACAGGGTTCATGTTCCATTCCAGGTGTTAGGCAAATCATTTTAACTGGTTCTAGGCTGACAGTTATGTGGTTCTATGGTCTGAATGCTTTTCTTCTCCAAATCTCATGTTGAAATTCAACTGCCAAATGTAACAGTATTGAGGTGGGATCTTTAAGAGGTGATTAGACCACAAGGGCTTCACCCTTATGGGTGGCATAAATGCTATTAAAAAACGGTGGGTTGGGCCTCCTTTTGCCTCTTTGCTCTTCTGTCTTGTGAAGGTGCAGAGTTCCTTTCTTTTTGCCTTTCTGCCATGTAATAACAGCCAAGAACGTCCTGGCCAGATGCCAGCGCTCTTGATATTGGACTTCCCAGCCTCCAGGGTTGTGAACTAATAATTTTCTGTCCATCATAAATTACCCAGTCTGGGGTATTGTTTTAGCAGAAGAAAATGAACTTAAGACAAATACCCTCAACTTTTTTCCCAGTTAGTCCAAAAGGGAGCTGGCAAGAACTTGGATGGAATAGTACAATTCAGTGTGCTTAGGCTGCTGTGACAAAAAATATCGTAGACTGGGAAGTTTATAAATAGAAATTTCCTTCTCATAGTTCTGTAGGCTGTGAAGTTGAAGATCAAGGACCTGGCAGATATGGTGTCTGGTGAGGCCCTATTTCCTAGTTCACAGATGGCGACTTCTTTCTGTGCTCTTCCATATTGAGAGGGGACAACTAGCTTTCTCGAATCTCTTTTGTTTTGTTTATTTTGGTACTGGGGATTGAACCCTGGGGCGCTGAGCCACATCCCCAGGCCTTGTTTATATTTTATTAGAGACAGGGTCTCACTGAATTGCTTAGTGCCTCCATAAGTTGCTGAGGCTGACTTTGAACTCTTGATCTTCTTGCCTCAGCCTCCCTAGCTGCTGGGATTACAGGCATGTACCACTGGACCCAGCTTCTCACATCACTTTTATAATGCAAGTCTTAAGGGCTCTGCTCTAATGACCAGTTCATTTACTAAACATCTCATCTTTTTAATACCATCACCCTGGAAGACTTTCAACATAGGAATGGGGGAAGGGACACAAACATTCACAACATAGAGGGCTACAAGAGAACTCAAAGTATATGTCCATTTTACAGTTGACCAATAAGGTGTTTTACCTTGTTAGGGTATATATAGCAAGGTGATTGATAGCAAAGATGATTGGACCACAAAGTATGTTATAAGTCACAACACTACATTTGCTTTTTAAGAAATTGATAAAATGCCTTCTCTGGGGCTAGGGATATAGGTCAGTGGTAGTTTTTGTCTAGTAGAACTTGACCCTGAGGTTCAACCCCAGCACCACACACACACACACACACACACACACAAAAGGAAGAAAACTACTTTGGCAATCATTGTCATTGTTGACATAAATTATTTTTATTTTATCATTTCATAATTTATTTACAGCATTGGATAACACAAATTCTGACACTGTCTGCTTTTCATTTTGCTAGGGAACTTGGTGAACCATCAACTCATTGTTATTGGCTTGTACAAGTGTACTGAAGATCAAAATGATTAACAACAGTTTGAGTTTGTTCAGAACTTCCTTTCTGGAACCTTTATTTTTGGCAGGTATGTGGGAGGGTTAGGGAAAACACATGACATAAAACAGAATTTTGGCAAAGAACTAACAATCCCAATCAGAAATTTTTAGGCACTGAGGTAATTTTTGAAATGAATATTTAGAAACATTTTACCTTAGCTAATGTTTATATATGTGCATGTTGCTCTTTACTGGGAGATCTCATTTATTTTATTTTTGTTTATGTTCATATATTTCAGTAAAACCAGGTAATTTACAAAATTATTACAAAATATTTTTAAGATTTACTGGTTAGGAAGTAAGACAGAAGCCATTTAGATATTAGGTGTGTTTGGCTGCTACAAAACATTTTATTAGTTAAACTTGTGAACTATAAAACCTTGAGTCTGTATCCTGCCTGATCTAGCAATTATACTTTTAGGAATTTATTCTAGGAAATAATCAAGGCTGAGGGCAAATTTTTAGCTATAGTCACTGTTTAGCTATGTTGTACAATTATTTATAATAGCCCAAAATTGAAAACAATTTAACTTGTGCCAGGGGAAAATTAATTAAATAAATGATAATATGTCCATTTTGTCAGGTATCATGCAGATATTAAAAATGATGATGTAGAAACTGGAGTGATGATGCATGCTTATAATCCAAGCTTCTCAGGAGGCCGAGGCAGGAGGATCACAAGTTGGAGGCTGGCTTGAGCAATTTAGAGAGATTCTGTCTCAAAATGAAAAAGAATAAAAATAAAAGGGCCGGGGATGTAGCTCAGTGGTAGAGTGCCCCTGGGTTTAAATCCCAGTAACACACACACACACACATTGTAGAATAGTATCTAATTCTAACTCTATTGAAGATGTTCAAAGTATGTTGAAAACAGACATGATTATGTATAGAATAAGATACTATTTTTTGTAGTTACTAAACATAACTACACACATTCATATGCATTTTCCAGTATAGTTTTCTGATAGAATAAGCTACTTTAAAACTTGTGTATATCTGTGTTGGGAAATGCTAAACTATTAAGAACTAAATGTGTCTGATGAAAGGACAGATTTTTTTTTTCTTTTTTTCTTATATGGATTTATATTTTATATTTGTATAAGAGATATATTTATATTTTACATTTTCTACAGTGAATATATACTGCATCTGTAAAGAGAACAACAAATTGGTTTTTATTTACATCCCTAAGAACAGGAAAATGACATGGGAACTTTAAAATAAAACTTGAGGTTAGTTCTTCAGATGAATGCAATAGGATTCTATATAGACCACTCAATTTGCTCTAGGCTTTCAAGAGTCAATGGAAGAGGGAAACTGAATCAACAGAATCAATATCGATAGTATCTATAACATCAAAACAATCTGTTAATCAATAGCTTAAGAGTAAATATGATGACAGATTTCATTTGGCTTTAACTTACATGTAGGCTGAAACCAAAATGCTGAAGGCCAGTGGAAAATTAAATACCAAGTTTTTTAGTATCCTCTTATAGTAAAGGGTAGCCACAAAGTTTGGAAAAGCAAAAAATATTTTATTTCTTTTTATATTAAGCATATTACATACACTATGTTAAATCGTTATATATCAATTTTGCAGAGTGAAACTCCTTCATTACTTACTTCTCTTAGGGTATACATTTATTCAATAAAAATCAGAGGGAGAAATCTACCAAGGCAGCACATTGCAGCTGCTTTTGCTGGGATTGAGGAAAATGTGATAATACATCATGTCTATTGTAATATGAATTATGCATTGTTACAAGGGACAACATATTCCACATATTGTGTAATAACAACAAACCATTTATTACATTGGTCCGAGTTTCCAGATTTTATGTACAGCATATAAAGCTGTCTAATATTATGGGATATAACATTATATACCAATATATAACATTATATACCTCTTGAAGTTCCACAGTCACTTTAGCTTTTCTTAGACATAATAAAATTCCTTAAATTTCATTTGACCCAGATTTAGTAAAACTTCAAAGTTAGTTTCTTCCCACTTTTTTGATTTTACTTTCTTTGCATCTTGAAGAATAAAACAGCTGCCTACTCTCTGGCATTTATGATATATGTACAATAGTCAGGGGCAGTGGTGTACACCTGTGATCCCATAATTCCAGCGAAGGCTGAGGCAGGAGGATTCCAAGTTCTAGGTCAGCCTGGGTAAGTTAGCAAGGCTGTGTCTTAAAATAAAAATAAAGGGACTGAGGCTGTAGCTTGGTGGCAAAGTACCTCTGGGTTAAATCTCCAGCACCAAAATATAAAATAAGTATTCAAGCAGCTACACAGTGCAAACATGATCTTTGCTGCATTCTCTTGTGGAAATAAAAATAAAGATGGCTGCAATTTGGTCAAGAGCGAGCAGAATTTCTCTGTGAACCTCAGAGATCATATTTGACAGGCTGAAGTTTGCCTTGCAGGCAAAAGTCTGTCCCTCAAAATTCTGCCTCCAGATAGAGAATGCTGTTTGTAAAGAATGTGCTTGTAAGACTACAGATTGCGACATTTTCTAATCATGGGACTTCTCTCTTGCTGTTTTAAGACTTACCGCTTACTGATGATCCCTTCAAGATAGCCTCCTAGCAACCAATCATGTATAGCTTAATGTGTGAACAGACTCCAGTACTAATCTAAATCATTCAAAACAATGTGTAATTATCAGGGCCAATAGAAAAATTTCAAAATAAACTACTTGCACCTTACCCCTTTTATCCCTTTAAAAATCTAGTCCTCTTTACCCTTAATAGAACACTTATTTGGTTTCTAACTGATCCAGTGTCTTCTGACTTGCAAATCTATTTTGTACTTGAATAAACACTGTCCTTGCTTTCTATTTTAGTCTTTAGTCTCTCTTTCTTTCCATGTTTGAACCCAAGAGTACTTTATCACTGACCTACAACCCCAGTCCTTTTTGTTTTTTATTTTGAGACAGGGTCTGCTAAGTTGCTTAAGGTTCTCACTAAACTGCTGAAGCTGGCCTCTCTAACTTGCAGTCCTGCTTCAGCCTTGTGAGTTGTGGGGATAATAGGTGTGCACCACCATGCTCAGCTTTGTTTATGATTTCTTGGTTTGTACCCTCAAGAACTCACTGTTAGTTCGGCACCTGGTGGATTTCCAGGAATGCAATTTTGGGGATCTTTAGAAAAGAGAAAGCTTCATGGAAATTTTCACTTCCTAAAGCTGTATTGCATGAAATAGAATTTCAGAGACAAGCAGAAAATGTTCATCCATCCAAATTCTGTAAACATTAATAAATTTTAACTTATATAGTGATGAGTTTCTTATATTTAAGGTAAGGTTCTTGTGCTTCATCCAAATGGCTTAAGGGAAAAAAATGTGGAGGGGTAGAGGAGAGAATCACAAGAAAGAAAAAAAGGAAGAAAATAATATATACTTAAACTCTATAAAATAGAATCAAGAAAAATAAAGGAATAATCCTAATGACTGCAAGCTCTTTGTAATCAGATATGATGCTTCTTATCTAGCACTACTATACATGGAACTTATTCAACAATATTTAATGATTTTTTGATGGATGTTAATATTGATTTATTGTGATGTTTTTCTTTTTCACATTAATAAATTAAAGCTGTGTGTTATACAACAGTTTTAAAAAAGATAACAGTGTTATATGTAGAGCTCTTGGACTGTATTAATAATCAAAAACAGTGAAAAAAGTTTTACAGCGGATTTTCCCTTTAAGTATTGACTAGACTGAAAATCAGTACTTTTGGGAGGTGGCTCAGAAACACCTTGTCAAAAGGTAGCCATACGAGGTGCATCTGCTTTACCTGTCGAATAGTGCCTTCCTCTCCTAGGGGTGAAGAAAAGAATTCTTCAAAAGTGTATCCAAAGAGAATAGTTTCATATTGACAAATGGTGCATGTGACAAATGATAGCCAGGTACAGGGTTTGGGGCTCATGCTTGTAATCCTGGTGCCTCCTGAAGCCAAGGTAGGAGGATCACAAGTTCCAGGCCAACCTCAGCAATTTATCAAGGTTCTAAGCAACTTAATGAGACCCTGTCTTAAAATGAAAAATAAAAAGGGCTTGAACTGTAGCTCAATGGTAAAGCCCTTTAGGTTCAATTCCCAGTACAAAAAAAAAAAAAAGTGTAGATGAGAGTCAGAATGTCATGATTGACTATTTTTCACATCAGTTTCATCTATGATATCAGAAATCCATCTGTCACTTTCTAAGTTTACCAAGTGAATGTTTAATGTTTGTTTGCAGGACAAGTAAGATAAATACAGAGTAGGGAGAAAAACAATCATCAAATTTCCATTGGAAATTTGCTTGGATTCAAAATAGACATGGATTTTAAGTAGTGAGCTGTGAAGAATGGAACAAATCAGCATGCATTCAGGTGAAAATGAGCAGCTCTGGGCATCATTCTTTTGTCAGGGGGATTCCTCTCCTGCTGAGTGATGGAGATGGGCCCTCCACTATGTCAACAGTTAAGAGTTAGAATTCATTAAATCTTTTATTTTTTAACAGGAATGTCTTTTTTTCTTTTGGGTCCTGGGGATGGAACTTCAGGTTTCTAATATGGTAGGCAAGCACTCTACTACTGAGCTACATCCCTAGCCCTTTTTATTTAAAAATTTTTATTTTGAGATGGGGGTCTCTGATAAATTGCCCTTGCTGGTCTCCAACTTGAGGTCCTCCAGGCTCAATCTATTGAGTAGCTGGGATTACAGGTGTGTGCTACTATGCCTTATAAGTGTCTGGTTTTTTTCCATAAAATTTATCTTGGTTAGCAACTACCTATTTCTTGATGCAAGTATTAGGCTGTTAGCATTCCCCTACTCCTTAATGGCAATAGGGACTGTGCCATTTTGCTCACCAATGTATCCACAGGGAGGGATGTTATAGTAGATGCTCAACATATATAGTAGCTTGTTAGAAAACACATGGCAAGGGCTGGGGTTGTGGCTCAGTGGTAGAGTGCTGCCTACCACTGAGACATTGAGTTCAATCCTCAGCACCTCATAAAAAACAAGTAAATAAATAAAATAAAGGTATTGTGTCCATCTACAACTAAAAAATAATTAAAAACACATGGCAAGTCAGCCAAGAAATGTATGGAAGATGGACCTATTGAAATGGTAAAAATAAACCATGCCCTCTTCAAACCAGTTAAATATATGCTACTAGGACTATTGTTGATGCTGGGGCTATTTAAAACCATTTTGGTGAAGAAAGCAGGGCCAACTTACTGAGAAAATTGCCCTATTACATTGGTTCAATTAAGAAAAGAAAATGAGCCAGGTGCGATGGTGCACACCTGTAATCCCAGCTATATGAGGCAGGAATTGAATTTAGTGAGACCCTGTCCCCCCAAAAAAGGGTAGGGAGTGATTAGAGATATAGTTAGGTGGTAGAGTACCCCTGGATTCAATTCCTGGTATCAAAACCTGTGGTATTTTCACTGGTCTATGAAGTATGATCCCAGGATTCTTGCAGGCTGTTTGGTAAGGAAGCTTATAGTACCATAGTGTGTTACTTAGACATCACTTCTACCCCATACCCAGGGTTGAATCTTTGATAATCGATCTCTTTTTTCGTACTGGGGATTGAACCCAGGGGGGCCTAAACACTGAGCTACATTCCCAGGGGATTTTACTTTAATTTTATTTTTTAATTCGAGACGGGGTCTTGCTAAATTCTTGAGGCTAGCCTAGAACTTGCAATCCTCCTGCCTCAGTCTCCAACGTTGTTGGGTACTGTGCCTGGCTCAGTCTTTTTTCCAGATAAAATTCTACATGAAAAACACCTGAGCCATGGGCCAGATACACTAACCCAAATACTAATTGATTACCCTCTTTGACCATTTCCTCGGGTTTTTTTTTTTTTTTTTTTTTGTGACTCTATCTGTAGACTGGATCTATTATAATAGACTGATCTTTTGTGAAACTGCCACACATCTGGAGCACAAGTGAATTCTATTATTCTTGTCCCCAGGGTTTTTAAACATAGCCAATGTGAAATCAAATTTAAAAGGTTTGCATTGTTATCTTAGATGATCTTAACTACTTGATAACTGAGGTGCTACTTATCTTTCTTGTCTCAGGGGTATTTGACCGTTTGCCTTATTTCACTGAGGATTCACTTGAAGCCAACATTATCTCATCCTCAGGATACAACACCACTCCTCAAAACTTTTTTTCTGCTTGGTCAATTTGTTAGGTTCTCAGACCAGGTGATTGTAGACTTGAGGTGATTTAAATGTCCTTGGAAAGAACTCTTCTGGTCCAAATGCCAGGTTATAAAAATTCTCCCACTAGGGCAGTCATCCTAAAGCACTAGTTTCTCAATCTGCATTTCAGATTTAAGGAGGGCTGACACATGAAGTCACCTTCGAGAATGTTTTCTTCAAAAGATTATCTGTGGATCAGATAAGGGCCAGGGAGAGTCTAAAAGCACACGTGACCTTGCGGAGGAAGCCGAGGAAAGTGAAGAAGGACAAACTTCTTTTTAAAATCCGTTATTGGGTTTTAGGTCACAGGTTCAGATTATGATTTGAGATCTTATACTCAGTGACACTGCTTTTCATGCTCTTTCAAGCTCTCCTTTCTTCTGCAGCACAGCTCTCCTCTCAGACTCTCAACTCCCCAGAAGGGCGCTGGCAGCACCTCCGCTGCAGCGGACCTCCTTCCCGCCTCTCTCACTGCGCAGCCCCGAATCCCTCCCGTTTCAGCTCTGCGCTTCCCATGGTCCTCCGAAGGCAAGTAAAACAGAATACTGCACTCATCCTCATTTGTCACTCTCTAGCTTTTTTAACCCTGCTCTCAGGGCTTTCGGTCATTTCTGCAAAGATAAGAACCAGACCCAAACCTAAATAAACCGACCATCAGTTCCTTCGCTTCCCCATCAGTGAAAAGCAGTCTTATTCCTGCCGAAAGCTCTGTGTCTTGGAGTCCGATCTCAGCTCACACGCCAGCGCCGCTGTCCCTTGCTGGGTCGGCGGGTCCTGTCACCTCCGGCCGCCCGCGCCTCCTTCTCCGGCCTGGGCCTCTCCCCGCCTCCCGCCCGCGGCTCGCGTCGCCCCGCCTCAAGCCCGCGCTACCGCAGTCACTATTGGTGCGCGGTCAGCCCAGAATGACGTCCATTGGCCAAGTGAAAAGTCATTCACCCAGCGCATTCCGCCGCCCGCAGGCTTGCGGGGAAACTTCCTTATTATTGTGACGCCGAAAACCGAGAAACCCCGAGCCGGGCCAGAGGGGCTGTGACAGTCGGAATCCCGAGCTGCGGTTCGGCAGCTGCCGAGGTGCGCGGGGCGGGGGCCGGGGTTCCAGGGAGGAGGGCATCGTAGAGCTGCAGCCGCGCGGCCGCCGCATCTCGCCCGGCGCGGCTGTCGGCGCGCGGATCCCAAAGGGGCGGCTGCCCCTCTTCCCGCGGCTCTAGCGGCACAGGCGGCTGCAGGGCACCTAACGCGGCGATTCGCGGCCGGGGTGCGGGCGGCGGGCCTGCGCCGGGCGCCTCCCTGGCGTTCTCGGGGGCTTGCCTTCTTGCTAAAGAGCCCTGCTCCAGGAAAGGATAGGAAAGCATTCAAAATGGGAGCGCCCCCCCTCTCCCCGCCCAGATTCGGCTGCCCGCAGCCCGCGAGGAATTGCGACGCAGAAAGTCAAAAGGAGGCCCCTTTCCTTCCTCTTTCCCCTGCCCCCATTTAAATTTTGGGCTCCAGTGACCTCCTTGCCGTGAGGGGCGCGGTTGCTTCTTCGCGAAATGGGAGCCGGTGAGGCCTCGGCATTTCGGGGAACCTCGGCGGCCGCAAGGAGTTGGCGCTGGGGACGCGGGGCACTGCGTCCGCGGTGACAGCGCCGGTGGAGCCGCGGCGCCCGGCACCACCCACCTGGCGGAGGCCAAGCCGGCTCGTCTGGCTCCGGTCCGCCTCTTGGGCGGAGCCCGGCCGGAGGGTGTGTGTGGACACGTGTGCTCGCCTGTGTGTGTGCCGACCCGTAAGTGCGCGGACCGGCACCGGGGTGTTGGCAGTCGGGACCGTCCGGGCCGGTGGGACTTCGAGTCATCCGGAGTGGGCCAACCAGGACAACTAGACCGGGAAGAGCATGAGTAACCTGAAACAAATGAACCTGTTAGAGACAGGACCTCCTGCAACTGTGCACTGATGCTGAATAAGTATTTGAACTTTGCTGTTGCCCGGTCACTGTTTCTGGCTGGTTTTTTGATTACATTTTAGATTTCAAATCAGTCCCCGTTAGAAAGTATCTGAAATTCATAGCTAAGCTTTCCAGAAGTTTGCTTGAATTCCTCACACATGAAATGGCTCGTTAAAGACGATTCAAGCACCCTTCCATTTTTGTGTGCCTCCTGGCTCCACAAATAGGAAACTATTTCTAGAACCTTCATTTGATGACTTGATAACATCAAGGGAGCTGATTTTTAGACTGGGAAGAAAGAAAAATAAAATCAGAATTAACAGACCTTTTAATTGCAGTGACTAGAGAGAGGATATCGTTTTAATATGAGATAAGTGTTCTCGTTTTTTGTATTTTCCTTTTCTGTGGAGGAGGAGGGAGTGACATTATGAATCAGAAAAGCCAAATAGATCAATCACATATTTCTTGAGCGAAATAGATGAATTATATGTTCCACAGCATTGACCCCCATCCAGTTTGGGAACCTTCTGTAGAAGGTATAATGCAGAAATCAATGTTAGAAAACTTGCAAAACTCCATTGGCTAACACTTGTTTAGTGGATAGTTGGGTTTTCATTTTTGAAAAAGAAACAGGGATTCTAAAAAGACCCACACGGTGTGGTTGACGCTTTTTAGTTATAGCATTTCATTCTGAAGAACACATTAACATTTCTTAAGGTTTGGATAGCCAATTAAAAACACTTCTATACATAATGAAAGTTGCACCCCTAGTGGTGATACAAGATAGTTTTGCCCAGAATTTCAGAAATCAAAGTGATCTCCAAACTTAATGGAATTTTCTATGAGAAGATAGAAATAAAGTTATGATGCTTGTATCTGAAAATCATGCAGGACTTTTTAGAGACTTGTGCCTCTCAGTCTCGTTTTGCATGATAGAGGGCGTGCTAATGAGGAGGAATGAAAGGGGAGAGTCTTCATTTTCTCCTATTGCGCAAAATAGTTACAGAGTGTGTGTTATACAGAAAAAGAAAACAGAGAAAATTGAATTATTTTCCAGAAATTAGCCTTCATAACCTAACCTAAATGTGTTAGGCTAATTAATGCTATTTTTACTACTCCCTATCAAATGGCAGGAATTTTATAAGGTGGTATATGTGACTCAAATTCACATTTACATGATGCGAATTAATATCTTCAAGGTTGGTTTGAAGTTACCCAGGCCAAATTCCCATCTTGAGAATACAGTGTTTGGGGAATATTCAAACTTGAATCATTAAAGATATCTTATTTTCAGAAGTTTACTTCTGTCTTTGCTGAGTTCCATACAAATGTTAATTATCCTTTCTTTAACTTGCAGCTCCCAAGGTAAGGTGGAACAGTTCGGCTTCTAGTTCTAATGCCAAGTGTGTGATCTTTGGTGAGTTACTTATTTTCTCTGAATCTCAGTTTTTCTCATCTTACAAATGGAGATAGTATCAAACTCAGATAAAACTGATAAAAGGATTAAACAAGACAATGTCAAGGACTCAGGCAGATATAGCTGCCTAGAGAATAACCTTAACACATCTTAATGCCTTCCTTCTGCTGTGAGGCAGTGAAAACAAGCCCAGAAGTTGGGAGACCTGGTTTCTGGTCTCTGCTTCAACTGCTTACCTCTAGAGAACCAGTTACTTGGCCCATGAAGGCCTCAGCTGCCATTAAAATGAGGTTAGGAATGTAAGTCTCTTGCCTAGAGGTTAGATCAAATGGACTGTTAAAGGCCTCTTTAATAAGATGATCCTTTTGATGATATAACTTTGCTCCCTTTAACATTTACTACTTTTAAAATTAATACCTGTTATTGGCAAGGACACGTGCTTCTGTGTAAGTGAACTGGTTTTATTGTGTCAGTGAACCTAGAGGAAGGTCTGATTAACTCTGTTGAGATTGGGTCATCTAGGTTCTAGTTGTCTAAAAACATCCCCACTGATTTAGTTAATATGAGCTCTCTGTTGTGTACAACTTCCTCTTTAAAGTTTTATTTTCAAAAGAGCGTGTGTCTTGGCCACCTTTTATTTAAGAGTGAAGTGCCACATTTAAGAGTACAGTGCCATGTTTAAGAGCATGGACTTTGAAGTCTAGTAGAAGAGATTTGAATTCTGCCTTTGACTTAGTAAGTTTCCATTTTGGCTACTTGTTTACATGTTCTTGAGCAAGTGACTTAATCTTGCTAATCCTGGGGGTTCCAAAGTGGTTATGCCAATTCATACTACCACCAACTGTGTTAGAGTTTTTTCTATATCTTTTGATTTGACAACGGGCAGATTAAATAATCTATGTAAAGTTTTTAGCACAGATCCAGACACATAGTAGGCTTGCAGTCACAGTATAAATTATTTATTGAGTCCTTACTATGTGCTAGACACTAATCTAGCCTCTAAGGATAGAGAAATGAACAAAAGAGGCTCAGTTCTTCCTTCCTGGAGCTTTCATGCATAGCTAGAATTCCATATTCTCAATTCTAGCATGGTGGTGATTTCTTTTACTTTGTTTTCTTTTGTTTTTGAGCTGGGGAATCAAACCCAGGGCCTTCTTGGGTGGTCGGCAAGCACTTTGCTACTGAGCTGCACTCCAGCCCATGCTGGTGATATAGGTCCATACCATTTAAAGTTAACTTCAGTTGTAAAAGGAATTCTATTTTCAAATCTGCTAAAACGTGGTGAGGGGTCAGTACATTTCAGATAGAGGAAATAAATTATTATTTTTTGTTATTGTTTACAGAAAAATTGTGGGAATTCTGATTTTTCTCAGATTCGTGTTCACTTCACTAGGTACCTGTCAAGCTTCTACTGTGCTCCTGTACTCTGAGAACAGGAGATACAGAGGTGAATAAACCCTACCCTCCACAAACTTCCCATCTGTAGGGAGAAGGTGTTGATGGAGAAAATGCAAGAAGCAGTGTTACTGCTTCAGCAATACTTTTATTTATTTTTTATTATGAAGTATTTATAATCATAAAATAATGTATGTGAAATATGTACTAAGAAATATAAAAAAAAAGTCAGACATGGTGGTGCATGCCTGTAATCCCAGCTGAGTAGACTGAGGCAGGAGGATCTTGAGTTCAAAGCCAGCCTCAGCAAAAGCAAGGTGCTAAGCAATTCAATGGGATGCTGTTTCTAAGTAAAATACAAAATAGGTCTGGGGTGTGGCTCAGTGGTGGAGTGCCCCTGAGTTCAATCCCTGGTGGCCCCCCCACTCCCCCGCTCCCCCCCACCAAAAAAAGAATGTGGAAAAAAAAGACAAAAACAACATGAGCCCTACTTTTAGAGCTCCTCTGTTTGTGCTCCTTCCAGATTGTTTTCTCCATCCTTCTATTTCCATGATCATTACCTTGTATTTTGTGTTTAATTTTTTTGTTTAATAGTTTTGCCATCATTAATGTATTTATCTCCAAATAATATGTATGTTACACTTATGTTTAAACTTTGTGTAATACTTTGAATTCTTCTGTGATTTGACTATTTTTAAGACAAATTACTGATGCTTATAAATGGAGGTAATTTATTTTTCACTCATGTGCAGTCTTCTATTCTCTGTATGTACTGCAGTTTATCTGTTTGTTTTAGTTGATGGTCATTTGGATCTTTTAAAAGCTTTTCTATTTCTAATATGTTGAAATCAACATTCTTAAACATATATCTTGGTGCACATGCTCATGAGTTTTTTCACTGCTTTATATGATGAGATAGTCACTTTCCATATGTGGCCATTTACTTTAGAATTAAAAATAATTAAAATTAAGTATTATTAAAATTTTAGTTCTTTAATTGTATTAGTCTCATTTCAAGTGCTCAGTAGCCATATTTGGCTACTGGCTACCACATTGGACAATGCAGATGTCTATATATATATCTATATATTAGAGATCTATGTTTATAACTCTATCTATCTATAGTATTTTCATCATTCTAGAACTTACCGGTTTTACTCATCTTTGTATCTCCACCTCTCGAATAAGGTGCAGGAGCGCCATAGCTTCTTAATAATTTGGATGGATAGGTTGTAAGCCCATCAGTAAAATTACTGTGCTATGTGGTATTCACATCTCTGGTCTTCACTAGGTAATGCCTACTTGTTCTTAAAAGTTGTAATGCCAGTTTGCACTCTCACCTGCTGTGCATAAGAGTTCTAGCTGTTTAGTTGCTGTTGTCAGACTTTACCATTCTTGCCAGGCTAGTCCAGTGTCTTTTGAAGGCAGCCCACAGCTTACCCAGAATGCCAAGCCCAGTACTAGGTAGTGAAGAAGGCACTACCTGTAAAGGGATGAACATGGGAAAGGCAGGAGTGTTTGTGTTGGTTGAAAGGATCAAAGTCCTGCTAAGATGAAGGAGAGGGAGGAAGCAGCAGAGAGGGATTCACATTATTGACAACTTCTGTTTGTCTTTTTTGTCACTTCTGCTGCTGGGAGTAAAATTTGTGACAAAGCATGTCATTAGAATGAATCATTTTTTGTTACTGGAGTTAATTCTGCATTTGCATTTTGATTCCAGATTTATTTAAAACTTAGATTTGGGGAGTACCTGTAAAGCACTAAAGACTTGGACATTAATTTTCCTGCAGTTGGAAAGTCCCCTCCACACTTACACTGAGGTATTTGCTTCTAAGCTTATTTGAAAGGAAGCTTATCTCTATTTTAAAACAGATTAGAAGACCTGCCTGAATGTTATTTAGGTTTTAGTGCCTTTCAAACAAAGGAATAAGAACTAGCAAGGTTGTTGTGTTGCATATACTGTGATTGTAAGAAAAAGTTTAGATGTTGACGTTTGTCTTGTAAAATTCACCTTCGTAGAACTGGTAAAAAGATATAACTGCCCCCACTTCCTTGCCCTCTCCAGAATTTAAAAGAAATACACACAGAGAACTTTCTCCTAGCAACCTCAAATCCCCTTCATGAAAATTATGGCAGATGGTGGAAAAGCTGTGGTACAGATTTGGCGGAACATAGTTAATGCTAATCACCGTGAGGGAGAAAGGAGTCATATCCTCACCTTCTTTTGGGAACTATCTTGTCTGCAGAGATCTCAAAGCAGAGCACTAGGGGAGCAAGAGTAATAGTGATTACAGCAGCTGACATTTATTGGTCACTTTCTACTACATACCAAGTACCACACAAAACACTTTTTAAAAACATGCATTTTCTCATTATTCTTTACCCCATTCTCTGTCACTCTTTTCTTCATTTTAGAGAAAGGAAACAGGCTTTCCCCAGGTTTTCCAGCTAGCATGTAAATTTGGGGCTTCAACTTTAGTCCTTTTTAGCCATTAAGAGTATCCTGAATCTTTTACCAAGAATAGATGAGGCTCAGTGGCCGAGTGCTTGCCTAGCACATGTGAGGCTCTGGGTTCGATTCTTAGCACCTCATAAAAATAAATAAGTAAAATAAAGGCATTGTGTCCATCTACAACTAAATATATATATATATATATATGCACTTATACACACACACACACACACACACACACACACACACATATATATATATTTATATATTAAGAATAGGTGAGGAAAAGGATGAGGAAAGTACCAGGTGACCATCAAGGGACAGTCATCTTTTGAAAGTCATCCTTCAAAAGTCATCTTCTATTTTGTTTTGTGATGGGAAAATAAGAGACAGGAAATGGAGGGGCTGGGACTGAGGTGGTATGGAACAACTGTGAGGAGTATAGTCCTAAGAAATCTGTGACAGATTTCATAATTGTGTGTTTTGAAAGGAAATAAAAGACTCTAGGAGCAAGGGAGAGAATAGTGGGTCTGGGAAAATGAGTAGGAGAGATCAGGGGATCAAGCTCTCCAGTGATGTAGACTGTTGTTGAGCTTAGACCTTTAAATTTATGGACACCAGCAGCTACCAAATGTGTTTTAATTACAAGTGAAGGAAACTCAATTTTGTACAAACTTAAGCAAACAAAGGTGGTTTATTTGACTATATTTATAGTTGATTCTTATTATTTGCAGTTGTTATGTTCCATAAGGTTATTATGAACACCAACCACCTTAGTAATACAGAGCCGTTGCTTCTTGACAGATATAGAGATAGATTCCTGCAAGCCTCTGGTCACATTTTTGTCAACAATTAAAACAAAACCTTGCTTCATGTGTGCCTCTGTCTAGGCACCTTATTCAGTATATGTCGTTAACAAAATTATATATTTCTTTATAGAAAAAATTATTTGAGAAAGGTTTAACATTTTCCTGACCCTGTATAAGTGACAATAATTTTTAGCCTTTAGCTCATATCAGTGCTGTCTGCTATGCTTTTTGGTTTTTTATTGGTTCTGATCTCATGATATATCTCACAGATATAGCTGCTTCCCTATTTTTTCTTTAGCTTTTCTATAGCTTCTTCATGCCCTGTAGATGTTACTTTGGTACTTTCCTGAATGTCCTCATGTACATATGGGCAGATTTCCTCTTCCTTTTTTGGATGTACCCATTAGTGATTCATTAACATTGAGTTCACAGCCAACATTATAATTCATGCATGAAGAAAATTTAACACACATTTTTGTAAGACATATCACAGCTTCTTGTACCTACGAACGTTAGACAACTCTTTACTTGAACTTTATTTTAGATTTAAACATTGCCAACAAAAAACCAGAAACAATTAAAAAATGCAGCACTAGATAAGTTACAAAAACACTTGTTTTATACTTTGAGAGTTGGAACAAGACTGCCTTATTCACCTTTAGCCAGGAATGGGTGTGTAGGGTGACTCAAATTTTTAGCTTCTCTGTGCATGTCTGGGAATGACATGCACAAATGACAAGCACTCCAAATATTGGTTTTGGGGTTACAAATAAATTTTATTGAATAGGCATGTTCACAAGTATGGAAGCCATCAATAATGAAAATCAGCCAGAGCTGGGCATGGTTGCGCATGCCTGAAATCCCAGCTGAGACAGGAGGAACCCAAGTTCAAAACCAGCCTTAACAACGACGAGGCGCTAAGCAAACTCAGTGAGACTTTGCCTCTAAAGCAAATACAAAATAGGGTTGGGGATGTGGCTCAGTGGTTGAGTGCCCCTGAGTTCAACCCTGGTATCAAAAAAAAAAAAAAGAAAAAGAAAATCAGTCAGATGTAGAGTAAATAAAGATAGTGGTGCAGGTACCAGGCAAGAGGGGGAGTGAAAGTTTAGTCGTACTGGATGGAGCTCTTTCTCTCTCTTATCTGAATCTCTGTGAATTGTAGCATGATAATCTCTTATAGATATTCTCCATGTGACGAGGAAGGTAACTTCCAATAGCCTCAGTTATCCTTCAGAGGCAAAATGTAGTCTCTCGCCAGAGCTCCATAGAACATAATATGGGGAAGACTCTAGTCCAGATGGAAGTGTGAACCTTTTCCTGCACTGATCACTGTGACTTAAAGGTGGCATTCTCTTATTGACTTGACATGACACATGGGGTATGGCCTAAAAATGGCAATCTTTCGTTGGTTGGGCATGAGTTGTATGCTAGGGCATAGGAATGGCTTTTCTGATTGGCTTGGTCAGGGTCATGCCCATCCCTGTTCAATCTGGGGGTGGAGTTTGATACTAAAGAGAGACTTGAGAGATATGAGCAGAAAAAACTAGTACATAATATACATGAGAAATTTTTGAAAAACTAACCTTTGTTGTTTAGAAAGAAGTACCACATTAAGATGCAGCTTTCTTTTACCTTAAATGCATTTCAGTTTAGTCATAGGGTACAAAGTTTCAGTTAGATAGGAAGAATATGTTTTTGAGAGCTATTGTATAGCATGGTGACTAATATATTTAATATAAGTATTGTACAGTCAGCCCTTTATATATGTGGGTTCCACATTTACAGATTCAACCAACAGTGAATAGAAAAGACTTAAAAAATTATGTCTGAATTGAATATGTACAGACTTTTTTCTTCTTGTAATAATTCCCTAAACAAGTTATTTATGTAGCATTTCAATTATATTAGGCATAAATAATCTAGAGATGATTTAAAGTATATTGGAGGATTGCTTTGGTTATATACAGATATTACATCATTTTTTAGAAGAGACTTGAGAATCTGTGGATTTTGGTATCCTGGGGGTGCAGTCCTGGAACAGTCCTTCACAGATACTGAGGGATACCTTTATTTCAAAATTGCTGAGAAACTAAAATTCTGATGTTCTTACCACAAAAATGGCAAGTATGTGAGATGATGGATATGTTAAATAGCTTGATTAGTCATTCCACAACGTATTTATATATATACACAAATATCACATTGATCGTACCTGCTAAATATATACAATTATTACTTTTCAGTCAAAAGCTAAGAAAATGCATTTTGGTCATGGCGTTTTACAATCTGTTTATCTTTGCTCTTGTTTGTTGCTGCCATTTTTGCTCAGTATAAATATGCTACTGTGGACATTGTTTGCAGGTCTTTGTGTACAAATAGTCATGGCTTCTTGGTACCATAATTTTAGACACATTGTTTATACTCGGTTTAATCTTACAGCTGCCTAATCTCATCTTTTATCTATAAATTCTGATGAATTTCACTTGTGGAGGGCAAATTTATTCTCAAGTTTTAGGACATCCTGGATTATGTAGTGACTACAGCTTAGTCATTCCACTAATATTTGTATTGGGGTGTTGTAGGTGACATATAAATCTACTGGGTGACAGTGTAGCCTTGTGGATAACTGTGGACATTTATTTGCATCAGGCTCAGATTTACAGGCTCCTTCCAGCTATGTGACCTTGGGCATGCTTCTGCATCTCTCTGAGCCTTGCTTTTTCTGAAAATGATGCTAAAAATAGTACTAATAGTGCAGGGTTTTGTGAAGATGAAGTGATATAATGACATAAATTGCTTATTAGCACGGTGATTGATGTATAGTATTCTGTGATGTTGCTTATAATAAGTATGGGTAGGAGAGATAAGGCAAACTCATGAAACATTAAGAATGAAGAAAGAAATTAGTGTGGATAACAGTAGTTGAGCAAGTGGGGAAAATTAAATTGTGAGTAGATTATATGATCTTATCCTTACACTACCATCTTGCCAGTTTTATATTTTAACTTTCTTCCATTTCCCTTAAATTTTTCAATTCCACCCCCCCCAAAAAAAATGTTTAATACTTTTTTAGTCTAGGGTCTAGACAAGGAGTTAAAATCTTGGAAAGAAGCAGAACTTTCTGATTAAGAGAGCAAATTGAGATTCAGCTTTTATACTTTATTTTGAGTCTTTTCATATTTTTCCTGTGAACCTCAAAGAGTTCAAAGAGTAAGTCAGATATTGTAATGCAGTTGTGAAATTAGGTTGTTCATACAAATTAATGTCACGAAGTTAAGGACAAAGTACTATATTTGTTGTTAAGAAGGGTGGAAAGAATTAACTTAATTTATATTGTAATTAATCTGTACACATTTGGGACTGATTGTATGTTGGGAGAAGACAGTTTTCTATTTTAAAAGCTGAGTTTGTGTAAGAAAAACCAATTAAGCCTCCATCTTTGTAGTTTTAAATTTATAAAAATTAGTGAAAATTCTCTCCTGTAGATTGAATGATGAATGCAGCTTTGACATGTTCCCCCTCATCCTGTAGTTCAAAGACTTCACCATTTCTTTTAGAATCTATCCTCTTTCCTTGATGAAGGATTAACTAAGACACCCTGGAAGTCTGCAGTCTTGCCTTGCAGTATTGATGTTTTGACCTGTAGAACTAGAAACTGATTCTCAATGTGGGGTGAATAGCAGCTTGAACAAGTATAGTTAAAAAATGATATTCAGTATCATAATTAAAATTTATATTTGGAAACTGAAATATAATTGGAATCCTTAAGATCAGTCCTTGGCACTCTATTTTAATCCAAATGAAGTGATTTGAGCCCAGGACAATGCTGATTATAGGTTTAGTATATCCCCCCACATTTCTAAGAATTCCTGAGGGGAAGAAGATTGTTTTAAGTTATCCTATCATGACTCACCCAAAGTTCTTGCTTTTCATGTAGTCTCCAGTGTTTATGAGGGGACTCCAGGGGCTTTTCCTCAAGGTTCTTTTGATTTTGCCTATGCTGGTAAGTACAATTATTTCAGGAGTGTTTCTTTACAACAGAAAATTTGGGATTCTGAAAAGTAACTATAGGACAAACAACAATTTCAAACTATGTTAGACATCACTGTTCTCAAAATTCATCTGTTCTTAAAGAATCTATAGCTTACTGATCACGTTCCAAATTTATAGCTATACTACAGATTTCAATCACTCCCTCTTAATTTGGTATCTGAAACAGGAGCTTCAATTGTATTATGACATACTTATGATTTTTCCCTTTCCTTAGAACAGGAGGGGCCCAGTAGGTGTTTTCTGGAACAGAAGGATCACCTACTTGAGATTTCCAACTTTAGCAATAGAAAGAACTTTTGAAGTTTTAGTATTTAAAAAGAAAGTCTAATCAAAGCATTACACAAAGTTTTCCCTCTTAAGTCTTTGTAAGCAGAAAAAGGCAATAGAAGATTGATATTCTTCCACTTATTCATAGTAAACTCTTGGGATCCTTTGTCCTGCTCTGTTCTGCGAGAATACATTTATCAAGCATTTTGTTCCTATTATTTTTGTAATGACAATTCCAGTAATTAAATTCAATAATACATTGACTGGTATGGAGTCACAAAGGCAGGGCATGTATAGCAAGATAAAGGAGACTTTAAAAATATTAAATCTTTAATGAGATAATCCACATATTATAAAATTTGCCAATTTAAAATATAAAATTCAGTCTTTTAAAAATGTATTCACCAAGATGTATAAGCCAGCCTTACAATCTGGATGTAGAACATTCTATCACCTTTCAAAAGTAACAGGAACAGTCACTTTTTCATTCCCCTTTCCCTCACCAGCCCTAGGCAGCCACTAAACTGCTTTCTGTCTGTATATACTTGACTTTTCTGGATATTTCATGTAAATGTAATCCCACAATATGTAGTCTTTTGTGGTTTCTTTCACTTGGCATAATGTTTTTGTGGTTTACCTGTGTTCTGGCCAAATTTTCTATTGAATGGATACACTACATTTTGTTCATTCTTTCATCACTTAATGAACATTTGACTTATTTTCACCTTTTGATACTATGAATAGTGCTTTCACAATATTTGTATACAAAGTTTTTTTGTGGATATATTTTTGGAGTTCTCTGTGGCATATACTTAGAAGTGAAATTGTTGGATCATGTGGTAACTCCGTGTTTTTAGCCTTTTGAGTTCTGTTTTTGAAAGCAGCTGCCACACATTCCTATCAGCAATGTAGTAGGGCTCCCATCTCTCCACCTCCTCATCAGCACTTCTTAGCTGGCCATCCCAGTGGGTGTGGCTCTCCCCACCGTGGGGGAGAGATATGAAATTTTATTTTATTTTTTGTATGAATGAGAAGCATGCATATTAAAAGGTCATGAAACTTTAAGCTAGTGTATGAGTCATGATCAGTCAAAATTGACTACCTGCTTTAGAGAAGAAATCTGTGTTATACTGTGGTTTAAATGAAGGAGATTGAAATCTGGTGGGAAGTTCAGTTATGAAGGTATAGAAAGAGCTGCTAGTTAAGGCGGTGTTGTAGTGTCATGTCAGAAGGATGCAGGTTGATGGTCATCAGAATGGATCTGGAGTCTCTTAGGCAGGAAGTGAATCTTGATTCAGATGTGGGTGATGGGTAAGAGGAAAAAAGGAGATAACATTTTTTTCCTATTTCTCATTTTCCTTTCAAATGGTACAGTTAAACCAAGGTAAGAACAGGGTTATGTAAAGAAGTTAATTGGTTCAAATATATTTTTAAAATATTAAGCAGAAAAATCAATGAAAGGTGCATTGGAAAATGGTCTAAAAGTGATGTCATGATAGTGATTTAAAAACTGTTGCTACCTTAATGTTTTGCAGAGTGTTTCAGCCAGTTTCTGGTATTCTCAACAGTGACCTGAAAACCACATTCTGTGTTCATGCATTCATTTAAACAAGCAAATCTTGTTTAATGTTTTATTTTGAGATGCAGGATATCTGGAGACTATTACAGGGGGGAGGATTTTTTAAAAAATTGGTTGCATTTATTACCTAAATTAATTTTATCTGACCTATTTTAATTTTAATTTCTTTCTCTCTCTCTCTCTCTTTTTTTTTTAACAAAACTTCTAGGCTACATGACTCCCTGAAGGATAAGAACAATGTTATGCTGGGGATACTGGTCTCTGGGCCAACCAGGTATCGGCACCAACCTGCAAGGAATTGTGGCTGAGCCACAGGTGTGTGGATTCATATCAGACAGAAGTGTCAAGGAAGTGGCCTGTGGAGGAAACCACTCAGTGTTCCTTCTGGAGGATGGGGAGGTGTACACGTGTGGCTTGAACACTAAGGGGCAGCTGGGCCATGAGAGGGAAGGAAACAAGCCAGGTGAGTGCACCTTGTCTGCCTTGATTATTGGGAATGGAAAGGGGATCGGCAGAAGGTTGGCTGCAGATTTTGAAACCACGCATTAGTTTTTCAGGGAAACTCTTACTCTTTTGAGCAATGCCGGATTCCCTAATATTTAGAACTGTTGTGTCTAATTCAAGCCTTCTGATGGAAAAACAGACTTTTTCCTTTTTCATCTTGTTATATAACACATGAAATATCAGTTACCAAGGAAGGGGAAGTGACTAGTTGTTGATTTCCCATCATCCCCCTCCACCAGTAATTAAAAGCTAAGACATTTGATGGTTTTGTGGACAGGTAATCTTTAATCAATATCGAAAGTTTTTCTCCTGAATTTTATAAAGCATCTGGTGCTAAGTACTATGCTGGGTCTTGTGAGTAGAAAGATGAGTGAGATACAGTGATGAGGCTCTAGTGATCCCCCTGGCAAGTGCTGTCATGGAAGTCTGAGTGCAGTAAGTTGATGAATATGCTGGGGTTGCAGGGAGATTCAGTCTGCCTTCAGGGGTTGAGTGGGAAGGATGAGTAGGACTGTGTGTGTGTGTGTGTGTGTGTGTGAAAGAGAGAGAGAGAGGAAGGAAAGAATGTGCAGGAACACCCAATTTATTGCACTGAGTATGCCCAGTGGTGTGAATGTAAAAGTGCAGTACAGGGTCAGAATGTGTTTAATAGTGTGCTAATAGTGTGCTGAGACTGGTATTAGAGGGTGATTGGAGAGAAGAAGCTGGAAAGGTAGCGGGCTAATTTCCTTAAATTTTAGTGCTTTCCATGTCTTTGGGACAGGTGCTGGGCATATTTAAGTCTGTTGGTTTGCATTTTTTTCCTTTTTATTTTTAAAGAATCTAAGTTTCACTTTCAGTGTATGTAAAGCATGGACTTGTGAGGTACTTTTAGTAGTGATGAGTCTCCTTTTGGTGAGAAGTAATAGGGTAGGGTCTTAAATTTGACCACATTTTTTGCCACATTAGCAAGGCATATTACCTGCTGTCCTTTTCATGCAACATAGATCAAATCTAGACACTACAACTTCATTAAGGAACATCATTGCTGTTTTTATGGCACAGTGTTACTAATATGTGTTTATTTAGACAAGTAAACTTGGGTGAGCTAGTTTTCTTCTGTGACACTGTCTTCTATTTCTTTCATTAGCTCTCATAGTAAATGACTGGGCTCCATGGTTTCTCTATCCAAATGTCAATATAATCTTTAGTTTTTATATTGCTCATTGGAAAAACGGTTGCAGGGCTAATCTTAAGAAAAATCATGAAGTATGTGAGGTGTGTTTCATGGGCTTCCACTTCTTCATTTTCTGCTCCCAGTTTTCCTCCCTGAGATAGAACACCAGTCCTGTTCACCTAAAAGTAATATCTAGTGTCCTAGCCAGGACTTTCTTAGCCTGCGGGCCCTGAACTTGGGATTTCAAGAAAGAGGTTTGTTGAATCATCTACAGACCAATACTCTTTTTTTTTTTTTTTATAACATTTATTTATTTATTTATTTTTTTGTGGTGCTGAGGATCTAACCTAGTGCCTCACACATGCTAGGCAGGCGCCGTACCAGTGAGTTGCTACCCCAGCCCTAAACCAATACTCTTGTATGTACAATACATCTAATACTACAGGTTTTCAAATGATCCTGCTATTTACTGAAATAAAACCCAGTTGAAAGTGCCACTAATTCCTGAGTCAGAACCTTCCTGTTTATCATGTGTTTACCAGTTAGGACAATATAAATAGAGTATACAACTACCATGAATGTGGCAGGGAGATTTTTTTACTTTTACAAATAGTCTTACTGGAAAAGATTAAAAACCAAGGTCTTTTTTTCCCCTCTGCCTATTAAAACTCACTTTCCTAAATGTGCTCTGTTTCTCAGGTGAGAGCCAATGTCTGACAATGAATACCTGTAGAGGGGTTAATGGCAGGTCACAGCTCAAGAGCCTGTTCTTTCCTGGGGTGATGTCTGCATTTATACAGCACTTGGAGACACTTTAGGCCCACTTCAGTGACTCTTGAAGGACTTGTGCTCACCCTGACCAGGCTTTGAAGGGAGTATTTTGAGAACTAGGAGATCACTCTGGAACTCCTGGAGATAATAAACTTAGAGCAGACTTGAGTCAGGTAACATAGTAATGGAGGCATTACCCTCTCTGACCTAAAATGAGGGTTATAATACATTTTCTTTCATAGAGGGAGCTAATCTGTGTCAGCATCTAATGCAGTGTCTGGTGCTTTTTTTTTTTTTTTTTTTTTTTTACCTCATGCCTCCCAGATCATGCCACTGTGACGTTTTCACCATCTGGCAGAAAGCCCAGTGCTGTCTCTGGAGATACAGGGAAAGATGCCTGGGTTGGGAGTTTGAAAACTGAAATCTATTTTTTTGTCCACCAGGAAGTAATAGCATAAGTCCTGGGCAAGTTTCTGTTTCTGAGTGTGAGTTCCTGTTCCTATAAAAGGAAGAGACTTCCTATTTTAATATTATAGTTATTAATGAAGTGGATTCATATGGTAAAGAAAACTTCACAAAGTTTCCTGCAGCCTGTGAAGGCTGTCTTCCTCTCTTCTCAAACTCCTCTGTCTTTTGTTTATTTTCCATAGCTCTGCCTTCTGGCAGCAGCCTCACTGCAGAGCCACAGGTTCAGACATTCTTCACTATACACCTTTATCTTAGAACCTAGGGTGAGAGGATTCTCCTGGGGTAGCAAGAGGGCAAGGGAACAGAAATGTTGCACTACAACCACAGCAAAGTTCTATTGGAGGCACCATGGAGAATACATCTGAGTGCAATCTGACAGTTTTCTAATGGAGCCCCCTGATGTGGCTCCAAGGAGTTACTGGTAAGCAGTTGGGCTTCTAGATGTGAGAAAGTCCTGTGGAGCAGCTGCTTTGTCTGCTGCATACTGGGTCAGGCCAGTACCTTGTCATCATGTAGCCACTCACTATAGTGAGGGCTGTGTGATAGCAAGGAACCTGAGCTAGAGGGGTGCCAAGAAGGTTTTCTGATTCAATCACGGAATTCAGACTGATCTAACTTTGAAATAAGCCAGACTCTAGTGTAATTTACAAGATTCCAAAAAATTTCTGTTGGTTAAGCTTTTCTATTAATTATAAACTCTATAGCAGCTGTGGAATAGTGCCTCTTTGAATGAAAAGATTATGTAGGTGGGTGCCTCCCTTTCTTTTAACTTTTTCATTGGTAGATGTGTTCCAAATCTGGATACCACTTAGGTCTTTTTTTTGGATGCTGGGGATTGAACCCAGGGCCTTGTGCTTACAAGGCAAGCACTCTACCAACTGAGCTATCTCCCCAGCCCCACTTAGGTCTATTTTTAATGAGTAGGGGGAGAAAAGAGTATGACCTTGTTTTTTTGTGTGTGCTTATTGAAAACCCTGACCTGGAGAGCTGCTAGACATGGAAGGGAAGTCAGTGGCAGACAAGCTCTATGTTGCCATGTCCTGCAGGAATGTTACCCCAAGGATCCTCTGTGGCATTAAGGAGGGAGCTTGAGGGAAAGCCCTTTCCCAAGAGGGCACTTCTGGGGCAGTGGGCAAGTTTGCAATTTCATCATTACCCAAATCTTTGAAATCTAAATTTTTAAGAAGTGAGTGTGTGACAGATTCTTCCAAAGCTTTGAGAATGTGAAGAAGTGAGTTTTGGTAGATCCTGTTGTGTGTCTTACTTCCAAGGGACATAGACAGTTGAGTTGTAACCTCCTTCGCACATAGTACTGGAGATTGAACCCGGGAGTGCTTTACCGTTAAGCTACATCTACTCACTTTTTTATTTTGAGACAGTCTTGCTAAATTGACCAGGCTGGTCTTGTACTTGCAGTCCTTCTGCCTCAGCCTCCCAAGCAGCTGGGATTGTAAGTGTGCACCACCACATCCAGGAGGCATAGATAGTTTTGATCGAAAATGGAAAATTTAAGATTTCAACTTTGTGTTTCTGTGTGACAGAATAGGGGGCATTTAAAGGACAGATCAAATACTTCAACTCCTGGTTATGTAGGCACTAAATATTTTCCCAGTGTGTCAAGAGTCTAGGGTACTAGCTTAGGTATGTCCATGACTCATCCATTGTGCTTGGGCCAAGGACAAACAGGCCTGGGATTTTCAGAAACATTTTTTCTGTGCTGGATAGCCAAGTCCCATCTAAATGCAATGTCTAACTTTTAATAAAAGTATTGGATAATAGTTCTTTTGCATATTCCTCTACCATGACTTTTCTTGCCTATACTTTTTCTCCCTCACATGTTCTGATAAACCCCCCTCTTCCCACTCAGGAAGAGTTCTAGGGATTAGAGGTTTTATAGAATTAATACTTTTTTTTTTTTCATGTTTTTGTCCATGGAGTCATCCCGTAATTTTCTAAGATCCAGTTACAGAACTGGCATTATAGGAAGACTTGTGTGTTCCTTATCCACTTTTCAATAAAGCAGGCAAACAAAACATGAAGTTCTTTTTTTTTTTTTTTTTTTTTTTTTTAATTTATTTTGGTACCATAGATTGAACACGGGGGTGCTTAACCACTGAGCCACATCCCCAAGCCTTTTTTATTTTTTATTTTGAGATAGGGTCTTGCTAAATTGCTGAGGCTGGCTTTTAACTTGAGATCCTCCTGCCTCAGCCTCCCAAACTGCTGAAATTATAGGTGTGTGCCATTGTGTCCAGCTAAAAAAATATTTTTTAAAAGTAAAGTGATTTATAATTGAGCATTAAGTAAATCTAGAAATCTTTTATTAAGCTAAAATAGAAATGGGTTGTCCATAAAAAAAAGAATTAAAATATTTTACTGTGCCATTCTTATTCCCACCCTTCCACATTGTAAATGCAACTCTTCAGCTGATGGACATTTATTCTTTCCCCCTGCCTTCCGATTTTCAGTATTGGGATTTTAGCATAACTAATCGTTGTGTTATTAGGGATATCTGAATTTATGTGAATATCATCCAACTTTTCTTCCTATCTTGAGTTGGCAAAAACTGGTGGGTGCAATTATTTAATGTAATTTGACTCTGCTACATTTGAAAAAATTTGCACAGACGTCCCAGTAATAATTTGTAAGCAGGCTCTAACGTTTCTGTGCAACCCTGTTTGATTCATATCTGTGATTGGTTCTTTTTACTTCCTCCTGAGTTAGTTTCTCTTTCTTGCAGGTAATTTAATCCAATTCACTCACATTTTGTATTCAATCTAAGCATTTCTGTAATGTCCATCACCATATGTAGCAGCTCTCCTGCTGTTTGATAAATGAGGTTTATAAAGCAGAAGTCCAAAACCTCAATTCCCAAAATTGTGGTTGCTTCCAATGCTGGTAGAAATAATGCTTTCAACTAGCTTATCCGGTTGCTCTCGGGCATCTGAAGGACACAATAACTGTCATTTCAATCAGCTCTTGCTGAAAAGCAAGCTAGCTGAGCTGAAAGGAAATAGGAGAAATCTTATAATGACTTCCTGTTATTGAAATGCATGTTTCTATGGGCATAACTCTGATATAAAAGGCAGAAGGTGCCATAGGAAATGCTCAGATCTCAACATTGCTCTTGTTAGTGCCCCATCCCTTACTCATTCGAACTGGCAGGTGGTCCAGGAGGCTGCAAAGCCCTTTCAGATGTTGGTGATAATGGCAGTAATCAAATCCAGTGGGATGTCTTGCTTTCTTTGATGGCTGGATAAATAGCCTTATGGTTCAGAGGTCTAAGGATCCAGAACAGCATTCACTTAATTTTATTTTTCAGTGTGATTAATTGAAAGTTACTTTTTTCTGTTTATGGTACTCAGCCTACTCTCTTTAAAGACATTTAAGTGTTTTAGAAAACACATACTTGTTAATGAGCATCGTTGTTAATGTGAGGTGTCATTTGTGACTTTAAAATTTGCAGTATTACTTTTAAGTAATTAACACAGTGATTTGGATCTTGAAACAAGAGGCTCAGTTCATTTGTTAATTGTAAAAGTTGTTAGGTATCATAGCTTTCTTCGTCTCTCTGCTTAGCTTTTTATTTTTTTTTAAATCTTTTTTTTGTTTTGCAGTGTTGGGGTTTGAACCCAGGGCCTTGTGCTTGCAAGGCAAGTACTCTACCAACTGAGCTATATCCCCAGGCCGCTGCTTAGCTTTTTTAATATGATTAATCCTCATGATAGTTTTATTATCCAGAGTGTATATAGAGGAGAAGTAAGGGAGTTGAGTTTGAGTCTTGTTTGGAAACTGACAGTTTGGTTTTGGTAATTCCAAGATTTTGTCCGTGCACTTTTAACCTCAAGCTGATCAGGAAGGCCTGATAGGATTTTATTCTCAAACTTTTTCTGTTTACATTTAATTTCCACTCAGTCCTTTTGGAGAAACAAAAAGGTTATAAGATTGGCCACCAAGAAGCTATAATTTTAATTTACTTGTTAAATACTATCCAGGTACTTTGATAAAAGGTATGAGAAACAATTCCCTTTCACCTTTAGTATCATTGAACTAATGTTTGTCAGCCTACTTTATGTTCTTTTGAGTATCAGATAATATGGGGGAAAGTATAATGATAATTCATATTTCATGTCGATTTTTTTTTTTTGTCTCACCATTTGCCTCTTGTTTTAAAATTGTTTTTGGTATAGACGTACACAATAACTATTTTACTTATTTATTTATTTTTATGTGGTGCTAAGCATCAAACCCAGTGCTTCACACGTGCTAGGCAAGCATTCTACCACTGAGCCACAACCCCAACTCCTGCAGCTTCTTCATTTCCTTGAATTATCTACTTACCATTCAGTCACTGACTGAGTAGATACTGAGTGGCTAGACTAGTAGACTCCTCATTTGTTCTAGATACTGTTGGAATACAACAAATTTAGTTCATTTCTACCCTTTGGCAGTTAGACTAGGTAGGGATATAAGATACACCTGTAAAGATTGTACAATGCAGTTTACCTTGTTGTAAGCAAGTGATAAAGGTTCTAAATGTGTCAAAATATGTTGTCCTACTGTGAAGAGTTAGGTCTAAGATTGGTCACTAATAGTGCTGTAAGTTGTGGATAATAGTATCAACTTGTTAGGGTTGGGAAGATTTAATAAGTTCCATGTTAGGTGTTTGGAACAATGACTGGCCTTTGATAAGCACTTAATCAATGCTAGCTATTATTATTTGTAGTAGTAATTTGTGTTAACATCCTCTATTGTAATTTTTTTGATCCTGTTATTCCAGTGTATTAACAAATTAATAAATTAATTATTAGTTTTGCATATATATAACTGTGTTGAACATTTTTATAGGTTCCCTTAACATTATATGATCTGACAAATGGTAGGTGTTCAGGGTAAGAAGATGTTGTGCACTAGGATTGTTAAGGAAGCAGTTTTACATTTTGTTTAAGTTTTTTTGGGGGGAGGTACTGGGAATTGAACTCGGCATACTTGACCACTGAGTCACATCTCCAGTCCTATTTTGTATTTTATTTAGAGACAGGGTCTCACTGAGTTGCTTAGCGCTTTGCTTTTCAGAAGCTGACTTTGAACTTAACGTTCCTCCTGCCTCAACCTTCTGAGCCACTGGGATTACAGGTATGCACCACTCCACCTGGCTACGTTTAAGTTTTGAGGAAAGATCGTTTTCAGTTTTTTAGGTTCTGTATGTCATTGTTCCCGAGAAAAGTAACTTAAAATAATGGTGCATTCTGCTAGGCAGAGGGTTTTAAGGCTCTGTCTCCTCTATTTTCAGAGTCATACTAATGAGAGCTGGGTGATGACCCTTAACAATTAAAAAGCTTGTTTGCCACTTTAAATAGACTTGCGGTAAATCGGTGTACTTTACTTGAAAGTAATTTTTCACTATTGGCTTGAAATTGACCTTGGGTTGTATGTACTATAGTGATCATTGTGAGGCTAAGTAGATTGTGCTGACAGAGGTTGTTCTACATTCTGCCAAAAGATAGAAGCAGTTCCAACACAGTCAAAAGAGGGAGCCCGGGAAGGTGGTGACCTTTAAGTCCTTAGGCAGCAAGTATCCTGGTTTCCATCAAAGAAGTGGGGGCAGCAGGCTGGCAGTCTCTAGGCCCAGCTGAGAATAAGTTGGAGAGAAAGGAAAGATAGGAAATGGGGAGACTGTACCGCAGAGCTCACCAGGGTAGCAAGTTCTCTTTTCCCTTTATATGAAGTAAGGAAGACTGAATTAATTATGGAGTCTTTTTATTTATTTTGAGGTGGTGTGGGATAGGGATACCTCAAATCAGGTTAGCCATGAATGAGAATTTAGAAGTTTTTGCAACATCTTTATAAGGGTTAGCCCATGCTTTCATCTTTTTGTTCTTCATTCTTCCCTAAAAGGAAAACTTTTGAAGCAGAAAAGCTGTGGTGAATGTCTTTAGTATTTGCAACATGGCAAAATGAGTCGTCAACAGCATATAGTCATTCTGGCCACTACGTGGTCTCTCACTGGTTGTAGCATAATTCACATTCGTGGGTTACCTGTCTCCTCTCTTTTTGTTTTGTGGTGCTGGGGATCAAACCTAGGGCTTCATGCGTATTAGGAAAGCACTCTACCACTGAACCACACCCCGGAACCCCCAGACTCTTCTTTACTATTCTCTATTTTTTTAAATATATTTTTTAGTTGTAGGTGGACATAATACCTTTATTTTATTTTTTTATGTGGTGTTGAGAATAGAACCCAGGGTCTTATGTGTGTTAGACGAGCACGCTACCACTGAGCCACAACCCAGCCCTATTCCCTGTTTTTTGAAAAAATCTCTTATACCTACTCTGGTATAGGGGACACACTTCATTTATTTATTTATTTATTTATTTATTTATCTATCTATCTAATTTTATTTATTTATTTATTTAATTTTATTTATTTATTTATCTATTTATTTATTTATTTTTGTGATCCTGGGGATTGAACCCAGGGCCTTTCTTGTGCATGTGAGGCAAGCACTCTATCTACCAAATGAGCTAATATCTGAGCCCCAGGAGCACTTCCCTTTGGTCAAGGTTTTGTAAACAGCTGTTTTTGTATTTCTAAATTGACAACATATGATTAGGAGTAGGAAGGGGTAGGACAGTGCCCAGAGAGCAATGAGGGCTGCATTTCTCCCCTGCCCTCCTCTCTCTGGTGTGCATACCACCAGACATAGATTGAATGGAAGGAGTGTGCCAGCCAGTACATTTCACTAAGGTTGGCCAGAGCCACTGGACCTACAGAACATCTTTTTCTTAGCGTCATATGAGCTCAAGGAAAAGAAAACAAAAACAAAACTTATTCCATTTCTTTACTGCCATCCCTTTGTTCAGTCACTTTATGGATTACCATTTTACTGCTTGAATTTAGATATTTTGGGTCAGAAAACAAGTAACACTATTTCCAAGCTTGTTCACAGTTTAAATGAACCATCAGCTTTGGCAGGTAATGATCAGTTACATCCGTGCTAGCCAAACAGATGTCTGGGTACCTTCTTATGACGGAACCTTGCAGGTAGTGTGTGAATGGAACCATCCAGTAAAAGCTTTGTGACAGGAAAAACTGGAGGGAACCAGAGACTTCAAAATATATTAATCCTTTTCTGTTTTTAGTTTGTCTCCTGTGTGTTTCTTCCTCTGGGCTGGTCATCATGGCGAGGGTAGAGCTACACAAATCAAGAAGAGTTCATGCTTTGGTCTCCTTTCACTTGTACTGTTATTCTTCCCTTTATGCCTTCTTGACTGAACTTTGTATGTCACTGCTTGGTTTAATTTGCATATTATATAAAGTACTAGGGCATTTTGACTTTCCTAAGTCAGGCTTTATGTGGAATTGATTTCTGGTCAAGATTGTATGTCTGCTCAGGCCTGCTGGGCATGTAATGATGGGAATTTCAGTGGGAAAGGGTGATTTACTCAATAAATGGTGTTAATTTAATTTGTAGCTCACCTGGCTATACAGAACTAGACTCCTGGCTCACTCCATATTCTAGAGTAAATTCTAGATGTATGAAAGATACAAATTTAAAAAATAAAACTATGAAAACACATTCCCCTAATTTATTAGGAGAATGTTTTAGACCCTGGAGGATTCTAATGTGAGACATGTATTGTGTAAGCCATGAAGGAAAATGATTGACAAATTTGCATGAAAAATAAAAAAAATTTCCTATGACACAGGCATCTATCAACAAAGCCAAAAAATGAATGATAGATTAAGATAAATAATTTCAAACATTGCTGGATAAAGTTTTCATACTTTTAACATATTAGAGCATTTTTAAGTTGACAAGGAAAAGGTGAACAACCCTGTAATAAAATGGACATTTTATAGAGGAGTGCTTGCAAATGGCTAATGAATTTATGCAAATAAGTTCAGAGAAATGAAAATTAAAGGGGCTAGGCATATAGCTATAGTAGAATACTTGCCTAGTAGGCACAAGGTCCTGGGGTCATTCCCCAGCACCACCAAAAAAAAAAAAAAAGAAAAAGAAAAAAAAAAATCAAAATGAAATATCACTTTTTCATCTGGTTGGCAAAAATTTTTAAAGAGTAATACTTGTGCTCACTCATGTGGAAAAATGTGTACTATCGTGTGCTGATTGAGGAAATATGAGCTGCCCCAATTTTTTTATAAACTAAAGGTATAAATTTAAAATCTTGTGAATAAGTAGCTCCATTTTTGGGAAACATTTTTATGTGAATATATGAATAAAATGTGAATAAAAATGTTAATATGTAGCATAAGGATATATTTCTCACTATGTTTATTATAGCAGTGTTAAGGGCAAAATAATGGAAACAGCTTATTCATCCTCTGGGGAATATGTTGGATAAATATAACTGAAAGTCATAAGATAAAGCTTTAAGTACTGCTGTCTTTGTATTCTTGACTCACAAATCACTTCCAGTCACAACTTCACCAGATTTCAAAGATGATGTCCACTTAAAATCTCTAATGGATGTGTAATTGACACCTTAAACTTAATATCCAAAGCCAAACTGGTTTTTCTCCCCCAAACCTTTTTATCACCACATTTTCTCCTTATCTGTAAATGAGAGATCTGTTCTTTAGAGCAAACATTTGGAATCATCCCTAGTTTCTCTTATGTTCTCTCACATTGTACATCTAATTCATCTTAAAAAAAAAAAAAAAAAAATCTTTGCAGAATCTGTCCTGAGAAAATGTAACCAGAATCTAACATCTCTTTCTGTCTCTCTAGTCCAGGTTACCATCGTCTCTCCTCTGGATCATTCCAGTAAGTCTGGTTTTTGACTGTTTCCACCTTTGACCCCTTCTCTCACAGTAGCCATCATATTATTCCTCTCCTCTTAATCTTCCAGGGGTTTCCCAACCCATCTCTTAACTATTCTTCCCCTACACTCTCTGTTCTTCTAGTCTCAACGGTCCCTCTTCAGAGTATTTGTACTTACTTTTGTATAACTCTGGAATTCCTTTCCTTCCAATTCTGCAAGACTGATGGCTTTACTTCTGGTGTAGGCTTACATGTCACCTTATCATTAGAAATGCCTCTCTTTACCACTGCGAGTTTCCTGTCCTGTGCAGTACCCCTTCCATCCTTTTTTTTTTCCTATAGCATTTATCCCTGATAACATACACACAATTGAACTCATTCTATCTTTCCCTCCCCTTCTCTCCCCTTCCTGAATATATGCTTAAGCTCCATAAAAATCAGGAGGTTGTTTTGTATCCTCAGTACCTAGAACATTGTATGGCACATAGTAAATGCAGCTTTCAGCAAGTATTTTTAAAATAAATGACCTCAAATTCTAATTTATTTATTTTTTGGTATCTGGGGATTGAACCCAGGGTTGCTTCACCACTGAGCCACATCCCCAGCCTTTTTTATTTTTCATTTTGAGAAAGGGTCTTGCTGAGTTGTTCAGGGCCTTAAACTTGTAACCCTCCTGCCTCAGCCTTCTGAGCTGCTGGGATCATAGGCATGTGCCACCACACCCACTCCCACGACTCTCTCAAATATCATGTTCATTTGATTTTTTTTTTCATTCTTATGACTCGCTGTTAAGTGGAACTCATTTCTAGACAGGCTTACGCATTTTCTACTGTCTGATATTTGTTTAATGCCTGTAATGATCTGCATGGCTTACATAAATGTGCAACAGATGAGAAGAAAAGGTCACCCTAGAATTTCTGCCTGCATTCCTCCAATAGGTTTGCCTTATTTGAGTTTCTGGCTTGAAGTATCTGTGAAATAAGTTAGAATTGTACTTATATATAAATATATATAACCAGTTATACTTATTGGTGTTAGATACCTAGATATCTTGAGTGTTGACTTTCCACATTATATTAGTTTGTTTACCCAAATATGTGTGAAGTTTCTTTTATAATCCTAAAACTAATTGTTCCAAAATTAGAAGAAACACGATGACTTGGGGTCGATGTGTGCATTTGAATTGCTATGGCAGCCTGCTGACTTAAGTGTGGGCCCATCCTTTAATGGGAGATGCCTTTTTTTTTTTTTTTTTTTTTTTTGGTACCAGGGATTGAAGCAAGGGGCACTTCATCACTGAGACACATTCCCAGCGTGTTTTTGAGTTTATTTTGAGACAGTGTCTTGCTGTGTTGCTTAGGGCCTTGCTAAATTGCTAAGACTAGCCTTGAATTTCTGATCCTCCTGCCTCAGCCTCTTGAGCTGCTGGGATTACAGGCATGTACTATCCTGGCTCACCTTTGTTTTTTTAAAAATTCCAATTAGTTATACCTGACAATAGAATGCATTTTGACACATCATACATAAATGGAGTATAACTTCTCATTCTTCTGGTTGTACATGATGTGGAATTATTACTGGTCATATAGTTATATATGCACATAGGTTAATAATGTACGATTCATTCTACTATCTTTCCAAACCCTGTACCACCTCCCGTCTCTTAACTCTCCTCTGCCTAATCCAAAGTACTTCTATGCTTCCCTAGTCCCCACCCCCTTATTGTGAATTAGCATCCGTATATTAGAGAAAATATTCAGCCTTTGGTTTTTACGGGATTGGCTTATTTCAATTAGCATGATATTCTTCAGCTTCATCCATTTGCCTGCAAATACCATAATTTCATTCTTCTTTAAGGCTGAGTAATATTCCATGGTGTATATATACACATTTTCTTTATCCATTCATCTGTTAAAGAGCACCTAGGTTGGTTCCATAGTTTGGCTATTTTTGAATTGAGCTGTTATAAACATTGATGTGACTGTGTCACTGTAATATGCTGATTTTAATTACTTTTGGTATAAACCAAGAAATGGGATACCTGGGTCAACTGGTGGTTCCATTCCAAGTTTTCTGAGGAATCGCCATATTACTTTCCACAATGGTTGCACCAATTTGCAGTCCCAGAAGCAATGTAAGAGCATACCTTTTACCCCACATCCTTGCCAACACCTGTCGTTGCTTGCATTCTTGGTAATTGCCATTCTGCTGGAGAGAGATGAAATCTTAGAGTAGTTTTGATTTGCATTTCTCTAATTACTAGAGATGTTGAACATTTTTTCATGTATTTGTTGATTGATTATATTTCTTCTGTGAAGTGTTTGCGCAGTTCCTTAACCCATTTATTGATTGGGTTATTTATTTATTTTTTTTGGTGTTGAATTTTTTATATATCCTGAAGATTGATGCTCTCAGGTGTGTGTGGTAAAGATTTTCTCCCATTCTGAAGGCTCTATCTTCATGTTATTGGTTGTTTCCATTGCTGAGAAGAAGCTTTTAGTTTGAATCCATCCCATTTATTGATTCTTGATTTTACTTCTTGTGCTTTGGGAGTCTTATTAAGGAAGTCAGATCCTAGGCTGACATGGTGAAGATTTGGGCCTACTTTTTCTTTTATTAGGTGCAGGGTCTCTGTTCTAGTGCCTAAGTCTTTGATCCACTTTGAGTTGAATTTTGTGCAGGGTGAGAGAGAGGGGTTTAATTTCATTTTTCTACATATGGATTTCCAGTTTTCCCAGCACCATTTGTTGAACAGGCTATCTTTTCTCCAATGTATGTTTATGGCATCTTTGTCTGGTTTGAGGTAACTATTTATGTGGGTTAATTTCTGTCTTCTATTCTGTGTCATTGGTCTGTGTGTCTGTTTTGGTGCCAATACCATGCTGTTTTGTACTATGACTCTGTAGTATAGTTTAAGGTCTGGTATTGTGATGCCTTCTGCTTCACTTTTCTTGCTAAGGATTGCTTTGGCTATTCTGGATCTCTTATTTTTCCAAATGAATTTCATGCTTGCTTTTTCTCTTTCTATGAAGAATGTCATTGGAATTTTAATAGGAATTGCATTAAATGTGTATAGCACTTTTGGTAGTGTGGCCATTTTGACAATATTAATTTTCTAAGAATATGGGAGATCTTTCCATCTTCTAAAGTTTTCTTCAAAATCTTTCTTTGTGTTTTTTAGTTTTCATTGTAGAGGTCTTTCACCTCGTTTGTTAGATTGATTCCCAAGTATTTTATTTTTTAAGGTTATTGTGAATGGGGGTTGTTTTCCTAATTTCTCTTTCAGTGGATTTGTCACTGATGTATAGGAACATGTTTGTTTATGGGTGTCGATTTTATATCCTGCTACTTTGCTGAATTCATTTATTAGTTATGAAGTTTTCTGACAGAATTTTTGGATCGTCTAAATATAGAATCATGTTGTGAGCAAATAGTGATAGTTTGAGTGATAGTTTTCCTATTCGTATCCCTTTAATTTCTTTTGTCTAATTGCTCTGGCTAGAGTTTCCAGGATGATGTTGAATAGAAGTTCACCTTTTTTTTTTTTTTTTTTTTTTTTTTTTTTTTTTGCTGTGCTGGGGATTGAACCCAGGGCCTTGTGCTTGTGAGGCAAGCACTCTACCAACCGAGCTATATCCCCAGCCCTCACCTTTTTTTTTTTTTTTAGTAGCAGATTTGTTGAGACATTTCTTAACATACAATTTACCCACATCACCTCTACAATTTAATGGTTTTCATTTAGAGTTTTATGTTGGTTATTACAATCAATTTTTAGAATATTTTCAGTTCTCCCCAAATTCCATACTTATTAGCAGTTATTACCTTTTCCCCTTATCCCTGGGCAACTACCAATATACTTTGTCTCTATAGTTTTTCCTACTCTGGACATTTCATGTAAATGGAATGATATACTACGTGGTCTTCTGTGACTGACTTTTATTTAGCATAATGTTCCTAAGGTTCATCCATGTAGCATGTCAGTACTTAATTCCTTTTGATGGCCCAAGAATACTCCATTGTATGGATATATCACATTTTGTTTATACATTCATCAGTTGGTGATATTTAAGTGGCTTCTACTCAAACTATTATAAATAATGCTGCTATGAACACTTATGAACAATTTTTTGTGGATATGTTTACCTTTCTCTTAGGTATACAGGTTTATTTCAGAGATATTGTAGTTTTGGTTCGAGGCCACTGCAATAAAGCAAGTTACACACTTACTTTATGTTTTGGTTATCAGTTTGGACCATTGAAGGAATATCACATGTAAACCATCAAAAGTATAAGATGAGATAATACTAAAATAGCCAGAAAAAGTGTCAAGTCTCATATGATCCCTGTTAGAGTAACAACAATATATTTCTCAGCCAATGTTGACAAAAAATATGTACTCGAGACACAAAGCATAATGTTGCAATATATATTGTGAAATAATTAGTGGGGACATTTTAGTTATTTTTAATTTCTTTTAAAGAGAGAGATCTAGTCAAGTTATCTATCTTTTCTTAGGAGCTTTCTTTGCTTGTGTCATTTGAGGAATTTGCCAACTTCATCCAAGGCGTCAAATTTGTTGGTATAAAATTGTTTATAATACTCACTTATTCCTTTTTTAATGTCTGTAGGAACTGTTTTTCTGGGTTGGGGATGTAGCTCAGTGGTAGAATGCTTGCCTGGCATGTGCAAGGCCATGGGCTTCAATCCACAGCATTGCAGAAAAACAAAACAAGAAACTGCTTTTCTGATGTAGGTCACTCGTGTTGTCTTTATTTCCTGATTAGACTGACGAGAAGTGAATACGTCTTATTGAACAAGTTTATCTTGTTAATTTATATTTTCGGTTTTCTCATTCAGTGTTTTTTTGCCATATTTCTTTCCTTCTGTTTACTTGGTGTTTAATTTGTTATGTATTTTTCTTGTTTCTTAGTGTGGAAGGTTATTGATTTGTAACCTTTGTATTGTATTAAGAATTTCATGCTACAATATCATTTTAGCTGGATTTCATAATTTCTTTCTTTTCTTTTCTTTTTTTTCCTTTGGCACTGGGGAGTGAACCCAAGGGCACTTTACCACTGAGCCACATCCCCAACCCTTTGTTTTTTATTTTGAGACAGGGTCTAAGTTGCTTAGGGCCTCACTGAGTTACTGAGATTGGTCTCAAACTTGCAATCCTTCTGCCGCAGCCTCTTTGAGTTGCTGGGGTTCCAGGTGTATGCCACTTCACATGGCTGTGTTTCATAAACTTTAATAAAATATATTTTTGTTTCTGTTTAGTTCAAAATAAAAATTTAATGGAATTGGTTCTTTTTAGCAAGCTCCTTCAGGAGCATCTCATCTCATCTTGCATTATAATTATAGTGACATAAGATTGCATACAGTTTAAAATAATAAAAAACAATCTGCAGACTTGCAAATTGCTTCCAGTTTTAAATCACATTGAATGAAAATACTTCAAGTAGTTGAAAAAAAAATGTGACTAAGTGAGGAAAGTGGTGGGGAGTTCTTTTAAAAACTTTAAAAAAAGAATTCCATGTCATGAAAGATATATTTATTGCTCACAACTTAAATATCCATATACCAAAAAACAAAAAATTAAAAATACTCCCTAATTTTACTACTTGAACAAAAAATTTTTATATCAATGTAATTTTTAAAATGAAGTCATGTCTTAAATATCATTTTCTAACCTACTTTCCCATTTTGTATCTCATGAATATTTTTCTATGGTGATCATTTTCATACAGATCTATATCAGTATGGTTTTTTGGGTTCTAGAGATTGAAGCCAGGACTTTGTCTATTCTAAGAATAAGCTCTACTGCTGAGCCCCACTCCCAGTCCCTATATTATCCTTTCTAATGACTGCATATTTGATTTTATAGTATAAAATTTCAATATCTCTTTTCCCCCTTTTAGTAGCAATGCAGTATACACTATTTCTTTAGAATATATTTATAGAAATAAAACTTTTAGATCAAAGGTTATGCAAAATTCTAAGGCACTGTCAAAATGCTTGCCTTAAAGTGTGTGCTAATTGCTAATATATTAAGTTTCATATCTGTTTACTTTTTTGGAAGGTATGGATTGGATTTATATCATAATTTCAATTTGCCAGGTCTTCATTCTTTTTCTAAAAGCTAATAAACTTATCTCTGTATCTTTTCGTTTAATGAACATTAATTTTTAGGTTTACCACAGTTTAAATGTGAAGTAAAAAATAAAGACTTTTTAATGTGTCCTCTTTCAAAAGAATTGAAGCGGTGAGTATTTTGTTGTGATTGCACAGTTAAAACATGTCAGCCTCTCAGTGTGTTTTGCAACTTGGCATGGAGGACTTTTTATTCTCCTTGGGGTTGATCCATGGGTATTGGTTACCTTCCAAGGAGGCCAAAGTTAAAGATATTTGAGTTCTAAGGAAGCAGTTAGTACTACTGGTTGAAAATTGTGAGGGGTAGATTTTCACTCTGAGAATAAATGTTTTAGTTATGTTAATTTTCTAAATGGTCCTGACTTGGTTCTTTCACTTCTGATTAATGTATAGTTTTTGTCTTCTCCCCTTTAAACTCATTAACTTCCAAGTTTTTAATTCTGCAAATATTTCAATTAAATCAACATAAGTACATTAGAATAGGTTGAAAATAATAATCTAGAGTTTATATATCCTTTATTATATATATGAAATACATTTTCTAATGCTCTAGTTATTCACCTATTGCTTGTCTCAAAAGAATAGAACTCTAAAAACATTTATTTCACAAGCTGCTGTAAATAGTATGTTTGTTGCTCAATTTAAGTTTTTGTACATGTTCTACATCTTGGATGAGGGGGCTTACCAGGTTAATTAATTTGAATTATAATACTGTAAGTTGCCTGTGAGCTCTTTGGTAATCATTCAAGACATCTTAAATCCTGATTTTGATTATCAAAGACTTTCTACAGTCCACAGGTATTCCCTAGCATGTCTTCAGTATTTCAGTCTTACGTAAAGATGTCTGAAGCAGTCCTCCTGGGAGCTTCCACTCTAGTTTTTTGTATTGGGGGTTAACCCAGGGGCGCTTAACCACTGAGCCACATCCCCAGCCCATTTTTATATTTAGTTAGAGACAGGGTCTTACAGAGTTGCTTAGGGCTCTGCTAATTTGCTGAGGCTGGCTTTCAACTCTATCCTCCTGCCTCAGCCTCCCTAGACTCTGGATTACAGGTGTGTGCCTCTGCAACTGGCTACCCACTCTAGTTCTTGTAGATCCCCAAGTAGGCTGTGATTGTACAGAAGCAGTTGCTGTCATTGTATGGCAAAGGAAAGATCTGTGAAGGATAAAACATTCATGGTAGCATGTGAGCTGAACTTTGAGGCCTTTCGGTATTTTGTACCTGAGGCTCAAGATTTCAGTTCTCTCCAAGGGCTCCAAAATGATCAAATAGAGGATTTATGCTTTTGACTGTAAGTTTTATATACCACTGTATATGTAACTGCAAAAGTCTTTTTGCTTTTAGGATTCCCTCTTGTAGAGCCCACAGATAGTATTTAATTTTGTAGTCTTTCTCTATTAAAATCCTCTTAAAGCATTAGCATCTGCCATGGTTGGCAATTCTGAGTTCATGAAAATAACTGAGTCACTGAAGCTGATCTTATTCTATTATGACTGGTGGAGTGCTAGTGATTTAAAACTATGGTCTTCTCCCCTTCCATCTCCTATGATGGTACTCCATGTATTATAATTGACTTAGTGTATCTGGCTTGTTGCAAATGAAAGCATACATGGTAAACTTAGACTTATGACTTTAAGAAGAAAATATTCTCATTTTTCATAGTATATAAGTAGTTTGGGGTTTTGTGTATACATTAAGGCTCAAAGTTAAAGCTACTTTCTCCCGAACTGAGAAATGTTACTACTCAATTCTATTTTCATAACTGATCTTTCTCTCTAGTTCTTCAGTTGAAGGTATTTGGTTTGTTGGCTGTTTAAAATTGGACAGTCATACATGGTATGAAATAAGTGTCTGATATGCTCAAATAATTTAAATGAAGAATCAATTGCTCAGATACTGCCCACCTCCAGGAATTTTTCTGGTCACTGTATATGAAGGTTAAGCTTACTTTCAGTTTTGGAAGCACAAAAAAGAGCTGTGCCTCCCCCACCCCCTTATTTATCTGAGCTGAACAAAGACGACTCATGGACTTTCTCTGATATATGCACACATATATGTGAATCAGAAATAAAAAAAGTGTTATTTAAAAAATCTAGCTCTCAGTTTTGATTCCTGTGAGGGATGGTTAAGTGCATTCCTCCTGTGTTTCCTACTGAGTGCAAGTATAAAACCTGGACAGAATGCATGGGGCAACTATTAGAGGTCTTGAAAGAAAAGAGTGGCAGGTGAATTGGGAAAGAAGACCAGAATTCAAAGTATCACTCAACTGACAGTGAGATTACCATTTCCCTCCTCTTATCTTCCAGCAATTTGACCCTATAGACTGGTGTAGCTATAGAAGTACATAAGACAGAGGACTAAAAAGGAACTCCAGGAAACCTGTAAGTGTTGAGTTTGCAGAGAGGGAAGAGCTAGGGAAAGTAACTCCTTATAGTTACCTATGAATGCTTGTGCTCACACCTGACCTGCACAGGTATAGATCTTAGTGTAGCATGAAACAACCTTGGAAACTAATGAGTAGACCATTACCCAGTTTGGTCACCATATGGTGCACACAGGACACATGTCTGCATTGCACTGCAAGGGATGCAAATTAAATTAACATTCTCCAGATTTAAATAAGACCCAGATTCTTATAATACTCAAAATATTCAAGGTACAGTTCATAATTAGTTGAGGAAAATCTCACACAGGAGAAGATAGTCAGTGGATGTCAGTGTGATGACACAGATGTTAGAATTATCTGACAAAAACTTTAAAGCAGCTATTGTACGCAGGTTTCAACCATCTAGCTTAAACATTTGTGAAACAAAGACAGGAAATTATCAGTAAAGAAGAAAATGATGTAAAGAAGAACTAAACATAAAAACTACAATGAAGAATTCACTGAATGGCCTCAATAACAGAATGAATATGTCAGAGGGCAGAGTCAGGAAGTTGAAGGTAAATCAATTGAAATTATGCAGTTTGAATAACAGTTAAAGACTGGGGGGGGAAATGAACTGGGTCTCAGGGACCTGTGGAACAAACAAACAAACAAAAGGTTTAATATTCATGTTATTCGAGTCTCAGCAGGAGAAGTCAAAGGATATACTAAAATAATGACTGAAAAGTTTTCTGAATTGGCAGAAGACATAAACCTACCTAGAAGACCAGGGAGACCCAAACCCAGATACACCATAATCAAACTTGAAAACTCAAGACAGAAAGGAGTTACACACTGATTAATAATGGGGTTATGCTATGAGAAGTGCATCGTTAGGTGATTTCATTGTGCAAACATCAGAGTATAATTTTGCAAAATAAGACAGCTGTAACATCACTGGGTGATTTAATCTTATGGGACCACCATCATATATGCAGTCAATCTTTGATTAAAGCATTGTTATGTGGCATACAACTGCTTGAAAGCAGTCAGAGAAAAACTAACACATTATACACAGAAACAGTGAATCAAATGACTAGATTTCACATCAGAAACAGGTAGACTATAAGAAAGCATTTAAAAAATAACTGGGGAAAAAAGAAAAATCCACCAAACTGTCAGCCTAGACTTCTGTATATGGCAAAAATAGCCTTATGAAGGTAAAACAGAGGCGTTCTTGGACAAAGAGTCAGAATTCATAGCCAGAAGACCTGTACTAAACAATAGCTAGACAGGCAATGATATTAGAAGAGATATTGAAACATCAGAAATGAAGAGCTGGGCATAGTAGTACATGTCTGTAGTTCCAGGTACGTGGAAGACTGAGGCAGGAAGATCATAAGTTTGAGCCCAAACTAGGCAATTTTAGAAAAACTGTCTCAAAATAAAATTTTTAAAAAGGGCTGGAGATGTACCTCAGTTCTTGTCTAACATGTACCAAGCCCTGGAAATAAGCAAAAAAGAGCAATAGAAATGGTGCTATCTGGGTCAATATAATTGATTCTTCTGGAGTTCTTTAAAATATTTTATGATCGAAAGCAGAACTTCTAACTTTATGATAGATGTAGGTATAATATTTAGGAATATTATGTATATCATGTATATAGATGTAATTCTTAGGGATATTATAACTTAAAGAGGAAGGGTAAAGTGACATGGTAAGATTTCTAGATTCCACTTGAGCTTCTAAGATACTGATTCTAAGTACACTCTGAAAACATAAATATTGTAATTCCTAGGGCAGTCACTTAAAGCATGCAGATATGTAGTAAGAAACACAAAAACAGGGGATGTAACTTGGTGTTAGAGCTCTTGCCTAGCACACATGAGGCTCTGTGTTCAATTCCTAGCCCTACATAAAAACAAAAACTGTAAAACCCCCATTTTAGATAAATTAAAATTAAATACTAAAAGGGAATTTTTTTGCAGGGAGGGAATGCAAAATTGTACAGTCATCGAGAAAATGGCAGTTTTTCAAAAAAATAAAATTAAGCATATACTTTATGACTTAGTAATCCCTCTCCTTTATTATTCTAGTGATATGAAAACTTATCACTCAGTTACCTTTATTATATTTGTAATCATTTGTGGTACATCTGTAATACAGTGGAATTTCCCCCTCCAATAAAAAGGAATAGTCTCCTGATGCATGCAGCAACTGCATTGAATACCAGAGGCATTATATTGAGTGAAAAAATCCACTCTTTTTAAAAAGTTTTTTAAAAAGTTAGATACTATATGATTCCATTTATGTGATAGTATAAAAAAACTGAAGCTGTTGATAGAAAACAGGTCAGTGATTGGCAGGTGTTAGGAGAGGGCATAACTATAATGGATAGCATGAGGGATTTGGTGGCGGAGGGGGTGGGTAACGGAACTGTTCTGTTTGTAGTGGTATGGTAGTTACATGTGTTTAAATTCACAGAATTGTGTACCATAAAAGGTCAGTTTTACTGTATAATAATTTAAAAAAATTTTTTTTTAAAGCTGACTTTGATTTCAGTGCATTGAGTCAAAAGCAAGGTGTAGGTCTCTTATGGAAATAGCCCAGGCCTCCTGAAATGTTTAGACCAAAATAATTAAGAAAGAAAATAGGAAGATAGCTTAGGATAAAGAACCTTTCAAGACACAGAAACAAAGAAATTGAGGAGGAGAGTGCCTCATCACTTTGAAAGTCAGTAGGGCCCTAGGAGAAAAGTAGGTACTAGAATGTTCTTTATGTTTGGGAACTGCAGAGGAACTTGGATGTATAGTATTGTTTTGAATGACTTGAGGAAAGAGCAGAATGTAGCAGCAGGAGATACGAAGGTACAGGAGGGCGCAGAGAGTTTTCTGCAAATAGGAAATCAGAGTTGGGGGTCAGTGTGAGGAGCTGGAATCTATACAGTGGGAGGGCAGAGAGCTGGTTTCTCAATTTTTTTGGGGGGGTACTGGGGATTGAACTTGGGGGCACTCCACCACTGATCCATATCCCTATCCCTGTTTTGTATTTTATTTAGAGACAGGGTCTCACTGAGTTGCTTAGCACTTCGATTTTGCTGAGGCTGGCTTTGAACTCCCGATCCTCCTGTGTCAGCCTTCCAAGCTGCTGGGATACAGGCCTGTGCCCTGCACCTGATTGGTTTCTTATTTTCTTTTTCTTTTTTTAATATTTTTTAGTTGTAGATGGACACAGTACCTTTCATTTATTTTTTTATGTGGTGCTGAGGATTGAACCCAGGGCCTCACACATGCTAGGCTAGTGCTCTACTACTGAGCCACAACCCTAGCCCCAGGTTTTTTATTTTCTATTACAGAAAAGTATAGTCTTAGATTGGACAATTTGGGAAACCCAGGAAGGAGTTTCTCCAAATGATGAAATTTCAATTCCTTTTGTGATACCAACTGCTGACAGTTACTTTACTTTGTTATGCATTTATTAGTTAGAAGTTCAGAATCAAAGATTGATCACTGATTTTGTATATTGTGTATACTTTCCACCCAACTGCTCATGATAACAACTTCAGTCCATTAGGGTCTTTCTCATTAGAACAGACAATGAGGGAAATGAGTTAATTTCCCATTATCCATAAATAGAGTATTCACTTTATAGGTTGTGTTTTACCAATTTAAAATCCATCTATTTTTTTCCCATAAGGGCAACCAATATAGCCTTGAAGTCAAACAGATTTGGTATTCATCCTAGCTCCCCACTATTAATTGTGAACCTTGCCAAATTACATGTCTTGCACTGAAAATAATTATAGTGCTCTCGCCTTGAGGTTGTTGCAAGGATTAAATATTGGAATCATCCATCTATCTTCTAGACTCATATCATCCTTCTCAGTTACCGTACCCTTTGATACTTCATGCCAAACATTCCATTAACTCTACAAAAATTTAAAAAATACAATGGGCTCAAAAAAACAAGGAGAAATAATCCCTATACGTCATCGAGCTGCTGACTTACTCTAAGCAGCAGTTCGTATTTGCCACTGCTATCCTGTTACTATGACTCCTTCAGAGTTGGTAACATTGCTGATGCCTACTAAAGACTTAAAAGTGTTGCCATGAGAGGATCAGAAAGAAATATACTTTTATCCTCAAAAAATGCTGAGTGTTTCTTTTGTGTGTTTATTTAGTTTGTTGGTTGAGGTTTTTGTCATGATCTGTAAAACATAGCATATGGTCTTAACAAATCAGAAGAGACTGCAAGTGAAAATGTGTACCATGACCTGACTGTTCCCACCTAGGGCAACAGAATAACACTCAGGGAAAGAAGTGAATGGGGCAATCATTGGCAAGTTGGCTTAACCTTAGAAGTAGAATCTAGGAGATTATAGTTCTACTCGGACAAATCTCTAGCTTGATTCAGATGGGTGCAGTTTTTTTTTTTTACTTTCAGAGAAGAAAAGAGAATAAATTGGATGTGTGTAACCATGGTTTAATTCCCCTGTAGTCTTTGCATTATCGAACATCTGCCTTTGAGGCTGAAAGTTTTCTTGTGGTGAGGCTGGTTTGATGTCTGTTTGGTGGTTGATGTGTGATGATCCAGGCATTGGTTTGCCTAGAGCTTGATCAGACTTGGAGTAAATGATAATTGGAATTTAGACATGCCCTACTAAGCTGTGGTTAAAAACAAGAGTGATGCTATTAAGGCTTTTGGGCAAGAAAGTAGCTATTAGATCAGCTAGATGACAGATCAGTGCTCATCAGGACAGTGGAGAGAAACTGTCCATAGTGTTATTTTAGGTGGTGCACTAGCATCTAGGCAGGAGGGGGTACTGGTTAGCAGCAGGAAGATCAGTTGTGAAGAGGCAGGTCTCAGTCATGAGTGAATGAAGGTAGGTTCCAGGCCCAAGGAAATGGAATATCTGCCCAAGTCCTGGAACTAGTATAAGATGGAAATTTGGTTAGAATAATAGTCTGAGTCACCTGAGCTCCCCTGGTAGGGATTCCTTACACTTTGCAAAGTGAAGATGAGGCTGTTTGTGCTTGGGGCAAGGCTGACTTGAGAAATAGCTTTCTGAGAAAAGCAGTATAGGAGTCACAATATGTTGACAGTCTTACATGCCCGAAAATGGGCCTTTTTCTCCCTCTCCTCATACTTGATTCATGCTTTTGTGGCTACTGTAGCTTTGGTAGTATGTTCTGAAGTCAGGTATGGTAGTTTTCTTCTTATCTCAAGATTGCTTTGTCTATTTGGGGTCTTGTGTGCTTCCATACAATTTTTTTTCCTATTTCTATGTATATCATTAGTGTTTTGTTAGAGATTGGGTTGAATGTGTAGATTACTTTGGAGTATGACATTTTAACAATGTTAGTTTTCCAATATATGAACATGGGAGGTCTTTCCATTTTTGGGGGTGTCCTTTTCGGTTTCTTTAATCAGTGTTTTTGTAATTTTGTAAATAGAGTTCTTTTACCCCTTGGTTAAATGTTTTCCTAGCCTTTTTTTTTTTTTTTTTTTGTAGTGATTGTAAATTAGACTGTTTTCTTGATTTCATTTTCAGATAGTTTGTTGGTGAAGATAGAAAAGAAAAATCTACTCATTTTTGTATGCTGATCTTGTATCCTGCAGTGTTACTGAATTCATTTATCAGTTCTAACATTTTTTTGGGGGAGATGTAAGCTTTTCTATATATAAATCATGTCATCTATGAACAGAGGTAGTTTTATTTCCTCATTTCCAATTTGGATGCTTTTCTTTTGCCTAATTGTTCTAGCTAGGACTTCTTGTACTATTTTGAAGATGAGTGGTTGGAGAGGGTATCCTTGTCTAGATCCAGATCTTCCAGGAAATACTTTTATCATTTTCTTTTTTGGTATGATGATAGCTATAGACTTGTCATATATGTTCTTAATTTTGTTGAGATAGGTTCTTCCTGTACCTAATCTGTTGAGAGTTTTTATCATGAGGGGATGTTCAGTTAAATTTATGCCTTTTCTGCATCTACTGTAACGATCATATAGTTTTTGTCCTTCATTCTGTTGATGTGGTTTATCATTTGTTGATTTGTATATGTGGAATCATTCTTGAATCCTTGGGATAAATCATTCTTGATCATGGCATGTTATCTTTTTGATGTACTGTTGGATTTGGTTTGCTAGTGTTTTAAGATTTTTACATCTGATCATCAGTGATATTGGCTTATAGCATTTTTGTTGTGCTCTTGTCTAGTTTTGGTATCAGGGTGATGCTGGTCTCATAGAATGCATATGGAAGAATTTTGTTCTTTTCGTTTTTTTTTTTTTTTAACAGTTTGAGAAAAATTGGTGCGTGTGTGTATGTATATATGTGTGTTTAAAGTTTGGTAGAATTCAGCAGTGAGGCCATCCAGTACTAGACTTGTTATTTCTGATTTAGTGTCATTACTTATCATTGCTGTATTTAGGTTTTCTGTTTCTTCATGTTCTGTCTTGGTAGGTTAAATATATCTAGATTCTAGCCAGTTTCTTCTAGGTTTTCCAATTTGTTGGCATATTGTTGTTCATGATAGTTACTAAAGGTCCTTTGTATTTCTGTGGTATCAGTTTTTAATGTCTCTCTGTGTCTCTTGACTTTTATTTATGAGTCGTCTTTGAGTCTTTTTTTTTTTCTTAGTTTAACTGAAAGTTCTTCAATTTCATCTTTCCAAAGAACCAACTTTTTGTTTCATTGATCTTTTGTATTTTATTTTTATTTTTATTTTTATTTTTTTTAGTCTCCAGTTTATTTCTGCTCTGATATTTCTTTCCACAAATTTGGGGATGGGTTTTTCTTTGCTTTTATAGTTCCTTGAGTTGCCTTGTTAGGTTGTTTATTCAGAGTCTTTTCTCTTTTGAATGTAGGTGCTTATTGGTAAAAATTTCCCTTTTAGCACTGTTTTTTACTGTATCCCATAGATTTTGGTATGTTGTGTTTCTGTTTTCATTTGTTAAAAGAAATTTCTTGGTCTCCCTTTTGATTTCTCTATTAGCCTATGGCCATTTAGAAGCAGCATATTTCGTGATTTCCATGATTTGTAGACTTTTCAAAGGTTGTTTTTTTCTTTATTTCTAATTGATTCCATTATGGTCAGAGAAGAAACATGATGTTATTTAGATTTTTAAAAAATTTTTTGAGATTTATTTTGTGGACAAACATGTGGTCTGTCCTGGGTCATGTTTCATGTACTGATGAGAAGAATATGTATTCTATAACTGTTGAGTGAAACATTCTATATATGTTTGTTGGGTCCATTTGGCCTATAGTATAGGTCAACTTAACTCTGTTGCTTTGTTGATTTTTCTGTCTGGATGATCTGTCCACTGATGAAAATAGGGTGTTAAAATCCCCAACTATCTGTATTGGTGTCTATCTCTCCTTTTTAGATGTAATATTTTCTTTATTATATTTGGTGTTGGTTTTATATATATATATATATATACACACATACATATGTATGTATATACACACATATATACATGTATATATACACACATACATATGTATATAAATAAATATACATATGTATATAAATACATATGTATATATGTATATAAATAAATATAAATATATATATACACACCTTCCCACTAAATTGATTCTGTTACCATTATATAATGTCTTTCTTTGTCTCTTTTCACACTTTTTGACTTAGTCTGTTTTATCTGATATAACTATATAGATATAGATAGGATAGTTCCTGTTTGGTTTCCATTTGTATGGAGTGTCTCTTTATATCCTTTAACTTGCATTCTATATGTGTTTTTACTGGTGAAGTGATTTTCTTATAAGCAGCATATAGTTGGGGCATTTTAAAAATTTGTTCAGCCAGTCTGTATCTTTTAATTGGGGGATTTAATGTATTTACATTCAAGGTGGTTATTAATAGGTAACAACCTACTCCTGTCATTTCATTAATTGTTTTCTGGTTGTTGTGTATAGCCTTTGTTTTTTCTTCTCTCTTACTGTTGATCTGTGTGGTTTTCTGGTTTTCTGTGTAGTCATAAAGTTCAATTCCTTTCTCTTTATTTTTTTATTTACAGTTAAGTTTGTACTTCTGTGTTTTCCTTATGGTAGTTATTGACCTTTTGCTTCTAGATGGAGCATTTCCTTATGCATTTCTAGCAGTCTAGTAGTTAGGAATGCCTTAAATTTTTGCTTGTCTGGGGCACACTTTGTTTCTTAATGATAGTTTTGTGGTGTATAGTACTCTTGACTGTCAGTGTGTTTTCTTTTGTCACTCTGAATATATCATCTCATTCTCTACTGGCCTGGCCTGCAAGGTTTCTGCTGAGGAATCTGCTGTTACTCTATTGATGATTCCCTTATATGTATGCATGTTTTTACATTTTTCTCTTAATGCTTTTAGAATTCTCTTTGATTTCTGATAGATTGATTTTAATATGCTTTGGATAGGACGTCTTTTGAGTCTAATTGGAGTTCTGGATATACATCTCTCCCAAGTCTTGGGAAGTTTTCAGCTGTTAATTTGTTAAATGCGCATTGTGCATGTTTCTCCATCTCTTCCTCCTCTGGAATCGACATAATGTAAATATTTGTTCACTTAATCATATCCCATAGGTCCCATCAGTTTTCTTCACTGTTGTCCCTATTACCCCCTGACTAGGCTAATTAAAATGACCAATTTTCACTTTCAGAAATTCTTTTTTCTTCTTGATCTAGTCTGTTGTGACTCTCAACTGTATTTTTTATTTTATTCATTTAATTATTCATCTGTACAATTTCTAGTTCTTTTTTATATTATCTGTTGTATTTCTCATTCATATCACATCATTTTCCAGATTTTATTGAATAGTCTATATTCTCGTTTCTCACTGAGCTTCCATAAAATCATAGTATCAAAATGCTTTTGAAGCATTTTGTAAGCTTCCTTTTCTTTAGAGCCTGTTACTAGAGAATTATTGTATACCCTTAGAAGTGTCACCCTTCCTTGCTTTTCCATGTTTCTTGTGTCTCTAATTGATGCTTATACATTTAGTACACCAATTTTTATGGACTAGAAAGATATTTTTTCCTGTATGGGGTACTAGTGTTTTGGTTGTCTGAGGCTATGTTAGCGTCCTAGACTGTGCGTGTTTGTGACTCTGGTGGTATGGTGTTTTTGTTGGGATTGGGCTGCGGCCTGTCAGGTGGGCATGGGCATGTTGGGCTGTGTGTCACTTTTCCCTTTGTGCCGTTCTTCTGTTTCCTGGGGAATGGGATGCTGCCTGGGTCTGGCAGCTGGAATCTCAGCCTTTTTGCTAGGCCTCGGCTCTGAGCAGTTTAGTTGTAGTGCTGCAGCCTTCTATGTGAGTGAGTGGCGTGAGAATGGAGATGTGCTGTGGCTTTCAGGGTGGGATGCGCACACCCATTTGACCAAATTTTCGCAAAGACAATCCTCCTGTCTCCAGTATACATACAAGAATGTGTTCTGGAACTGAAGAGAGAAAGGTGATTAGAATTTGGATATTTCTGAGGATAGGAGGGAATATGTGTGGGGGTATGTTTCATTCTCACCGGCAGAATTTCACGCAGTGACACTACTTGCAGGAATATGTTTCATTCCCACTTACATCTGGGCTTCTCTTATTCATCATCTCCAATTAATAAGCATTTTCCCTGGATAGAGAAGCACCAGGCATATGGCTGAATAGATTCAGAGAACATCTGGGATGTATGTGCTAATCTAAATTGAAAGCATTTGGAAAAATGTAAAGTTTATAATCTCTACACATATACAGATTTAGTGGTTCTCTTTAAAAAAGAAACTGTTTAGTACTGGAGTGGGAGTAGACAACTGCCTACAAGGATGATTATGTGAAAGGGTAGCAATATAACCTGTTTCTAGGATATGCATTTTCTTCCTTTGGTTTGATCTCTTTCAGAACAAATTGGAGCTTTGGCAGATCAGCACATTATTCATGTGGCATGTGGAGAGTCCCACAGTCTGGCCCTTAGTGACCGGGGCCAGCTGTTCTCTTGGGGTGCAGGGAGTGATGGTCAACTAGGACTCATGACTACTGAGGATTCTGTGGCAGTGCCCAGGTAAGAATGCCACAGAAGGAATCTGGACTTCAAATCTCAATTGTTTTAAAAATTACTTTCAGCTTGTTGCTATGGCAGACTCCTTGCTTTTGTTCTGTTTATTTTTATTGCTATTTCCTTTGTGCCACTGCTGTGCCTTTATATTGCTGTAGCATAAAAATTGTGATTACTTGCAGAAATGTCTGTCTCTGGTTTACAAAGTGAGTTGGTTAGAAACTGTGCTTTATTTGTTCTAGTAGCCTGGTTACTAGCTGATTTCCTGAATTAAAAAGGCATCTTTTCACATCTTAGATTTATCAACCTTTAATTTATAATCACAAGTCTGAATTAATTATTCAGTTAAGTACTTTAAAATAGAATCATAAGACTGACTCTAATATGCCAAATTACCTTTAGCATTAAAACATCAAATATAGATTCTTTAATATAAATATACAGTGGTATTGAATATACAGTGGTTTTAATATACAGTGGTTTTGAATCTCTTAGCCATTTACTTCTAATTTTAGATTATTTAGCTAAGTATCTTAATAGATGCTTCATCATTTAAGAAAATACTGAAAATAGCGAAGTTATTTTCAGATGGACTTATGGGGGGGCTAGTGTCTGTTTATTGAGGGTTTTTAATGATCAAAGAGGCTGTTCATTTTCTTCATTTAATTTCAGTTCTTTTATTCTACCATATACCCTACACTTGGTGTACCACATCTCTGTATACTAGTACTTGTTATGTTCTTTGTGTTTCTTTACTATCTAATTTTAGTTCAGAACTTTGACTTCTTGATGGCAGGAGACATGTATTATTCATTTTAATATTATCGTTCCTAAGAATGCCTAGCCCATACGTTGCTCAGTGTTAGTTTAATAAATGACCTGTTCTCCCCTTCTTATCTCCTTTTTTAAGGACTGTATATTCTTCCCCTCCTTTTTTGCCCTTCCTAAGTTTTTCTCCTTAATTAAAAACTTTTAAGAGAAAAAGGAACATGGAAGCAAGAGTGATTTGATTTATTTCCTGATTTTAAACCAGTAATATCTTAGATTATTTCTTCCAAAAATTAATTTGGAGAGTGGCAGTAAGGAAGGAGGGTTGCTATGTTTTAGTTACATTGTGTGTAACATTTGGGAAAAAATTTGATAACATTAATGTCAAAAATATTTCATTTGTTGGTGACCAAAGACTCAATTCCGGTTTTTAAATGGCATTTCATTTCTAAAAATAAAGTAATCTCTGTGTTATAGTAATAATTTAATTTTCATTAATCATGTTAAACTATGAAACTTCTAAGACCAATTTGTATAGCTTTACATTATAACTTAATTGAAATACAATTATTAGTACTGTGGGAAGTAAGTTTTGAGAAAAAATAGCCTTAGATTTAATATTGGTTCTGTTATTTATAAGTTGAATGACTTTATTTAACTTTTCTAAGCCTCATTTTCCTAACTTAAAAATGGAATTTTGTTTACCTTATGCAGTTATTGGGAAGATAAAATGAGACAAATAGGTAAAACATAGTATGTGTTCATATTGTACATACCCCTCCTCTCCACCTCCAGGGTGCAATTTTTGTATTTATCTTTGTCCTTTTGACCAGTTTCCCTTCCATAACTGTGATCTTGAGGGTTGTTACAGGGTGATGTTGATCCAATAAGGGGGGAAATTTGTTGTGGGGATTTTGTGTGGAAACTGAACAGGAAAAAGGACTGTTGCTGCGTAGCAACTCCTAAAACACTTGGGAGTAATGCATTTTTAAATTTTTAAAAGCAGTGAGATTCTATAAACTATTCTTACATATAATAACTTTGAATGTCCAGGGAAATATTCTGAGTAAAAAAAACCAATCCTCAAAGCTATATGATTTCATTTCTATAACATTCTTAAAATAACAGAATTTTAGAAATGGAGGCTAGATTAGTGGTTGCCAGGATTTTAAGGATGGGGAATGAGACAGGGGAGGAGTGGTTATAAAAGTTCATCATGAAGAATCCTTGATGATGATCTGTGGACCAACACAGATGATAACTTAATACATGACTGCAGGTGTAGCTCAGTGGTAGAGCACTTGCCTAGCATGTGTGAGGTCCTAGTTTATATTCCCAGCTTTGCAAAAGGAAAAAAAAATACATACCTTAATTAAAAGAAATTTTATTGCAAAAAAAAAAAAAAACCTGCCAACAATCATCTGAATAGTTGGAAAAAAAATGGTACCAATAGACTTGCAGGATGCAATATTGCACCTTTTTTCCATTGTGAATAATGCTGGTATGAATGTGAGTGTAAGGTATCTCTTTGGAACTATGCTTTCAATCCTTTTGGATGTATAACTAGAAGTAAAATTGCTGGATCATGATAATCTTGTAGTTTTGTTCTTTGGTATTCGGGATTGAACCCAGGGACATTTTATCACTGAGCTGTCACTAGCCATTTTAATTATGTATTTTAAGACAGGGTCTCTCTAAGTTGTTCAGGCTGGTCTCAAACTTGTGATCCTCCTGCTTCGTACTCCTTAGCAGCTGGGGTTATAGGCGTGTGCCACTGAACCCAGTGGGAATATTTCTGATAATTGTGTTTGTAAGTGAATGTCCATTTTAGGAAAGCCTTTTCTGTTTCAGGTTAATACAGAAGCTGAACCAACAGACCATATTACAAGTCTCATGTGGCAATTGGCATTGCTTGGCTCTTGCAGCAGGTAATGTAGTATTAAATATATGCCAATGCTGTGAAATTTTGATAATATTTTTCTCCTGTACTTAATTTGCATTAATCTAGCTCTAAACCTTTAACTGGTTAGGATCTCTGCATTGGTCTTGAGCAGTCACTGCTCTCAGACAGCCTTTGCACATCTCATCCTTTCTCCAGGTTGTGGAGGAAGTATGTGCTTATCATTGCTACCCCAGCAATTGAAGGGGAAGATGAATTAGAAGCAGGATAATACCTAAGTGTTCTTGAGAATATAGAAAACTGGTTTGTTTTGGTTTTTATGACTATAGCCTACTCTCAAGTTCCATTCTACTGTGGAGCCCCCAAATAAATGTAAAAGAAGGAGTTAAGAGAAACCTGTCAGCAAACAACACGGTAGTCTGTTGGAAGAAATCTGTCATTACACGTCCTGTTTAATCATTTGCATAGTAGTCTGTGTGGTCTTAGCCTGAATCTCCTGAAGTTCTAGGTTTCTTAGCTAATTCAACTTGCTTAATAGATCTAAGCCTGGCAGTTGGCTTGTTCAAAGTTGAATTTACTTACTTAATGTACTTTTGTATAAGTGTCAATAATACTGTCATGTCAAGTGGGAGTTTTGATTTTAATAGTCTTATAAGCATGAAGTGTTCCTGCTCCTTTGCTCTTGGGTGAGTTTGGGGTGTGTGGGATGGCAACTTACAAATGATCCTAATAACTGGATTATTTTTGTGTATAGAACTTGTATCCTTTTTTGTAATATTCGTTATCTTGTTCTTATTTCAGATGGCCAGTTCTTCACATGGGGAAAGAACAGCCATGGGCAACTGGGCCTAGGGAAGGAGTTCCCTTCCCAAGCCAGCCCACAAAGGGTGAGGTCCCTGGAGGGCATCCCGCTGGCCCAGGTGGTTGCAGGGGGTGCTCACAGCTTTGCCCTGTCTCTCTCAGGAGCTGTTTTTGGCTGGGGGATGAATAATGCAGGACAGCTAGGACTCAGTGATGAAAAAGGTAGGTAAACTCTTTACATGTACCTCTTTAATTCAAAGCACATTCATTTGTTTAATCATGATTCTTGAGGTTCTGTTATGTGTTGGCTCCATATTAAGTACTAGGGGAGCAGTAGTGAACAAAACAGAACATTTTGGTGGGCAAACACAAATGGTGAACTCATAAATATATGATATGTCAAGGATTTGCAAAGAGCAAACTAATAAATACATAGGATGTGAGAGGATTAGAGAGCAAGCTTTGTACTTTATATAAGGTGGTCAGGAAAGGCCTCTCTGATAAGAACTTGTTTGAGCAGAGCCCTGTAGGAAGTGGAACATGTAACTATCTGCAGGAGGAATACTCCAGCCAAAGGGAACAGGATGTGCAAAGGCTGTGATGTGGGAAGATGTGCGATATGGAGGGAGAAATGGGAGGAGGGACAACTGGAGGTCTGAGAGGTAGTGTCAACCCTTTATGATCAGGTGAGGATTTTGGCTTCCTCTGTTATTGAGAGGAGAAGACTCTTAAGTGTTGGAGGAGAGGAATGATTCCGTTTGACTGTTAGCTGTTGGTAAGTCAAGGGGGAAGACCAGGTTGGGGGTAGTGGGAGTAAAGTCTGATTTTTGTGCAGTGTTTGAAGATTACCTATTTGTGCATTGTTGGATGTGTGGCATAAAACAAGGGGAAAGCTAGAAGGATACACTGGGAGGTGAGAAGGGAGTGGGCTGAGTTAGAAAGTGTTGGGAAATCATAAGTTAGCTTTGTGATACATTAGAATTGAGATCTGTTGGATATCTGTTTTAGTTAGCTTTTTCACTGCTGTGATTAAAAGACTCTGACCAGAACAATCATATAGGAGGAAAAGTTTATTTGAGGGCTCACAGTTTCAGAGGTCTCAGTCCATAGAAGGCCAGTTCCATTCCTTGGGTTTCAAGGTGAAGCTGAACATCATGGTGGAAGAATGTGGCAGAGGTAAACAGCTCACCTGATGATCAGGAGACAGAGAGAGAGTCTCCACTCAGTGATAAAACATTGATACATCTCAAAGCTATACCTCCAGTGCCCATCTCCTCCAGCCACAACCTACCCACCTTCAGTGACCACTCAGTTAATTCCTGTCGAGAGATTAATTCATTGATTGAGTTAAGGCTCTCATAACACTCGCTTCTCCTCTAAACCATCTTGCATTCTCACACTTGAGCTTTTGGGGGACACCTTATATCCAACCCATAATAATATCCAAACAGAGATGTAGGCAGGAAGGGGGACCCAAAATTCATGCTATGATAGTTGTATGTATTTCATCTGTAAATTAGTAGTAGTGATATTCTAATACTTCATTTATCTTATTCTAGATCGAGAGTCTCCTTGCCATGTGAAACTTTTACGAACCCAGAAAGTTGTCTATATTAGTTGTGGAGAAGAACATACGGCAGTCCTCACAAAGGTAAGGACCTTGGAGGACTCTGCTTTAGTGCAGGGTGTGGGATAGTCAATTAAAATAGATTATTTTAGAGTAGTGATTATGTTTAATTACCGTATTGTGTCTTGAATTTGAATGCTGTCTTCAGCTTTGGTTTTATTGTTTTCCAAAGGACTAGGGAAAAAAATTGCTTTCTTGTATCTGTGTTTACCTCTTTGGTAATTTTCTCCCATTTAAAAATATTTCAATATAAAAAATGAAAAAAATAGTTCAATGTAATAACTTAAACGTTTACATATACACACACACATATATATATAGCTATTTATATATATGTATATATAAAAACAGCATCTTGTGTTCTTTTAAAATAGGTCATTTAAATATGTAAAAAAAGCCAGGCACAGTGGTGTAATCCAAGCAACTTTGGAGGCTGAGGCAGGAAGATCACAAGTTCAAAGTCAGCCTTAACAACTTAGTGAGCCCTTGAGCAAGCAACTTAGTGAGACGCTATTTAAAACAGACTGGGGATATGGCTCAGTGACTGAGTCCCTGGGTTCAATCCCTGGTACCAATAAATAAATAAATAAATAAGTAAAATAAAATAAATATGTAAAAAAGAAATAGCAATTTAATTGTTTTAAAAATCATCAACCTGTTTCTTTCATTTCCAAATTATTACATTCTAGAAAGAAAAAAATTATTTTCATATTGAGCAAATACCATTACATATTCACTTTAAATACCTTAGCATTTATTCAAATACAACTTTTTAAAAAAACCTTACTTTTCAAGGAGTTTGCCTAGTACTTAATTTCTTTCTTTGTTTTTGGTCTGTTTAGTAAAACAGACCAAAATTGAACTAGGGGTTCTCCTACTCTGAACTACATCCCTAACCCTTTTTCCTTTTTATTTTGAGACAGGGTCTTACTAAGTTTTCCAGGTGACCTCAAATGTGTGATCCTTCTGCCTAGTAGCTGGGATTACAGATGTACACTACCATGCCTGTTCTCTTAATATCTCCTCGTTTCTCTTTAATTTCACCTCCTAACATGTCATTGTGCTTTTAAACAGTTTCCAAACTTTATAAATGGCACACATTCCCTTGAGAAGGACTGTCTTTGTTCTGTACAGACAAATTTACTTTTTATTCTTTTCATTATTTAAATAATGTTCTCCGGAGATCATTTTGGCCAAGTATCGAGTGAACTTTAGTGTCTTGCATGGACCATTCTGATGGGGATTTCGTATACAGGTTTCAGAGGCAGGTCCTCAAACTTAGAGATACAGTAATGTCATATTAACATTTGTTCCTTGTTAGAGTGGAGGTGTGTTCACCTTTGGTGCTGGTTCCTGTGGGCAACTTGGACATGACTCCATGAATGATGAGGTTAATCCAAGAAGAGTTCTAGAACTGATGGGCAGTGAAGTAACTCAGATTGCTTGTGGCAGGTGAGTGTTCCTCAGAATTTCCTGATACCTACTAAGATCCAGAAATGGATCTTGTTCTTATAGTGATGGAGAATGTGATGACACTTAACTCAGTCATTTTAAGAAATCTTTACTGCATGCATACCTCTGGTGAAATTTGAAGAAAGTCAGCTCTTGGGATATAGCAAGGAAAGGTTTTAGATAAACAAAGCAACAGGGAATAATAGGCTTCTTTTGGAATAAAGAGTAGCAGGATGTAGGGAAGAAATGAAGAAAGGAGAAAGTCCCACAGAACTTTTTGAAAATTTTGTCTGGGTCTATGCTGCTTCTTCCCTTTCATCCAGATGGCAGCAGCCTTATTCACTTTTCCCACAAGTTGCCATCCTCCCCATTACCTGGAGTATCAGAGAAGGAGAATATTATGGAGAGCCAGCCACTGAAAAAAAAAAGGGGGGGGCCCACATTGTCATGGGGGAGGTTCCATGGGGCACCCCTAGGGACTCCTGTGCTCTTATTTGGAAATTAAAGGTCAAAGTCTGAGTCTGTGTCCCTATTAGTAGACACTATGCCAATGAGTTGATTTATTTTTCCACAGACAACACACTCTAGCCTTTGTGCCTTCTTCTGGACTCATCTATGCATTTGGTTGTGGAGCTAGAGGTCAACTAGGAACTGGACACACTTGTAACGTTAAGTGCCCATCTCCTGTGAAGGGTTACTGGGCTGCCCACAGTGGACAGCTTTCAGCCCGAGCTGGTAAGATTTACACTGGAATTTAATTATGTTTTAAATGACTAAAACAAATATAAGTATGTTTGTTTTCAACATATTTTGAATTTATATTTCTCATTGACCTTGAAGTCTTTTGAAGGGAATGAATAGGAAGTTTTTTTTAAAACATTAATCAACAAATATTTCAGTTCCTGCTATGCATAAAACTCTGAGATCTTAGAAAGTAAATAAAGCACAAAATGTTAGCAGCAAGAACCTTGGTGATAGTGTAAAAGTTTTATTGTTAACAATGATGGTTAACTATTTATTGAATGTTTAACCAAATTCCATTATTATTCTGAACCTCAAAACAACCTACTAGTGGTCGTCATCTCAGTAGAGGTAAGAGAACTGTCTTTAGGAGGGTCAGTAACTTTCCCAAAGTTACGAAGATCCTGGAGGCAGAACTTGAACCAAGTTCTGCCCCATTTGAAAAGCCTATGCTCTTAGTATTTGTATTGCATTAACCTCCACTTTGCTATTGGTGTTTTGGTCATAGCATGACATGATTTTCTTTCATGTCTTTTTAATTTTTTTCTTCTCTTAAAAATATTCAGAATTCTCATTTGATTGGAAATTAAAATAAGGCAATTGTTCATATTGAGTACTGCCTCATCTTTTTTCTTTCTTTTGTTTTGTGGTACTGCTGGGGATTAAGCCCAGGGATGCTTTACCACTCAGCTATATCCTCATTCCTTTTTATTTTGTGAGACAGAGTCCTGCTAAGTTAGTGAGGGCCTTGCCAAGTTGCTGAGGCTGGCCTTGCACTTGTGATTCTCCTGCTTCAGCCTCTCAAATCTGGGATTCCAGGCATGCACTACCACACCTGGCAGAACTGCCTCATCTTCAAATCATATATCCAGAGATTGAAATGGAAGAGAAGAGTCATTAAAAAGAAGTATAATTTAATAGTTTATTTTGATTTTGAAATCTATAAACTAACACATTTCTTGTTTGATCAGTATTTTTAAAAAACAACTATCATAAATTCCTACCATATTTAAGAAATTTAAGAACAAGAACTGGGTCTTTTCATCTTTGTAAACCTAGCATATGGCACTGGGTCTCGCATAATGTTGCCACTCAATAAATATGTGTGAAATGAATATATAAGTGTCTGAAAATGCATTAGAATTTAAATAATATTTTTTTGTGTGTGATGTTTACAAAACAAAAGTTTGGTGTTCTCTTTCCTATCAATTATAAATGCCTTTTTCTTTAAGGCATTATACTTGTCCTTGGAATAAATCCATGTATTTTAGAAATATCCAATTTAGTCAGGTGTGGTGCATGCCTATAATCCCAGCTACTTAGGAGGCTGAGGCTGGACTATCACAAATTCAAGGGCAGCCTGGGCAATTTAGTGAGACCCTGTCTCAGGATAAAAAAGTCTGATCATATGTAACTCAGTAGTAGAGTGCTTGTGTAGCATGTACATGGCCCTGGGTTTAATCCACACACAATAAACAAATACATCAACTTAAGAAATGCAAGTGTTTTGTAGATTAACTTGAAACCACAAATTTTTGAAGTTGAATTACATCTTTACCTATCTTATTTGGTCCTGAATTTGTGCTGGATGCTTGACAAAATGATTTTATAAATAAATATGTAAGCCTGAATTTATTATGTAAATGCTGTGACTTTAGGAAACCTCAGGTAATGTGGGAGCACAGAAGAAGACATCAAAGAGTAGTCTGATTAGAAGAAGTGTGAGCTGTGTCTGACAGGGTGATTTGGAGTTAGCCAGATAGAGGACTGTGAGGTGTAGCAGTGGTGGTCCCAGGAAGCGGTACAGTTCCAGGAGCACCACTCAGATACTGCCCTAGGAGGTGCCCCTCGAAGAATATAGTGTGTGCCGGGGTGTAAAGGAAAGAGACATGGAGATACGAAGCAGTGTGGGATATTAACAATAAAGCAGTTCATTGTGTTAGTGTTGATGTGTGTGCACGTGATGGGGTATCAACCAGGGAGCACGAGATAGAGGTCCTTTTATTGCCAGATTCATCCTGAAGTGGCTCGGGTCCACCTCAGATGTGAAATTATTTGTTAGGCATATGCTACCATTTATAGTAGTGCCCATTTTAGATTTCAGGTCAGTGCCATGATAGAGTTAGCATGAAAAATAGAAATGAGGTCAGGATTAGCTGGCAGTAAAGCAGGGGCGGAGATAGAATGGAGGGTACTATTTTATATATTTATTTTTAATTGCAGTAGAAATAATACTGGGCAGTGAGCCAGGATAAATGGTGTCTTTTCTAATGTGATTAATATGGATAAGAAGCCACTCTGATGCATATTTTGGAATATTAGAAAAGGGATCAAGGAGAAACTTCAATTATTGAAAAATTTGCTTTTGGAATTTTTTTTGGCAGATCGCTTTAAATATCATATTGTTAAGCAGATCTTCTCTGGAGGAGACCAGACTTTTGTACTCTGCTCCAAATACGAGGTAAAATTTTCTTTTGACTATCACTTGGGGGTGAAATATTGGTGAATCAGTGTTTATTTTAATAATTATATGAAAGTGGTATTAGTCTTTGTTTCTAACTATTTTATTAATATAAGCAAACAACCTTAAAGAAATTATCTTCATTTGGTTCCTTTGAAGTGTTAATAACTTTCTGCATATAATCATAGAGTTCTAATTTATAATTTAAAATTATTTTTATCCATATTTGTTCTAAGAGAAATTTAAGGAGGCAGAGAGAGTTTATGCTTGCTTTCTCATTATTTGACTTTTCATTTCTTTATTGTTATGTGGCAACACATTCTAGGTGTTTCAGAACTTGGTGGTTTCTCTGATGTGATTGAATGTGAAATATAAGATACCACAATATTCATATATCTTATTTATAATCTGTTCATGAGACCACACCAAGATTTCCCTTTTACTTGCATCACTGTAGTGGATAGACCAGGAGAATGATGTTAATGTCTTTCAAGGTTTGAGGTAGAGTTGCGTGAGAATCCAAGAATCTGTGAAGAGGATCTATTTCACTCATTCTGTCCAGTCTAAGGAAGCATTCATCTTTATTAAGGAAAAAAAAAAAGAAAGAGAAAGGAAGGAAGGAAGGAAGGAAGGAGGAAGGGAGGGAGGGAGGGAGGGAGGGAGGGAGGAAAAGAAAAGCCCCATAGAATTGTTTGCAGCCTCCACTTTTTCCCCTGTTCATGTTCTTCTCTCCCCCTCCCCACTTTTATTCAAGAAGCATTTAGGTAGGACTAACTCTGTTGTGCATTGAAGGGGCCCTTACTGATGATAAAGGAATCAAAATTGGTAGGGAAGAAAATGAGCAACTATGGAAAAAAGGGCCCTGTCCCCATTTGTCTCATATGTTGCCAACTTTAAATATACAAAGTTCTTGTCCTCCTGTTATTATAGTTATTTTAATTTTATAATTCTGGTAGAAAAGGAACTGGTGAAGACAGAGGCTGCAGGTTGGACAGCTGGAACTTAACAATTAGCTATTTTCCAGATCAGGTGCCTGAGGAAGACTGTTTAGTGCTGCCATCTGGGGCGATGTGGAATTGCTACTTTTGACCTATTTTAAGCCCAGCTTTAGAGATCAGAGAGAAATCCTGAGGAAAGCTGAAGTTGTTCTTTGTTTCTTCTAGATGCCTCAAAAGCAAAATTGAAAACATTGGATTTCAGTGTCGTAACTTTTTTGAATTTTGAGTATTCATTTCCCTAAGAAACAGACTTGAATAATATTTTACAACTTTGATTTTTCTGTGATATTCAGCATAAAACTTAGTTTCATTCCTTTTATAAATATAGAATCTGATCTGTAGTTTAAATTCATTAACATTGTTAGGTATAGAAAATTATCCATTGATGAAAAAACAGTAAAGTGTCATAAGGCAGTGTTAGAGAAACAGAGCAAGTTAAATAAACAACTGGTGCCAGGCGTGGTGGCACAGGCCTGTAATCCCGGCGGCTCTGGAGGCTGGGGCAGGAGGATTAAAAGTTCAAAGCCAGCCTCAGCAATTCAGCGAGGCCCTCGGCAACTCAGTGAGACCTTGCCTCTAAACTAAAGGCAAAAAAGGGCTGAGGATGTGGCTCAGTGGATACACCCCTTGGGTGAAATCCCTGGTACCAAAATGAATAAAGAAATAACATAAATAAACAATTGGTAATAGAGGTATGCATTAAAAACTCAAGACAAAAAAAGATAAAAGCAACTAAAAAATGGACTATTTCTTAAGAAGGTGTTTTTAAAACTGAAACCTGTACACATTTACTTAAACTATTTACTATAGGTGTTTAAAGACTCATAAAATTATGTGCTTACCTAGTTACCATATCAGAGACCAAGAAAAGCATTTGAATAGTGATAACTTCCATTTTTTATAAAGTGCTTATTCTTTAATTAAGAACTGGAAGTGGAAGAATGGAAGAGAGGAGTTAACAGGTTAAATGTCCTTTACCCAAAATGCTTGGAACCAGAAAAAAAGCATTTCAGATTTTTTTCCTTTTTTTTTTTTTAAAGTGTGGTATATTTGTATGTACATAATGAGATCTTGGCAATGGGGCCCATGTCTAAACATGAAATCACTTGTTATAGATAGTCACATGAAATTAGGTTCTTCTCACCCTGCATAAAAGTCAAATAAACATGGATCAAAGACTTAGGAATTAGACCAGAAACCTTGCAACTGCTAGAAGAAAACAGGGTCAACACTCCATCATATACACAGGCACCAACTTCCTAAAGTAGGCCCCAAAAGCTCAAGAAATAAAACCAAAAATTGATAAGTGGGATACCATCAAATTAAAAAACTTCTGCATGGGAAAGGAAATGATTAAGAGCATGAAGAGAGAGCCTACAGAATGGAAGAATCTTTGCTAGCTGCCCCTCTGACAGGGTATATAAAGAACTCAAAAAACTTAATACCAACTGCCGGGAAGGTGTGGAGGACAATGTGAAGTCTTTTGGCCAATCATGTGAGGTTTCATATTGTTGGAGCATGCATGGTTACCCCAACTCTATCTAAGTTTGGTGTGGCTAAACCAAGAAAGAAGGCATATAGAGATTTCTACAGAGATTACAAGTCTATGAAAGATTTTGAGGAGATGAAGAAGGCTGGTATCAAAGTGCTAAGTGATTTTGGAATATAAAGAATTTTTTGAATTGAGTTCCTTAAAAGTTGGTTCCTGACTTGTGTTTCTGAACTGTAAAGTGTTCAGGAATACATGGGCTAAGGAATAGTTTTTCTTAGTAAAAAACAATTAACAAATGATGCGGGTAGGGGGAACTTAACACTAAAACCCCCAGATAACCTAATCAATAAATGGCAAAAGAACTAAACAAACTTCTCAAAAGAAAAAACACAAATGGCCAACAATACATGAAAAAATATTCAACATCTGTAGCAATGAGGAAAATGCAAATCAAAACTACACTAAGGTTCACCTCCACTCAGAATGGCAATTATCAAGAACACAAGTAATGTGGCAAGGCTGTGGGGAAAAAGGTACACTGTTACATTGTTGGGATCACAAATCAGTACAACCACTTTGGAAAGTAGTATGGAGAGTCCTCAGCAAAACAGGAATGAGGGATAGAGGAAAGATGGCAGACCAGTAGGAAGTGACTTTTCTCATAGCTCCATGACCCGGGACACAAACAGCAAGAAAACCTCTGTGGGGTAAGTGAAAAAAAGTACTTCACAGATTGGACAGAGAGCTTTGAAGGCTGGGAAATTTGGGGTACAGCAGACAAGGATAAGGAACAGAATTGGAGCTGAGCTCCTGGCTCGTGTGGGGAAATTAGTATATAAGGTCAGAAAAGACAGAAAAGGACTGGGAAAGTTTTGGTGTAGAGAATCCCATGATTGGAGTGGCAAACTGCCCTGGGCTATTTGACTTATTAAACTGGTGCTTGAAAGTCACCTGGGTCTGCCTGCTGTGCATGGGGGGCCCAAGCTTGAGACATTTTGGTACCTCGATGTGGCATTGGCTCCAACTCAGACTGGGAACTTAGATCTGTGAGTTTAGGGCTGAGTCCAATACATGAATCTGGCAGATGTCAACCATGCGATCTAAACTGAGCCTAGCAAATCAGGAAAATTTTTGGCATGGAGACCATTTTGCCTGGGTATAATATAGATCAGAGAGGCCAGGTAAAGCCTGTATTCCTTGAACCTGGCAGCATGCAGGACCAGCGGAAGGCAGCAGCTGGAGAATCTGAATGGACCCAGTAACTGAGCACAGTGCTCAGAGACAGTCCTTGGGAAGCCAGAAAGGGTGGAATCCTTAAACAGCAGGCAAAGGACTGATTCACCCTTCCCACAAGTGGTGCCCTAGGGTACAGTCCTAGAAATGCATTGATTCATTAATACCCAATAGGTCCCACCCAGTAAAACACCTGGGGCAGTACTAGACCCAAGTCCTACCCCTGGGAGCTTCACTTTCAGAAACACAACTCATAGAACCCAACGGCAACGATACCCTGGAAGTGAAGGATATTCCATAGCTTCTCACACTCTCCCACTGACAAGGGAAACTGAGAAATGGAAAGACATTTGGCACAGACAGCATGCATATACTCTCATTGACAATTCCATTGTTTTTTTTTTTTTTTAATGTGTACTGATTGATACAGGATGAACATTTATATCTTTGTACACATACATATTTGTTTCTGCTTTTTTGTTTTTATCATATCTTAAAGATAGTTATTTTTCCCCACTCTGATTTTTGAGGATTAGGGTTTTTGATTAGTATATTTTGGATTGATTTTCTCTTATCTCTTATCTGTTAAACAACCCTGTTTCCCTTTGTTTCTATTCCTCTTTTTTCTTGCTCTCAGCCAAACTCTATTGTTCTCCTTTTCACTCTTTTACTTCTGTTTTTTTTTTTTTTTCTTCTCCTCCTTTATAAGCATATCTAACATTGACTCTGCCTTTGCCCTGTTCACCTCTTGGGTCTACAAACTCTTTTCAACCATCCTGCCCCCAGTCTCTTCTTCTTTCCTCTTAATGAACTCTTTCTTTAATTGGATACATACATATTCATAACAGTTTATTTTTTCTCATTTCTAGCATTTTTTTGGAGACATTTACTTTTCCTGGATCAGTATTTTGAGTACTAAGATGTTTGGTTAGTATATATTGATTTTGTTCTTGTATTCTTAATTATTTCTATTTTTATTCTTAAATTTTTACTTTATACATGTTTTTCCTCTCATTTATCTGTTTCCCTCAACTCTTTCTCTCTTTCTAACAGCCAGTCCCTATTGATCTCTTTCACTTTTTCTTTCATTCTACTTTTATTTTCTCTCCTCCTTCCTCATAATCTTCACATCCTACATCACTTCTGTTTTATCCCTGTTTACCATTTGAAATTTCAAACCCTTTTGTAAATGTACTGTTTTTACAATGGGCAAAACTGATCATATCATATCTGATTATCCTGACAATCAACATTGAGATGTTATAGCAAGAACTAGTTGGTTTAATGCTGTAAATTGTTTGCGTTGGTTGTTGTTATTATCTGTCTTCCCCTAAATTGTGAGGTACTGGAAACTTTCAGGTACACTATAAGTCCACGGGGTAGACTCAACTCTACTGCCTTAAAACCAACTGTTAGATGGGTGGATACACAAACAACATTGATAAAGCAAGGAACAAATCACCCAAACAAACCAAAATACTTCAAGAACAATCCATTGACACCACAGTGGAAGAAATGTTAGAAAAGGAGTTTAGAATATTAATAGTTAAATTGATCTGCACAATAAAAGTATGATATAAGGGAAAAAATACAGGAAGTGAAAGATCACTTCAATAAAGAGAGATTCTGAAAAAAATCAAGCAGAAATCCTTGAAATGAAAGACTCAATAAACCAAAGTAAAACTTCATTGGAAAGTGTCGCCAATTGACTAGACTACTTGGAAGACAGAGATTCAAGCAATGAAGACAAAATATATAATCTTGAAAATAAAGTTGACCATGGAGAAAAGGTATTAAGAGACCATGAATAGAACTTTCAAGAAATATGAGATAACATGAAAAGACTAAACGTAAGAGTTATTGGAATAAATGAAGGCTTGGAGATAGAAACCAAAGGAATGCAGTCTTTTTAATGAAATAATATCTGAAAATTTCCCAATCCTTAAGAATGAATTGGAAAGTCAAACAAAGGAGGCTTATAGGACCTCAAATATACAAAACTACAACAGATTCACACCAAGGCACATTGTTATAAAAATTCTAACATACAGAATAAGGATAAAATTTTAAAGACTGCCAGAGAAAAATGACAGGTCACATTTAGAGGAAAACCAATACAGATTTCAGCTGATTTTTCAACCCAGACCCTCAAAGCTAGGAGGTCTTGGAAAAATATATATCAAGCTCTGAAAGAAAATGGATGCCACATAAGAATACTGTATTCTGCAAAATTAAGCTTCAGAATTGGCAATGAAATAAAAAACTTTCATGATAAACAAAGTTAAAAGAATTCACACCTAGAAAACCTGCATAACAAAACATACTCAATAAAATGTTTCATGAAGAAGAAATGAAAAATAAAAGTGAAAACTGGCATACACTAAAGGAAAGATCAATCAAAGGAGAAGCTAATTCAAGTTAAAAACCAAAAATAATTGACCGGGAATACAAATCATATCTCAATAATAACCCTGAATGTTAATGGCCTAAACTCATCAATCAAAAGACATAGACTGACAGATTGGATTAAAAAACAAAACCCAACAATATGCTGTTTCCCAGAGACTCACCTCATAGGCAAAGACATCCACAAATGGAGTGTTAAAGGATGGAAAAACACATATCATTCACATGAATCTCATAAACAAGCAGTGGTTTCTATCCTCAGATAGAGTGGACTTCAAGCCAAAGTTAATCATAAGGGACAAAGAAGGTCATTTCATATTGCTTTAGGGGATTAAACATCAGTAAGACATAATCGTTAATATTTATGCCCCAAACTATGGAGCATCTACAAACATCAAACAAACTCTCCCCACATCTCCTGCGTGGGCAAGGGAAAGGGTTCCTGTCAGAGGGATGAGCTGGCTGTAAATTAACAACTAAGAAATTTACTTAAAAGAAAAAAACGCACAGGAGACAATTATCTTTTGAATCAGAAAGCATGATGAGCTGAGTCATGCTAAAGGGTCTGGTTCTAACAAAATGGAGGAGCCCACACTCCAAGAATTTATAGTGGTACAGATCCAAGGGGTACCAGGAGGAGCTTCTTCCCTGAGAAACAGGATCAGGTGGAGTTAAGCAAGCCATTTTGCTCTAGTGGGTCATCCCAGCAGGGCCTGCAAATTCCAGTGGTGAGCCATTGTGCAGAAACCACATAAACCAGGCAATCTGGAACAGTCTCTTGTGATTGGTTATCAGTTCCTGAGAGCCAGATTTCCATGTCTGAGAGCTTGACCAAGCCTGGTTTTATTTGCTGGTCATGGATGGTGCTCCACACAAACTCTTCACAATTTCAAGAATCAAGTAGATCACAACACAATAATACTGGATGACTCTCTCACCCAAACAAAAACTAAATAAATAAGCTATAGAACTAAAAAGTAATTATTAATTTAGACTTAACAGACATATATAGAAGATTTCATTCATCAGTGACTGAATACACTTTCTTCTCAGCAGCACATGGATCCTTCTTTAAAATAGACCATATCTTAGGCCACAAAGCAACCCTTAGCAAATGGAAAAAAATAGAGATAATACATTGCATTCTATAAGATCATAATGGAATGAAATTGGAAATCAACAATAAAATAGAAAATATAAACACTTCAGCTTTTGAATTTATGGATCAAGGGTTCTCAACCTTCATATACTCCTTTGCTACATTTGATTCTAGTTCTTGGCAATTTAGTGAATGTAAACCACAGTCTATCCTTTACCTTTCATCTAGTCCTCTGGATAGGATGGAAGAGGGAACATGACTGGAATGTTGGGAGTATGTATCTGTCTCTCATAGCCTCAAAGCCTGTTGGCTGACTTAATGCTTATTAGTAGTAGTAGTAGTAGTAGTAGTAGACAATGATTTTTGACCTTGGCGACCCATTGGAATTACCTGGGAGCTTTAAAAAATGGACCTCTAGAGATTCTGATTTAAATGGTATGGAGTGTGATTTGGTCATCAGGAATTTTTAAACCTCTCCTGGTGATTGAAAGTCCAGCCTAAGTTGAGAAACATTGACCTAGAGCAATTTTTCCCCTTTGTTCTGAATGTATATAGAAGGACTGGTCGGCTGGGGTTGTTGCTTAGAGGAAGAACACTTGTTAGCATGTGGCAGGCCCTGGGTTTGATTCCCCCAACTGGGAGGGAGGCATGGAAAAATGATGCTTTGTCTTGCTTAAGTGATTTTAAGATTGTATTTCACCTAAGACATAAGAAAATAATTCCATGTCTGTGTTTCTGTAAGAATGTGTTTCTGTTGCCCCTTTGAATGGGAAAGTACTTAAAATTTACTTAACAGTCACTTTAAAACCCCAAGTGGAAAGAAAGGCTGTGTGTGCGTGTGTGTGTGTGCGTGTGCGTGCACTCTCTGTTGACTTCTGTGTACTTTTTATGTAGTTCATTATCATTTTTGTTCTCGCAATATGTCTGTGGCCATTTTAGTAGAATGATTAGCAAGAACCAGGTGATCAAAAACTTTGTCAGGCATCTCTGATGAATTATATGCTGTTTTCTTCCTTCTTATAGTGTTAACTTACAACTATAGGAAAGTAAATTTATTTCAAAATTTATTTTTTGTTTAAATACATGAAGGAGAAAAAAACGATGATTCTGTGAATGAGTGGATGTTTGCTTTGCTCTTACTTTCCCCCTCTTTAGTTTTGTCAAGCATAGGAGGTATAAAACATCCCACCAACAGCTTCTAAGATCTAGATCATGAACAAAGTTGGGAGAAAATAAGCTGAAAACAAGCAATTTTAGAAAGTGAAAGTACTTTGTCTTTTTAAATCTCACTGAATAAAGCATGTACAGTGCTGGGCAGTATTTGGGATTTTCAAGACAATTATTGATATCCTTTTGACACTTATAAGTTTGTAACTATGTACTTGGAGCAAGAAATAAAAAAGGGCATTAAATTTTCATAAATTATTTGCAGTATAGGTTTGAATTCAGTTGACTTCTTAATGCATTTTGCTGGAATTTGGTGAACAAATGATAATAACTAATGGTTTAGAAGATAATGTTATAGTGATAGAAAGCAAGAAGGTGAAAATCTGGAAAAGTCACACTGGGTTGATTTGTTCTGGGAAATAGTCCTTGAGGGTCAAGGTTTTAGGGCATGTTCTCTAGAACATTTATTCAGGGGTGAAGGAGGCAGGACTGGGCAGATGAAGAAGTTGACCTTTAATTCTGTTGCAGCAGAAGCCTTGGCCAGTTCTCGGGGGACTCTAAAGTTAGGATGGCCCTTCAGCAAGTCCTGAGTTAAGAAAAGGGGCCTGGGCTCTTCTATCACACTTCCCTCTGGCATTGACTATAGCAGGGGTGAAGCAGTAGCCAAGGGAAAGTCCTGGAGAGCAGTCCAAGTGCAAGTGGTTAGGAACCTACACACCCAGCACCTGGTGTACCTCCCTTCTGAAGTGGGAGATATCTGGGCAGTGAACCACAGCTTTCAGTTCATGAGTGGAACCAAAGTGGTGAGTATGTAGTTGTGGGGGCAGAAGAGGAAAGATCCATACTACATAATTTTCTTTACTGTTTAATCTCCAGAATTCTTCTCCTGCTGTTGACTTTAGAACTATGAACCAAGCACATTATACCAGTCTAATAAATGATGAAACCATAGCAGTTTGGAGACAAAAACTTTCAGAACACAACAATGCAAATACAATCAAGTATGTGGTTGCTTGTCTTTTTTTCCCCCATATTATAACTATTTAGCTTGATGATTTTCCCCCTACTTCTATGTCGAAGCTATGAATATAGATGGAATTTTACATTTAGGTAATCTTTTCCCCCTCCCCACATTCATTCAGAGTTTGGTCTCATGAGTCCCCAATAACAGTGAATTATTTCCCACTTTTCATATGGAGTGTACTTTTCAGCCTGCCTTTTCCAGTGTAAGAAAGATCTTAGAAATCCTGACCAAGGAAAGCCTAAGTTGGCCATTGTGATAAGAGAGCTCAGTATTATGTTGTGTAACCCTAGTGGGTTTCTTCACATTCATGTTCCAAAGCTTTCTGAATCTAAGAGGGCCATTGTCTTATTTAATATGAATAGTTTCTATCATTTTCCCACTCAGAATGATTAGTTGAAATGGCAATTCACAGTCATAAGGGGAAAAAAACGTATAGTTAAAAAGTATTGAGACCTTTTATCAAGTTTGTTTTATTCTTAAACTGGAATATTTTCTGCATCTTTTTATATATCTTATTGACTTTCTTTAGCATTTCCTTTTTGTCATAGAGTCTAATGTGCACTAAGACTAGAAATGTGTATACTAGGTCTTGCTTTGTGATCTCAATTGTTTTGGGGCAAGTGACTGGGACCTTGAACTTTGGAGCTTTCTGGGTAGTAAAGCTTGAGTGAGGTACCACTAACCACCTTCTAAACCTATGGGGCTCTCCAAATGAGTTACGGCTGGAAAGGGCCTGGGGGTGGGGGAAAAGAAGAACAGGTTTCTTATCAGCAGGGGAAGTTATACATACTGTGTTTCACCAGTAGTTATTCTTTCATTTGTGAAACAAGGAGATGGAAGAAATGATCTTTAAAAGTCTTTCTCAACACAAATTCTGATTAACATAAGTTATTGAGGTCTCCTCCTCAGCCATATATTTTTACTTCTTCCCTTCTCCTTATACTGAATAATAGTATTCAGGATCCCGATATGCAGGTTTGCTCTGGTCCCTCCCACTACTTTACCAGACCCTGTGTAATCTAGGTAACAAATACTCATTGCAGTAACTTTTAGTTTCTTTCTCAGATGGGATAAAATACAAGGAAATTATTGGTTAATTATTAATTTGCACAAATAATTTTTGTGGGGAAAATAATAGCTCACCTTTTGTTTTATGTTTAGAGGTAAAGTATGGCATGTTTTAAACATATTATAGTAGGAGAATGTTCAAGATTCTTATTAGGAGCAAGAATTATTCTTTCAAGAGCTTTGATACTCATTTTTTAAAAAATGATATTTGGGAAATATAAGGTTTTGTTCATTTTGAGATGTGACACACTGTTTAAAGCGCATATATGTTTTTCAAGGTTAATCTGAGAACTGCCATAAATGAAATCTATCCAGTTAAGTGGTGAAATAAATAATGACTAATTTATTGCTGGTGCTCAAAAAGTATTAAAGACTTCACTCTTTCTTTCTCTCTCTTTGGTAGTGGAGTTGTTCAGATATTATCTTCTGCAGCCTGTTGGAATGGAAGTTTTCTTGAAAAAAAGTAAGTGACTTAGTGTTAAAAAACCCATGTGTGATGCAAACACTTACTAAAAGATGTGAAAGACTTTTGCTCTTTTGATGATGGTTGGCTTTAATTCAGTGAATAAACTGATGCTCTGTGCAAAAATTGGATTGCCTACTAATGATGAATGAGAGGAGATCAGGAAGGACAATGCTGAATCATGCCTGGCTGGCAGAGAAGCAGGTTACAATGAGAAAGACTATATCTCAGGAAGAATTGGCGTAATCCAAAATCAGAATTTCATGATATTCTAAAATGTTAGCCCTATGATATATGCATTATTGTTCATAAATTCTTAATCTGTAAATAATTTCCTTTGTTTCTTTGGTTTGATTTTCCAATTTTTTTTCTTTTATTTTCTCAAAAGGAGTAAGTTTTGGGAGACGGTCCAAGAAAATTTTAGTGACTCCTTGGATTCAGGTTCATCCCAGCTCACTGGGAAATTATGTTTGAGGCTGAACTCCACAGGCAACAAATATTTGTTTGGCTGTATTCCTTCTGCAGATATCCCCCTCAAGAACATGATGCAGCAAAAGAGTCTTGTCATGGGTTGGGATCTTTGATGTTACCAAGTCGTGATCATCTGTCAGTCCTTTTCTGCCAGTTATCAGGCTAATGAGATTTCAAGATAAGTGTGTTGGTCATTACTGTAACAGATGCTCACTAGTCAACTTAAAAAGAAGAAAGGTTTATTTTGACTCATGGCTTCAATGGTTTTCATCCATGTACAGTTGGCCACATTACTTTTGGTCCATGGCAAGGAAGTATATAGTAGGAGAGTATGACAGAGGAAGCTATTAACCTCTTGGTGGCCAGGAAGCAAAACAGAAAGACAGGAAGGGGTTGAGGTCCCAATATCCTCTTCAAGAACATGTCCCCAATGACCTAACCTCATTCCACTTGACTCCCATCTCCTGAAGGTTCTCCCACCTCCCAGTAGCACCATAGGCTGGGGAAAAAGCCTTCAACACACGGATCTTTGGGGAACAGTCAAGATCCATACTGTACGGTTCAGAAAAAATTGGATAGATGGATCAGAGGGGGTTTACTGTAGAAATTGATTCATATGATTGTAGTGACTGAGATGGCACCCCTGACATGCTTTTTGCAGGCTACAGAACTAGGGAAGCTAGTAGACTAGCTCAGTCTAATACTTTAGAACCAGGGAAGCTGATGGAATAATTCTCAGTCTGAAACTAAAGGCCTTACAACCTGGAGGTCCTTTGGTGTAAGGCCCAGAGACCAAAGAACCTAGAGTTCTGATGTGCAGCAGAGCAGAAGAAGAAGGGTGTCTCAGCTCCAAAATAGAGTGAATTTGCCTTTCCTCTTCCTTTTTGTTCTGTTTGGGCCCTTAGCCAATTGAATGGTGCCTTGCCCACATTAGTTGATGGCAAATTTTCCTTACAAACTTCACTGATTCAAATGTCAATCTCTTCCAGAAACTCTCTCACAAACATACCCAGAAATAGTGCTTTACCACTTAACCATCCCTTAATCTAGTCAAATTGAACTCTAAAATTAATCAGACATACCCACAAAATGTGTTCCTGAGTTACAGGTGGTCACTTCAGAAACTCTTTGCAGTTCCAGTTAGAGGTTACAGCCAGTTACTTGTGTGTTAGGGCAGCTGGAATGAGATCATTCAATTCATTTTATATTTAGTAATTAGTTATTTCTTCCAGGGAAAGGTATTCTGATTATGCTGATGTTGGTCTTTTAGAGCCGAAATTCTCAACCAGTGTGACTTTGTTCTGTAGGAGACATTTGGCAATGTCTACTGACATTTGTGGTTGTTGCAGTGGAGAGCAGTATTTTCTTGGATCTAGTAGGAAGAGGCCAGGGATGCTGCCAAATATCATACAGTCCTACCTGATCACTGCAGAATTGGTTGGTCCCCAGAGTCAGTAATAATCAAGTTTGAGAAACCTTCTTCTAGAAGGATAACTTTTATGAAGGTTGGGAATGGCTTTTGGCCAGACTTCTTGGGTTATTCATTCATAGACCATGGATTCCATACAGTTGTGGGTAAAGATTTTTTAAAAACTGACATTTGTGCTATTTCAGAAAGCTTACTCTTCTAGTATATGCATAGGAAACCAATTTCTTAAATCGGTATATACATAAAAGGGATTTTATTTTTTTCTTAACAGCAGAGTAGAAAGTATCTCTAAGATATGAAAGGTTACATTTGGGACACCAGAACTAGTTTGGGGCAGACTTATTTTTAGGACAACTAAAGGTTCAACAGAGAAAGTTCAAGAAATTCCTCTTGGTTTGACAATTTAAATTACAACACATGATTATTTTAAATGTTAGAAAAATATACTTATGTCTTCATAAATTGGAACAGCTGTCGGAAAGTGCTAAAACTTTCTGAATGTGTTGATTGTTCATAAACAGAAGCCTGTTTTGCAAATAGATGTCTCTTTTGTAAATTAATAAGTGCAGTATGTTCAAGAGTAGGAATTTAAGAGACATTCTCTAAGTCTCTGAAAGTCTGACTATTTAATGTTGGAAAAATGATTTAGTTGCTAGGGAGTTAAAAACATTTGCTGTAAAGTTAGTCTTTGGGTGAATGAATGTAAATTGTATCTCTTGTGTTAGAGAGATAATAACTTTGCATTTGTTGTAGGTCTGCTTCATATTTTAAATTCCTTAAGAAATTTCAGGAAGGAGGTTTTACTTGCTCCTTGTGATGAGTGGACTAGTTTGTACAGGCAGTGATTTTCTTCATCTAGCCACAACATCTACAACTAGTCCAGAGTAGCACAGTTACGAAGACAGGGAAAAAACCCACAAAAGTAAATCAGGGAATTGATGTATTCATGACCTTCAAGGTTGTCTCAACCTGACATGATTGTCCTTATACTTTGACCTGTAGGGAAAAATTTTTTTGAAAATTTAAAATCATCTTGAAACAGGTATTCCTGTGAAGATATTCTGTTGTGTTTCCCCGAAGTATAGTATTCTTATGGATTTTGTCTGCTAGGTCAAATTTAAATCTGATCAGAATGGACAAAGCATTTTATATACTTGTTTTATTATTTTTATCAGTGTTTTTGCTTTTTTAAAATTATTATTATATACTGTTCCATTTTTGTTTAGAATTGATGAACACTTTAAAACAAGTCCCAAAATCCCTGGGATTGATCTGAACTCAACTAGGGTATTATTTGAGAAGTTAATGAACTCTCAGCACTCCATGATTCTAGAACAGGTATGTTCCTTATATTTATAATGTGCATTCTTAAAATGCATTTTTTCAATTGAATAATTGAATTTTAAAGAAAAAAAGTGGACTGAAGAATGTAGTTTAGTAGTAGAAAGCTTGAATAGTATGCACGAGGCTCTGGGTTTGAACCTGAGCACTGCCCCAAAAAAAAAAAAAAAAAAAGTTGAAAAGACAAGTCTTGAACTCATCTTAATTTTGTAAGAATATTCATTTTGGGAATTTGACCTACCTTTTGCTTTCTCTTTGGCTTAAATTTTTCTAAGGAATTGTACCTTCAGAATATGAGGTCTGCATAGCTAGGAATCTTTGGTTCTTTTTTTTCTAATATATTTGGAGAGCCTGGACCAATTCTTGGTTCATAGTAACAGCAGTGCATACTGAATGAATAAGAGTTGAGCCTATCAAATAGCTTATGAACTTAGAGATAAGTTAACTAAATATCAGGGATATCTGAATTTCTTATTCTTTTCTCTCATACAGATCTTAAACAGCTTTGAAAGTTGCCTAATTCCCCAGTTGTCAAGTTCACCACCAGATGTTGAAGCAATGAGAATCTATTTAATACTACCTGAGTTTCCCCTGCTCCAGGATTCCAAGTATTACATAACATTGACTATTCCCTTGGCCATGGCCATTCTGCGACTGGATACAAACCCTAGCAAAGTATTAGGTGAATGTGCTAAAATTTAATACCAGTGGTTTTGTTCTTATTTATTTTGTTGGTGTAACCACTGGCTCTCAGTGGATTGAGATTCAAGACTCTATTTGTTGTCATTTAATAGCTTTAACATTTAAACTTTTCTTTCTTTACCATTAAGCTTTAACTGTAACCCTGTTTGCAGTTGAGCAAATTGAACCATTATTTAGGTTATTTAAAATGATTCATGCCAGATTAATTTGATTTTAAAATATCACAAAGTCAGATTATTCAACTACTTTTTTCCCTCCCACATGCTTGTGTAGTTAATTGTGCCACAAGAATTAGTGTCTCTCCTACTTTAGGGGGTGGGAGTGAAATGAACAATTTTGGTGATGCAGAGATCTCCAAGAAAGGAGAGGCAGAAAATGACCTAGTGGGGACTTACCAAATGTTTGTTTTGTTTTTCTTTTTTAGGACAGTTGAGTCCACACTGATTTTTGCAGGCTCCGGACACTTTGCTGAGATAAGAACCTTCCGTTCCTCAGTGAATTGGAGAGTGTCTCTCATGGGAATAGCGCCTGAGATGTTTTTATTAATCAAGTGCAGAAAGTCTGTCACCCGACCGGCTTTTTACTTTTTTCCCCCACTGGTAATTTTTTTTTTAGGTGTTTGTTGCAACTCAGTAACTTCTGTGTTCCAGATGGACTGGGATGTTACTTGAGCATGGTCTCCCCTTAAGTGAAGAGACCTGTTTCTGGCTTTTCCATATTGCTTTCACATTTGTGCAAGAGATAAAAAACAAATAATATTGAAAGCATCAGTAATATGTTAGTAGTGAATTTTTTTGAGCTCAAAAGCCTTTTGGGCAAATTTCCTCAGGTGTTCTTACAGAAATGAGATAGAGAGATGGTAGTCTCTGAAGAGATATTACTTGACTTTTAAGTTTTGGGTTTTAAAGTTTCTTTTTCTAGGACTAATGACATAAAAGAGATCAGAGTTGTTCAATTTTATGTTTAACTTATTTTAACCTTCTGATTATTGACATTTAAAGGAATACCTTAAAGTAGAGAGAACACTGCAGGTACCCATCACACAAACTGAATAGTTTTTAATACTTGGTCCTTTTTATTTTGTCCCCAACTTACCTTTTAATTTTTTAGTAGGATATTTTATTTTTATTTTTTCATTTTTTATTGATGGGATATATTAAAGGAAATCTCAGGTATTACATTATTTTATTGTCTAAATATTTTTTTATGGCTGAGTTTATTTCTCAAAAAGTAGAAGGCAGCAGTAATGATCTTCTTGTCTGATTATGAGAAAGCATTGTTCGGAGAGAAGCAAATGTAGTTTTTCAACTAATTATGCCCATTGAAGGAAGGAATATTTTCTGTGTTGCTGTCACTTTTAGGGCACATCATGCTTTACATCCCTGGTGCAGGACTGGAATGGCTGAGAATAGTGCTGACATAGCATGAAGACATATGAACACTATTTGGAAAGATACAGTAGACATGCCTCCTGCCCCAAATATTTGTATCTTGTTCCAATGCAGCCTTGGAATTGAATTTTTATATAAGCCTTTGGAATAAGTCTTTGAAAAAATCAGATCAAACTTTACTAGAAAAAAATAAATAAAAACTCCAGGGAGTCTTATGCAGCTGCTGCTCTCTCCAGAAATGTTTTAATGTATTCTTTTTACAGTCAGTTTGGGGAAACTGCATTTAGTCTAATGTGTATTTTTTAGCCATAGGAGTTTTTAGCTAGCAGGCAGAAGACTTGCTCAAGATAATGTATTAAAATGCTCTTCTCTTTCTTTCTTAAGATAACTGGTGGTCTCAGGTATGCCCAAAGTATTTCATGAAGCTGGTAAACCTCTATAAAGGAGCAGTCCTTTATCTACTGAGGGGGAGAAAGACATTCTTAATTCCTGTACTGTTTAACAATTACATTACAGCAGCTCTCAAGCTCTTGGAGAAATTATATAAGGTGAGCATAGGAATAGCCAGTGTGGGGATGGGTGAATAGATGGAAGTATAAAATGTCCTACTGAGATGTTCTCTGGGAAGCTGTTTTTCCGTTCTTGGGTTTAGTTGTCCTTATTTTGTTCTTCGTCAGGTAAATCTTAAAGTGAAGCATGTGGAATATGATGCATTTTACATTCCTGAGATTTCCAGTCTTGTGGACATTCAGGAAGACTACCTCATGTGGTTCTTGCATCAAGCAGGGATGGTAAGAATTCATGTAAAAGCATATCTTATACCTTTAGTCTTTTTTTTTTTTTTCTTTCAGAGCACAAATAAGGATAAGAAAAGCACATTGGAGCCATATAATTTGTATAACTTTGGTAGTATCATGCCTATCTTTCATGTAGTTGTATTTTGCATTCTTCATATTTGAAGTGCTTTAGGTAATTGTAAATGTCATAAGGAGTAATAAATGAGTAGTCACCCAGAATGTTATGAATTTTATTAGTTATCAACATTTAAAAAAATCAAGGTATCTGAGACTGGAGATGTAACTTAGTGATAAAGTGTGTGCTTAGCATATGCAAAGCCTTGGGTTTTATCCCCAAGACCACATTTAAAAAATAAAACAAAACAAGCAAAAAATCAAGTTATGTGAAGTAGTAAAAATTCATAAAAACAGAAAGTAGAAAAATGGTGCCAGGGGCAGGGAAAATGGGAGTTGTTATTTAATGGACATGGAGGTTCAGTTTTGCAAGATAAAAAATTTCTGTAGATCCATTGTACAACAGTGTGAATATACTCAACATCGCTGAACCTACACATTTAAAAATGGTGAATATGGTAAATTTTATGTGTTTATTTTTTAACCACAATTTAAAAAAAAATCTAGGCATATGAAAATATGAATTTCCAGCTTTTCTTGAAACTTGGAAGATCTGGTAACACAGCCTGTCGTCCCAGATGGCACCAACTGGCTAGAGTTCAGTGGTGACTCTTTAGATGAGGCTTTATGTGTCCCCACTGCAGATTGATTTTTCCCTGACATTGAGGAAGGTATCATTTGTTAATTATCATCTACTGATAGCTAACCTACTTCAGTTGTTATGTGCCAGCTGCCTAGACCCTATAGGCCACCTCTGATTTAGGGCTGTTTGTGTGAAAATGTACATCCTGACCCAACTTTCACATATGTTAGACATTCATTCAAGGGACTGTGGATTCCTGCCTACCATCCCTGGCATGGAAGGAACTGCTCAGTTTGATTGCAGATTGGCTTGGGATATGTGTAAGGCTCTTTAAGGAGTTCCCATCTGTGGCATATGTGTAAATTTGAGTTATGTCAGAAAACAGAATGATAATTTGGTTATTGTGTTTAGTGCAGCCATGTGCAGCAAATACATCTGAGGTGAGTCTTTTTTGAGTTGAACAGATTCATCAGCAACATTAAGGTGATATTTTCCCTGTAAAGTTTTGGAGTTCAGCAGTGGTCTCCAAAAGCAATACTTTTAAATAGGTTTATTTAATTAAACTGCCAAGGTTTTTTTCTTTGTCAGATAATATATGACCTTTATTGGATAATATATGACCAGATAATATATGACACGAAGTTTTTCTTTTTCTGTGGAGAATTTTAAAAATTGATGGCATTATAATTATAAAAGATTTTATGATTACCCTGAAAAAAAATATTTAGTGTTCTAATGGGTTGACATGGAAATTTAACATAGAGGTAGCAAAGAACTTTTTTCTCACTGAATTTAGAAATTGTGAAAGATACACTTTTCTGTTTTATCATTTTGTGAATTTTTTTTCATTGAGTAATAAAATGCTAAGCACTAAAATCAGCCTTATAAACTATTTAGGCCAACTGTTTTGTTTCTAGGTGAGGAAGTGGAGAAGTTAAACAATTCTTCCACCAACTCAGTAATTTTGAACATTCTTTTTGATCCTGAAAAAGAAGTTGCTCATGTTCAAATCTAGATTATCATGACTGTAGTCTCTGAATGGAGGTACTTAAGTAACTTTTATGTGATAACCAAATATCAGATCTTGGATAGCAGATGCTTATTTCCTCTTCTATAATTAAGGTGTTATTATGGAAAGATAGAAAATTAGCTGAATTTGGCGTGTGATTCTTTGTGATTTCTGTGAAATTTTATCTGTTGTATATAGTGCAATTAGAAATTGAAGTTTAAGTTTCTTTTTTTTAAATATTTTTAAAATGTTGATAGACCCTTATTTTATTCATTTATTTATATGTGGTGCTGAGAGTTGAACACAGGGCCTCACACATGCCAGGCAAGTGCTCTACCACTGAGCTACAACCCACCTCCTAAGTTTCTTGATACTTGGAGTTTTGCTTGAAATGCCAATGCATTTTATGCACAAGTTTTAAAATCTATTTTAGCCACTTCAAAATAAAGATCTACAAATGGATTTTTAAAATTAATTTTTTAGTTTGGTACCAGAGAAGGTAGTATATAGTATAGAGCACATACTTTCACCAAAAAGAACTGAATTCAAATATCAACTCTGGTTTTCTGGCTATGACTTTTACAAGTCCCTGCATTTCTATAGGCCTAGCCATCATTATTTGTGAATGAAAATTATAGTAGTATTGTGAGATTTCAGTGGGAGAAAGCAAGGAAAGGTATTATAATGAGCTCTCAATAACTATAAGCAGTTCTTCAGCACCTAATAATGTATGTCATATATCTTGACTGGTTACTAGGGATGGAGACATGACCTGGATAAGGTGTCTACCTTTGCTGAGTGTATCATTCAGTGCAGAGGCCACAATGAATATTACAAAGAGATATAGCGTGTATGTGTAGAAAGAACATTCTAAAGTCTGATTTTTGCTCATTTTAAGAAAAGGTTATAATGGTTTATTTCAGTTAATCAGTTGCCTCATCTGTGTTTGAAAACCAAATAGCACAGAGTGTCATTGTAAGCTCCTATAGAGGGCAGCACAGGTGAGGAATTCAGTACTGCACATAAATGCTTCAAAAATAAAAACTGAAGAAAACTTGACATCTCGCTGTAGTACAGGAGATGCAGCTCAAGGGGGCAGTGTTTTGTCTCCAAGTTCCTGTATTGTACACATGTTAGCATGGCAAACCCTAAGCAGAGGTGACTGGGTTTCCTCTCCAGCACGGCAGGTGTTTGTGTAAATGCCTACTGCCCCAGTTACAGGCACATTTAGGAAATGTTGGCATTAAAAAAAAAAAAGAAAAAAAAAATCACTCCTAATTCTTCAGTTCTATACCATTTACTTACTCAATTGCTTCTATTTCATATACTTCAAAAAGTGAACTTAGGTCACAGTGCAACCCCATTTCAGGTCAGAACCCTTGAAATATGGTCCACTAGTACTTTGCCAGTTATAAATTAGAATCATTTTGGGGCAGTGAATAACCCAGGAGAAACAGCCTTGTAAGGTCATATGTCCAGTTAGCCTGTATGCATCTTTCTAGGTTAGAAATAGCAATAGTGGCACAAAAATCATTCAAACTCATTTCACATCATATAGAAATGCAAGTATTAATACGTTTTCTAAAAAAGTCAACATTTACAAAATAAAATCAGTAAAATTGTTTTTCAGATATTAAAATTCATAGACATAAAAAATATAGATGTATAAAGAGACCTTCATCTTTTCTTCAACTTTTGACTGAGTACTCTTCCCTCCTTTGCCTTCCTTAGAGTTGGCACCTTGACTCTCTAAGGCTTCAGTACCTCTGCCTGCCTTGGTAGATCCCCTGCAGACATCTCTAGATCACCAACTCTGGACAGCTTCTCTTTGGCCTTGGCTGTAGCTCCTATGGGAGGAAATTGGAAGTTCATTCCAGACAATTCACCCAACTGAGAGAATGGTGATCCTGCCCTCAATTTAATTCCTTTCCTTCTCTAGTAGAGTGATCAGCCTTCCTCCCAAACTGGGTTCTCTGATATTGGAGTACAGGGAAGAATCAGGTGGGAGGTGATGGAAGAGACTAAAAGTGCAGAAGGTGGGGTTAAAGGGGGGCAGGGAGGGCTTGTGGTGGAGAAGGATGGTCAATGATCAGAAAAGGAGTGGAGAGAGCCAAGAGAGCCATAAAACTTCTGCTGATGGCTGAAGTAACTATATTACACCAATAAAAATACCTGTACTTAAAAAGGTGAGGTATACTAGGACCCTATAATGCCACAGCTGTTTTTGTAGTGATACCCAAACATGGGCTCAGTGCCTGATGAACATAGACACCAATATCATGGCACTTATTTTTACGCGTGTACACACACACACACACACACACACACACACACACACACACAGAAGAGCTTTATTGTACAGATAACCAGAAAGGAGGGCAGGAGGTATAAGCTCAGATATTTTGCCCTGATAAGTTGATATGTGGAGTTTACAGGCAGGGAGAAGAAAGAAGCTGTTCATTGATTAGGTGGCAAGAAGGGGAAATTTTAGTGTTCTTTTGGGCAGGTACAGACAGTCCTTATGCCTTTTCATAGGTCATATGTTTGTTTTCAGGGGAATTATGGTTGGCACAGGGGATATTGAGTATATAATGTCAAATGTCATTGACCAGTGAGCTGGCAGCTTTTGTGTTCATTCTTGAAAAGATGGCTTTGCACCATCCTTGAGTGGATTTTGGAAAAACAACTTGAGCTCTTTGTTACTTAAGGAATTTATGCGTAGTTATGTCCTCACGTTAACCAATTTCATTATCACTTCTATCACTTGGCTTTTTACATTCAAATTGTTCAAATCATTACCTTGTCTTCTATACCAACATATATTCAATATCTTTTCCCTTGAGGAAAAACAAACAATGCTTATAGTAAATTAATTTCTCCTGAGAGGAATTAGAAAATTCTAAATATTGGTATCAGTTTTAAGCCAACTTTTCCCAGGATCTTTTGTAGGTACCTAAACTTGAAAATAATTTCACTTTCCATGGTGGTATGTGATAGCGCAATTGTTGTTTTTAAGTATTTCCATTTCTTAAATTAAAAGTAATTGGATATATAGGCATGAGAGTAAGTCACATTGGCCTGGATTATGTATGCATGATTCCATACCTGGTCTCACTGAACTGGAAGTTTCTGTGGTGACTGTTTTTTAGTCTGAAGAAACATCTCATGATCCCTAAAGGAATCTAGTTCTAAAGAATTAACTGGGTAGATTTTAATTAAAATTGTCTTTAGATGATTTTATTTAAATATGCATGAGTCTTACCAGAGAGTCCTTGGGCAAAAGCCCCAGCCCTAGTAGTTCCAATAGACCAGGTCTGACCACCCATTTTGATAAGCCAATCAAAGGGCAAGAAATGAGCTTTAATCAGTGTGATCTTTCTTGGGAAGAACAAAGAAAGGGTACAGTGACCAAAGATCTGCCATCAAGGAGAGGACAAACTTTTTGAGGTTTTATAGAAAAGGGAAACAAAGGCAGGGTTGTAGGCTTGTGTGACTGAGGGATTTGCCTAGTTGGTAGCATGGAAGTCCTACAGATCAGGCCATGGCCTAGATGATCATTATTTTCAGGACTGGTTTTGTGAGGTGGCTTGTTCCCATGATGACCACTTCTCCTTAGAGGGGCAACCTCTTCCTGTCATGGGGTGATTGTTGCCATTTAGCATGGTGATCTCATTAAGTAGCCATCTAGCTCCAGGGTTTTACTGTTCCTGGAATCCGGTGTGACTTCAGGTTTAGGGCAGTGACTGGAGATGTCTAGGTGCCACTCCAGAGGTTGGGCAGTGAAACATCTCCGCAAATTTTGAAAATACCTTACTCTTATCTTGGTGTCCTCAGTCTGGAAGGGAGAATGAGGTAAGTTAGGTAAATTTTGGCCTAATAACCTTGTATAACACTCCTTAAGTTATTAACATGCTCACATGCAGAGTTGAGCAGGGACCTAACCCAAAGTTTAAGTTAAGTAATAAAGGAAACAGATACAAATAAAGGCAGAAAGGCCCAACTTTATCCTGCTTTTAGTTTCCCACTAGCCTGCAGGCCTAAATGAAGAGTCACTGCTTTTAGCAAAAGCAACCTAATTTCCTTTTACATAAACACAAAAGGAAGTTTACATTTCTTATTCATGTGGATTTAAACAATTATTACAAAAAACAAATTCATAGATTTAATGGAACAAAACTTTAAACTGAATAAAATGCATATTAACCTTACTGTCTTAATGTGATGGGCAAGAATGTCTTCTGAGACCTAACACCTCTTGCTTTGGGCATTGGTACCACCTGCACTGTCAGGTGTAACTCCTGAGTTCCACGCCTGTCAGGCTGGGATGACTAGGCTCCTTCCTCCTCTCATCTGTTAAACCTCATTCATACAGTAAGCCTGGCCTTTTCTTTGGAAGTGTGAAGCATTTACCTGGCAAGATTGCTTTCTCTTTTCTCATTACCTTTGAACAAATAACTATTTTTGTGGCACTGTTAGTAGATATTAAAAATAAATGTAAATTATGTGATAACACAATTATGAGGAAGTCATTCAGAATGTTTTTATTATGTTTAGGAAATCATTTTTAAAAATCACTCGCAGATCTCAGGACAAATCCATGGTTTTGTTTGTTTGAGAAACATTGGTACCGATCAACATGATTTTGTTGTTGTTGTTGTTTCTGTTAGGTTATATAACAAATATTACTAACTTTACAGATTTTCAGAATGGGTTTCCCTTTTTCCTGACATGTAAAACTATAACATACCTGTTAGATATGCTTCATTGTGGTCATATTTGTTAAGTCCTTTACCCATAGGTTCATTCACATGTTCACGGAGTGTTTTCCATAGGCAAAGCACTGATCTAAGTGCTGAGCCAGAATATCTTTTCTTTCCACATGCTTGGTTTCTCCTAAGTGTGTGTAATGAAAGATGCAACATGCTAACAAATAAAATGTAATTTTCATCACAGGTTGAGCATCCCTAATCTGAAAAACAGTTGCTTAAAGCTATTAAACTTTTTCAACGCCAACATGATGTCACAATTGGAAAATTCTGAACCATGAAACTTGTACACAATTACCTTTAGGCTAGGTGTATAAGGTGTATCTGAAACAAACAAGTTTCATGTTTAAACTTGGGTCCCATTCTCAAGATTTCTCATTTATGTATATTTAAATATTCCAAATTTTTAAAAAATGTAAAACATTTTTGTTACCAGGCATTTCAAATAAAAGAAAACTGGGGGCTGGGGTTGTGGCTCAGTGGTAGAGTGTTTGCCTAGCATGTGTAAGACACTGGGTTCAGTTCTCAGCACCGCATTAAATAAATGAATAAAATAAATGTCTATCAGTGTCTATATATGTATATATATATATAAAAGAGAAAACTCAACCAATTTCCCAGCAAAATTAACCTATGATGTCAAGGTTGTAAATCTCCTGTGTTGGAATTAGATTTCTTATAAAGAGAATTCTGTTAATGCTGTGAATTATGAACAGTTAGTGAAGTGACCTTTAAAGGTCCTTTAAAACTTAAAAAAATTTTTTTTAACTCTTTTTCTGTGTCCATCAAAGCATCTATTTTTTGCCATTAAAGTTCCATGACTGAATGATCAGATAGGTTTTATGTTTTGTTTTCATAGTTTACATTTGGGGGGTTAAAAATTCAGGTTTTATAATCCAAGTAAGAGACTTTTTATTTTTCTTTACACAGAAGGCTAGACCATCTATAATACAGGTAAATGATCCTTTTAAAATTTACTTATATGTTTTTCTAATAGTATTCTCTGTACAGTATTGTAACACTGCCAATACTATGTTTTATTCTAGGATGCTGTAACACTTTGTTCCTATCCTTTCATTTTTGATGCCCAAGCCAAGACCAAAATGTTACAGACTGATGCTGAACTACAGATGCAGGTATCATATTTAAAAAAAAAAAAAAATTGTTTTTCTCTTTTTGTTGTTGTTGTTTTTTAAAATTCTGGACATTGTTGTAAGTTTTCCTAATAGGAATATCTGAGTGGGACTCCATTATAACTGTTAAGATAGTTCTACATTTTTTTCAGTAATTTTGATTATAATACACATACATGAATATACATTTATATAGTACAGGGGTGGCAGATATTTTCTGTAAAAGCCACATGATAAATATTATAGACCCTGAGGGCCATATGGTCTCTGTTACCATCCATCTCTATTGTCACACAAAAGCAGTGATAAACAATAATAAATGGATAAGTATGAATAAGTGGCAGTATTTGAACAAAACTTTACATTGAAATTTGAATTCTGTATATTCTTTATATGAGAAAATATTATTTTTCCTTTAATTTTATTTATTTTTTCCTGATCACTTAAGTACTAAAAACCATTTTTAGCATGAGAGCTATGCAGAAACAGGCAACAACCTGCATTTGATCTTTGGGACTATAGCTTGTTGACCCCTGACAGAGAAAGAAATAATTAAGCGGAGTTTGGTGATCTTTATTAAACAGAAGCCTAAGTTAGAGAGATTTATTTAATTTATTTTAATGCCTATTTTTATTGTAAAATATAATTAATTTTGGCAAACCTACAAACATGTTTGTGAAGTAGCAATCAAAATCTATCAGTTCCTACTATTCATGGATGTGTACCTTCATGCATCTTTCTGGCTCTCCAGTTCTTTGTCTACATATATGTCTGTTTTCATAGTGATATATCCGTGACATTGACAATTTAAAGGCTTTCCAGAGGAATGGATGCCTTTCACAAAATGAAGACCTTTCAACAAATGATTATTAGGTTTCTTTCCTGCCATCTTAAAAGTCATGGCTTTACCTATTCTGCCATGTTTCTTTAAGTGCATTCGTATTTTAGTCTTAGTCAATTAGTCTAAATCACTCTTCTGGACCTGATTATAGATCATGGGATTCACAAACTGTTTCAGTTAATCTAAACCCAGATAAGAAAGACTTGTATGCTGTGTGAACATAAGTAATTTGAAAAATTGTAAGTTAAGAGGTGGGGGCGGAGAGACAAAAGAATGCAGTCAGCCCTCTCTGGTTCCAAGGTACAGCTTGCTCTATGGCTATACCTCTCTGAGCATATGCCAAGGCATAGTTGGCTGTTCTCTCCACTCACAGGAGTACTCTGGAGTAACTGTATTTTGCACATGCTCTTCCAGGTGGCAGTCAATGGAGCCAATCTGCAGAACGTCTTTATGCTTCTCACTCTGGAGCCTCTGCTGGCCAGAAGCCCCTTCTTGGTCCTTCATGTTCGCAGGAACAACCTTGTTGGAGATGCCCTAAGAGAGTTGAGCATTCATTCTGATATTGATTTGAAAAAGCCTCTCAAAGTAAGCTCCTTTAGTATATTCCTCTAAATGCCTTCATAAGTTTTCATTAAGCAGTGAAAACAGCAAAGATCTTATTAAAATTGTGAAGTGCAGTCATAAATTTCTTTAATTTTACAAGAATTTTATCACGTCCTTGTGTCAAATCACCAAACATCTCAATGTAACATCAAATTAAAAATGCTAGTGGATTATTTAAAGAATGATAGGGTTTTGCTTCTGCTGTCTTTGTTGTACTCTAGACTAAAAACAAGCAAACAACAAAAAGTAAAGCTTCAACTGGGTACCTAGGAAGATTTGAATGTCAGAGATTTAAGAGAACATAAAACAGAAAAATGTCAAGTTATAAAATTGTATACGAAGTTGATGGCCTGTTCAGATAGGCAAATTTAGCAATCTAAACTTATTAAATGAAGAAATCATCTTTTCCCATAGACCATACATGTTTGTATTACTCCTTACTGTTTTACTAGGGCTTTGCATGATGCTTGATACACAGTAGTGTCCTAGAAATATTTAGTGAATTATTTGAAGTTGTTTAAAGGATGATTTCCATATTTTTATTTCCAATCCTGTTATAAACACTAGTTTTAGAAACATAACAGGAAAGAAATGAGGCTGATATTTCCATAATATTGTTATGCTTTCCAAAATGTCTATTAAGTAGCATCAGTTCCATCAATCTGCCTAGTTGTTCTCTCTACACCTTCTGGTTTATATTTTGATGTTGCTTTTCTTTTTGTTGCTGTTTTTGATCGGTAATCCAGATGGGGCCACCCTTGCTTTGTAGCATATCTGAGTTGTCTCCTGCTGGCATCTGTAATCAGAGTCCTAGTATTTGTCCCCACCTTTATTCTTGTTCTGTTGTATACAGCTTTGAACACATCTTAAAGTATAAGCTATTTCAAATGTTGTCTTTAGCTCTAGGCCTGAGCTGTTATCTGTAAAATGGGGATAATGATAATTCTTATGCATAAGGCTGTTTTGAAGTTTAGTTTAATAGCTTTTTAATTCCCAGCATGTAGTAAACTCAGTATCATTTGTTGGTTTGCTGTAGTCGTTACTCTTAATGACCATTATGGGTCCAGCATGCCTATTTTTTTTTTTTTGCGGTTCTGGGAATTGAACCCAGGGCCTTGTGCTTGCAAGCAGCATGCCTTTTTATAGCCACTCATGGAGCCCATGTTTCTGTCTGCTTAGTATGCTCTCTTCCCTTCCACATGCTTCAGTGACTTCAAGAACCCTTTTGAAAGTATTTCTTTCAAAAAGTATTCTTTTACTCAAGTTTATCATGGTTTTCCTCTGTGTGCCAAAACATTTACTTCTTATAATATATTTTACTCTTTGAAAGTAAAATGTCTTCTAAAATTGCTTTTTGCTATTTTTTTTTTTTTTTTTTTTTTGAGGGGGTGGGATACCAGGAATTGAACCAGGGGTAATTAACCACCGAGCCCTTTTTTATCTTTTTAACTTTGAAACAGGGACTCACTAAGTTACCTAGGGCCTCGCTAAGGTGCTGGAGCTGACTTTTAACTTGTGATCCTCCTGCCTCAGCCTCCCAAGTTGCTAGGATTATAGGTGTGTGCCACCATTGTTGGCTTGCATTTTTTTTTTTTTTTAATCTTTCATGGTACTGGGGCTTGAACCCAGTGGTGCTGTACCACTGAGCTACGTCCCTAGCCCTTTTAAATTTTATTTTGAGACAGGGTCTAAGTTGCTTCAGGTCTTGCCAAGATGCCCAGGCTGGCCTTGAACTTGCGATCCTTCTGCCTCAGCCACTTCTGTCACTGAGATTGCAGGTGTGCACTATTGTGCCCAACTCATATTGCTTTTATGTTTATCTTACTCACCTTAATAGGTGGAAGACTTTCTGTGAACACGTGCTAAACTTCTGACTTTCTTTGTATCTTGTAGAGCACCTAGTAAAGATCGTGTGCATCTATGAGTACCTCGTTAAACATTTATGCCAGCAGCAGCCATTAGCAGATACACCTTGGAGTTTTCATTGTCATCGGTTATATTCCGTTATGTCTTCTTTCTTAGTCCTGTCCTTAGAAGAGAATCTTCTTGAAAAGAGAAAAAAGATGAAACTTGCCATAGATTTCCCTGAAGTATTAATTCTGTTTTCATGATTTTAAGGTAATCTTTGATGGGGAAGAAGCAGTTGATGCTGGTGGTGTTACAAAGGAGTTCTTCCTTTTACTGTTAAAAGAACTTTTGAATCCAATCTATGGAATGTTTACCTACTATCAGGATTCAAATCTCTTGTGGTTTTCAGATACAGTAAGTTCATAATGTCATAAATGGATTGCATTAAACTTTTTTTGTTTTTTGTTTGTTTGCTTTTTGAAGTGCTAGGGATCAAACCCAGTATCTCCTGCATCAAACCCAGCTAGGCAAGTGCTCTGCCACTGAGCCACATGCCCAGTGTAAATTAAATGACTTTTTTGTTGTCAGACCAATCTCCTGATTTCTAACTTTGCATAGGGAAGCATAGCAAAGAAATAATAATTTAAAAGAAATAAATTTTGAAAGAAAAGACCTTAAAATATCTAATGTATCCAATCTTCATTTTGTATCTATTACCTGGACCTCATACTGCATTTTGTCAGCCATGAACCTCTTTGCCATTTCCAGTAGGTAAGATTCAGATCTTACTCCCCATCAAGGGTAAAAGAAATACGGTGTGACAAAGAAGTTGGTTTTATGATGTGTGAAAAGTTGGTACTCAGATGTCTTAATAACATAAGTCAAATGTCTTGTAATAATAGTGTATGTATGGACATGCACACATAGATACACATACTTTATTTTTTAAAATTTAGTAGGAGAGTTAAGTTTTCAAAGATGTTTCATTCATATAAGTTAGTTTTTGTTTTTTTTTCTATCAGTTTTATCCCCAGATCTTCATTGTCCCAAAAGGTAGTCAATAGCCACATGTGGCTATTTAAATTTAAATTTAAAATTTATTTAATCAAACTTAAATAATAAAGATTCATTTGCTTTTGCACCAGCTACAAGTCAAGTGCTTAGTAGACACATGTGGCAAGTGGCTACCATAAGAGGCAGCACAAATGTTTCCATCATTGCTGAGAGTTCTGTGTTCTCTTTATCATTAGAAGAGCCATAAATGCTTAACTTTGTCAGCCTTTCATCTTTTGGGGATAGTGGAATTTTTGTCTAGGGTGTTTCTTTGCCTCAAAGGTTAATTAAATATGAATGTGACCTCTATTCCTTTATGCTAAAATTATTTTCAGGTAAATAGTAGAGTGTTTTGAGGGCTGCAAATGCTGCATTTCTTTTTAACACATTTATATACATTCTAAAAGTGTTTTGTAGAGCACAACTGGTTTCACTTGATTGGCATAACCTGTGGACTAGCTATCTACAACTCCACCGTGGTTGATCTCCATTTCCCATTGGCTCTTTACAAGAAATTACTGAACGTAAAACCTGGCTTGGAAGATTTAAAGGAACTGTCACCTACCGAAGGAAGGTACAAAGCTAAACGATATGCAGATGGGTGTAAGGAACTGATCTAGTTGCCTTTGACACAGGGATAAAGGCTGAAAATACCATATGCATGAATTTGAGTTTATGGAGCCCTCATAGTCCATTGTTATGCTTTGGTTAAGCTGTAGCTGCACAGCTACTTTTTTTTTTTTTTTTTTTTTTTTTTTTTTTTTTGCGGTACTGGGGATCAAACTCAGGGCCTTGTGCTTGCGAGGCAAGCACTGTACCAGCTGAGCTATCTCCCCAGCCCTGCACAGCTACTTTCTGCAAGCACTGCCTGTGTCACCCTTAAGGACAGAGGGAAAAAAAGACAAAGAGGTTATAGCTGCCCAGGAATATAAAATCTCTGCTTCCTTATCCTAAAACAAATATTTGAAACTTTTGAAACTTGTCATGGTACAGAGATAACAGAGTATTGAAAAAGGAGTTAAAAAATGTTTATTGGCATATAATTCATATACCATACAATTCACCCATTTAAAGTATATAATTCGGTGACTTTATTATATCCAGAGTTATATGACCATCCCACAGTCACTTTTAGAATATTTTCATCACTCTCAAAAAAAAAAAAAAAAAAAAAAAAACCCCGATACTCCTTTGTCATCAGCTATGATCGTCTTCATACTGCAGCCCTAGGCAGCCACTAATGTACTTCCTGCCATTGTCAACTTGCCTGTTCTGACTGTTTTACATAATTGGAATCATACAGTGTGTGGTTCTGCATATATGTACACACACCGCATGATTTCAAGGTTTATCTATGTTGTAGCATGAGCCTTTATTTCATTTTTAATTTCCAAATAATATTCAGTCATACCTGTGTACCACATTTATGTTTATACATCAGTTCATCAGTTGATGGACATTTGGGTTCTTTCTATTTTGGTGCTATTATGAATAATACTGCATTGAACTTTTGTGTACAAGTTTTTGTGTAGACATAAGCTTTCATTACTATTGGTATATACTAGGAGTGGAATTGTTGGTTCATAGTTCTATATTTTTAACCTTTTGAGAAATTATCAGACTATTTTCCAAAGGAGCAGGGCCGTGTTCTTTTATCATTTTCTTTCTGGGTCGTAAATCCCCCTTTATTCTTGAGTTTCTCTACATTGACTTTTTGTTTTTTGGGGGGTACCAGGTTTTGATCTAGGGATGCTTAGTCACTGAGCCACATCCCCAGTTCTTTTTTATATTTTATTTAGAAACAGGGTCTCCCTGAATTGTTTAGGGCCTCACTAAGTTGCTGAGGCTGGCTTTGAACTCACAGTCCTCTTGTCTCAGTCTCCAAAGCTGCTGGGATTGTAGACATGCACCACCACATCTGCCTCTGTGTTGATTTTTAGTTAACATAAGATCACTTAACCTAAAAAGACAGCTTTAGCAGAAGGGAACATCATCTTTTTATGGAGAAAGGTACTGATTTTAAGGCGAAGCAAAAGGAAGGTGGTCCGCAAGGTAAAAATGAGATTGTTAACATCCTTGGTACAGAACACCAATACTGGGAAACCATCAAGGGCAGGAGGGGTTGGAACACTGAGAAAGAGAAAATTTAGAAGGAATTTAAAAAAGAGGAAAAAGACAGAGAAGAACCAGGCAGTGTTAAATTTTGATTACTAAAAGAAAGGGCTGGAGAGTGACAGAAGTGTGTGCTATTTGCTTTGCCAGATTGGCTGAGAATTATATATTTTAAGTAATGATTTTGGCTGGTTAACCTGGTAACAGATTTAAATTCCACACTAGGAATTTTCATTCTGGGCAACTCTTGACAGAAATTGTAAGAGTGAAGCTCACTAAAGAAGAAAGCGTGAATGAGGTCTAGTTTTAAGAATGTATTCCCTTGGGAGTTGGGATATAATTACTATTGATATAAACACATTCTTCTTTTAGGAGTACATTTTTTTTTTCAGAGATGGTGGCACACTTCTGTAATCCCAGCAATTCAGGAGGCTAAGGCAGGAGGGTGGCAAGTTTGAGGCTAGACTGGACAACTTAGTGAGACCTTTTCTCAAAATAAAAAATAAAAGTTTGGGGATATAGCTTAGTGGTAAAATGCCCCTGGGTTCACACCTAGTACCACCACCAAAAAAAAGATATGTTCCTTCAGTGTTCATTAGTGTTTAGATAATGAAGTGTCTATGTATAGAGCATATTGCATTAATAAGCCATTAAGTGGTGCCAACCATAATGCCAAAAAACATAATCCTGCATAGTGAAATCCTCAAAGTCCAAAATTCTGAAAATTTCAGTCCTCAAAGATTGAAATGCTGAATGTTTAAATTCCAAAAATGACAATTACCATTGGCACCAAAAAAAAAAAAAAAAAAAAAACCCAGAAAAACAAAAACCATATAAGAGGGGTGGGTAGAAAGCTAGATTCTGGAGGCATGATTAGTGCATTTTCTTTCTCTCTCCTACTGGAGATTGAATCCAGGGCCTTGTGCGTGCTAGGTAAGCACTCTACCACTGAGCTTCATCCCCAGGCTTTAGTCCATTTTCAGTCATAAGTGAGATACTGGCATTGTATTAGGCACAGTGAATGCCTGGGAACCTGGTAAAGGTGTGTCTGTGAGGGTGTTTCCAGAGATTAGTGTGTGTCTGGGTGGATGACATAGATAAGATATGCCCTCAGTGTGAGTGGGCATCAGCCAAGCCAGCCACTGGTAGGGATGGGGCCTGGAGAGAGGTAATGAGAGCCAGCTTGCCTGTCTGAGATGGGACAGTAGAAATCCAGGCTCACTGACCTCTGGACTCTAGGACTTATACCTGTAGCCCTGAGCTCTTTTCCTTTGTTTTTTTTCCTTCCACTATTTTAAGTTGTCAGCATCATTTTCTTCACAATTCTGTATGCTTATGTATATTTCGTCTTTGCATAATTTCCAATACTGTATGTATAAATTGTGCAAAGGCTTTGAGAGTCTATTCATTTTATGCAATTTTTGCAAATTTGACTCCATGAAAATACATTATCACAATATTGAAATTTTGTGTTAGCATTGTGCATATACATAAAAATGTTGAAATTTCGTCAATAAATGAAGAGATCCCCTTTTTGTTCATCTGCATTTGTAAGATTTCTCCAGGTCTTAGCTGTTTGAGCAACTGTGTATGCAGGGATCATCCTTTGCAGCTTTTGATCCATCTCCTCAAAAGACTTAGGTTTTCTGTTACCATAGTTCAAATGACTGCAGCTATATAGCTGGATGCTCACAATTACCAACCATAGTTGGTTATCTGTTTATATATTTCATTTTTAGCTATATACTTATGAATGTTTTGTTTTCTTATAACTGTAATACTTGTGCAAATGTTTTTAGTGTACCTGAGTGTGTGCTTGCAAAAATATGAGTATTATTGCCAGTTTTTTTGTGTTAAGTATGCTGTTTTTGTTTCTCAGATCCCTTTTTAAAAGTGTAAATAAATATCTTTTAGGTCTGGGTCTTTGTTGCTCAGTGGTAGAGCACTTGCCTAGCATGCATGAGGCCCTGTTTTTTATTCCCGGTACCACAATCAATAAATCAAATTGGCTTTTTTAAAGTATGTGTATAAATACCTTTCATTAATTTCTTTTCCCCTGCAGTGCTGAGGATCAAACCCAGGGATTTTGCACATGCTAGGCAAACAGGCTTAATACTGAGCCATACTCAGCCCTAAAATGTTTTTAATTATTTTTTCCAGAATTACATTTTTTGGGATTTTAGACTATAGGAATTTTAGACACTAGAGATTTTGATCTTTTAGGATTTCAGTGTTAGAGATTATGGTGTGTGGAATTATGACCCAAATCCACCATTAAGACTCCTAACTGGATGACATGACTTTGTGGCTTTTTTTTTTTTTTTTTAAATGATGGTTGGATTATTTACTAACACAAATGGGTGAAGGCAGTCATTAGAACCATTTAGTACCACACCTTCATGTATGTACTTCCAAACAATACCAGGGTTAAGAGAACACAGTTATGTCATATAAAAATCCACCTGAAAATTTTCATAAGATTCAGTGTGTTTTGTCAGTAGGAAAACAAATGATTCAAGTCTACTGCTCTAATCCTCTTCCATTCATAGGTACATGGTTTTCTGTCAGTCTGAACTTAATGTTCTTCCTAGAATTTTCCTTTTTAGTTTTTCATTGCAAACATTCGGGACCTATGAGTGAGATTAAAAATACTATTGCAATGCCTGATTTACCTCTTTTCCTTTTGTCGTTCTATGATTAGGAGTCTTCAAGAGCTTTTAGATTACCCTGGTGAAGATGTTGAGGAAACTTTCTGCCTCAATTTTACGGTAAAAATTCCTATACTTGGCAATTGTGGCTTGGTATGGTGGTGCATGCCTGTAATACCAGTGACTCAGGAGGCTGATGCAGGAGATCATGAGTTCAAAGCAAACCTCAGCAACTTAGCAAGACCCTAGGCAACTTGAGATTCTGTCTTAAGATAAAAAAAATTTTTAAAAAGGCTGGAAATGTGGTTCAGTGGTTAAATGCCCCTGGGTTCAATCTTCCAGTAAATAAAAACCAAAAAACAATTATGTCTCTCTTTCGTCATGCTTAAAAGTCAAATTAACATTAGTTCCCTCCAAATTAAACAACGTCAGATTTCTCTAAGTAGAATTATTTTACTCACAGTATCTTGTGTTATAGGAGTTCAGTAAATATGTTGAATAAAGGGTTAATCTGTGCATTTAGGAAAATTATAAAAGCATTAATTTTTTTACTTCAGACACAGACAAGCCTTTTCTTTTCTAAAGTTCATGCCATTTTCTTATTGATTACATTTATTGGCAACCCCATAACTTTGAAGTTGTTTTTTGAGGTGTTGATATTTTCTGACTCGTATTCTTACTCCACTAAATTTTCTGTGATAATAGCCATTAAGTTACACTTGTTCCTAAGGTCTGTCTCGGTAATTTGGGTTCTAGAAAGGTAAAAGAAATAAAATTGAAGCATGTCTTTTTCTGCCTTAAATGTAGATCTGCCGAGAAAGCTACGGAGTAATTGAACAGAAGAAACTGATACCTGGGGGAGACAAAGTGACTGTGTGCAAGGATAACAGGTTAGTCCTGACCTCTGACTATAAACATGGCTATTTTATTTTTTAGCAGTTTGGCTTTTAATTAAAAGTATGTTTTAATCCCTTTGCCGAAGAATTAAGGGTGATAGAACAAGAATTTGCAGATTATGGTGAACTTTTAATAGAAAAGCAGGCGCTAGATCTGGATTTAGATAATGACTGTTTAGTTCTAGATCTTAACCTTATTGACTTTGAACCTGAGCAAGTCAAGCAAAGTGTTTTCTCTTAGTTTTTTCATCTGTAAAATGAGAATCATAATAATTGTCCTGACTGTCTTATGGGATAGTTGTGAGAATAAAGTGAGATAGTTTACAGGAAAATATTTTGGAATGAATGAGTTCCCAGTATCTAGGCCAGAGTTTCTAGTATTTAGCGGAGTGCCTGACACAAAAATTTGTTGAAATAGTAAATAGCTTAAAAATTTGTGTACATAGAAGGAAAAATCAACTCAAACTGTTTTCTCCCATAATACTTTCACAACTTACTTTTGTGGTCCTAAAAAGTATGAGGTTTTTTACCCCTATCAGCAGGCAAGCAACTAATTCTGCATAAGATACCAGCTTGGTGTCCTGTATTTCAATCGAATTCTGACACTTCTATCTGGAGATATTGTTAGATCCAGTAGGTTAAGGGCTCAGTCCCCAAGGCAGCCTCAGTTCCCCACTTCAGATGCAGTCACAAGCTCCATGTAGTTTTACCTGTGCTTCTGACTGACTGCTGTGTAAGTCAGAGTTCCATAACCCGATTCTTGAGTTTGATGAATTAGTTCAAGTGGCTCATAAAACTCAGAGGAACAATTATGTTTACTGGTTTATTAGGAAGAATATTAAAAAGGATGGTGATGCATAGGGTGAGGTATGGGGAAAAGGGAGCTTCCATGCCCCCTCTGTGTCACCTTCCAGTAAGTGCCACATTTTCAGCTATCTGGAAGCTTTCTGAACCTTGTCCTTTTAGATTTTTATGGAGATTCCTTCACATATCTAATACTAATAGACTGAGCAAGGCCTGTCTGTTCAGATTCTTCTTGACCTCTCTGCAGCATTCCATCCTCCCAGTGAGGAACAGAACCCCTTATGACATAGCGATATTAACATTTACTATCAGACAAGGTGGATCAAAGAAAAGCAGCAAACATTTGAACTTCTTTGACCTGCCTTGGGGAACCAGAATTTGTGACTAAAACCCAAAAAAAATGCATGTATGTATTTATCATATCACAAAGTGTTTACTTATTACTGTTATTTTACTACTGGAGAATGTATAATATGGGTATTAAGTTATTTTCTGCCTCATGAAAATTCAGGATTGATACTTTCAGCATGATTCACAGTCTGAGTTATCCCTTTAGAGAAAAGATAACTCAATTTTGTTAACTTTTGTATTAAACCAGTTATTTGCATACATATTAATTAATTCACTTTATAAACACTTAAGAGCCTGTCATATGCAGGCATGATCCTGAATATTGGAGATGAGTAACTTTTGTCCTTGAGAATCTCAAGATGAGGTGGGAAGGGTACATGTACATGAATGTATATGGTAGATTTTGATATGCATGATAGGAATGATAGGCCAAGTGCCATGGAACTGGGATGAGAGGCTTTAATACTTTTATTCAATGTTGAGGGGTGCAAGTGTGAGGAAAAATTTTAGGCAAAGGGAATAATGTGAATCAGGACTCTCAAGGTTGATACATGATGAAGATCGTTCACTCCTTGTGGTGTGTGAGCTAAGACTTGGATGGTGAATGGTTGTGATATTGTCAGAGTGGAGGTTATCAAGGGGTTGGATGGGATTGGATTGAGATGTGGTTGATACTAGTTTTAGAAAGATAACTTTAGTGGCCATATGGACATAGAAAAATAACTTTGGCTATATGGAGACAGACCGTGTGCATGGAGGCCCATAAGGAGGCTGTTGAGGTAGTTCAGGTGCAGAATTCACATAGTAGAAATATGAAGTTGGTCGTATAATCAACAGGCAAGCTGATTACACATGGATGAAAGAAATGAGGCGTGTATTGATAACGATGCTGAGGTTTCTAATTTGGACAACTTACTTGTAGGAAACAGACTACAAAGCAGGTTTGAGGGGGGGAAGTTCTACTTTGAATATGCTGCTTTTGGCATATCTGCTTGATACCAAGGTAATTATATTTAAAGCTGAAAGTATACATGTATTTTAAGAAAGAAGTTTTATATGATTGTTTTGTTTAGTTAGTTATACCCTAATGTAAGTCTTGTCTTGTCTCAGATTTTGCAATAAAAAAATCCTTATTTGATAAGAATTTCTTGGAGCTAAAAGCAGTTTCCTTTATGTATGTAACATCGGTAGTTTTTTAAACAGCATTTATTTTTTGGTCTTTATTTTCTTAATAAGAACAAGTCCATTATCCCATACAGTCTGAAAACATTTTTTTAGAATTAGGAAATATATAGCAGATTTATAAAATGGCTATGTTGGTTTAGATTATTTCTTTTCCTAATTTTGGTGATTGCTTTATAACATAGGTACCAGATACATATGTAGGTACGTATAGTCATGTGCCGCATAATGACATTTAGTTCAGTGAGTGATTGCATATACTGTGGTGATCCCATAAAATTTTAATGGAGCTGACAGATTTCTATCATCTAGTAATATCACAGCCATCATAAGGTCATAGTATAGCACATTACTCACATGTTTGTGGAGATGTGGTGTAAAGAAGCCTGCAGTGCTGCTGCCAGCCATGTACAATTACATATGAAACATGAGAAACAAGTATGTTAAACTGGTTTGTATATTACTATACTTTTTAATCATTATTTTAGACTGTGTTCCTACCTATATGTATAAAACTTACTGTAAAAAGAGTACGCCATGTTACACTTGAAGCAGTCTCAAGCATTTTACGTTTACCATGTCGCTTGATTGCATCGAGAGACCACATCAAGTAACTGTCTTGGCTTGTGTGAGAAAACGCTATTATATTCACTCAACAATGAGCCCACTTGGTGCATTATGTTGCGCATATCCCTGTCATTAAGCAGATTGTGGCCTACAGCCTTCAGTCTTGCAAAAGATGTCTTAGCTTTTGTGTCAGGTTTTAGAAAAGATAATGTGTATATCATTTGCTAGATGCTAACAGTGGTATACACAGGCAGTCTGAAGAAGGGAGCAATGAGAATGTCTGTACTCTCCTGAATCGTGTGCTGTCAGCATACTGGGTGGGGAAAAGAGTGAACTAGTACAGGCTTAGGCAGCTTGTGACATAGTCTGTAGTCAAGGTTGTTGGGTCTTAGAAGTCCTATTTGTATCTTTATCAATTAATTTCTCTTAGCCTACTTTTTGTCTCTATCATTTTTGCTGTGTTTTGTCTTTCTGAGTTTTTCCTCTTTGTATCTGCTTCTCTCTCTGTTCCTGTCACTCTCACTGTCTCTCTCCTTATTCAACAGACATTTCTTTGAATCAACAGTTGAATTGACTCAACATTTGGAAGACAAACTGTGCAGGAATATTGAAATATAACAGTTTATTTAGGGTGATAATCTCATCTCATGGAACCATAAGTGGAACATGAAGACTAAATTGAGTGGTCGAATCTGAAGGCATTCAGAGAAATCAACTTGAACATATGCATCTAAGAGAACAGATTGGGGATAGAGCTAGGTTTAGAAGCCTACTGAGATTTGAATGTTAGAAAGTAGTGGAATGGACATAAGAATGAAAGCTCTGTAAAGCGATGCATGAATCTGGGTTGCTACTTCAGGCAGAGAACAGTAAGTGCAAGATGGGTATTGGTTAGAGACATACTGGCAAAAGCTTCATTTGAACAAATGACATTGGCTTGCCTGCAGGATTAGATACAGAAGACTTTGGAAATTAAAGAAGTGAGACTTCATTCAGCAGATAATAAGAAATCACCTATTGTTTGTTAAGCACAGGTGTTATGATAAAAGTGGGTCCATGGCTCTTTGCCTCATTCTCCACTGTTGTGGACATTGCTCAACTCTGTTTTCACTGATTCTGAGAATCAAAAAAATTTTCTTTTTTCAGTGCTGGGAATTGAACCCACATGCTAGGCAAGTTGTTTTGTTTTAAAATCAATGGAACGCCTAGCATGTGTTTGTTTAAAAGGCATGCAGATTTTTTTCTGTTGCTTTTCAGTTGTTTGCCTTTCTTTGACTTCGCTACTGCTCTTACAGAACATCTATGATAAAGATGTTCTGATAAGACATAGATTCTTTTAAAGATAATACATAAATAATACATATTTTCTTTTAAAAATAATATATAAATCAAGAAGGGTACTTGTAAGGTAATGGAAGGAAAAATAAGCTGTTTAACCTCCTGTTCTCTCACAACACAGATTACTTCTGTGACCCCAAAAGGTGTGGAATTTTTGTTCTTTTAGTAAGCATGCAATGAGTTCTGCAGCAGATTCCAGCTGGACATTCTCTAATCTAATTCAGTTCAGATCCCACAGGTTGGAGGCAGCCTGGTCAGATGCTAGTTGCAAGCCCCAGGTTTTTTTTACTTGTGCTCAATTAATTTACTGGAGCTTGTCATAGAACTCAGGGAAACACTTACTTACATTTATTGGCTTATTATAAAGGGTGTTAGAAGGGATATAAATTAAGAGAAGCATAGGATGAGGTATGAGAGAGAGTGTGGAGCTTCTGTGTGTTCAGCTGTCCAGAAGTTCTCTGAACCCTGTCCTTCTGGGTTTTGATACAGATTTCATTTTATAGGCATGGTCAACCATGTAGAAATGTGATTAGATAAAAAGGGTATGATTTAACGACCGAGTAGGGAAATCCAGAAAGGCCTGTCTTCTTGCCTGAGTGATATTCCCTCCTCTCAGGTATGGGGCAAGACCCGTTCTTGAAAAAGGGTCTTATGATCTATCAGATAAGTCAGAGAATTTGTTTTCATTTTTGTTTTGGAGGCAGGGTCTCCCTATGTTTTCTCAACTCTTGAACTCAAGTGATCCTCCCACCTTAGCCTCTCGAGCACACACTATAAGTTTGCCCCACGATGGCCTGCCGGAGAATTTTTTTATGGCCAGCTTTCAAGACAGGGGAAAATCAGAGTATTTTTTTTTAGTTTCTATGAACCTGCCTTGGGGAATAGAAATAATTTCTTATGTGTAAAAAGGGCAGGAGAAGGCCAGAAAGAGATTTTTGCTTTTTGAGACCTGCTTCTGCAGTCTAAATCACTGTATTCTGAAGCTGTGGCAGAGCCAAGGACAAAAGGCAAAATCCTTTAATCTTATTATATTAGTTATTTAGGAAATAACCAGGGCTGTGAGCACTATACAGTGACTGTGGGCCCAAATCAAAATATATATAAGATCACAAGAAGGAGCCCATATTATTTATTTCGTATAATAAAACTCCATTTCTTTGTTACCATGACTTATGAAGTAATAGTTTTCAAAAGTTTTATAAGTCTTTGTACAATAAAATGTGTGGTTATGTTGCATATTACCAAGCAAAGAGGGATTCCGATACACTATGTTTGAGATTAACATATGGAACCACTTCTGTATTAGGTAAAAATTCAGGTTCTGACTTTTCAGGGTCACTAGCACTCGTTGAGCACACAGTGAGCTCATCCATACTTTGTTAGTCACTGCTTACATATCTGTGTCACTCGGTGAAGATCCGATTGCTTTCAGAGTTATCTGTTTATCTTAGTCCAGATTGCTGTAACAAAGTGCCATAGACAGGGTGGCTTATGAGCAACAGAAATGTATTTCTCATGGTTTTAGAGGTTGAAAGTCCAAAAATCAGGGTATCAGCATTAGTTACATTCTAGTGAGGGTCTTCTTCTGGATTGCAGACTGCCAATTACTTGTATTCTTGAGGGGTGGAGAGCAGTGAGGGGATACAAGCTCTCATGCCTCCTATAAGGGTACCAGTCCCATTCCGGAGGGCTCCGCCTTCATGTCTTTGTCTGATTCAAATTACCTTCCATAGGTCCACTTCTTACTATCATCTCATTGGAAGGCAGTGTTACAATATATGAATTTGGGAGTTGGGAGTACAAACATTTCAGCCCATAATACTGTTGAACAGCTTTCAAGAACCTAATATGGTCACTGCCACACTACTTAGTTAGTTGTTATCATTAGTGACAGCCAAAAAAAAGGACATGCAGTTTTTCTTCCCATTTCATTTTATGCTGCACAAAACAAATCTTATCAGCAAAGTACCTTGAGATCATGGTAAGAAAGATTTATGAAGTGATAGAAAATTAGTCATTACAGCTGTATTTTCTTTGCCTGTTATATGCCAAAATCTTGTCACCAGGAGTCCTGTATTATATGACTAAGAAAATGAAATGAAAAAACTATAGGAATAATACCTGCTGGATTTTTAATGTAGGCAACTACATACACAGATACTACTGGCACTGAAGCTGTTTTTGTTAACAGTAAGGTATTTGCTGTCATGGGTGCCTTGGAGGACAATGCTAGAGGAATACCAATTCTAGATCCATAATTTATTCCATTCCATTTGATCTTAAAATTGCTTTCTAACCTTGGAAAAGAGCTACACAGTCAAACTAGTTATAGACATCTAGGTAAAGGAATATCCGTGTCTAATGCTGGTGTCTTCATCATAGCTAAATCTTGTCACAGCTATAGTCACATCTAGATAATACTCATGTTTAAGTATTTCTCATATGCTATAACAGTGTTGTTACCACTAAAAACTCCTCACATATTGCTATAGATTCCCCCAGATTTACTTTGATTTGATACAATTAAATTAATTGCAGTTGCTGTCCTCTTGTTTTTTCCCCTATATGAGGGGAGTGGGGGAGAAAATTACAATAAATAGTAAAAGAACCACACATTGAGAAATGCTAGACTTAATTAAGGTAAATGCTCCAAAGGGCACCTGTGAATAAAACTCATGCATGACAAACACTTCTTACTCCTTAAGATCTATTGAAGTTAGGATTCTAATGGACTTCAGTTGACCTCTCATGATTGTATGTGAGAGGTGCAGTCTGTAAGGTTTGCATTATATTTGCACTGGACTTTATAGGAGCAGCAGATAATTAAAATGCCAGTTACACTTCTTGAGTGCTTACCACATATCAAGTACTATTCTAAGTGTTTAACACCTAAGCCTCCCTACTTGACAGATGAGGAAACTGAGGCACAGAGGCATAGGTCACTTGGTCAAGGTTACACAGCTGTAAGTCCAGGATTCAAAACCAACTGTTCTGCTTAGAACTTGTGCTCCATGAGCATCTGCGTACTGCCTGCCACTGAGAGCTTGAGGCTGGGGCTCCAGAGTTGCTGCACCTCTCTCCCCCAGGAAGAAAAATTATTGTGAAGAGTTTACTGTTTTACCTTTCAGGGAGACTATGTAATTTTTTGAAAACAAGGTTGGTATAATTAAAATCATACTATATGTTTATGAAATTGAATGTCTGAATTTTTACAGGTGTAGAGACAGTATTAAAATGTTTCAAAATATTTATGGACATTTTAATAGTAATTGTATAGTCTGCTATGTTAATGTGTTATTTTATTTGGATATTTGAGTTGTGTGTTTTTTTATTCCCCTTTTTTCTTTCCCCTCACCAACATTTTTAGTAAGAATATTTCAAACATCTTTTATGTATAAAGAGTTTTTGCCTTTGAAATTGTTTTTTAATAAGATTCCAAGGATGAAGTGAATTTTGAATCTGATGACAGATATTTTTGCTAAATTGATTTTGCTAATGAATTGTACTGTTTTATACATCATCAGTGTGAGAATCTCCATGTCACTCAGTCCTTATACTGTAGTATTCTTTCTTTGCCAAAAAAATGGATAAGAAATTCAGTCTCATTAATTTTTTTCCATACATAGCATACTTTACATATTCTGCACAGCATTGCTCCCTTTTTCTGCTGTGTTTATTTCTAAAACATTTTTTTAAACAAATTAGAGGTAGTGTCCTTGCAACATCATTGAATGTGTGAGATGCCCCTGAGTTTTTCCCTTTAAATTGGCTAATTTTACATTAAGTGAATTTCACCTCAATTAAAAAAAAAAAAGAAAGAAAGAAAAAAGCATTTGTGTCGTGTGTGTCCGATGCAGATGTATCTGTGTATGAAATTCGCAGGCAGGGAGAGCTGCTGTGCCCTGCTTGTACAGCAAGCATCAGAATGCTGCAGTTGTACATGTAATGCATGCTGCGCTTCTTTCTGCTGTTAATTTTGTGCTTTGTTGACTAAGTTTGGCCTAAAATGGGTTAAACATAGTTTATTGAGTGACAGTATTTGATTGGCCTTGAAGGGAGGGTATCCTGCTAGCTGTTAACTTGCAGGTTTTAAGGCTGCCTGACAAACTATCAAATAAATACTCCAGGATCACCCAGTTAGGAAATGGTGGGAACCGCTTGGCATTATGAAGGGCATCATAAACATCCCTGTGTCCTGGAGGAAATGAAAACCCAAGAGCCTAAAGAAAGACTACTGGTCAGAGCACACAGCAGGGAACTTGTGTCTCTAGATCTTGCCAGAGCCCTGTTTCTCTTAGTGCTGCTGTATAGGAATGTGTCTTTCCACTCCAGTATCATTTCCTTCTTTTAAAGCAATCTCCTTATGTCCTTTTATGTATTTCTATAAACACCTGCTTTTCATATGGTTCATATGAACTATTATATTGGGTATTAGCCTTTTTTAACTACGTTGAAATATAGATTTGAATATGAACCACATTGAATTTTACAGTTTTTATTTCCAGTTATTTGCATTTGACAATGTTGAGTATGTGTTTAAATCTTTATAACTTCCTAATTTTTGTGTTGTCCTGTCTATATTGATTACTTCTTTTGGTTTTATGCCACTCGTAGACTTTATATGTCCATGATAAATATTTAATGTATTTTCTTCAATTAAAAATATATTTTTCTGTAAAAGTCTAAATTATTGAGTTTTCCTAGCTATTTTTATGAGAAAGCATAAGGGTATATGTTAATAAGTTCCACATCAAGTGTGAGTTTTTATTTAATTGTGACAAATTAAAGGTTAATTTGGGAAGAATTGCCATTTTCGTGATTTATAATTCAAAGGCCCATGTTACATTTGTGAAGGCCTGTGTTTCTTCTTTTCACATAGGTAATACATAATTTTTCTATCAGTTGGTAGAAATATTTTTGATTTAACTATTTCTACTGTGAGAACCTTTCCCATGTTTTGATCACTTTTAGCAAAAAAATTATTTTTCTGTGTTATCTGATAGCCAGAGCAATTCATCAGATGATTATCTAATAGTTTTTCAGCTGATTCTCTGGGTTTTCTTCATATAAAAAAAACATATGCTTGCAAAAATTTTTTTTTCCAGTAAGCAGACCCTTTGTTAGTATTTTCATCATTTTTGCTTTTTACTGGATCTATAAAAATATTAAAGGACAATTTTATTTCTTATCTCTAGAAATTTATTGAATTTTATTAGTTTTTCTTTGCTTTGTTAAAGTATCATGATTAAGATAATCATGACGTATGTAATATATTAATTTTCTTTTGCTTGATCTGGCTATTGGGAAGATTAACATTACCCTAGGTGTTTGTACTAACTGTTGTCATTAGCAACAGGTCAAAGCTGCCTTCCATTTTCTACAAAAACAGATTTTGTATAATTTTAACCCTTGAGAAATGGAAGAGATTGGCATCTGATTTTTAAAATTTTTAGAGCCTAGTTTTTGTTGTTTTATTTTGTTTCTGCATTCAGAATGTCCAAATATAAAGTTGAAATATCCTTTTTTATATATTCATAATATCACATTAAAGTATATTATCCTTTCTGAGAGGAAATAAAAATCTGATTTTATATTGAAGAAATCAAGTTTATTGAATTTCTTATATTTCAGAATTAAATGCAAAATCTTTTCTGATAATAAATAATAAATAGGGATATAATGATGGCCACGTTATCCCCTTTTGTAACAGGAAGGGAGGGCTAAATTTTCTGTAATCATATTGATAATAGCTGAAAATTACCCCAGCACTTGATTCTTCTATAGGCTTTATGTGTATTAACTCATCTGTTCTTCAAAATAACTATGAGGAAGGGACTGTCCCCTTTTATACGTGAGAAAATAGGCAGTAAGAATACCAAGTCTTTTTTTTTTGAAAATACTGTTTTATTAACACCACAGTGGTAAACAACTTTATGCTTATGTTCTTTATAGATCACTGACTGACACATAATTCAAAACCCACAAAGAAGCTAAGAGTCTTTACATTAAATGTGTTCTTCCCAAAAATCCTTCCTGTATGCCAGTCTATCCTCAAGCAGTAAAATTTGAGTATGCACCATTTTATATTTAATATGTCACATTTAAATAGCAAAATAATGAAGGCACAGCTAATACAAGCAAACTTAAACCCTTTCTACTTCAGAGCTGGGGATGGGGGCACACACTTGGATTGGTTCTTCAAGTATATATTTTTTTTCCCAAACATTAGCTTCAGTGAGGAGTTCTGATGATTTTCACAGCTACACCCTAAAAGCTACATGACAAAGACTTCACAAGGATCAAACTACATAACACTGGATACACATGCTTTACAGAATTTGCTACATTCTACATCTTTTCAAGTAAATTAATATTTCTACAATTCTAGGTAAAGTGACTTAAAACATTTGGGGTATTTTTTACGCCTTTATAAAGACACTACCAAGAAAACACTTAAACATGAAACTGTAACTAATGAATACGTATGTTGACAATATTATACAGGTTATACACCCTCCTTCTTGGAACCACGTTTTTCTCTAGATTCAAATATTCAGAACATTTTTTCAAAACTCGAAATGGCAGTTTTCCTGGCCTCATTAACAGTAGTCTCATGATCTCCATCGCAGGCTTCTTCCACATGTCTCTCACCGTCTCTCCTCTGAAGTGTAAAGCTGATGTCGGGGGGAGGTTGCAAAAGCAAAGTCTTAAAGATGACGTCTTCCTCGGGTTCACTTTCTCTGCATTGGGAAATGTCAGGACTAAAGAAGAATTAAGCATTGAGAATGCGTAGTTTTGGCTTGGGTGTTTCATGGGTAGAGTAATGATCGTGTTATGAATGGATTTCAAAGTGACGTACTTAACTTCACAGCTGCTGACACCCTTTATAGCCTCAATCTCAGTCCTCACAGATCATGAAAAAACAATTTTAAGCTTAATTTGGCATTCTTCCACATCTTTTGATATCTTTGTTGTGTTCAAAATGAAAGTCAAATTTGAAAGGGCTGACCAGGATCGAATTGCATCATTTTAAATTATTTTAGGAATGTCAGAATAGATTCACATTGTATTTTGGTCAAAAACCTGAGCCTTTTACCGTCCAGCAATATTTAAAAGAAAAAAAAAAAAACAGATTGTTGTTTTCGGCCACTTTCCTCTGGTGAGCTCTGGCCCCTCTTATTTCTTGGCGTCATCAGGCACCTCGGCATGGGGATCGTCATCTCTCGCCCGCGCTGCCGCCCCCGCGGCAGCCTCTGCCGCAGCCTCTTCCTCCTCCTCCTCCTCGCCCTCCTCCTCCTCTTCCTCGTATTCCTCCTCCTCCTCTTCCTCCCCCTCCAAGGTCCATGCACAGCCCTCCATTTCTCCGGTAAGCTCCTGGATCTTGGCGAGTAGGGGCTTATAGATGTCATTATACTTTTTCTCCAGAGCCTGAAATTCCTTATCAAATTTGGCCTCTATCTTATCGCATCGCTTCTGCAGCTTTTTGAGCGCCAGGACCCGGCATTTCACCGAATTAGGCAGGCTCTCGATAAAGTCATTTTTAGGCTTTGGCGCATTCTCTGCGGGGGTCTGGGGCTCCTCAGCCATCTGAGCAGCCGCGCTGTCACAGTCGCCCGCCGGGCTGTCAGACTCTCCACCCTGTGCACCGCCTTCCGCCATTACCTCCTCTGCCGCCTCGGCTGCTGCCGCCGCCTGGCTGGGCTCCGCAGGTCCCTGGTTCTCCGAGTCGGCCATGATACAGGAGTTGCCGCAGAGGTTTAGGCTGGCTCCCGCAGAGGCCCTGCACCCGAGCTGCTCCAGAGAGATCTTGTGGATGGGATGCGGCAATCGCGGGTGACGACGGCCGCGGCGGTGACGTCGGCTGCGGCCCCGCCCTTTTAAATCGCGGCACTTGACTGGTTCCTTGCTATCAGCTGATGGTTGTGCGCTCACACTGCACCAGATTCCTCTTGTTGCTACCCTACCATCTCCTGGGCCTTCAAAACCCGCCTATTGGACACCCAGTTTCCAGTTTACGCAGATCCCTGCCCCCTACTTTCTGCAAAGCTGGACTGCAAATGCCAGCATGTGCCTGAGGCACTTTTTCCAGGAACTGCGTATTGCCGCATCCTGTTTTTGATGCGCTTCTTTTTCCCATCCAGTCCCATGGGTGCATCTGCCAGTACACCTGTCAGCTTTTGCGTCTCCCTATAGCTGGTGTTGGTCTGCCTTGGTAGCCTCTTTGAGGCTGCTTTAATCATATCTTAAATCCTACGAACTCTTGTCTGCAAAGTGGAAAGTATGGGAGAGCCAGCTCCCTTCTACCCTATTTGGCGACCTGTGGTATGTGTGCGGACCACATCTCTCCATCCAGCTGCCTCCCCATTCCTCACGTCTCATCCTCATGACAAGGTAGTCACGGGATGGATCTTGGAAGCGATTTTGGAATTTTTTGGGTGGAAACTCAGAGCTCCAGTATCTTGGTGTGTGTTCTAGAAGGTTCCACACAGTGGCCTATGGGGAGGAATAAAACTGGAAGAATAAATAAATAAATAAAGCTTTCTAAAGCATGGGGCCCAGGAAGAGGGCCTCCTCTTGACCCTCTTGATTCGTGTTTTCTACTGCTCTACCTGTGTATATACACACACAGCTATTGTCCCTAAGGCACAGTACAGTTCAGCACTGCTCTGTGGGTCTTAGCTTGTGCTTTGTATCTGAGAACCTTTGAAAAGATCTTAAACAGTGAACTCTTGTTCTCTGATAGCAAAGTGAGTAGCATTTTAATTTCTTACCCTGTTATATTTATAACCAAAATCAGAGCTTCTTGAACAAGGATTTGCACACAAAATTTAGGCATAGTAGTAGGCATATGATCTTTACAAGGATTCTTTAAAAAAATTTTTTTTTAAATGTTTTTGTTTTAAAAAATTTGTTCTTTTTAGATATACATGACAGTAGGGTGTATTTTGACATATTATACATACATGGAATATAACTTATTCTAATTAGGATCCCATTCTTGTGGTTGTATATGATTCTTTAGGAACATTTTCATTACTGATTTAAGTGGTTTTTTGGACTTGCTGAAGCTTTAAGCAATGAATTTTGAAAATCACCTTCCATCTTTTGGTTCTTGTGACTATTAATATGTAAATCACTTGGTGGTGATTTGGAGCAAGCACCTTATAATGGTTTACAAAATTATTGCATTAACATGCAAAAAGAAATCTAGTAATCTTTCAGAAACAGACATCTTTGGGCCCTTTCCCAAAGCAAACATTTGTAAAAGGCCCAATGTTATTCCCATTAGCAGACACTCCCAATTGTTTAATGTATTTGTGATTCCTATCATCTGTTTTACTTTTTTTTCCTTCTTCTTTTGGTGCCAGGGATTGAGCCCATGGTTTTACCAGTACTAATTGTGCTCTCTGCCTCTGAGCTAAACCTTAGCCCTTATTTTACTTTCTTAATTCTGTCTAGAGAATTTACTTTCTCCCTTCCCTGTTAACCTTTTATAAGAGAATTTGATTGTTAAGACTGAAATTTCAGTCTTAGCTTTGACTGAACTTGATGTGTTTATGCATTTACATTTGGTTGGCTGATGCTGTGTGTACTCTCTCACCCAAGTATTCTATTTATTGTTTTTTGATGGCTGCAGCCACCTTGAGAATTGGAGTGATTTTTCTCTTTTTGCAGATATCAACTTAGAATCAGGAAAACAAAATATTCTATTAATGCATTTTTTATTTAATTGACAGAAATGGGCAGGAGGTAGGCCTTCTGATTCTTATAGTATGGAAGTTGTGAGAGACTTAAAAATAAAACAACAACAAAAACAATTTAGTGAAATCTGTTGACTAACTTATTTTAGATGTTTGTTTCCTTTTCAGATCTTAAAAGTTGGTGTTAAGCCAGGCTATTGTTTAAAAGTTTGTTTTATTGAGGTATAATTTACATACATCAAAATTCACCCTTTTGGAGAATGCTTTCACAAACAAATGTAGCTAAGTAAGCATGACTTATTGTTATCAAGACAGGATAGTAACTATAACCCCCGCCATTCACTTATAGCTCTTTTCCTACCCCTGGAACTGTTTACTGTCAATAATTGTTTTTTTTTTTCCCTAGTATGTCAGAAAATGGAATCGTGTAAACCTTTATGATCAGCTTTTTTCACTAGGATAATGTGTTGGAGATTCATCTGTATTGTCATGTATATTAGTAACCTGTTCCTTTGCATTGAGTAATATTCTCATCTGCGTTTCCAGTTTTTAAAAATTATGAATGATGCTGCTGTGAATATTTATGTACAGGTATCGATATGCACATATGTTCTTATTTCTGTTGGTTAAAAATACCTAGCAGAAGGATTGCTGGGTTGTATGGTAAATGTACATTTTACTTTGTAAGTAGCTGTTTTCCAAAGTGGATGTACCATTTTGCCTTTTAATTAGCAATATTTATGAGTTATAGTTATGCCACATCTTATCAGCATTTGGTATTGTCAAGTGATTTCTCTCCCCTAATTTGATAGCTGTGTAATGGTATTCTTTATGATTAATGATACTGAGTATTTTCTCAATGTGCTTATATCTTTTTTATACTGAGGGTTGAATCAGGGGTGAGTCACAGCCCTAACCCTTTTTATTTTTTGAAACAGGGTCTAACTAAGTTGCTTGGTATCTCCCTAAGTTTATGAGACTGGCCTCAAACTTGTGATCCTCCTGTGTCAACCTCCTAAGTTGCTGGGACTACAGGCCTGTGCCACTGTCCCTGGCCCATTATTTTATCTTCTTTGATAAAGTATCTGTTTAAATCTTTTGTCCATTTTCTAAAAATTTTTTTTTGCTTTATATTTCTTGTGTTTTAAAACATTTTTTATTTATTTTTATTTCTTAGTAGATGGACACAATACCTTTATTTTATTTATTTATTTTTATGTGGTGTTGAGGATTGAACCCAGTGCCTCACACATGCTAGGCAGGTGGTATACTACTGAGCTACAACCCCAGACCTATTTATTGTGTTTTAAATGTTTTTCATATATTCTGGATGCAAGTCCTTTAATGACATGTGTATTTGACAAATATTTTCTTCTTGCCTATGGCATTTCTTTGAATTTTTGTAACTGAAAGCAGAATTTTTAAACTTTTGATCAAGTTCATTTTATTTTTGTTTTATGGATTGTCATTGGTGTCATGACTAAACAATCTCTGCAAAATTCAAGGCCATGAAGATTTTTTTCCTATGTTCTCTTCTAAAAATATTATGATTTTAAGTTTCATATTTAGGCTATGATGCATATTAAATTAACTTTTGCATAGATGTGAGGTTTTTGTGTTTTTTTTTGCATAGGATGTCCTGTTGAGCCATCACCAGTTAATTAAAACCTGCCTTTTTACCTCACATATGAGAATATGCTTCTGGACTTTTTCTTCTGTTGCATTTTTTATGTTTGTTCTTTCATAGTACTACACTTGATAATGTAGCTTTATAATAAGTCTTAAAATCAAGTAATGAATCCTTTAACTTTATTATTTTTTAAAATTATTTTGGCTTTTCTAGTTCCTTTGCATTTCTGTCTAAATTTCAGACAGAAATTGACTTGATAAGCTTTTTAAAAGACCCCTAGCTCAGATTCAGACTTCTAAAAACCATTGGTGCTGTGTATGTAGTACTTTTTCTTTTAGCACATTGCTTAAAACTTAAGTCAACTTGTTAAGAGTTATCTCATTTGATGGGTTTTATAGACTCTGGTGCATAATTGGTGCTGCAGTAACACGTAGTTATGAATAGTGTAGATGAGCCATTATGCTATGAAGGCTTTATCTTGACATATTGTAACTCTCTTGCAGCTGTCACACTGGAAATGAAGAGAAGCAAGGCAAGGGTGGGTGGGGGAGTAATTGGGAATAGCAGTCTATAGTCAGACACCTGACATCAATTTCTGCCCCTGCCCATATGCTAGTTGTTTGTTTTAGACTCATTTGTGAAATTAGAATAATGATCAAGTCAACTTTAAAGAGTTTTTTTCTTGATTTCTTTATGTATTTTTATTGAGATATAATTTTCACATCTTAAAATTCATTGAAAGGGTTAGTTTTGAATATTGTCTGAGATAAGTGTATCCAAGAACTTCTTGCAAAGACTAGTACCTAGTAAACTCTGTTAGTGACCATTATTAAGGAAGAAAATATTTTGAGAGCAATACTAATTGATGTGTTAGATATTAGAGTTTATACATTATTTTGCTAGGGATACTGCAGCAAATTACCATAAACTAGGTGGCCTAAACAACAAAAATTTATTGTTTTAATAGTTCTAGAGGTTAGACATCCAAAGTCCATTTCATCAGGATTGATTCCTTCTGAGGGCTGTGAGGGAGCGTTGTGTTCCAAAGCTCTCTTCTTGCTTGCAGATAGCTGCCTTATTCTTTCATCTCCACATTGTCTTTCCTCTGTGTGTATCTGTGTGCAATTTTTTTCCTTTTTCTAAGGATACCAGTCATATCATGTTAGAGCCCTCCCTAATGACCACATTTTAACTTGGTTACCTCCATAAAGATCCTGTCTCCCAGAAAATTCTGAGTTATAGGGAGTTGGTACTTAAATATATGAATTTGTTGGGACACAAAGTTTATGATCCTCTATCCTTTAGGTCTCCAGAATTCATGTTCTCCCTCCCCCTCCCTCCCTCCCTCCCTCTCTCCTCCCCCCCCCCCTCTCTTTTTAACTGGAAATTGAACCTAGGTATGCTGAGTTGCTTAGGGCCTTGCTAAGTTTCTGAGGCTGTCTTTGAACTTGTGATCCTTCTGCCTCAGCCTCCCACATTGCTGGAATTACATTTCTGTGCCAGAAGGCCTGGCTACCATGTCCTTCTTAAACACAAAATATCTTCACCCCATTTCAGCATTCTTTAACTCATTTAATCAACTCCGAGTTCACAATCTCTTTTGTGATGGCTGACTATGTATGTGCCAATTTAATTGGGCAGTGAGATGCTCAGATATTTGGCTAATTCTTATTCTGGGTATGTCTATGAGACTATTTCTGGATAAAATTAACATTTGAATGTGGAGATTGAGTAAAGTAATTGTCCTTCCTAATATTGGTGGTCTTTATCCAATCAGTTTAAGGTCCAAATAGAAAAGAATTGACATCAGTGTTTTCCTGCCTTAGAACTGGAATATACCATCCATTCTCTTAGCTCTGAGGCTTGCCAACTGCAGATCTTGGGACTTGTCAGCTTCTATTGCATGAGTCAACTCCTTATAATAAATTACACACACAGCCCACCTTATTGGCTTTGTTTCTCTAGAGAACCTTGAGTCATACATCATCTGAACATCATTTAAATCAAGTATGGGTGAGACTCAAAGTATGATTCATCCTGCGGCAAAATTCTTCAGGAGCTTTAAACTGTGAAGCTACACAGTTTTCTGCTTCTAAAATACAGCAGTGGAACAGACATAGGGTAGACGTTCCCATTCTGAAGGGGTCATGGGTTTGACGTAAGTCTGAAACTTGGCAGGGAAGTTCAGTTAGGTTTTGAGGCTTGAGAAGGCATAAGGGGTCTCTGGCTCCATCCTCCCTTTTCCAGCCCACCAGAGCGATGGCCCGCTGGAGTGGCATCACCGCTCCTTCAGTCTGGGCCCCTCCTGGTGGTGGCAGTCTCAATGGCCTCTGAACTGTCTTTGTGTCGTTCTTCTCCTTTCTTTAAAACAGAATGCATGTTTACAGCCAGACAGCTCTATTGTCCATTTCCTACCTATAGAATCTCAGAAATCTCTCAGCTCTCCTTCATTTTGTCCCCTCTCTGTCCTCTTTGATCCAAACTGACAGTGTTTTTGCTAGTTTGAAATTCTCAATACCCTTTTGGTCTCCCATGTGATTCTTGGGGGCCCAATACATTATACAAGAAGGCTCCACATCTTCCTGTATACCTGCATCTTTATTCCTTACTTCAGCTGAGATGGTTCATTGATCTATGAGCTACATGCCTAATCTCTATTGCAAAACATTGTTCAGTCACACTCATAGCCCTGTGTCCAGAACATGTTATTGGTTAAGCTAAAAATTTTCCCGACCTCCAAATTTCTAATTACTTTTGGTTTAGCAGTTTCCTCTTCAGTTTATGTCTTTCCTCTTCCTTTTTGCTGTGAGCAGCAAGGAGAAACCAGGTCTCATCTTTTAATTGATTAGAAATTTTTTCAGCTAAATATCTAACTTTCTTGCTTACAAGTTCTACTTTTCACAGAACACTGTCACACAGTGGGCTAAATTCTCTGCTGCTTTATAAGAGGGATTGCCTTTATTTCCAGTTTGTAATAGCAGGTTGCTTATTTTTATCAGAGACTTCATCAGAAGTACTTTCAACATTGATATTTCTAGCAGCATTCTGTTTATGACAGTATATTTTCTGGATCAATAAAAGCTTCTATACAACTCTCTTCTTTTTTCTTTCTGAACTCTTACCAGAATCTCCTGTGATGTCCTTATTTCTACCAATAGTCTCTTCCAGAGCAGTCTGTTCCTTTTTTATCAAACTCCTCAGAACTCTTCTGTGCTCTTCTTATTACCCAATTCTAAAGCCACTTCTGTATTTTTAGATATCATCGAACTTTTTTTTAAAGGCTTGTGCTTTTTGAAAAAAATATTTTTTTAGTTGTAGATGCACACAATACCTTTTATTTTATTTGTTTATTTTTTATGTGGAGCCGAGGATTGAACCCATTGCCTCAAGTGCACTAGGCAAGTGCTCTACCAACTGAGCTACAACCCTAGCCCCTCAGTGAACTTTTTACAGTCATTCTTAAATTCTTTTTCAGGCATTTTGCCTATTTTGATTTCTTTGGAATGTATTGGTAGAGAGTTGTGATGTTCTTTGGAGGTATTATATTGCTTTGCTTTTGCATATTCCTTCTGCTCCTGTGTTGAGATTTTTGCATCTGGTAGATCATAAAAGGTCCCATCTTTTATGGGTGGCCTTCTTAGTGATTGTGTTCATCAGCTTTCTTTCACTGTGACAAAATACCTGAGATAAATAAACTTAAAAGAGAACAGGTTTATTCTGGCTCAGTTTTAGAGGTTTCATTCCATAGTCACTTGGCCCCATTGCTTTGAACCCATGGCATGGCAAAACTTCATGGTAGAGAGTATGTGGTGGAGCAAAGCTGCTCACCTCATGGTGGCTGGGAAGCAGAAAGAGAAAGGGGTGGGGAAAAATATGTCCTTCCAGGGCACGTCTCCAATGACCTTCTTATCCAACTAGGCCCTACATCCTAAAGTTTTTAACCACTCCCAATATTACTATCACCTGGGGACCAATCTTTCAACACATGGACTCTGAGGACATTTAACATCCAAACTGTAACAGTGACTTTCTCCTCAAGATGCATCTTGAGTTGGCAGCTTGCTGCAGGGCACCATAGTGTAGTTTCCCTACAGCTTCTTTGGTCATGACTAACGACTTTAGGCATGGTACATACTGTGGCAGAGTTGGAGAGACTCACTGTCTCTGCAAGTCAGTCAAGAATTGGGGACACTTTGGCAGTTTAGGCTGGTGTGATGCAAACAGCAGTGGCTCATTGTGTGGCTACTCCTACAGTGGGAGTAGTAGCCTCGTTAGGCATTGGGGGTTTCCTCAGGCACTGTTGATGCTAGTTCTGCCATTAGCCAGGTCTTTGGGACTGGCAGTCCAAATAGTGATAAGAGAGGCCTAAAGCACTTGACATCTAGCCAGTTCAAACTGGTCTATACACTCCATGAGGAAAGTAGGTTGTGGGAATCACAGCACCCCCTGTGTAGTGCCCACACCCAGTCCTGACAGCAGTGTGCAGTCAGACTGGGTATAGGTTAGGGCAGCAGCTGAAATGGTGGTAGCAGAACTGTGGTGTTCCTCTCTGCTGGTTCAGTGACAGTTCCTGTCTGGGAGGCAGGTACAGCTGTACACATCTGGTGGTGGAGTGAGAGCTGGAGCCACAGAGTTGCTCAAGGCCCCTTCAGTGCTTCCCTGTGGGTGGGTCAGCAGCAGGGACTGCTGGTGTTTCTTTCCAACCCTGTCAGTAACAGGTGCCTGAATGCAACTTGGGGGAATGGTCTTTGGGAACCATGTTCTGTCCTGGCACTGGTATAAGGACACAAGTAGCTGGCTGAGCTGTTTGCCTTCCTGTTGCAACACAGTCTTCTACAGTATAGGGCACACAGTGCACTTAGGTTATAGTCATTTTGTTGGACAAGTTGAATTCACTAGGTAGCTACCTCCCTAGACAGTGCAGTGGAGGATTTGTGTAGTCTGAGATGGGAGTATACCCCAGAGCAGCCCAAACTCAGACAACAACTTACTTCTCAAGGCAGCTTATGGCTACAGAACCCTGGGGGTTTTCTGGGAGATAAAAGAGATCCTTTTTCAAAGCAAGGTGGCCGTACAGATTTCAGATTACTTATCTTAGTGGCCGCAAGCCTGTGAGGATTTAAAAACTTTGTAGTTGCTTGTTTCTGCATACCATATATATAATTTAATATCCACAAACAAAATATTTTATCTGTAAATAGTATGACAAGGATTGCTAAGACTTACAAAGCAAATATTATACACTAGCTTGGGTTCTAAGCTGTTTTACATGAATTAACAAATCTTGACAACAGTGTTGTGATTTATGTCCTCCTTACCCTTCCCACTTTACAGATGAGGAAACTAAGGCAAAGAAAGAATAAAGAACTTACCCAAGGAGCACAGATGTAAGCGGCAGAGCTCATCGTTTTAGGGATAAACAACAACTTACATAAGTGCTGGCATATTGTACTTAACATTCAAAAACTTGCTTTTCATTCCTTGCTCTTGAGAGCCTACTGTTTTGACAAATACAGATCTAATTAATTCCAGGAAAGTGCTCTGTTTTATGGTTTCTCTTGTATGACTATACCATCTTTTCTTGGACCATTCTCATGTTAATGGATATTAGTTTTATTTCTCTACATTCTGTATACTATAAGAAGGTGCTGTAGTTAGGATCCCTGTGCTTATATGAGTCTCTCTGGATTACATCCCTTGCTGGTAGAGTGGCTGGGGCAAAGGGTGTTTATATTTTCAACTTTTGTAGATATTGACCAATTTTCTTCTCAAATGTTTATGCCTCGTGTCATGGTGTGTATTGTAAGAAACTGAATATACATGTGGACAATGGCTTGGCCATATATAAAAGTAGAGCTCTGTCCCATAATCTGCAGCTACCTGCCAAGGAAACCAAACTTTTATCTACAAAAACAGCCCAGGAAGCCAGCCTGCTGAAAGTCAGGCTTGGAAAAGGCCTGATTGCTGTCTTTCTCTATAAATTCTGTAACAATCAGCTCAGAATGGCCAGGATTTTATTAATAGCCTATAGTTCTCCTAATTTTTTCCCATTTCTGATGTAGGGCCAGTCAGAGAAAGCCAAATATGCACCCCAAACATAGGATGCCCCATTTCTAGTTAGCCCACCTAAGCGTCCTCATGCCAATAGCCTCCAGGCAAGGTGGACCGGCAGCCTCCCTTTTCACTATAAAGCATTCCCCACCTCTCTGCCTGTCTTTGAGTTTCTCACAAACACCAGTGACAGTGGATGACGCCCTTGATATATAGGAAGCTTCAATTAAATAGCCATTGCTTTTCTCATTTGGTTGATCTTCATTTATCTCATAATAATAATAATAATAATGTGGTGCTTATCATTTCATAGTGTATCTTCCCCTTTGCTGTGTATGACGTTCACATTTCCCCATGTCTTTACCATCTGATTTTTATGTCAGTCTGATGGGTGCAGTGGTAATTTACTGTTGTCTTCATTTGCATTTCATTATTAGTGAGATGGAGCCATTGTTTGAGATAGTTCTTTCCAAAGATACTTAAAGGATTTATAATAAAGGAGTTACAGAATTCAAAAAGTTATTGTCATGTCTGAAGGCTTCTGTGGTTGAGTAGGATTTAGAGGTCTCCTACATCTCAGTAGTTATTCCTTAGCCTCCTATGTAAATGGTACAGTGTCTTCTGTAATGTCATTCTTATTCTGTGAAATACACTTTTTATTGTGGACCTCCTTGGACAGACTGCCATTTATATTAAGGGTGATTGCTTTTTAAAATACACAAGGATACAGATGTCAGGTTGTTTAGCTTTATTTGTTTCCGAAGATAGGGGAAATGGCTTAGAACAATTGCCATGCAACTATTACTGCTTGAAAGAAAAAGTCTTTGTTTTCTAAACTAAATTTTAAGCAGGAAGAAAGTGGAATTCCTCAGGTAGAGTCAGCAGCATGGTTCTTTCTGTCTGACCTCTTTCCCTTCCCATCCCAGGTCACTTGAAACATTCCATGGAATCCTAGGGCTAGAACTGAAAGGCGTGGAGGGCCAGTGGCCTCCATGATAATGCCTTTGGCATGCCACCTGGTATGGAACTTGATGGAATTCCATTTTTTTATCACTCTCAAGCTCAGAGTAGAAGGGCAACTTCATAACTTATACGAGGCTTGAGCTAATTATGTTTCTTTGGTCTTCTGGCAGGCAGGAGTTTGTAGATGCCTATGTGAATTATGTCTTCCACATCTCAGTTCATGAATGGTACACAGCATTCTCCAGTGGCTTCCTAAAGGTGTGCGGTGGCAAAGTACTTGAGCTCTTCCAGCCTTCAGAACTGAGGGCCATGATGGTAGGGAACAGCAACTACAACTGGGAAGAGCTAGAAGAGGTAAGCTCAAAAGATGCTAGCTTTGAACCAGCAGCTGCCTGGGTAGATCGCCCAGGGCCTAGTCTCCCTTGAGAGCATACCGCAGTTGAGTATGATTTGGGGGCCTCTGCATTTCGGTAGCAATTTCTTAGTCTCAAATGAAAAATGATATCCATGTCTACTATAATATTGTTCTTCTATAAGATAATTTTTTTCTTATTGTCTTTTATGGACAGACTGCCATCTACAAGGGCGATTACTCAGCTACACATCCCACTGTGAAACTATTCTGGGAAACATTTCATGAGTTTCCATTGGAAAAGAAGAAGAAATTTCTCTGTGAGTATCAGTAATATCAGTATGGCATTTTAGTCTCATGTATAGTGTAGGAAAATATACCCCATAGGTAGGATTCAACTTTTCTAAGTGGTAAAGTGTAAGTAAGTAAATACACTTATGGTTGGTTTTTTTTTTTTAGTGATGTCAGGCACAGCATACATTTTTAATCTATATCTTTTGCCTAAAAGGAGGGATTATATTAAAGGGAGGGGAAAAGCTTTTTATTGATTTTTTTTCAGTTGCTTTAAAAGTAAATAGTTATTTAGCTGGGGGTGGCAATGCCCACCTGTGGTCCCAATTAGTCAGGAGGCTGAGGCAGGAGGACTCCTTAAGTCCAGAAGTTTGAGCCTGGTCTGAGCAGAGAGAGACCCTATCTCAAAAAACAAAAGCAGATGAATAAATGATGCAATAGTTATTTTATATGAAAGTGATTCCTTTTCAGGTGTGGTGGTGCATATCTATAGTCTTAGCTCAGGAGGCTGAGGCAGGAAGATTATAAGTTTGAGGCCAGCCTTAGCAACTTAGTGAGATCCTGTCTCAAAATAAAAAAAAAAAAGAACGGGAAATGTGACTCAGGGATAAAGCACCCTTGGGTTCAATCCCCCATGCCCCCGCAAAAGAGAAAGTGATTCCTTAAGTATTATATTTAGGGAATGAAGTCGCTTGGACTAGCCTCCCTTATATCTATAGCCTTTAAAAAAACATTGCTTAAGTATAAACAAAAAAATAAAGTTAAAAAAATATTGCTAAGTGCCTTTGTAGATGGAACTGGGGAGGTATAATAGGATTTGCCTATTATGGACATTTCTTATAAAAGGAATCATATGATATATGGTTCTTTGTGACTTGCTGGAGGACATCAGAGAAGGGTAATATTCTTGGAAAGGAAAATGAAGTTAGTTTACATGAACAAATTTGGCCTTTTAAAAATAGCTGAAATCTTCCCTTTATCTTCCCTTTATTACATATAATCAAAGTCAGAAATTAGTCAATGAAGAGTATAGAATTTTTATTCATAGAAAACGAAAAATAGGGTTTGAAAGGGTAATTGGTTTTGCTTTATAAGAATGAGCATATTTTAGTAATGTAGGGGTTAGGCCCCGGTTCTGCTGCTGTCATTGAGCAAAGATGAGAGGAAGTGGAGATCTAACACCGGAACTCTCCCAAAGGCCCAGCTCTGCTCTGCCCAGTTATGTTGGGCTGTTGAGAAGCAGGGACATTAGTTAGATAACAGGATAAAACCTGCTAAAGGATGTGGTAGAGCATTCAAGAGAAGCCTCATTATGGCTCTGGGGACTTCTGTAGAAAAAGCATTTGCTGTTCAGAAACCATTACACTTAGGGAAATTCCTGTTAACTCTGGAGGTCTTGGCAAGAATGTCTGTACATCCTCACCTCAGGTTATTTGAAAGTGCTTCTTAAGTGATGATTTCATTATAGTGATTTCCAGCATTTCTACTGTGAGAAAGTTACCCTGCACTAGGAAGAGGGAAAGACAAGCTCTTGTGGCCACACCCTACCCCCTGTCCTGACTTTTGTCAAGTCACAGTGGTGTTATAAGATTGAAATGATTTATCTGGATCAGTTCTTCTGAGTTTTGAAGGAGACCATGGACATCAGATCCTAAATGGAAGCTCAGTCGGCACGGCGGCATAGGCATTAGACACTTGGCATGAGAGGAGACTTGAGGTCATAGAAGCTTGGTCTTCCTGATATCCCGAGGGCATCTCCTCATTTTCTATGTCAATCATTCCTTTCTCTTTGGTTTTGTGAAAGCTTATAAGGTTTATGAGGGCACATGTTTGATGACATTTTTTATTTGAGGGTGGTTCTGAGCATTCATCATTCCTCTGGGTACATACTGGCACATGCATGGAATTGTACTTCCCATGGGAGCCACAGGGTGTCATTCCATCCTCTCTGTTGCAGCAAGAGTGCTGAGAGAATGCTAATGCCATTTCACTTTCTCCCACAGTATTCCTGACTGGCAGTGACAGGATTCCCATCTATGGCATGGCCAGCCTACAGATCGTCATCCAGTCCACGGCCAGTGGGGAGGAGTACTTGCCTGTGGCCCACACTTGCTACAACCTGCTTGACCTCCCCAAGTACAGCAGCAAAGAGATTCTGAGTGCACGACTGACCCAGGCACTTGATAACTATGAGGGGTTTAGTTTGGCCTGAGTCTCTCCAGCTGGTTCTAGATGGCCCTTCCTTCCTCAGTGTCTACACTGAGGTCTATAGAGAAAATCATGGGGAGTGATCTATTTTTTTATTGTCTAAGTGGATTGGGACTTTTGAATCCTGAAACTGGTTATGTGCTTCTGGGGTTATAAGTAGCTAACAGCCTGGTCCAAAAATCAGGGGTTGGGGATAGGATGAAAAATTAACTCTGATATGGGAGTTGGTTTGGATTTTGTTTTGTTTTTGTTTTAAACCAAACTACCCAGTATTCTTTTTACCTGTGAATGTGTTGCATTCTGCTGGATAAAATGGCAGTAGACTTTTAACCTTTCATTTCCTAAATGTCTGTCTCAGCCTGTTCTTTCCTCACAATACTTCCTTTTCCTTCTCCTAACTTCTCATTCCTCTATAAGAATGACTTTGACTGATCTGTTCCTTCCTAACTGCGCATGCTGACCGCCTCCTTTCTCTTCAGCCTTGGAAATGCCCTGGCTTGTTGCAGCCCTACTCGAATCTACAGGAGGAAAGGACTACTTCAGAAACTCCCAATCCCCCAAAGCCAAGTCTGAATCCATTACTTCAGCAGAGCTCTTGAGAATTTCCAGGAGCCTTTATGAACACAGCTTGCTTAAAAAAATAAATAAATAAAATAAAGTTCTTGAGGGAATAGCAACCTTCCCATGGCTGTGCATATTTCCTAGGCCTCCTTAAAGATATGCAGAGCAGCTTCAAGTTGCAGTTGAGCCTAATTTTGTTTTGCTGCTCAGCCATGCCCCTTTGACAATAAGATGAATTGATAGGCCTCCCACCCCTTCCGTTATCTAGCTTTTGGAGCAAGTTGCGTTAATTTTTTTTTTTTTTTTTAAACAGAGTCTCTATGTTGCCCAAGAAAAGTAGAAACAATACATTTCTCGCCCCTTTCTCTGTTTTATGTCATCTTTCTTCTCTTTTCTCCTTTCACCCCTCCCTTACTTTGCTTTCCTCTCTTCTCTACTGCATCCTCTTCTTTGTTAGGACTTAATTCTCCCTTCCTCCCTTCTCCTTCTGGTGGATACATGCTGTTTTTTGTTTTTTGTTTTTTTTCTTTTTATTTAAATTTCAAATTTTCTATTTAGATTTTTTCCCCCTCTTCCCTAATTGTTAAGATTTAAGGACATTCTTTATGATAGAATTTTTGTTTATCACATTTGAAATGTTTGTTTACAGTGGAATTTTGAGGGGATTATGTTTAAATCAAATATATGTATCTCAAAAATGACATGCTCAACCTTCTTCATCATGGGATAAGAGAATTCTACATGATCAAAGAACCCATGTAAGCCTAATTTTAAATTCCTAGTAACTAGAGAAAAAACTTATTTATATAAAATGAAGTATTTATGAACCGTGATACAGATTCAAATCTCGATGAAGGATTGTGGATTTTTGCTTTTTGTTTTTAAAACTTACTCCAATTGCTAAATTGGTAGTTTTTCAGTCTTTATAAATACAATATTAAAAAAAGATATACAGTTATATGAAATGTTTATTTTCTATGTGTGTGCATATAGTACAATATTATGCAATAAATTCGGTGTTTTAACTTAAAACTATTTCTTCTTGTACTTGCAGAATGGTCAGCTTGCTTTCATTAGAAGCATCAGGTCATATACCCAAATAATCTAATGGAAGGTGAAATTTGGTTCCTGCCATAAGAAAGTAGAACCAAGTGCTGAGAAATAAAGCAAGCAGGGGCAGGAGCACGGAGGAGGGATGGGATTTCTGAAAGTTGTAATAAGCAAAAAGGCTTTTCCAGAGAGGAAGAGGCCTCAGCAGAGGTGCAAACTCGGGAGCATATTTTAGGGAAGGGCGTGGAACAGTTTGAAGGGAGCATCAGAAGAAGTGGAGTAATGGTAATAAGTCTAGAGAGATAGATGGGGGACTTGGACTGGGAGAACCTGGCTCCACATTACAACTTTAGTGGGTAACTGGGTAGCATTTGCTCAAGGATCCAGAGCCCCTAGGTGATGTGACCTGAGCCCTTTTTTGTTGTTGTTGTTGTTGTTACCAGGAATTTAACCCAGGAGTGCTTAACCACTGAGTCACATCCCCAGCCATTTATAAAGTTTTATTAGAGATTGGGTCTCACTAAGTTGCTTAAGGCCTTGCTAAGTTGCTGAGGCTGGGTTTCAACTCTCCATCCTCCTGCCTCAGACTCCTGAGCCGCTGGGATTACAGGTGTTCACCACTGCAACTGACTCTGATCCTGGTTTTAAGAAGGAAAATGTGGAAGATTTGGAATGGGAAGGACTAAAGCAGAAACACAGCAGCTCAGAGCAGCAAAGGTAGCAGCAGTGTAACTAGGAAGAGCATGTGCAAAGGAGAGATGGAGACGAGGAAGAAGAGAAATTGAAGATAAATTAGACTTGTTCATCCAGTGATTGATGCTTGGCCCACTTATGCATGCTGTAAGAGTATGAAACACAACAAAAGCATTTTCAATAAATTTCTACAACAGTGATGTGTTGTTTTACCAGGTTTTATAGAGGGTTTAAAGTAGTAAAGAACAGTAGCTCCATTCACCAACATTTAATAACCTATGTAAATGGCAACTTTGAGGGGCAACAAAACTGATCATATTTAAATTTGGACAGAAATAGCCAAGTTATTTTAAATAACTTTAGGGCCACAGAATCTTCATTTCTGATATAAGGAAATTGGACCAGATAATTTCTAAGGTCCCTTTGAACTCTATAATTCTATTATTGAGAACAGTGTATGAACATGGAGACGCCCAAAAGTATTTCTAAATATTTGTTACATGAGTAAAATTCAGTGCTCCTTCAAGAACACTAGGATTATTCTGGGATACTTTCCTTTTCATCACTTATTGCTTAAGAAGACTCCACTTTTCCAGGCAGGGATTTCTGGATTTCCCTTCCTCTCCTACAAAACTTTGGTTGTATCTTCACCGTTTTAGTCACTTCCCAATTTAACAAAATTCTTTGGCAGTTTTCCTTTGATAGGTAGGGTTCATGCAAAGTGTAACTAGGTAATTTAGCAAATGCTGATAGTTCCACCCACTTCATGCAGAAGCCTTTTGATGATTTATATGGTATCTATTAATAACCCTGGAGAGCAGGTGCTGGCAAACTGTAGCCCTTAAGTGAAAATGATTTCTGCATTTCTAAAGGTTGGAAGAAGTTAAAAAAAAAAAAAAAAAAAAAGTAATGGAGGGCTATGTAACATATTGAGTGACCTACCATGCCTAATGTAATAATGCCTAGTACTGTACAAAAATAAATTGGCCAGTCCCTGTGGAATCAGACTTGCAGGAATCGTCATAGCAGTGAATAACTTTTCTGAACTCTTAGAGGAACTAGAGCATAATATGATGTTGAACCATAGAAAATAAGTGTTTGGTTTTTTTTTTTTTTTTTCCCCCCAGAGGTAAGAAAATCATATCTAGTCTAAGATTAACCCACAGAAATGGATAATAAGATTCTGACTATATTAATAACCCATATTGATTACATGTGGTATACCAGATCTTGCATTAGTATTTACTAGGTATTATATGTTTAGTTGCCACCATAGCCCTTTCTGGCTGTGTAGGCTTGAGCAGGTTTCTTAACCTCTCTGTGCCTGATTTTCTTCCTGTTAAAATGGGGACATAATAATTCCTCATGAAATTATTATGAGGATTAAATGAATTCATGGAAAGCACACAGTGCCTAGTACATAATCTCTCAGTAATTACCAGCATTATCCTGTTTTTCATGTGACAATAACTTGCTTGTTATTACATAATGGTAGCCTGGACTACTAACCAGCATTTTGCCCACCTGCTGGATCTGGGCAGCAAATTTGAGGCTGCACAGAGGTCAAATAAAAAGTAACACTATGATATGCCAGGTAAGTCACACCAAGTTTTGTCTTTTGCTGCCATGTGCGATTCAGTAGTGATCAGGTATGCAGTTCTCATGGCATCTGCAGTGGGTCTCAAGTGCAGCTGAGTGTCACCCGCTGGGTTAGTGGTCTGGGGCTAGGTATGCTAATGCCTCACACTGTGTAGGGCAGTCCCTCTTTTTCCCCTCTCAAATTCATGTGTTGAGACTTAAGCCCCAAGGTGAGCGGATGAGAAGGTGAGGGTGGGGCTTGGGGAGGTATTCCATTTGGTGGTGAGGTAGCAGTCTCATGAGTGAAATTAGTGTCCTTATAAAAGAACCCACAGAGGGGCTGGGGAGATAGCTCAGTTGGTAGAGTGCTTGCCTTATAAGCACAAGGCCCTGGGTTCGGTCCTCAGCACCCCCCCCCCCCCAAAAAAAAAAAAAAAAAAAAAACCCACAGAGATGCCTTGCCCCTTTGCCATGAGAGGACACAATGAGAAGACAACCTCAGAGCAGCCCTCAGAAGACCACCAGTGCCTTGACCTTGGACTTTCAGCCTTCAGAATGGTCAGGTACTCAGTTCTGTTTGTAAGTTACTCAGCCTGGTGTTTTGTTTGGCAGCCCAAATGGACTAAGACAGGGTCCGTTGTAAAACATGGAGAGAGGGATGAGCTTCATACCCTTCAGGTGATTCCTCTTTAGGGTTTTGTTTTGTTATTTTCTTCCTTTAATATTTTTTGAATATTTTAGATGTGTAGAAAAGTAGCAAAGAAAGTACAGAATTCTTCTATTCCTCAGTTTCCTATAATGTTTATCTTAAACAATGTGTATGGTACATTTACTAAAATTAAGGAAACCAGTATTGGGAAATTCTGATTAACTAAATTCCGGACTTTATTTGGATTTTTACCAGTTTTCCCACTGGTGTCTTTTTCTAGGGTTTGATCTAGGATGCCACATTGCATATGGCTCAGCAGGATTTTAGCTAAGTATTGGAATTGAGAGCGTTGCTTCTGGTTAGAGCTTGAAATGTGGGTATTCTGTGCCCTCTTCACCTCCCCAAGCAGTGATGCTGGACTGTCTCAGGGCAGAGGGTAAAGGCAAGGTCCTCTCAGGATAGGAAGTTGCTGGGTCACTCCATGGCGATGGGAGACTCAGCCCATAGGCAGCTCTGTGTTCTCAGAAACAGGAAGACTTGACCTTCATGTCTCAGTACTTGGCAAAAGGCAGCACTTCCCATAGAAAAATCATCTTTTATGAGATAGGAAAAAAAAAAAAAAAAACAAAAAACTTGTATTTATATGAGATATGGTCTATCTCTGGGTTAAGGCAAGTTAAACTTTATTGTAAGGCTTCTTAGACAACTTTGTGAATCTCCAAAAGGGGAATGGAGTATATGACATTTCCCAAACTTAGTTTCCCCCTATCTTTTGGCAGGATTTTTGCAGGGGGGTATGAGGTGGGGGTGGCAGAGAGCTTATTATCTACTAATTTCTCCCAGAACTATTATTTGGATTCAAATAGTAGTTAACCAGATGACAGATGGGCAAGTCAAAGGAGGGCATATGCTAGAATATGGAAAATAGATTTGTAGTGATTCCCAGTGAATAGAATACTTTGTTAGGGACAAGCTTAGGAGAAAAAATAAGTCAAAGCCAGCCTGCTGAGTTTCATTATTTCCTTTTATTGAGAAATGTGGATGTTGATTATCTCAAGTTTTCTTCGGCTATATGGAACCAAACAAGCCAGGGTATGGTGGTGTACCCCTGTAATCTCAGTAACTGGGGAGGCTGAGACAGGAAGATCACAAGTTCAAAGTCAGGCTCAGCAACTTAGTGAGGCCCTGTCTCAAAATGAGGATGTAGTTTGGTGGTAAAGTACACCTGGGTTCAATCCTCAATACTGCACAAAATAAATAAAACCCCACAAATTTAAAACCAGTTAGCTCCCTAAAATGTCTAAGAATACAATGCCCATGTTGCCTTTTGATGACCTTAACTTGGCTAGTAACAGAGGCTGCTTGAGTTTTACGTTTTCTGCTTTATGGATGTTTTTGAGATGTTTCTGTGGAGCATGGATGGGAGCCTGCAGGCTCATGCTGGGGAATAGGATCACACAGAGCAGTGCAGACATTTGTGATAAGGATGGGGATTCAGAAAAGGTGAATGTTCTCCTGTTGACCAAGCGAGTTCTCCAGTTGGAAGCAACACAAAACCTTTCCAATCCGGGTTCTTGGAAAAGGAATTAATGCTTCCCTATGAGAGCAGAGCCCTGTGAGGGTTGTGACATATCTATTTTTTAATGTGGCCCTGAGGATCAAACCCAGTGCCTCACACGTGCTAGGTGAGCACTCTACCACTGAGTCACAACCCCAGCCCCAAATGTTTTTTTTTGTTTGTTTGTTTGTTTGTTTTTTGTGGTGCTGGGGATCGAACCCAGGGCCTTGTGCTTGCAAGGCAAGCACTCTACCGACTGGGGTATCTCCCCAGCCCCAAATGTTGGTTTCTTGACTCAGTCTCTGCTTTGGGCTGCTAACAGACTGATGCAGATAGGGGCTGCTGGTCCCCTCCAAACTAGGGAGGTTTGGGTTAACGTCTCTCATGCCCTTTTCTTGTGCAATGAGATTTGCAGGAGAATAGGTGCCAGAAGAGGTGTCCACCACAGTGTGGGCAGACTTCTTGGCTCTGCATTAATAACAGCCTCTCCTCTGGATCAGCCATCCTAGGCTTTGGTGCTTTATTTCCTTCCAAAATGTGGCATGCATGCTCCTTAGTTGTGTATAGCACCAAGAAAATTAGTTCAGATGTCAGCTTCCCTTCCCACTCACTGAGTATCTGGATACTTGGCAGGGTGCACAATCACATGGTCTTCAGATCTTTTAAAAGCTGATTTTCCTCGGCCTAATCCCATGGGAGTTAGATACAATTTATGATAATTATTGATTCAGCTTCTACTGCTGTTGAACTTCCTGAGAAACTTAAATAAGAATTAAAAGACATACACGCACCCCTCAAATGGAGCCAAACACTAAACCAGATAAGTCTTTCATGGTTACTTTTTCTTTAGGATTAGGAGGAAAAGAAAGCAAAGAGCAGATTTGGAAAAAACCCCATTCTCCACTGGGTCATCAGGGGTCAGCACTCTTGAGAGCAAAAGTTGACAGCAAGTGCCAACTAGGTACTGACTTGTGGTCCCAGCAGGGCTGGCCTGCCACAACCAAAGCTACTGCTGCTTGTCAAAAATGGGTCTTGACCTTCAATGCCTGAACATTCTCAGGAATGCAGATGTCTGTGAACCACCATCAAGGACTCTCAAGTTCAAGGCACTGGCGGAGTGTTTGGAGAGTAGATCTTAATTAAGCTTCTAAATTTCTGAGGTAACAGGGATAACAGGCTCATTCAATGAGACTATAAAATCACTGAATCCCAGAGCTTTTCTTGCTGTTGGCCCAAGCAGTGGCACCTTTATTTCTTCGCCATGTTGATGAGGCACTGGAGGACCCCAGGTACTTTCCTGGCCTTGATCATAGGTTTTGATGAAATTTAGTATGCCGATTAGGAGCTTGCCAAAATTGGAGCAACTCTCCCATCAGGTACATTTAGTTTTTAGTTGTTAAACGTATACGCCATGGTAGTGGGTGCGGTGGTGCACGCCTGTAATCCTAGCAGCTCCGGAGGCTGAGACAGGAGGATTATGAGTTCAAAGCCAGCCTCAGCAATGGTGATGACCCCAGCACCATCACTGTTGAGGATTTACTGTGTGATCAGTTTACAGTCATCTAAGTAAATTCTTGTAATAACCTTCTTGGAGTAGGTACTATGATTATATTCCATTTTTCACATAAACAGACTTTGAGAGGGTAAATTATGCATCCTGATCATACCGCTGGGTCATCTGTCTGCAGTGTGGCCCTTAAACCTCAAGCAATGGTCTCTTTTTCGTGTGGTCCAGTGTGCTGTTCTCTGTTACCACTCTGTTAACTCAGTATGTTGGATTAATTAGTGGAGCTGTTCATTCCAGTTTCCCAGGATGTGGTCTGCATCCTCCTCAAGATGAGGTTCTTGGATTGAGCATAATGCAGCTCCTCAGGAAGGCATTCATCCGAGGCCCTGGAGACCCACTACACTCCAAGATCCCAGACATTCACATGCAGGTTCAATGGAAGAAGCACTGCTCTCTGCAGCTTTCACTCTCCTTTCCTTTCCATTTGTTTAATCCTGTATAGTAATTTTAAATTCTTTAAAAGTAACAGTTATAGAAAAATCAATATCTCAAAATGTCTTGCTAAAATAGTACTCAAAGCTGGAGAACCAGAAAAACAGTACAAAGATTTCTGCATATCTTTGAATTGCTTTTGAGAAATTAAATTCAAACATCTAAAAGATTGCGAATTTCAGAATTTGTAGTTAACATATAATTTATATATACATGGCCCAGCTGGGGACCCGAGCGCTCAGAGAGATGTTCCTGCTGTTTTGCATTGGGTCAAGTTCTTCGGGGCAGCTGCCGTACACCTCGGAGCCACCCTTGTGGGATAAGCCTTGATGCTGGAGAGGAAAAGTGAGAACCAAGCTGTCAACAACTCCAGTTCCTGCCAAACCCCATTTGTCTGTCTGCCAGCCAGGATTCTAAAAATGCCTTTGGGAATGAATTTTACTTTTGGCTTTTACTGAATATGAAATTCCATTGTGTGTATATATAGCCTTGGTGAGCTGACCCAGCTTAGGGATAACTGATATATTTTGTCTTACAATATTCAGAATTCATTTTTATAAGAGGTAATAATGAGACCCTTGAAGGGGGTTCTGCTTCTCTTCCTCAGTCTTCCCTCCCCAAACGTGGGTAGATCTCCATCTGACATTCCCACTGAGACCGTCCACAGATCTGCAGACTAGTATAGGACTAGAAGCAAAACCAGTGTAGGGTGAGAGTGGCTTTGTCACAGGTTGTAGGACCTTCATGTACTTGCCCTTGTATAACATCAAAGTATTGAAGGAAATGGAGGATCACTAAATGCTGCCTGTAACTTACACCAAATTTTATTACTTTGGACCCAGTGTTAAAAAATTTAAATTCTGGATGAGCCTCAGTTCTTGCAGGACCTCGTTAAATGGTGTCTGTGTTAGCAGCTCTGCTTGTCCTCACAAGTCGGACTGGTCTTGGGGGCAAACCTGGTTTTAGCACTAGGACAAGTTCTTTACTCCAAGTCTGACTTTTTAAAAGTCGCTTACTGTATACACAGCACGTGCAGTCCAAAGAACACCTGCATGCCTACCTACTCTGGGGCACCCACTCAGCCATTCAAGGCTTAAGTTGGCAGATGCCTGGCAGGCTCTTAGTGCCACACCTGGCCTCTGGCAGGCAACATTAAGGGAAAGGTGCTTACTTTACACAATTGAAATGTGCCTTTCCCCCAAAGTCTGTTTTCTGGTGGCCTTAAGTTTCAGAATAGTAAATGCCAAATGTATTTACCTATGATGGCCTCATAGACTCTGGAAATGTACTTTTAAAAAATATTTTGCTTTTGTTTCTATATACCCCCTCCCCAGCACTTCTAACCACTTTTATGAATTAGTTTAAAGGCTAATGAGCATAGAGCACATATTTTTCTAGCTACAACATGTATATGCCTAACACGTACCCATATTGCTTCACCTTCCAATGCCCTTCTTTCCTAGAGACAGAAGAAAAACTTAATCATGGGTCTTCTGAGGGGCTCCAGGGAGCCAGTGTTGGATTCCTTAAAGAAAGGAAAGATCAGACCCCACAGGCAGTTCAGTCATACATCCCTGACACTCCCACAAGTTTCAGAACTTCCAGTTAAAAATATTTTATTTTAAGCTTATACAAAAGTCATGTACAAAAAATGTACATAATATTTTTCATTCAATTTACATTTTTAAAAAGGACATTGGTAATTTCAAATTCTTCCTGCTTACATGTCATGTAAACATTGTTCCGGGCCCATATTACTTGGGAAAATTTTACTCATGCTTGACAATATTCATGACGGTGTAGGTATTTTCAGGTGGAGAATCAGATCTACCATGGACCTGATTTCTCTAGCTACACAGGTGACCGTGACTGACTCCATTCCAGGTAAAAATGAGATTCTCTAAAAGATAGAACTGCAACTTTGTAGTACCAATTAAGTTGTAACTGTACATAGACTTCCTTTTCACGTACGTATTGGTCACATCTGTACTTCTGTTCTTGGTCTGTGGACATGCATCTACTAAGAAGCTCTTGGGAGACAAGTGCAGGTGCCAGATGGGGCACAGTCTGGGGAAGTGGCTGGGGCTGCTGTATGTATCACTCTTGCTTGGAGCCTGCCATGTGGCCACCATTTGTGATAGTGCTAGTGTGCACCATGTGAATATATAAAAATTCGAAAATATGTTCAGCCATTCTTTTGGCAAAATATGCTCTTTAGTACATTTTGAGGGTCAAGTAGGCAAAAAAAATAAAAAGTGAACCAAGGAGAGAAAAGCACATTCTGGGTTCCTTCAGATGCAGGCTTTAGAGGAAATGCTATTCAACATTTAGGATAGTTTTGTCCCTCTTACTGCTTTAACCAAGTGGATGCTCAAAGAGAACATACCAGAGGCACTGATCTTGGCATAAAAACCACTTCTCCCCACTCGAGAGAGAAGAATCCAGGAAGCAGTGTGTCAGGAAAGCAAAATGGGATTTAGATGACAACCCGTTTTTCACCAAGCAGTTAATAGCTGATGGTGTTTAATAATAAACACACCATTAAAGGGAGAATAGTGGCATCTTCATTCTCAGGTTTAAAGATATCTTTAAAAAAATGACAAATTTTAAAACATTTTTCTTACGAATCTGTGATCGGTTCTGGTTACTGGGGTTAGTTCTCACTGCTGAAAACTAGGCAACCCCCAGACTGAATCAACTTAATTGTGTCACAGCCATTCCTTTGTTCTGATACCAACCCCCAAGTATTTACCTTGTGAGGAATTCCAGGCTCGACCACATCCACAAATGCTCAGCCGTGTGGGGCTCCAAGACTGCTGCCTCAGTGTAGTATTTATGACGGGCATGGCCCAGAGGCATTTTTCCTGGGCTAGAAATGTCACACCTGGGAGCAGACACTCCTTGCTACAGGCTCTTTCCCCAGCATGCAAGTGTTGCATCAGAATGAGACAAAGCAAAAATCACACTGATGTATTACATTGCTGAATAATCTTTTGATATCAAACTGGCAACCAAAGGGAAGAAATCTCATCTAGTAGCCCACACTACACTCTAAATAACAATTTGAAAACATTAGTTCATTCTCCAGTTTGAAATTGGATTTGGTCTTTTGTGGAAATGTTCCCTGAGTTGGGAGATCACCAGGATTGTGCCAACTTTGTTCTAGCAGCAAAGGACAAACTTCAACTGTCTTAAAAACACTTCTAAGCTGATCCTTATTCTAAACATTGCATCTCCATGTCTTAGAAAGTGAAATCCAAACTAATTTTTCAAGGATGAAATGCAGTAATGATACCATACTTAATATAAACATCTATTTTCAGTGTTTACCTAGACCGAAAACAATAAAAATAAGTGCTTATGAAAATTACAAGCCTTTGCTATACCTAATTCTTATGATCATATAATCAAGCTTATTCATGCTTTATTTTTACTTGTTATTAAATAACCCTTGATATTTATTTTGTTGGCATGTGCTAATAAACACACATTCCCAAGAGAGCAAAGGAAAAACACCGGTCTGGGGCATTCTGTCGTTCGAAGCCAATTAAGCCAGTCTCTAGTGCTTGGAGATGCTAGGCTGCAGCAATGGTTGTCATGGAAACAGATTTGCCTCGGCATTTCTGGCAGAGCCAGAAATCACTGACTCATACACCCTCAAAAAGGATCTGGTGTACACATAGCTCTCCATCCCCAACTTAATTTGGGCTTCTTTCTCTGAAGAATATAGATTAGAAACTACAAAGGAAAACACAATATTCCATGCACAGTTTACTATAACTTGGTGTTTTCTTTTATTGAATCATACAAATTTTGAATGGGGATTCCTGAATAAATCTTTTAGTTAATTTACCTTTGGCGGAAACAACAGATTTCAAAACACCTACTAGCTTCTCACTTATATGGAGTTTAAAAAATTCTATATTTTTTCAAAACAATACTCTTAGATGTGCTTCAAAAGTGAACTGATAATGATTTGATTTATATCATAGCTTATTTAAGAGAACAATTAAAAAGGACAGACTAGACATGTATTTCTTTTTAAAAATACAATTTTTGGTCATGTGAATGATTCATGTTCAGATTTCAAAAATAGAAAACATCCTAAAGTGCATCATTTTATTTATAATATAACTCCTTGAAATTATTATGATCTGCAATGTAAACAGTAGAGCAAAGAATATCAAACTATACTTTCATCATTTAAATTTGTAGGATTATGTACCATCTTTATAAGTGTGTGGATTAAAATGAGGGCACTTCCAACACATAGCTCATGCTTCTATATGATTATTTTTAAGAAAAACTTAAAAACATTCCTTTCCCCGACCCCACACTTGAAAAGAGGAGAGCTGCTACCTCACTTCAGCAATGGAGAAGGCTGCAGTGAATCTACCACTAGGTGTTTAAGACCCATTTTTACAGTTGACAACTGGCTGGAACAGCTTTACAGTCTATTCCTTTCTGTTTTATAAAACAAAACTGCAACCTTTAAGAAAGCAACTCTCAAACAGGAGGGTTTCCCTGTGGTCCTGTCCATCCTGCAATATTGTCTTCAGGAGGCGGAGCCTGCTGAGACCGCACTTCAGCCCTTGGGCAAACAGACACCAGGGCTTTGCTTTACACAGCCCAAGGGTGGACCCCAAACCCACTTCTCAGGGGAGACACAGAAGGTGAAAAAGAAAAACAAATCACAGCGTGACATCAAGCACAATGAAGAGATGAATGATTTGGTGTCTTAAATTCCCTGGTCCCTCCAAAACGTCTAATATAGACAGCTTTGTGACACAGTCTTTGAAAAAATTACAATCAAAATTGGCCACATGCCATTATTTTTTTCTACTATATATGATCTTGAAAGTAGTGTGAGTTAGATTCTACCTTGAGCTCAGCTCTGAGGGCTATATTTACCCATCTGGGGATTTTAGTGCAGATTTACTGTCTTAGAAAAATTAAACTCTGGTAGGTATTCAGGAGGCCGATGGGACAGGCTTCCTCTCTCACGTGATCCTCTACACTTAGGCTAAGAATTAAGCAAGACCTTTTAAGTTTGGCTAGAACCACAACAAAATCAAGCCCTAGGTAGGTTACATAGGCATGCTGGCCTCGCTTAGTGTTCAATATTAAAACCACACTGGTAAGTGCAGTCAGTGTTCAAGAAACAATCTCCAGGCTCTTCACCTGTTACCTGATTTTAAAATCAGTATTAATATGGCTGCTGCTACAATCCCTCTGTCCTCTTCAGATGATTAAGTCCTAGTCAGGGATTGAATTTGTCAGCTGAGGAAGTCCTGAAGAAACACACCCTCAAATAGATGACTGCACTGCCACTGTGGGCAGACAGCAGCCTCCATCTATCTGAGAGCTGGAGGGAAAATCAATTCACACACGCGGGGAAGGCGCAGCTCTGTGGAAAGGTCACTAGAATGGCCAAGGCAGCAAATAGGGCTCCAATGCATGGTCACACTTGACTGGGTCCAGAGAGAGCATGGACCTCCACAGCAAATTCACTCTACAGAGTAAAGTCCTGAGCTTGTTTTTATCACAGTTAGAGAATGTTCTCACGTTTCTCAGTTGTCCAGGGAAGAACAGTGTATAACTCTGTAGATGGGTGTGTCTAATGTAGTGCTCCATCACTGCTAGTGTTAGTGAAGTTCCCACTACAAGTGTGTAAGTGTGCAGGAATCTTGACCTTCTTATTACAAGATTCCTAAGTCAGGTCACACTGTCATCTTCCATCTATATAGTTTCTAAGGCAGGCAGTGGAAACAGCAGCCCATCCAAAAGGCCTGGCAGCAGAAGGGTTGCAGGCTTTGCAGGTCCAGCTCCAAGGCTGCCTTCTAGAGCTGCTCTTTACCAGGAGAACAGGAAGTCCTCCTTGCATCCACAGGCACCCCTTGCTGGGCTGGGGTGCCCCTTACATGGACTTGGAATCAGTGTCTCTCTTGCTGATGAGCACCTCCAGGAGTCTTAGTTTTGCCTTTATGTGTTTGTATTCGTTGTATTCTTCAGCCATGGGAGTGCGGTCTTCCTTCTGGACGTTTCTAGTGGAAACAAAGAAAAGGGGACCGAGGCAAATTATCATTATGTGGTAACTTTGCAGTTTACCAACCTGTGGAATCAGTGTTGACAAGTGGCAGTTGGTGTCTATACAGGGCTGGATTTAGATAAGAAGTGAAAAACAGGTTGCCCCTGAAGGTACCGTACAACTGGGCTTTTATAGTTAATCTAGCATTTGGTAGAATGCTATGAAGGACTAAGAAATACAGAAAGTCTCTCTTGGATCTTAAGTATGATTTCACAGTTGAGTTCCTATTAACTGAAATCCTTTATTCATACTTAGTACTTTCTCATTTTTATTTATTTCCCCTAGTAAGCCATTAAATTTCGGATTAGCAATTTGTACACCCACAATGTACAGTTGTTTTAAGAACAGAGAATTAATTCTCTTGCTTATAAACGTGATCCTGGGATTCAGCAATTGGATCACATAATATTAAGTCTTGATAGTTTACTAATGTTATATGAAGATTTTTTTATACACACCAGTATCAGTTGGGTGAAGTATAGTAGTAGTACTTTATATCCATGATCTAACATCACCCTTGCAGCAACCTGATGTGAAGGTGCTGCTGTCCATAGTCTGTGCATGATGAAACCAGGAAGAGCAGTTAGGCTCCCTGCAAAGCAACTGCTCCCCACCCTGTGTGGTGTGGGGCCACTTCCACTGTACTGTGAAATGCTCCTGCTAAAGATTCAAACCCAGGCTTCCCTTTCTTACCATTAAAGAGCAAATGTGGGCAAGGGGGATAGCATGGGGCTTTATTTGATTCACGTACTAAAACTAAACAGATTTTATTCATGCTCTGCTTTGCTCTAGGAAAGAATTCTATGGCCCCTCAGCAGGGAACAGGCGCCTTAGGAATCTGAACATCTGGCACCCATTCACTCCCCTACCCCAACGCCCTGAGAGGGGCTTCACTCTCTTCAGATAGGAAATGGAGACAGATCTTATGATGGTGTAAGTCCCTCATAATTCTAGACTTTTTGATGATTAAGTTTCATCATTTGTAATTTTTATTTTTATTTTTTTGGTACTGGGGATTGAACCCAGGGGTGCTTAACCATTGAGCCACATCCCTAGCTCTTATTTTATATTTTGTTAGAGACAGGGTCTTACTGAATTGCTTAGGGCCTCTCTAGATTACTGAGGCTGACTTTGAACTCGTGATCCTCCTGCCTCTGGAGCTGCTGGGATTACAGGAGTACTCCACCACACCTAGCTATCATTTGAATTTTTTTTTTAAAGTTGTGCATGTTATATAAGATATTGTCCATAATATATGACAACAAGAGCAACAAAGAATCTGTGGATAATCCAAACATGCTTAGAAAGAAGATAGGTTGGGGGAAACATATCAAAATATTAATCTTTTTTGTTTTGATACCAGGGGAGATTAACCACCAAGACACATCCCCAGCCCTTTTTATTTTGAGACAGGGTCTTGCTAAGTTACTCAGTGCCTTGTTAAGTTGCTGAGACTGGTTTTCAACTTGCAACTCTCCTGTCTCAGCCACCTGAGCCTCTGGGATTCCAGGCAAGCACCACCACAGCTGGCCAAATATTAATCTTGATTTGCCTATTTTTTATCTGCTCATCTATATTCTCTAAATATCCTATAATGTGTGGAGAATGAAAAGCAAATGTTAAAATATTAAAAATGTAAAAATTTTGAGAAAGTCCATATAGGGCAGATCCAAATCAGAGATCTTAAAAATAAATTGACATAATAATTGAAAAAATATTTTATTTCCTCAAACTTCAGGACATATAAAAGAGTACTCAAGAGAAACTATATTCACAGAGTTGAAATAATTTGGACTAATATAAAACCAATTGAAAATGATTAAATCTAATTCCAGTGTAAGAGATGCAAATCTATCCTTGGCCCCTGCTGTGACTTTGGGAAGACAGTCATTATGTAGTCACTTGTAAACTCAAATGACTTTCCCTGCCAAATCTTGTACACCAATGACTATGCCTTAAAACTCACTGGGGGGGTGGGGGGGGGACTCTCAACCAGGTGGATTTACTTTATATATATTCTTCTCATGTATATTTTCAAACTAGAAACTATCATTTTTGTTTTGTTTTTCATGGTACTGGGGATTGGCTGAACCAAAGGCATGCTAGGTAAGCGTTCTACCATTCAGCTACACCTCTAGCCCAATCTGAGTTTTTAATGAGCTTAGAGATCAGTGATGATTGGGAGTTCCCTTTTCCTTATTTCTCTAATTTGAGGAAAAAAAAAAAAAAAAATCCCCAGGGCTCTCAACTTGAAATTCAGCTCCAGAGCCCCTGTTTTAGATGAAAATTTGATGTGACAGATTAGTTTTATGCACGTTAACTGAATCCACATCAGTCATGGACACTGGTCAGGAGCATTTCTTCTTGGAGGTACACATAAATCTCACCATCTCACTGTCAACCTCTATGGGTACCTGGGCACAGACCCTCGCACCAGGTTATAGGGAGGATGTGGAACCGTCCCCATCCTGGAGGCATTCCATACATCTGAACAAGGCACTTGGCTTATGTAGTGAGGAGATGGGGACAGAAGGGACACGTGCATTACCTTCCATTTTGTCTGAAGAAATTGTCTTCAAAATCACGAAGTTTCTTTCGAATTTTTTTCTTTTCCTCTCTCATTTCCTGAAGGTGTTCCAAGAGTTCAGGTCTAAGAGGAAAGAAAAAAATGTCAGGAAATTAAATCTGAATTGTTATAAATGTAACTTGACAGGGGTTGTGGAGACAGAGGGAAGCAAGTAAATTAAATTGATGGGAGCACTGTGGAGCAGTAGAAATGGGTGCTTTTTTCCCTTGAAAGCCCAAACATGCCAACAATAGATGCATAGACTGGGACTCCTGTTAGTTATGCATTCTTGGGCCTCGTGGGATCCTGCAGCCCTTTATCATATTTTTCATTGAAAGAAAGAGATGACATCTGTGCTCAGTGTGCATTAAATGATGAGCTGTAGCGTACAGAACCACACCACACAGTGCCATTTAGTGAGACCTTCTGGTTATTTAAGCAAGATCTCAAAAGCTCCCTTGAATCATATGGGATGAAGTATAGAAGGAAACCGAGATAGGATTTTTTTTTAAGTCACTGTTTTCTCCACACAGAAGCACCCCAGGTAAATCACTTATGTTCTGCCAGTCAATTTATTCAAATACAAAGGCTAAGATAATATTTATGGAAGTTATTTTCTCTGACCTATTTTAATACCACCCTGAAAATGACATACATTGAAGCAGCGTGCAGATTTGAAAGCCCTGTGTCCTGGCTGCATTTTGATGGTATTTTATCATCCATTGGGGAAATAAACCCATCAGCATCATCTTCAAATTGGTCCAGAAAACAACGTGCACTGAAATCTGTTTTGAGAGTGACTGTGAAGTCAGGCTTCGTGTTGCCATCATCTTCTGACCCCTCCTCTTCTTCCTGGAGACACAAGCAACCCCAATAAAAATCTGGTCACATTTTGGGGCATGCTTTCATTATAGTAGCATTTAAAAATCATCTGATAATTCGGGTTTCGTGTAGTTTCTTCTGTATCTATTATATTAAATGTACTGTTATGAAGGTATGGAAGCAAAATGGCAAAACCGAGGAGGCTTTCCCAGATGGTCCCAGCTGTGACTTCAGGTCTGCAGTCCCTTTACTCCATAGGAGTAAATGCTTCGGTAATACATTTTTTTCAATTTAAATGTTAAATATTTAAAATTAATTTTACAGACAAATATAGGCCTTTTAAAATGAATAATTTAAATTTTCTGTTTTTTTCTGGGGGGATACTGGGGATTAAGCCTACTGAGTCACATTACCAGCCCTTTTTATTTTTGATTTTGAGATAGGGTTGGGTCTTGCTAAGTTGCTTAGGGTCTAAGTTGCTGAGGCTGGCTTTGAACTTGTAATCTCTTACCTTGACCTCCCAAGTTGCTGAGATTATAGGCATATGTCACCATGCCTGGCAAGTATCCCCCCCCCCCCCAAAATAATTGTCATCTGTGTAATTTTTATAAGAATTGAGATAATGTAGCTAGATGTGTGATGCATACCTGTAATCCCAGGTACAGGGGAATGAGGCAGGAGGATTGTAATTTGGAGGCCAGCCTTGACAATTTAGCAAGACCCTGACTCAAAATAAAAAGAGTTGGGGGAATATCTCAGTGGAGAACATTTGACCAGTATGCTAGAAGCCTTGGGTTCAATCCTCGGTAGTATGGAGGTCGAGGTAAGAGATTACAAGTTCAAAGCCAGCCTCAGCAACTTAGGCCCTCAGTAGTATGGAAAATAAAAATTGAGAAAATGCATGTCAGGCACCCAGTGAGGCACAGGCAGCGCACAGGCAATGCACATCAGTTGTCTCTCCTGGAGGAGAAAGTCTTGGGAGAATCACCTGACCTCAGCTCAAGGGAAGCAGGATTTGAGCCTATCTGGTGACTGCTGTCCCCATAGCTGGGACAATATCTGCATATTGGAGATGCTCAATAAGTGTCTAGTAATTTACTTTTAAAAAGAGAACTACAAATAATGACTATTATAGAATATTAAAGTCTGCAACTGATAACAAGTGAAACTACAAATAAGAACTGGGGTCCTTGAATGAAATCAAGTATCCAGGCCTTATCAAATCTATCTCCAAGTCCTGAGAGAATTTAAGGCACTTCAATGTTTTCTGAGATGAACCTAACAAAATTACTCTTGGTAACCTTTGAAAATAATGGGAAGAAAAAAATAGCAAAAACAGACATTCAAGTAAGACCACAAATGGTAGATAGTGGTAGATTCTAAAACACAAGGTATGAACAGTTGGGAAAGATCAACTCACTAGCACTGGCTGCTGAAAAACCAATTATGAGTTTGTAGGTGATGTAGCTCGGTGGGAAAGTGCATACCTAGCATGTGCCAGGCTCTGGGACAACCCCAGGGGGCATGTGCACGGACACACACACACACCACACACACACACAAGAAAAAGATAAAAACTATTTTTCCTTTTTATGACAGAATTGGCATAATGTCTAGATTTCAATAAAGAATGAAGTGAGCAGACCCTGTAGACCTTGTAAAAGGAAAGCTGGCAGGATGAGGGGCGGGGTGCTGCACACCTGCAATCCCAGTGACTTGGGAGGGTGAGGCAGGGGGTTCACAGGTCCAGACACTAAGCAACTCAGAGAGACCCTATCTCAAAAAAAAAGGGCTGGGGATGTAGCTCAGTGGTAAAGTACCTGGGTTCAATCTCCTCTACTAAAAAACAAACAAACAAAAACAAACAAAAAAACCCCAAGAGCTGGCTGCACAAATTTCGGCCCGGGGTGATGCAGTGGTGACATGACTTGGAGGGAAGTCCACAGCAGGCTCTCTACCTGACCCTGACTCATCTACCATCAGACATTTGGGCAAAGGCATAAAAGGTATATTCCCCAAATGTATGTCTTGATTTAATCTATCTCATCAGGCTTGAAGAGAAGTATAAAAAGTAACTGGGAAAGTTCAAGGTCCTATCAGATTAGGAAAAAGCAGGACTCTCAGAAGCAAGCACTGCCCAGAAGACATGGAGACTGCGCAAGCGTGGCACGGAGGACTGGGGACTGCGCAAGTGCAGCACAGTGTGACTCGACATGAGGCACACGGTGGTTCTCATAGGGTGACCGTCCCCTAGGAGACATGTGGCCATGCCTGGAGGCAGTTTTGGTTGTCGCAACAGGGGAGGGGGTGGTGATACACGATTGGCATCTAGTGGTTAGAGGCCAGGGGCACTGGGAAGTATCCTACAAAGCTTAGGACAGCACCCCAGCCTTGCCCCGATGTCAGTGGTGTGAGGCTGTTACCTGCCCTGTGAGGACTAAAATCAACTTGCAGTGTGTCCATAAGACAAAGACCTGGAGGACTAAAAGGGCCTTGGCTATCCAGATTAAGGACTGTCATGGCTAAACCATACCTGGAGTAACATCTAGTTCTGGGTATCGTTTAAAAGGGATGTAGATAAACTGGTGTGTGTGTAGACAGCAGAGCCAGGAGACTGCTGAAAGATCTGGAACCCATATTACATCACCACAGAAAGAAAACTTGGAGAAAAGATTTCCCAGGGTGTGGCATGGGCGTCTATAAAAGTATGAAGAGCTCTTAGGGAAGAAACTGTCTGTGTAGTCCATCTTGCTCCAGAGGGCAAAACCAAGCGTACTGGATGGAATGTAATTAGTTGATAACTATGAATGTGACAAATTTCAGTGATTTTCATTGTGATATTTAAATTGCACAAATAATTAAATTATGCTTTATATTTAAAAAATATAAAATGAATGCATTTTAAGCTATTACTGATACTTAGCTCATATAATGAGCAACTGCACCCTCCCCACCTCTGTAAATGTTTTGAGCTTGATGATGGGTTCCCTCTGCAGGGACAGTGTTTCAATTCTACCAAAAAAGTTTTAGAAGAGATTCCTGCAGAGGATAGAGAACTGACTAGGTTTCTTTGGGCTGGAAGATCTAGCGCTTCAGAGTTTGAGCTCTGTTTCTTACACAGAATATTAAAACAGGGATGGGTTTAAAGAAACTGTTAGATATAATTTTACCTGCAACACATCAAATTCTGAATTGTATCAGAAATAATAAGAATCAGAGCAGACAAAATGCATACTAATAAGCCTGGCTAATAGGAACAAAACAAACCAAAAGGCAACAGTATTTACAAAAGCAACAGAGTCATTGCAAAATTCTCTAAAATTTTGAACATGATGTGGGCCAGAGATAATAATCCACAGGCAAAGTATTTTTGTGAAAAATAAATGAAGCTAAAGGATAAGAATGGGAATAATGTCCTTTTAAAAAAAGAGTACTATTAAGATATCTTCCATTCATTTAATGAGGCAATTATCAGATGCCATATTTTAGATGTGTTCAAGAACACATTTTTACCCACTAGCAATTTCATGACATGCCAAAAGAAACATGCTGATTTTCATACACACAATTGCACAAATTTCTTCAATTATGCAAAATTACCTGCTAGACAAAATGTATCCTCTTTCATCAACATCAAGGCATATTGTAAGAAAATAGCCCTATTTTTTAAGACACAATATAGCACACTGGTCCAGATTTCTCAGTATCATTTAGAGCATATTCATAAGTTCTATTTGATAATATGAACAGTAAACACAGTCATTACCTAATACCATAAAGTTAGGCATATAAAGAACTTAAGATCTCTAAGATGTATGAAAAGGAATCAAGTAGATAAAAGACGACTTTGTAGCTTATGGCACCTTACCTCAGGCAAGATAATGAAGTTTTCAATTGCTGTCCCTCAGGAAAGATTATTCTGAAAATGGTAATTCCTAACTATAGTAAACAAATGGAACTGTCACAGAAATATGACAGGTGAGACTTAAAACTCACTTCTACTTTGAATTTCACTCCCTCTTCGAACCTAAACAACTTCAAAAGATAATCATCATTTTTTAAAAAATGTCTTTGATTTTCTTCTCTAGAGTTCCCTATAAGGCAGTCAATTTTAAATGATCAGTTGTCTAGAAACAAAAACACAAAAGAGGCTGATCCTAGTATGGCCAATTAGGGTCTCAGAGGCACAGATGGCACTGCCCCTTCTAGCAAAGGCAGCCACTGGTGACAGGGATTATCTGTATAAAATTCATAATGACTACTGGAAAAAAAAAAAAAAAAAAACCAAGGCATATGTCCTAGTGACTGCCAGTCAGTCACAGCACCACATCCACAGATGAAGTACTGATGATGACATTGGTCCTGAGAAAGCAATGTGCTGGGGGAAGGAAGAGTGGGTGAAGCCACCAGCAAATCTGTCGAAGACAACTCAGATATTCACCTATAAAAGTCTAACTTTTCATTGCATTTTACCTTTTTATTTTATTTTTTAAATATACTTGGTATGTGATTTTTTTTTTTTTTTTTTTTGAGTCTAATGAACTAATTTAAGATTTTGGAATACAGAAAATCTATTCCCCAGATGGGAAAAACGAAGCAGAACAAAAAAGATTCTGGAAGACAAAATGATCTCTCAAAACAAAGTAAAAACTAAACAGCAAAAAAAAAAAAAAAAAAAAAAAAAAAAAAAAAAAAAAAGAGGGAGGAATGAAATGAGACTAAGGAAATAAGCTAGTCAATGGTCTAAGCAGAAGGGGATGGTTCCAGGTTGGTTATGTGCAGCTATTAATTTGTAGGGCATGCTACAAGAAGCCATCACCCAAGGGCACAATCACAGCCTTTTCCCACAGGAGGGGAGATGCAGGTTTTGCTATGGGTTAGCAGCTGAGGTCTTCACCTTTATCTCCTTGAAGAAGGAAGCAGTTTCACCCTCGATAATTGGTTGCAGCAAAGGGCTTCTCCGCTTGCTGGAGGGGGAACCCTGTGACAGGTGTTAACAAGTAGGTTACATTGCGAACCCCTTCCCCTCTCCCTCCTCCTCTGGGCTTCCTCTGACCACACTAGTATCTGATTAGTCTTTTAACTATTCTAACCCCTTCCCACCAAAAACTCCCAGGAAAACCTAAAACAACCAAAGTTCTTCTGTAAGTTGCAGTTTCCCTTCAGAGCCCACACCCATCCATCTGGGAAGAAAACTGGAACAAGAAGAGCACATGAAAAACCCTAAAGACAAACACACCTGCCTCTCCTCCCTTTTTCCTCCCCAGTCACAATAACTATAACACTATAATCAGCTCAGGAGAATAACCAAATTCAAAAAGCAACATGAAGGTTATCTACTTTCTCTTTTTAGGAAACCCAAGGGTTCATAACTGGAGAAAGAAAATGATTCCTTAGGTTTAATCCTTTTATTTAGGAGTTTATTCTACAGGAAATTTCTAGAAGAGTAACTTTCTTCAAACACAGCTGCTTGTGGTTCCTGGATGCTCCTTTAGTCATTAAAGGGGGCACACACACTAAAAGAAACATAAGAGCATATTCTAGGTCTAGGAATAAACAAGGGGATTTAAGTAAGGAATAGACGAAGCAGCAGCTGAGATGAATATGGATCTTCACAGTGACATCGAAGTGAGGTGGTGACTGCCCATTAAGAAAAGGGCATGAGGGCACTGAATCAGGCAATGTTTCCCCCAGAGGTGCAGAGGGCACTAACACCCCACTGATCAGCCAGGGGCGGGTGCCTGGGGGCTGGGCTAAGGGATGGAAGTATGCTGGCTGGTGCTGAATGGCCTTCCATAGCTGGAGCCAAGCTGCTGCTCCCTAACTGGACAAGATCAAAATCCAGGGGACAAAAGCAGCGAGCCCAAGGACACAGAGGGCAACTTCATAACCATTAGCCAGACTCCCTTTCTTTCTACTCCCTCTACTTCTCCATAGCCTCCAAGAGCAGGAGACTCTCTCTAGAGTTCCTCAGGGGATTCTCCCTGGATTGGACTCCCAAAAGAGCTGTCCCTCTTTGGGATGGAGACTGTGGACAGAGCCCCTTGGACCAGAGAGGCACTGTTTGCAGTGAAGAGCCTGAAGAAGGCATAGCCCCTGACCCCTGTGCTCTGTCTCTGAGGAAAGGATCAGGGAGGTGGCTCAGCACATGTCAGATAGATATATATGGTAAAACCATGTCTCCCCAAAGGGGGAAATTCCATCAGCCTCAGATTTGCTCACTGTAGGCAAAGGTAGCCTCAGAAATCTGATAAAGTCTTCATTCCTCCAGCTTATGGGGCATGGTTATTAATCACTAGTTCAGACCTTTTCTTTAATGAGAAAGCAGGTTAGAGCCCTATTAATATACCCAGGGTTCATTCGACCAGAAAGGCAATGTATCAATGACAGGCAGGTTTTGCACTCACAATGATGGGTACGGTGTTGACCCGGGACAGGATCTGTTTCACTAGCCGGTACCTGTCGTATAGTGGCTTCATAACCTGGCGTTCATTCTTTGTCACCTGAAAAGCAAGAACAAGATTAATAAGAAGCCCGTTCCCAGGCCTCATGCTACCAGCTGTCCAAGAGAACAGCTCTGGTGGGCCCTTGTGTCCCACAGGAAATACAAATATTGCATCTGGAGTCTTAATCTTAAAGAATTTATTTAAACTAATATTTATTCAATAAATATTAAAAATACATACTTCAGTTGCAGATCAGTGAGAATTATTCTATTGGTAATATTGCTTTTTATAAATCAAAACTATGATCATTCTTCCCAGCTATACCAGTCCTTGGTATATTATCCTCAAGAATTTAAGTCATCATACTACAGTGATACATGCATACCCATGTTCCTAGCGGCACAACTAACAATAGCCAAACTATGGAACCAGCCAGCGGATGAATGGATAAAGTAAGTGTGATAAATATGTACAGTGGAGTTTTACTCAGCCATAAAGGAAAATGAAATTATGTCATTTGCAGGAAAATGAATGGAACTAGACCATTCGTTAAGTAAAATAAGCTAAACTCAGCTGCTCAATGGTCATATGTTTTCTCTCATATATGGAAGCTGGAGAGGAAAAAGGAAAAGGTGGAGGGGGTGAGGGGAATCTCGTGAAAATCAAAAGATGATAAGTGGAATAGAGGAAAAGGACCACAGGGTAAGTGGGGGGAGATGCTGGGGAGTGATACTGGCCAAATTGTATTGTTATATTGTGTGCATGTGCATACGAACACGTAACAACAAATCCCACCATTACATACATACATCTATACAACTATAATGCACTGATAAAAAAGTATGGAAAAAATTTAAAAATTTAAAAAAGAAAAATATATAAATATTTGTACCAACAAACAAACAATGGTCATTTTTAAGTTCCTGCTTAAAACTTCTCAAAGGTTCGAAATTCCCAGAGGACTTGCTAGTTGTTGCGTCCAGGGAAGAAGCAAGCTTGTGTTTCTGTTACAATGCATATCATGCAGTCCCTAAGTTATTTACATGCCTTTGTGCTCCATGAAATTGTTGTGTTTTCAAAAACAGGATTCTGGCAAACAGCAGGTATTCAAGACACATTTGCTGAAAGAGCACACGGATGACTCATTCATCCTTGTTTTCCTAAAATTTGGCACAGGGCTCAAAATGTTTAAAGGATGAATTCTCTAGGCAGTAGGGAATAATGGAGCCCAACTCCCTGGCATAGTATTTGAAGCTGCTTGTGACCTGCTGCTTCTCTCTGCCCATCACACCTCAAGCTCCAGAAATAAACTAGGCCATCTCAACCTCCTTGTCTAATTCCATCTCCTCTGAAATGGTTTACCTCTCTGCTCTCTGGCAAATTCCATATCAACAGCCACCTCCCTGCATGCAGGTTTCTTCTAACATCCCCCACTCGGGGAGACTTACCCTCTCCTCCATGTCACTACCTGACTTTGTGTATGCCTTGCAATTTCATAAACGCTTTTATTCTCCATTGTAACTGTTCACACATCTGTCCCCTTCTTTACACTGTGGCCCCTTGGGAGCAGGATTTTGTTTTTGTATCCCTAGTCACTATTTCAAAGCCTGACATAATGGAAATGTTCCATAAATATTTACAAAATAAGTGAATGACTGTTGCAAACCTAAGTAGGTATGAGCGATTCACAGGTAAGCATGCATTTTCTTTTGGTTACTTCAATGAGGAATGAGATGAAATATCTTTGTTTCAAGCCAGCTGTTTGTCTTTTGCATTCTGTTACCACTCTACACCTGATAAGGCAAGAGTTACAGAGGTGGAAAAGGGCAAGTGGTATTTAGCTTTGACCTTTCTCTTGTGGGTCCTTTGAGTCTTCAATTTCAAAGACACTGCTGGGTCGTGCATAATGGATTATCCTTTGTTGCTGTTTGTATTTGCTTGTCTCAAAGTGATCAACAGTAAGTGCATTTTGGATAAACAGCACAAGCTAGGAGAGGATCCTACCATCTTGCAAAACATTTTGTGGATTTCCCATCATTAGAAATAACAACCCCACCTCATTTCTGTTGCTTCCATTATCACAATATTAAAGGGAGAGTGGAAGGGAACCCAAATTATTTTTCATGAAAAAGACTGAGAATCTAATTATAGGTGTGATTACTACACACCCTCCACAAGGGCTAACACAGAAAGACCAACAGTGTCAAGTGTTGTCGAGAGGGTTGACAACCCAAAGTCTCCTTCAGAGCTGGTGGGGGTGGAGTACTTTGGAGAACTATGTGGCAGTATCTACCGAGGCTGAACCTGTGACCCACCAATTCTGCTGTTAAGCACAGACCAGAAAAGATGGTCACTGAAATTCTCCGAGCCTTACTTTCCTGACTGGTGAACAGTAGAATTCAGATTTGAAAATTTTGACAACCCATAATTGTTTGAAAAGGAGTTTAGGCCCAATATGTTGTGTACTATCTCTTCAAAATCCTTTCATTCCTCTTTTAAAGTTTAATTTTCATTTAAATGGTAATGCTGAATGATTTTCCAAAGTGTGGAAATAGGATTATTACTAAGATCTATTTTTACACACAAATCAAAACATAACTAGATATGAAGATCTAAAGGACAAAGGCAACATTTCCACTGTCTTTGCTCATGATTTAAAAAATCTTTTTCTAGTGCTCACTTAAATACCCTATTTGTTATTAAGTTTCAGATAATATGTCAAAACACAATGGGAACATTAGCCAATAACTGTCCACATTTAATGAGTGTGGAGTCTTGATTGGAAATCATAAGGATCCGATTAGAAAGCTGTTTGCCTGCCTTTATCTTTTGGGATGGTTTTGTTTTGGCCTCAAATAAAACTGCCTTACGTCACTTTGGTTGCAATTTCATGGACAGAACCATAAAAGTGAATGGCAAAATGAATCAAATATTTTGAAGACAAATCTGAATCATGTAATCTTACAGTGAGAAAAGTGTTATATTTTTACATGATAAAGTTAATGTAATGATAGGGGAATGATTTGCCTGAGGCAATGGACCTGGGTCAAGAACCCAAGTCTACAGACTCCCAGTCAGGTTTCTTTCTCCTCACAAATAAGTGAAGCAGGAGCTTGACACAGTGTTGATGGAGCATTACTCTCCACAGGGTTTGACCCGGCTATCCTTTTAATAAAAGAATTCTGCCTTCCAAGCGAAGAGCTCTGCCTACGTTGCATTTAAAAGATCTGTTTATGAACACAATTGGTGAGAAAATATGCTACAGATAAACAAAAATTACACTGCCTGAAAATCTCAATTAAGTAGTTTGAGATGTTGGAGGAGGGGATGGTAGGGGAGGGTACCTGTGAGTCATAAACTGCTGGAAAACGCAATGAGATGGATTCTTAACAACTGTTGCCTTCGTGGCTTATTAATTCGGAAAATGCCAACTCTCACTTTTTCATTGTAAGGTAATAATAGTAGGCTGCTGAACAAAGATCAGAAAATCCAAAACAGCAGCTAACCAAAGGGTGGTATTTATATATGACTCAGATTGGCATAAATGTGAACCTGGCTATGTTGAGGCCCCAAGGTGTTGAAACACAGGGTTAAAAGATGTCAGTGAGCAAAAGACTTAAGAAGAACCCACAAGCTCTGATCAAGCAACTTATTTTCTCCCCCAAACTTTTATAACTAAAGCCTCTCGCACTAAAGGTACCACAGTGAGCTGCAGGTATTTGCTGTGCTTCTCTGTGCTGCGGTCTTTTGATGAGATCCTTAAATGTCGAAAAGAACACACTTTAACAGTTATCAGTAGGGAATGATGTGCCCATGTGTGAACTCTTGTTTTTCATCTCCAGCCTGCTCCACGTTAAAGCAAACAGCTGCACAGACACTGCAGCTGGTTTGACTTGTGATTCTGATAGTGTCTTTTTAAACCAGAATCTGTGGACTCAGCAAAAACCCATGAATTCTGAGCACCTGAGCTTCTGAAAAACTGGGACTTGGAATGACAGTTTAGTTCTGGAAGTACATTTATTTTTTGCCTAAGTATCCTGTCCAAATGATATTTACAGACCAGGGTCCATGGCAATACCATAGATCTAAGAATTAAAAGTTCACTATTTGCTTTTCAGACTGGCCAGATAGCAGATGAACTCTGCTTTTCCTGAGGAGGCTGGTGCATCATGTTCCAGAGAGAGGAAGAGTCTGGCCTGGGACCAGAAACAAACAACACTTGAGTTTCCTAGAGCATTTATTCTCTGTCCTATGAGATGCTAGGACCCATCTGAAAGAATGATGAAAGAAAAATGAATAAGGCAGGACCAAGAACTAATACTTCATATTCCTACTGATCAGAAGGTAGAAAAGGTGCATTCTTTCTCTTGATTTAATCATTTAATGAGAAGTTGGCCGCAGAGAGCAGAACATATAATTGTAACAGAATTGAAAACTATCATTTACTTTGCAACCCCCAAAGTCACCCCATCCCACTTCCTCAGTGCCAGACATCCTACCGATAAATATATGTATACATGTCTGTGTGTCTCTCTGTAATTCATTTAATTTCCATGACAACCCACAACAGACATCTACTCTATAAACACAGTGCTGCGGACCAAAGAGGTTACCCAAGTTGCCTAATGTCACAGAGTTAGAATCAGTTGGGTTGGATCGGAATCCAGGTTTGTGACTCGAAGGCTTACAGTGGCTACACATGGCCTTGATTCAGGTGGAATGAATTGGCCCAACTCCAAGCAACAAATATTGCAGCACACAAACCAGTGAATTGGCAGCAAAGTTAAAGTCAATCTAGAAGGCAGCTGTGAGCTCTTGGGAGCTTCAGGCAAGGAAGTCCTTGAAGGAGCCTAGCAATGTCATATCTGGGGTCCACATAAGGAAAACAAAAACATTAAAGGAGGAAAACATACAGCATCACCAAAGTCTGCCTGGCGGCCATGAGGAGAGCTACACTTATGGTCTAGGCCTACAGCGGAGGAGTTCCTCTCTGTCCACAGAAGTTCAGTTCTACCTATACAAGTTCTGAACACTCCAGTTGAAAAGAGTAAGATTGCACAATATATTTGAGCTTCACAGCACTTCCTATTTGGTTCAATGCCTTTATAAAACTTGGGAAAGGAAAAAAAAAAAAAATTGGCTGAAGCATGAACATTATCCCAGAGTGCTGGTATTTTTCCATTGCAGGGACAAGCCAGCAAAATCAATCATCACTGGTGCCAACAATTTTTTTTTTTTATAGAAAAATTTAAACCTGATATATTCAAAAACAAAATGCAACTAGTCACCGGGCTCTTGCTATGCGTCAAGTCTCAGCACAGATGCTGAGGATTAGGTTCATCACTACGAACAATGTCCAGAATCCCTGCCCTCACAGGTGTCAAGGCTAGTAGCTGGGATGTAGCTCAGTGGTAGAGCATTTGCCTAGCTTGTGCAAACCCCTGGGTTCAATTCCTAGCACTGGGGGTGGGGGGGGGGGTGGGGAGAGACTTAGTAAATCATTCTGGAAACCTTTTTTAGCAGTACTGGGATTAAACTCAGAGGCAAATACTCTACCATTGAGCTACATCCCCAGCCCTGGAAGCCTCTTTATTTAAAAGCCTTAAAAGTGTATATTTTAGATGAAATGACTATGTCCATTATCTAGTTGTGACTGAAACTGGAAGCGAGGCCTATGCTTTTTTGGCTATAAAAATCCATCTGCGAACCTAAGTTTTGTAATTCCTTATACCTGCTTTTAAGAATTTGTTTTGCTGAGTTTTTAATAACACTGTGAACAGAAAGAACGTTGCTAAGAGTAACTAACAAAAACGATCTAAGTTCCTCAAGGAGGACAACAGACTCCTATCATGCTGCTATCCACCCACAGCTAGCAACCAACATTCAACAAACACTTGCTAACAAACAAAACCACCTCAAATGCTTCCTCTTGTTGTGAAAACGCAGCCCTATTTTGGATGCCTCACATTTTGGTTGTGAATGCAGCTGGAAGTCCTCAAAAACAAACACAGGGGGCTGGGGAGATAGCTCAGCTGGTAGAGTGCTTGCCTCGCAAGCACAAGGCCCTGAGTTTGATCCCCAGTACCGCAAACAAAACAAACAAACAAAAAAAAACAACAAAAAGACAAAAACAAACACTGGTTGCAACTGCACTCTGCAGAGGGACTGAGTTTTAGGGCCCCTCGCTATAGTTGAAGATCTTCATTACACAGATGAGAAAAGTTAGGAGGCAGTGGTAGCTTATGGGCGCAGACCTGGGACAGGGACATGTCCTTAAACCTGGGCCATGTGCCTCCTCCATACTCCCTTTTCTCCTGCATCTCTGCTCCATCTTTTCCCTCTTCAAACAGGACACAGTTGACTTCATTTTAGCTGTATGCTAATTTTCCTTGGAACTTGATTTAAGTTTGGCATCTACTAGGTAACAGAGTTCTTTTAATTGACTGAGCCTTTAAAAATTGTGATGTGGTGTAAATACATAGTAAACCTCCTTTACAAGTGAAGGCAGCAAACAATAGGGAACTCCATTTACAAGATAATGAATGTAGAAAATCTGGTCCCAAGGTCAGATAATTGACCCCAATCAGAAAATGCAGTGTACCACATACCGGCCTTCCGTGAATGCTTTCGTAATAGAGGAGTGCCTTTTGCAGAGCCACTTTCTCATTAGCAATCTGGTCTTTGGTCATATCCTGAAGAAACACAGGGATAAGAAATGAAAAGGGGGAAACACTTGTGAATATTCCAACTGCTTTATTTAAACAAGCCTCCTAAAGGAAGGTTAAAAAGAATCCTCGTCCAATAGTTCTCCCTGGCTCTGTCCAAAAGCTGATTTAGGAATGAGCTAATCGTGACCTCTTGCCAGCAACACGGACAGCACAACAGACCCATCATTAACTACCTGGGGCTCCCATGTGGCAGCAAAGGCACGGTGAGTACTGAGGACAGCGGGAATGTGAGGCACGTGGGGCGTACTGAATGACTCATGCAGTGACTCCAGTGGGTTGCACAGTTCTGAAGGTTTGTCTAAAATCCTTCCACCTCAGAGAATCATAAACTGAATCATTAACTTCAATAGGTTCATTCTGAAATATACCTGACGGAGTTGTCTGCTTTCAATCTGTAGTCAAAAACCAAAGTACCCATAGGTGCAGCACTGCAGCTGTCTCATCTGCCTCCCTAGACATGTGGAAGGTTTATGGAGCACCACCCTCCAGCGGGATTCATGTGACACCCTGCATCTCTACCAAGCTGGCAGCAATGCCTTAGCATCGGCAGTTTGCTCCGGGGCCTCCACACCTTAATGTCCTCAGGGCGACTGGTTTCTGCCCTCTTCTCCTGGAGCTTCCTCTGGATAGACTCCAGGGTGGCTTCAACGCTGGGCTTGATAGCTTTATCTACCAGCTCCTGTTTCTTCTCCTCTTCTTTTTCAAGCTGGGAACCAAAACTCTTAGGGAGTGTGTTGCTTCGCTGCCGCACCCTGGGTGATATGTCCTCTTCAGATATCTTTAGTTTTGACTCTGGGTGAGAAGATTTGGGGAGAGATGAGAACTGAGTCTTGCTGAACCAAAATTGTTTTTCTGTGATGTCAATAACTGCTTAGCTACAGCTTCCCCACCCCCAATGGAGTATCTAATTATAATATCACTGAAAATCCCTGAGTCATTATGTAAAACCTGAAATAATGATAATGTCTTCCTGGATTAACCGGAATATTTCCTAAACCCTAATTCCTGAGAAAGCTTTAGCTCTGTAACACCCAAGCTTTAGCTACACTAGCCTATTAGCTGTTCTCAGAGTGGGGCAGATGCTTTCCCAGACCTGTTCAACTGCTGGCCACTTGACTTGAATGCCTCATTTTGAAATCATTTCACTTTGCCCTGTAGTTGTTTATATGACTGTCTCCTAAATGACAGCAAGCTCTTGGAGGGAAAGGGGCCAAACCCTTTGTAGAGTTATTTCTGTGTCTACAACGCTTTTCCTAACACCATAGCAAATGAAGTCTCGGATTAAACAGGTGCTTAAGAAGTATTGACTTGAAACTATTGTCCTTCTATTAGTGATTAGGGGAAATGAAGAAACGCTACAGAATGCTGGTTTGGTTGCCCTGTGATTGAGGTCATGGGAGGACATGGAAGTGACCCTGAAGAACTGGGAGCACTGGGGAATGTTTTGGGACCTGGGTATACCTCGGCAGTGGCACTTATGTGAGCAGAGATGATGGATTTGGCCCCAGCTTCTTGCATAGAAGCTATGCCATAGGTCCAGAACTTCACCTACCTTTAAGTTGCTTTCGGAATTTGGCAAGGTCATTTGTCCACTTCAGAACCTCTGGATTGGCTGCCTTGTCACTGTGGGAAGGCTGTGAAAAGGAAGTCCAGAGTCAATGATTCAGAACTGGGGCAGGGAAAAAGCTGCCAAATTTGATGATCTTTCTTTTTAAATAAGAAGGCAAAGTTGAGTGTCACAGAATAAGAAATTAACCGTGATTCATCAGAGCAAATTCACAAGTGTAATTCCATCCTCTTTCTAGCTGGTTAATTTTGATGCTTTCAATTCCTTAGGGGTTAAAAAGCTGGATCATTATAATCAGGAATGCATGTGGTGTATGACCCCTTTTCTGTCATTTGTAGGGCTCAACTTGTAAGGAGCAGAAAACAGAGGAGTCTGATGTTTGCATCGCAGCTACCATGAGAAATGCATTTGTGTCACTTGTAGGAAGCGCTAAGGAGAGAGTGGAGAGTACCATGAACTCAGTACGAATGAAATTTCAGAAAATAATCTTGAATTAAATTTTAGCCAAATAGAATATTTCATTCAATGCTTTTCCCCATTCCTGCTCACTGGCAAATTTACAAGTAGACTTATGCTCATGCAAGAAAAATGGTGACACCTGATGACCAGAGCTTAAACACTGTTCAGTGTTTATTGTCCTTTTAAGATTCCCTAAGAATTAACTTCATCACTTCTCAGGGAGAAGCAGGGGCAGAGGACCCTGTGGAGCACTTACTCTGTACTTCCTCTCTTCTTCAAATCTGTCTTCGAACTTTCGGATCTTCTTTTTCAGGCTCTGAATCCTTCTTGTGAGCTGGGCAGGTGTCAGGTCCTCTTGCTCATCGTCATAGGACCCCAGGGAGGAGCTTCGCCTCCTGTGAGAGGCAAGACTTGGGTCAATTCCCCCAGCAGCCGCTGACTGCAGGAGGGGCCTTGAAATGTGGGGTGCTCTGTGGCACAGAAGAGCAGAATCAAGACAGCCCTGATTCATTCTATGACTGGGCTCTGCATGTCCCACCTATTACATGGGTCTTTCTCTCACATTTATGATTAGTAAAGATAGAGTGAAATGTTTTCTGCAGGCCTAAAAGTTAAATTTGATAGAGCTTTGAAGAGGAAGTGCTAATGGAAATTGAACGTGTGATATTGCAGTTGGGTCACAGTGCAACTGGGAAACTACTAGATAGCCTGTGGACAGGGGTAGAGAACTTCTGATATGTTCCTCCATAGTCTCACAGCTTAATGTTTTGGGGTACTGGGTATGGAACCCAGGGACACTTAGCCACCGAGCTATAGCCCTTTTGTAATTTTTTATTATGAGATGGATCTCATTAAGTTGCTAAGGCTGGCCTTAAACTTGTGATCCTCTTGCCTCTGCCTTCCAGGTTGCTGGGATTACAGGCATACACCACTATGCCTGGCTCACAGCTGAATTTTAAACAACTTGCTAGCCATCGCCACCATCCTTATCTTTTTTAATATAGTGGGATGATGCATCTGCTTATCAGCAACACAGAAAAACCTACCTCATGAAAGAATGGGAATTCGGGGGAGAAGGAGGCACTTCTGTGTCATCCAGGTATTGTCTACTCTGCCCATAAGCATAGAACCGAGGAGAAAGCATGGGATCACTGTCCTCATCCAGAAGCTGGCGAATTAGGCGCCCAGCCTGAGGGGAGAGACGAGCTTCGTCGGAATCCACATTCTCCCGCTGCCAAGATGAGAAAGTAGGAATGGGCTCTGAAAAATAATAATTGTGAGAGGTTAACAGTGTTCTTAAAAGCGTGGTTCTTTCCCAAGTTTCCTGAGGATTTTAAGAAGCTGCCCACTGAATGGGTTCTCGTTTTAGATCTAAGGTCCAGACTAGGACACTATATCCAACCCAAATCACCACTGTATTTGACAGCCATCATATAAATTTTATCTCTGTTCTCACTTGCTTTCATAAAGAGTTTGCTAGGGAGACCCTGAGGAGCAGACTTGAAGAAGCAGAGCTGATGGGTATTCCACAGTTTCCCTAGCAGGGCAGCCATGCCCACTTTTCCAGGGGAGGACGTTACAGACAACAAGGAAGCATGTCAGGGAGGAAGGCGTTTAGCACCATGGGTTGTGTCCTTCATTAGTTTGTAAGAGCCTACTTAAGGAGGGGTTGACGGCTTCCATTTAGGTCATTTGGCAAACTGTTTTGTGTGCTTCTGCTTAGTGTGTGGGATTAGCACAATGTGCTGTGTGCTTTGCAGTTGGAATTTAGGAGCTGCTCAAGACTAGGGAGAGGGAGAAGCGTAGGTAAATTAAGCAAAAGAGAAAAAAGAATGCCTCACCGAGAACAAGTTATTTTTGAACATTCTCTAAGAAAAAAACCAGACTCAGCACAAAATCTTGAGTTTGGGGGAGGTGAGGGAGGTATTTAGTTCCATTTAATGTAAGACCCACCTCAATATATTTTTTTCCTTATCAAAAAATCATATCTAAAATAATTTAAAGATAGATTTTTGATGATCCACAGTATTTCATTTGTAATACTCTGCATTAAAAAGACAGTTATGCTTTAAATTCACTTGTGGATTAGTGATTCACTTAAAACTGAAATTTGCCCAGGATCTTAAAATCTGGATACCTAGAGTTTGAGTCATGGAACAGTTAGTAGCTCCTTCAGCCATGAAACTGTACAATGTCCAAAACTGTCTTTAGTTCATATTCACCTTTTTATCTAGAACATTAAAGCTGGTGTAACTTCGTTCATAATCCAGTCTCATGATTCTCTCACCCCTGCTGCACGTTAGAGTCACACGGAAAAACTTAAGTAACCACCCACATGTGGGTCCTCATACCACCCAACCAAATACAATAGACAGACACAATGCCCAATCAAACAGGACTAAGTGGCTGAAAGACAGGCATATACATACGTAAAAGCTGTTCAAGTGGTGCTAATGTGTGTCAGACTGGAGAACCCCTGATCCAACCCAGCAGATTACAGAAACTAAAAACCAAAGAAATTTAGAACAAACACTTAACCAACAAGAGTTGGGTTCAGAAACTAAGGCTCCTGACTTCCACATCAGTGTCTTCATTTTGATTGCTCCAATGCCTCAATTACAATGTTGATTGCCTGAAGTGTTTGAAGACTTGACAATGTAATAAGGAAAAAAAGTACGTGAGTTTAAAAAAACAAAAACCTCATATGGAATGAGGTCCACAGATTCTCCAAATTTAAAGGGACCCAAGTTATCTGTGAACACAATATTTCAAAAAATGAAAGCAGTGTTGAAGACAGATGATCTTTACCTACTGAGACTTCCAAAATGGAGGAGAATATGTTTGTGGATGCACTTGGCTGAGGCTGGAGACATTGGGAGGATGCTATATCATTTGTATTATCAGGCTGTTTCTGCTGAGTAGCAGGGCTCAGATATGAGCAGCCGGCTCAGATCTGCCGACATGGAGGGATGAAAAAATGGACTGGAGGTGAGGTATTGGAAAATAATACAGAGAAAAATAAGAATTTTGTGTCAAGTTGCAGAATATGAAGTTGTTAAACTGACCAGATTGCATCTTCTATTATATAAGACAGCAGTAATTTTAAGTACTAAAATCAACAGAGCCAGGAGGAGAAAGGGTTAAGATGGCTTTAACAGCAGTGCATCCAGCAATAACCTACCTTACCACAGAGTGGCAAGGGAGCAAAACAACTGGGGGAAGGGCAAGAAGTCCTTTGGCTTTGGCAAAACAAAGTCTGATGTTGATATTGGCATATGGTTATGCTGTTAGTTTATTTAGTTTATTTCTACTCATGGGAAAAAATAAAAACAGTTTGAAAAGTATTACCTTAGAGCCTAAAGTCCTCTAATTTGTCTGAATCTAGCAGAATTTCTCTTTTAAAATGTTACCACTCATTTTTAAAGTTTTAAACCATATGGTTCCTGGGTACAAATCATTTTGCAAAAAGAGTGCCCATTAACCAAACATGTCTCTAATAAAATATAAATTGTGATCTTGAATTCACTATGAAGTATTAATCATAGAATTGAATCATGACTGATGCTCGGTGGTAAACACAGAACCATCTACCCATTCTTGTTTGTTAACACAGCTTTATTTTGTTGCTCTATGCTCAACCAATCACTTCAATGATGAATAAATATGCCCTTTTCCCACTGTCACCAGTGGTACAGAGGAAATACACAGTCGAAGAAATTTCAGCCCAATGTGTTTAAAGCATATAGGAGCAAATGAATCCTTTAAGCATTGTGAATTTCAACTTTAAAAAAATAGAAATATTTCATCATTAATCATTAGTCTGCATATAGAGAAGTGAAAAGTCTCACCTATACAGTATTAAGTTCTTTTATGATTTCTTTTTCTCCCTTTTCTGTTTTCCTATACAGTCTTATAATTTAAGGATCCTATTCAAGAAAGTTGTGAAATAACTAGTAATACATAGTTCACTATAACTAAAGAATCAACAAAAACAACTATTTCTATATTTTAGTTTGAAATGATCTAAGAACCCAGAGGCATTTCAAGTGTTGATAATTGGTACTAATTGGAAAAACAAGCATAAGTGGTACATAAAATGTCAAATTGCATCACCTGTCTGGAAAACCAGTTTTGAGGATGTATTCACTGACCATTCTCAATGACTATTTTGAGAAATATTTTCTATTTTTAACCAGTAACTCTAGAGCAATGAAATAGACAAGAATATTTCAAGGAAATTATTCAAAGGAAAACCAGAAAAGATTTGAGACTTCCAATTGGATTTTCATCCGAAAGCCCTACTTAAAATAAGTGCATTTTCATATTGAGACCAGAATTCCTTGGATATAGTGATTTGATTTTGCATTTAGTCATGGGTTCCGTCAAAATGAACTCTGCACATAATTATGACATATTTCTCTATTAAAAAATTAATCCATCTACCTCAGCTGACATCATAATCAGGTCAGAAATAATGGAGACAAAAGTTATATTCCTGTTACATAAGTAATAAAGAATATGTCCTGGGGAGTTTCAATATTGATAATATAGTACACATGGAAATTAAGGAAATTCATGGTAGGAGGAATGAACACCCCTGTATGATGCTAATGTGTTCATTGGGTCACAGCTACTCTTTGCTTAGCTGGATGGGTCCATTTACTTACAAAAGAAACAGGCTATTGAGATGATTTATTTCTAAGAAATCTGCACAGAATTAAGGGAGCTGATGTTTTCCACATTTCATTTTCAACTATGTTTTTTAGAGCCATTACTGCTTGGCATGATGTCATAACTGTCTTTTTTCTCAGCTGTGCTAGGAGGAACCTGCATATTCCAGACACAAAGAGATGTAGGCCCTACTGGGGAAGCTTTTTACTGGGGGAAGACTTTTGTAAAATTTTCCTTGGTGTTCCAAAATTCAATCTTAGAACAATGGTAGTCCTATTAAATTATTCAAATAGTCTTGCAAACTACGAGATTTAAAAGAAACTTTAGCAGGGGGTTTATCATCACATATTTAATTCTTAAATTTCATGTATTTGCTTTGCCCCATCTGCAAAATTAGTAAGCTGTTCTTCAAAAGATCCACTGAAATCATTACTGAATGTTTGGAACAGATAGGGCTGAGGACTTGACCTGATGAGCATATCCCCTTTAGAGTTGACTTTGATCCATGTATCTGTACATTTACATTCCGTTGTTCACTGTCTTATGTCCCATGCACATCTCTAACACAGGCCCAGCTGGAATCTTTTCAAATGCAGCATTTCCCAATCCAGACTCCAGCAACACCATCAAAGAAAGGCGGGTGGAGTGATATTGTTAGTCCTTAGCAAATCCATGGAGGATCTAATACTAGATTGCTTCTGTGGTCAGAGCCATCCATGGTCATTGGGTGGAATTGGACTTTGGTTTCAAAGAAAGCAAACTTAAGCTGATTTTTTCCCCCTCAAACTCTCCTTAAAGATATTTATGGAAGATAGTAACAATTAACATTCACATAGCACCTACACCATGCTGAGCACTTTGCATATTTTAGCTCATATAATTCTTGCAACAAATTTACTAAATAGATGCTACTATATCTATTTTTAGTTAGTATCTGCTGTTGTTACCTAAAGATTAGAAATTAAGGCAAAGTGGAGACAGGTTTGATAAGTTGTCCACAGAGTTGGTTAAGTGGCAGAATCAGGATTTGAATCCAGGAGTCTGGCTTGTACCACCTGATCTACTGTCTGTCATGACACCTGACTGGTATGCTTAGAAAGAGGCATCAGGTAAAGATCAGGAGACTATTACTTTGAATCCTCCTTTTGCCTGTTTGGGGTCAGTTTTCTTACTTGTATGATGGGAGGGTTCACTTGGGAAATCTTTTAAAATCCTTTGTTTCTCCATTTTTTTTTTTTTTTTTTAAGAGAATTTCCTTTCTAAAGTTATTGTCTATAAGCAGTAAATTACTAGTAAGATATACATAGTGTTTCATGTCCTTTTATAATTACCTTATAAACTTAATTTTGCCAGGACAAATTCAATGGAATAACCGAGTTTACCTGAGTACTTTCACAAATGTTACCCCAAATCAACAGCTCCAAGAACTGGGGGACTTGTGGGGCTGTGGCTGTGGCTCAGTGGTAGAGAGCTCACCTAGCATGTATGAGGCACTGGGTTCGATCCTCAGCAATACATAAAAATAAAATAAAGGTATTGTGTCCCCCCACAATTAAAAAATACATTTTTTAAAAAAGAACTGGTTGCTTGGGAACAGTCTAACTATGCAACTCTGGGGTCTTTCAATAATACAGAACAGTACATTTGATTTATATACTCATTTAACTTTGAAGAGTAGAAACCCTAAAAATAATACTAATGATGTCAGTCATGTAGACAGATCAAATAATGTGCCCCCAAACATAGCTACATATATAGAAAAAAAATATAAAGCATGGTATGTGCCAAAAAGTAGCATTAGACTCATCCTACGTTCACTTTGTCAGGGTCGCACTCTCCATAGCCTATGGGATGCACATTCCTCTTTTTGCTTCTGTGATACTAAGCCTCAGAAACCAGACAGCATAATTTTCATTTGGAAGCACACAATACAGAGCTCCCGCTTCCCACACCAGAAGGCTGCTCACTAAGTACTGCCTCTCAGAGAGTCCCCAATTCACATCTTATGAGAGGATTAATATAGTGTGGGGACAGGGAACAAGCAAGCAAACCCAAAGGAGGGGTGACTCCACACAGTGGCTTTAGGAAGGTCAAGGATGGAGGCTTACAGATGGACATTGGTTCATGTGTTTTGGGTAACTAATACTTCCACTGATATAGTTTCTTGCATTGATTTCACATGTACAGCTTAAATTGGTGTAAAATTCCATGCTTACTGGGAAGTCACCATTTATTTCTTATTGAAGCTATAAAAAGGTGATAGTTTAGCAATGAAATTTATTGTTCTCATTTTATCTACCTTTATGCAGAAATCCCATTATTCCAACTATACTTATGGCTATGTCCCTATCATAATGCAACTTGGAAAGTTGGAATAAATATATAATTTTAAAAAGTTCACTTAGAGTAGAAACCAAATGATCAAAATGGTCTTAAAATAAATCCATGTGGTTTTTAAGATATGCAAATTCAACAATAAATGTAGTAACTGGCAAAAAAAAAGTCATAGAAAGGTATTTTATAAATTACATGGATAACACTTCATATTCCTAAGCCCATTTGGAATGGAATGTAATTTTTTCCCCAATAACCTTTCTAAAAATTCTATCTAGAATTTCAAAATAAAATGTTGGTTCCTTTACATTATTATTATTATTTACCTGAAGAAAATTTCTTTACATTAAGAAAAGTTTTAAGAACACTATAAATTGCCTTTCAACCGCTCTAGAATTTTTGGCTTTACTTTAGCCCTTTTAAGTGTGCTAGAGATTTATCATCTCTCAAGATAACAATAATCAAACTGAGTGCATTTCAGGAGGAGGAGTAGTGGGGAAAGGTGACTGATTTTGATTTCATCTCTCGAGTCCTGGTTTTTATCTAGAGCTTCATATCAGACCATATCCCTAAAACCCAAACAGTCTTGATTTTGATTATTGCTTTTTCTTTTATTCAGGCAACAGTGACTACCATGAGACTCTTGGGGGTGGGGGAAGAGCAGGTTGCTTTCAATGCATGAATTAAAAACGTGATTATTTCAAAGTACACAAAAATGAAACAAAAACAAACCAGTACCCAGAAATATACTATCACTGAAAAACAAAACAAAACAACCACACATCTTTTTTTTTCCCCAGAGTATATTGTGAAAGAGTGGACAAAATCTCAGATTGACTGCCTAATTATATGGCAAGAACTAGAACAGGTTTCTTAGATTACAGGAAGGAGAACTAGAATAAAAATAGTCTGCCTGTTCTCAGTACAGCCCTGGCTGCCAGGAGCATAACTGGGCTCCTTTTGTTCACCTGTGGTCTTTTCCATCACCTTTTGATCCTGCGTCTCAGGTCAAAAGCAGTAGTTCCTGCTGATGTACATCTCCGTACATAAGCAGTCCTACTTGGTAAAAAAGGAGGAGAGGGTAGGGAATGAAAAGGAGGAAAGCTGGGTGCCGAAAAGGACTGATTTTCACAGTTGCGGTTCTCTGCTAAGTCATGCCTCTGCTGGAACCAGCAGCATGATCCTCCCTGGTCCTTGCCTTCCCACACAGAGTACAGGGGCGGATTGGCATGTATTTTAGACATACACCGATACATGTTTAGATGCAGACACAGGGATCATGAAAGAATAAGCAGCTTGAGGAAAACGCTGCAGTGTCCTCCTTGTAATGCAATTTCGACCAGTCTACCCTTGTCTTCCTCAAAGTGTATTTCTATTGTTTTCACCAAAAGTCTCCAAAAAAACCAACCTAAAATACTGTGTTACAGGGTTTCAGTAACGAGCACTTTTATTTAGTGTTCTCTTTGATAAGCAAATCCAAGTTTGTTAACTGCAGTTGGAAAAAAAAATAGTGGATCCCTAAAAACAGAAGCAAAGCGAAGCAAAATAGCTTTCTTGAAAACCAGGAAGATTTAATGATAGTGGTAGCTGGCTGGAAAGTAGTCGTGGGAAGATGGGGTATACTCAAAGAAATCCAAAATGCACACTGCTGGTACTACTAGGAGGAAAAGACACATAACTACTCCTGGTGCGTTAAAAAAATAAAATGACTGCAAGGTGATCCTGTGATAAAGGGCAAGTACATTTTCTTTCTTAGATTGCAACTCCCCTTGGCAATGTTTAACCTGACACATTCCTATACCAGGTGAAGGATTTTCAGTCACTTAGAAATGCTGTTACTTCTGCATGCCGAGCACATAGGCACACACACACACACACACACACACACACACACACACACACACACGCCTCTCACATATGCTTATTTATATATGCTTTTGTGATGTTAAATCATCCAAGTGCGGATTATCACCTACCTTCCCAGCTCTTCTCATCACACAATGCTGTCAGGGCCAACGGGGGCACTTCAGAGACAAAGCTCTCCTGCTGGTCGTCAGCGTCTGGATTCCTCTGCTGTTTGGTATCAGGTATGCTGGGATGCTCCTGGATCTTCATTGTGGTGCCCTGCAATAACAGCACAATGTCCCCCAATAGGTACTGTTCACCAAAACCCCAAAATGTCTGTAGCAATTTCACTCCTGGATGAGACCTCCTGAGCCACAGCTGTTAACGCATGCAGCACGGAAATGACAATCAAAGCTTGATGCCCCCTGGATACTAGCTGGCCACTCTCATGCAAAAAGCAGCTGTCCATTTGCGCTCGCTCCTTTAACTTTTCTTCAGTGAGAGAAAGAAGATGATTTCCTCAGGCAGCTCGTCCTGATAACTGCAGGCAGCTGACAGTCTGGATGATTGCTGATTGGGGCCAGGAAGGAGGGAAAGGAGTTTGTGTTTCCTTAAAGGAGCATGGCTCTCCAGACTGTAAACAACAGCAAGCTGCGCTGTTGCTAAGGCGGGAGTAGCAACACGAGGTGCCTTTTGCACACAGACTTCTTTGCCCCTTAGTAAATAGTCCTGCAAGGGCAGGAGAGAGGCTGGGGACGTGGACACTCCCCTGCCGCCCACAGGCACAGATCAATTAAGTGGGGCTAGCTGCTTATTCCCAGATTTCCTGTGGCTGTTTTCTTGCAGAGTATGGGGAAGACAGACTATTTATGCAGGAGCCTGGTATTAAAGCATTGTTGCACAATTCGAACAGCACTGGAGTTTGGCATCTCAGCTCAGCTAGCAGTAAGGAATACGGACTTTGGAAATGAGCCAGAATTACACAGGGAGCGTGACTTTTTTTTTTTTTTTAAAGTAAAATGCCAAGAACTGGCAGTTCGGCGATGCATAATTTATACCTTACAAATATGCAACTGTCATTCGCTTTCCTCCTAGTCATCCACTTTGAATACTAAATACTCAGTTACAGTTGGTTTTGCTCATTGGCAGCATCTACACCAGACAACGACCCATCTGAGGGAAGGGAAAACTCTCCCCCAAAGGTTGATATTCAAGAGCAGTGGTTTTGTGTTTTAAAAAGGTAGCACTGAAGTTGATTGGGTTTCATTGAGATTTTCTTTTTACCTTGCTCTTCTGGCATAGTACAAACCAAGTCATTGTCATTGTTCCTGCTCTCATAAAACCATAAACAAATGTGTTAACAGAAGTGTCTACTCACAGATGTATTTTTCAAGTAGCACAGATCTGCACAAACTACTTTCTTTGGGAGCAAATGGAAATTTATTTTAGCAAATACCCTATCACTAGTTGAAAAAATGAAGAACATCTGGAAGTCATAAGTGAATTCATTAATGTAGGAGAAATGTTCTTATGCTTAAAATAAAACACTATTTAAGACTTGCAGCTACTTTTAGTAGCTATCCAACCCACTTTGAAATCATCAGGGGAATAGTGCTTTTACTATGATATTTCCATTAAATGATGCATAAGGACGGGTATTCTCTTCCCATTCTGGGATGAAATTAAACATCATCAACCAGGTCGTGATGAACTACTAAAGTAGATGGAAATGCCAAATAAATCTGGAGCTTTAAGACACTTACTGTGCTGTTTGCCTATTGAAACAAAACACATAATGCTTATATCACAAAAATTATTTGTCCCTTGAGCTGAATCCTAAATGGACCAGGGTTGAATGCTTGTATCGAGGGGTCAGCTTTTTAATAGTTAAGAGTCAGTCACCAGCTGTGTGTATGTGTGTCAGAGAGAGAGATAGGGAGGAGAGCGAATATGTATACAGTAAAGAAATGTCCACCAAGATTTATAAGGTTTATTATATTCAGAGGCATCAAAAAAAGGAAAGAATACTAAAAACACAATTTCACTTTTAAATATGGTGTTTTCTGCACATGGAGGACATACACCAAGTATTTAAACCGTCATGCCATGGGAAGAACGTGAGTACTGCTCATAGACACACCTGTGTTTGTAGCAAGGCTCTTGTTTTTGGTACCAGGATTGAACCCAGGAGCACCTAACCACTGAGCCACATCCCCAGTCTTTTCAGTTTTTATTTTGAGACAGGGTCTGGCTAGGTTGCTGAGGGTGGTTTTGAGATCCTCCCGTGTCAGCCCACGAGTCACTGGGATCACAGGTGTGAGAGGCTGTGCCCAGCTGCAGCAAGGCTCTATCAGTCTGTGCCCCGGTGGGGTTGCGGCCCCGCACTGAGCCTCCATTTCCTAGTCTTTCCAATGGCATTAATGATAGTAATCTTGCAAAATCTTTCACAAATGTGAGAGGAGGTAAGCAAGGTCTGGAGCACAAGACACATAAATGGAAGCCCTCAATCTTTCTGTCATCATGTGGCACCACAGGAAGATAAAAATTTCTAGCGAGGGGAGTGGGGAAGCACCTATCACTGACTGGAGGGGAAACTAGCACAACAAAGGATGTGGCCAAATTTTAAATGCATCATGAGAAATATGAGAGAGCAGAGCCACTAGTATTCTGCCAGGAATCAGCAGCAGCAGTTTTGCTTAGAGGCAGAGAGGTGTTGGTGGGCAGGGCTGTGGAGAAGGGCAGTCATACAGAAGGCAGGAGGAGGAAAGTGTGAAGACAGGCTTGAGGGTGTGCCTATGGGCCGCAGTGAGAGAAGAGGCTCAGGGTGGCCGGCCCTTGGGATGGGCAGGGGGATGGCAGAAGATGAGGGTGTCGGTTAAGCAGAGGCGGACTGATAAAGCTCTCACACACTGGGCTAAGCATTCCGTAACATTTTTCTTTTTTTTTTTGGTAGTGGGGTTGGACCCCAGGGTGCTTTACCACTCAGCTATATCCCCAGCTCTTTTTATTTTGAGACAGGGTCTCGCTCAGTAGCTGAGATTGGCCTCGAACATCTGAGGCCACCTGAGTCACTAGGCTGTAATGAGGCATCATTCTTTGCATGAACCTAGACTAAGTTGCATCAGCTCTTGGGCTTTCTAGCTGACTTCTGGCATCACAGTAGAGACATCCCTCCTCCATAGACTTATGCCAGCTTACACAGCCGTGAACACACTGGCATAGGGAGTGCTTTCCACTTTTGCGGAAGTACATGCACAACTTGCCTTGTCCTGCTGGGTTCTGATCCACCCCTAAGGTTGCTCTTTCACTTGCCTGAAACTTCTAGAAGCCCAGGTCTCAGTTTCTGGTCCTCCTTCCTGGTCACTGAACCTGCCAAGGTGTCCTAGACACTGGGCCACAGCGGGCAGCAGCTGGTTTCCTTGCACACGGAGCAGGGATGCTGCCGGTGGCGCTCATGGAGAAGCTGGGCAGGCTCTCAGCAGTGTACCAGGATAAACATCTCCTCCTTCAAAGGGTGTCCCTGCAGCACCTTGCCAGAGGGCTCGCGCTAAGTGCGCTTATCATAAGGACGGCAAATACTGTCTATTTGCTTATCTGTTTCTCCTACTAGATCATTAAGGTCAACATGTCCAGGGAAGTCTCAAATACCAAAATATTTGGGTCTCAACTTTTGTTGTTTACATGTCTAATATCTCAGTTAAATCAGAGGAAAATAAGTTTCATAATTTTCAACTCAGAGATGCTTAGGCTGTGATGTCACACAGCAAACCTTGGCAAACATGCTATCCCATATGAAAATACACTACATGTTTGTGTCTGCAGGTAAACTGAGGGTTTGACTCTGAGAGGAGACAACATGATAGGTAGAAAAGATTGAATTTTGGAGGTAGAGACCTGAATTAAAACATTAGCTAGTTTAAATACTTTTGAAGCTTTACTAGCTTCGAGACCTTCAGCGAGCCAACCTCTGTGAATGTTAGCTTTTTCTTTAATACAAGAACAACATTTCATAAGGTGGTTGTGAAGATTAAAAGAAAAGTCTGTATAGACAGAGGGTCCACAGTAACTCTAAAAGAAAAGCTATTTCCATTTCTACTCGCCTTCCCTTCCCTGTTCACTCATTGGCAAGTGCTTACTGAATACATACTATGTCCTTGGCACCAGAATTCCAGAGTGAACAGGCATGGGATTTAGTGAGAAAGAGAGACTTTGAATGTACAAGTGCTGGTGTCACACATGTTATAAAAGAAAAACAGGAGGGGCTGCGGCTATAGCTCAGTTGGTAGAGTGCTTGCTTTTGCATGCAGAAGGCCTGGGTTCAACACTGTGTGCTGGAGCACGAACGAGCAGCGCTCACCCTTACCTGGGGCCACTGGTGAACTTCACAGTCAGGTCAAGGAGACATTAACTTTGAGTTTAGCAGTCTAATCTTTGCCAAGACTTGTCCCTTTTTAGCTGGCCTGACTTTTCCTATCCCTAGACTTGACTGATCTTGCCATTTCCCTGGCTTCAAATAGGTCATGAATTTTTGTTCCAATTCTTCTCCCTTTCTGCCCAGGACAAGTGACCTCAAAGTCTACCAGAGCCAAGAATGGTGACTTTGAGAGTATGCTGGACAATGCAGTTTGCACAGGAAAAAACCCCCCACAGTTATTAACTGAAGAACCACAGGGAACCATAAACATTTATTGTTTGGCCTGACAATAAAGGAAAATGGACATAACAAAATTTCAAAATTCATGGGAACTGCAAAATGTCAATACCCTTTGGTAACTACTGATGAGGATGTTTCAGAAATCTGCCTTCTCAGGGCAAATATAAGCTTACACTTGAGATCTTGTGATGACTAATTTAATTCTGTCTGAACTGGAAAGCCTCCATTTCTCCCTTTCTCTCTTCACTTTCTCCTTTTTCTTTTCTTTTCTTTTTTTTTTTTTTAAGCAGGATAAGAAAAAGGGAAACAGTCTTTTGTTTATGATGAATGTCTCGTTTGTTATCAAGGGTATGCTTCTAAGCTCTCTTAAGCAGTGGGCTTAGAAAGCATAAAGAATGTAAAAATACCTTGAAGGAATTTAACACTTCATTGACCTTATAATTCTGACATAAAGTGATCTCGCTCAGATAATGTAATACCCTCCCATGTAGCTAATAATTCTTACTTGTTTTGCTTCCTTGACAAAGAGATTCATTGTAAGGTTATTAGTGAATATTCTGGATTTTATAAGAAGAGTATATTATTTTCATAATAAAAAAATAACATCAGAAGAAATTGAAGACTAAGGTATAAATTCCACTGTAAGCACAGCTCTGTATTTTTAGTGATGTCTTCTAGAATCTAGACAAGGCTCTTGATGCTTACAGCTGTGAAAGGGGTTCAAAAACAAAAGAATAAATACTCTAGACTCCATATGCCTAGGGCACTCTTTACTGTGCGATCTCATTTCATACGGCCCACATAGGACATTCTATTAAAACGTACCTGAAGAAGCTGTACTTTCATTTGGGGCATTCTGAAGAGACTCTAAAACTTTTAGAGAAAAAATTCAATCCAGCTCACCACATAAGAAGTAGAAATGGTCTAAGAAAGTTCTCCTGGAACTCTGTTCAATACCTAGCTGTCTTTCCCTTAAGAGGTGTGACCTATTTAATATGTTCTTACAGCCACTCCTGGCCCCCCTACATCCGCAGCCCTGTTCTTAACAATTCTTTTTATGGGGGATGTAAATAAATGGGTGACTCTCATTGACCAATGCCCATCTGAGATCTCAACAGACCTTCTTTGGGGACAGATTAGTTACCTAATTAAAAGAAATGAAAATGACAAGTAATAAATGACTAAGTGGGTGTTCACTTTCGACATATGCCTTCAAACATACTTTATGGATGCAAATTGATTATTTAAAAAGTAAAGTCATTGTTGTGCCTGCCTTGGAGAAGCAGACCCACAATGGGTCTGTCTGCTGCCTGCCCTGATTCTAATGGAAATTGGAAATACTGGTTTAATAAAAAAAAAAAAAAAAAAAAAAAGAAAGAAAATCAAAACCCCACTTTCCCTCAATAGCTGTCATTTACCCTGTCACCTTTGACGAATCTGAGAGTTGACAAGAAGACTTTTAAAGGACAATATTAATGAGAATGAGACCCATCTTAAGGGAAAATGAAACTGGAGAAATGATCATATCCGTTCATAGTGGGCATATAAATTCTGGTATCTCAATTCGATGCTGTAGGAGACGTGAAGCAAAATAAATAGTGGTTAAGCAGAATTCTAGGAAAGGGAATCAAAGTCTAGACCTAGTTTTCATCTCTGAAATTGAGGGATTACTGCTGTTTTACCAGAAAACCAGATAACATTTGGGTGGTCTAATAAATTTTAGGAAGTGCTACATCTACACACTGACACAACGGGAGAAATTTAATACCGGAAAACAGTTCTTCTCACAGTCTTTCATGAACAATAATAAAATACCTTTCAGTGAAAGAAAAACATGATGAAACGGTCCCAGTCCTGTGGAATGATGTCTATTTTTGCCTCCTTTGGTCCAGCACTGATGCGAAGATGACACGGAGAGCTCAGTCTAGATTTTTAACTCACCACCTCATTTTATCTCCTAACTGAAACTGTCCTGATGACAATGATTATTAATAGTGACTGCTTAAGGAGTGCCAACTGTGAGCTGGGCACTGATGGGCAGCTGCATATGGGTGACACATGTAAGAATAGCACCTGGCACATGGAAGAAGGATTTGGGATTCTTTCCCCATGATTCATCCGCTGCCACGGAGCTGTCCACAGAAAGACAATGGCAAACCAAGTTCAGCACAAATGTAGTTTGGGTGCCACTTGGAATTTATGAGGTCATGCTATGAAGTTTACCCACCAGGGTCGCACTATTCCCTTTTATCTCATAAAAGTTGACAAGCATAAAAGGGAGGAACTGAGAAGACCTCTGCAAGAGGCAGCACAGTAACCTTCTTTTTAAAATGATGTTCGATGGCATGATGAGTAGGGTATAGCTGCGAGCAGAGGAAGATGTCCGGGAAAAGATAAAATAGGGGTGGGGGAACATTTTATGAAGAAATATGCTCTTTACAAAGGTACCTGGGGACAAGGAAAGCATGTCAGTTTATTGCTTGGGTCCCAAGGAAGGAAACATAACTGAGTTGGAAATAAGAGATGGAAGAACTGACTTGGAAGCTGGGAAGTCGGTAAGAGGAAGCATCCCCTTCCTATTAACTGTTAGTTAATGAAGACGTGTCCAAGACAAAGACTGAACAGAGAAACTGAAAGGAGTCTACAGCATTAGCAGGTATGTGGCGGGGGGGATACTCATTAATCTCTAGCATTTTTATGCCAAATTGTACATACGTGTACAATTTTCTAAGGGATTCATAGCTTTCAACTTTTTTTTTCCACCAGTGGTGGGGATGGAACCCCCAGACTTTGTGCATGCAAGATAAACACTCTACCACTGAGCTACACCCCCAACCTCAGCTTTCAGATTTTAAACTTACTAGACTGTAAAACTTCATGGGGGCAAGGACCATTACTTGTCATTAAATCCTGATTCCTACCACAGAATCTGTACATAGTCAAATTTAATATATGTTGATGAATAGATCTATCAGTAATTAGGTCCATGTCCAACAAATATTAAGAATCTTTTGCTTAAAGGAACAGTTCTCTATATAATTACTATATCAACAGGCAGAATTTAAGAGGAAGGTGAGAAAAGCTTTACTTCTTGCCCAAAACAAGCCTGCTAATATTGAAGCTAGAGGAGGAAATATTTAGAAGTAGTAGATTAAATATACATGCACGAATTAAGAATGAAGCTCAGCACACTGCATGAAAGCTGGAGCTAGGGACAAGGGAAACCAAATACTTGGGTCAGCAAGGTGATGGCCAAGGGGGCAAGCAGAAGCCCAGAAAGCAAATGAAACTTGAATACAGATGATGTAAGGGAGTTAGAGGTTTTCTTCTCCATTGTTTACTTATGCTGAGACACAGAACTCAGAAAATGGATTAGATTAAGCGATTCAAACTGAATTTATATTAACGTGATAATTAATGAGATAATCCCTGTGATAGATGCATTAAAACTCACTGTTTATATATTTCAATCACTTAAAAGTGCATCAAAACACAGTACCTTTGGTTTTTCATTTTGTTTTATTCCACAGAAACTATAAAGAGAAGTCCCCATGCTATTAAAGTTTATCTTCACAGCAGATAAAATAATTTTAAAAGCACATTTCTCTGAGAATCTTTAAACTGAGGCATTCACTTTTCTGTTCAAGCACAGCCCTGTCCTTACCTCACTGTCCCTTGTTGACAGGTTTATAAGCTTCATGTGCACACTCAGTCATTTACCAACAGACTGTCACAGTTATTTGTTTGCAACTCACCTCAAAATGCTGGGTGTGTCCACCCCCTCTTTCCTTTTCTTTGCTAAAACAAGAGGAACAACAAAATATCACAAAATGCCCACTTGTTTTACAACAATGCCTTTCATCTATTCACATAATGATTTCATTTATTTTAAAATGGGCTGAGTAGTTCTAAGCCAAATTTTTATAAAATTCAAAACAAAAATAAAAAAGTAGAAGCACAAACATATATCGTTACCTGTTTTTAATAGTACCATGATAGAGTTTCTAAGTATTTTCCTTGCTATAAAATATCGTTAGTCAACATAGTCCTTTAATTCTCTTCTTCTTAGTTCTTATAACACACATTGAATTAAACAAAAAAAAAATTTTTTTTTTCATGTCCCTGAAAACAATGTGAAGAGAAAATTCTGAAGTTACCTTTCATCGGACATCAGTTCGACATCATCAGGTCCAGTCTTCTCATGTGACCGTGTGGAACTGAGACTTTCCACATTCTGTAACAGAACAGTTATTGGTTGCCCAACAGGCATAGCATAAGAAATATGCGACAGCAGACTTTCCCTTTTTTTTAAAGCAGAAAAATCAGATAATAAGTGGATATGAACTAATTATAGTCCTCATATTTCTATCTTCATTAAAACTAGTAAGATTAGACAGTTTATTATATTCTGCTTGCATAGAGTTGAATATTATGTTTTATTGTTCCTTTAACAAAGATATCTGACTGCATTATGGAAATGGTCACTGTGCCCTATAATGTCTTTGCTAAGTATTATGCATCTTTTATAAAAGCTCAACAGCAAAACTCAGATTGTCAGAGAATCAGGGTGGCTCAGGACTAGAATCAGATAATTTAATCTTGAATCTAATTAGAAATTGATGTAAATTCACTGCTTATTTAATATCCTTGCAGAATAAATTGCCAATATGATTTGGTAACTTTTTCCTAAGTTGTAAAACATCCATAGAAAGAAACAGTTATGAACCTTTCTTTCTGCAATATTTAATATTATTCTTTACATTAGCTAAGGTAGAAAATTTATTTCAAATATTATATATTTCAAGCTGATCAAGTGGGTTTATGCTTTTCAGAGACACATTTATAAGGTTTTTTGACTGCCTCTGTGAATACAGGCCAATGCTTTCTAAAAATAATTCAGGTGACTGAGTGCAGAAAAAGTCATTCCCATGAAGGATTAAATGTTCTCTTGTTTGCTTATTTGCAAATTTAGTAGATTCAAAAACATAGCTATCCTGGAAATTTGGACCTGAATTCATTGAACTCAGAGATTCACATCTGCATCAAAGGGATTTTAGGTATAATCCACTTATCTCATGACATCCAGATAAATGAAGAGCAAGCATGGTAGCAACATGTGTTCACCTACTTATTAATAACCTACCATTATGAAAAGCCCTTTAAGAATAAATCTGGTTAAGGTTCACAATGATCCCATGAAATTGGCATGTATAAAAATCTCCATCAAATAAACATATAATCAAAGTAGAAAATTAATCTTGGGCTTGGTAGGTGAGCAAATTATTTTGTTTATGTTCGTTTGGCCAATTTGTCTGGAATTCTGCTTGACACCCTGGGCTCCATCAAAGAACAGAAGGGAGATGGCATAACAGAATAATTATGATAGTAGCTCTGGGGTCGGAATGCCTGGCTCAGAATTCTACCTCCATCAACTGCCAACTGTCTGACTCTACTTGAGCCTCAATTTCCTTATCTGGAAAATGGAGATGACAACACTGCTTAACAAGGAGTTGCCAGGAGGATTAAGCAAAATAATACATGTAAAGCACTAGAATAATGCCTGGCACACCGAATGAGAATTAGCTGTTATCATTATTTCTAAAGCTCTGAAATCTCCAAGGAAAACATTTCACTATTTGTCCACAGTTAAGACAGTGTCCCAGAAACTGGAAAGACAGTGTTTGTGTCTCCCATTAGAATACTGAGCATTGATCTACTCGCTTAGGTAATTTATACAGTTAGATTATTTTAGAATGGACTTGAGAAATAAAAAATAAATATGACAATATTAGATTATAGTTATTTCTTTAAAGTTGGAGTCAGAAAAGCCCTCTATAAAAGGGCTTCCATTAAATCAAAGCAAAATAGCTCTTATTACCTGAATGTGACCTTACTGACAAAGAGGGATAGGTCTATGACAAAGAACCTTTGTTCCCATTGGCAATCTTCAATAGATTATCAAAATCTTTAGTGAAAGATCTGGTGCAGTAGTATTAGGTTTTCCTAAGGCTCTGAAACAGAAAATTCCTAGGGAAAGCACAGTCCTCTCTTATCATTTCAAAAATGTTGATGAAATGATACATTTAAAATGATATGTAATTCAGAAGAAATAAACACCTTCAGATTAAAGCTAAGAAATAGTCAGAAAGGAGGGGACAGAAAATAAACCATAAATAGCATTATATAGATTTAGATATATTTCAGTTGATGATGTTAGAAGATTGATTTTCTTTTTCTAAAGGAACCAAAGAAGGAACCAAAATATAATTGATACAGATTTTGAAAACTCTAGAAAAATGTTATGTTACATAAAAGAAAGATTTGCAAAAGAACTGATTTGCAGGATTAAAAAATGTATTGATATCAGTTCTCTCCTGTCCTCTATTAGTGTTTATCCCACGTTTAAGAGCTCACCAAGAAGCTGGATGAGATGGCACATGCCTATAATTCCAGAGGCTCAGGAGGCTGAGGCAGGAGGATGGTGAGTTCAAAGCCAGCCTCAGCAACTTAGAAAGGGCCCTAAGCAACCCAATGAGACACTATCTCTAAACAAACAACAACAACAACAATATATATATATATATATATTATATATATATATATATATATTTTTTTTTTTTTAAAGGGCTGGGGATGTGGCTTAGTGGTTAATGCCCTTGGGTTCAATCCCTGGTACCAAAACAAACAAACAAACAAACAAAAAAAGCTCTCCAAGAACCTGTTTTTAACAGACATTATTCACAAATGCTGACTTTCAGTAGTGTTAGCAGTCCTCTCTAAAGCTTTCCACAATTTCTGTTGTTATGTTGTTTCTCCACACATTGGAGACTGTTGAATATTCATGGTATGGTTCCGGGACCCAGCATGCCAGCACACAGTGTTCCTCTGCTAAGGTTGCTGGGTCGCACCTATACCTTTTGGAAACGGGGAACCTCTGAAGAATGTTCAAAGTACTGGCAAAGTACTCTGGTTTTTTTTCAGAACAAAACTGGACAAGGGTAGTAAGGATCTATGAGTACATTAACAAAAGTACTTATTTTCATGAGCACGAAATGTTTTATAAATTCTAATTTCCACCCTTTGACTAGGATTTAGGGAGGAAATATTAAGGTAAAGAAAAGGATCAATAATTCCTCACTTCATTGTGATGAAGCAAGGGATAAAAGGTCACATGCAGGTCAAAATAAGGCCAAAATACAGAATGCCTCTACTGGAAGGGATGCTGCTAGACCTTCATGTATGTTGTAGCTGCTATCAGTATTTTTCTAGGAAAAATATTCACACTAGGACTTTGGAAGGTTTTGAATGGTTTTATGTCCCAAACCTATTTCTAGGTGTGGTAACAGACTAGATCACTAATGTATGCATTTATTAAAGGTTAATTAAAGTCATAGAATTCTTATAAAACTGATTTAGTACCTTAATTTTTAATTACTCTTCCAAATTTTGACTCTTTTAAAGGTACCAGTTACTCTTTTTAATATAGTGAAGAACAGATTGTGGGTCTGGGGTTGTGGGCTCAGTGGTAGAGTGCTTGCCTGGCATGCATGAGGCATTGGGTTCCATCCTCCGCACACATAAAAGTAAATAAATAAATAATAAATAAACAAATAAATAAATAAATAAAAAATAAAGATATTTTAAAAAAACCATATTGTGACATTAAGCATAATTTAATGAAATTGCTTCTTCTAAATTTTTTAACCAGAAAAGGCCTAGTTTATAATCTATAACATTCCGACTCACATTAAATCCTATTGGTGACTTTCAAGACACAGATTCACTAGCACATAATAGATTTAATAATTTTTGGATGTAAGAAGGAGTTCAATTAAAAAGAAACTGGTCTCCTTTTATAACTATAACCTTCAAATAAAAAAAAAAAAAAAAAGCAAATGCTTTGATACAGCTAGCTTTAGACTGTGGAATTTATTTGTAAGTTTTTTTCCCCTCCTCTCTGTGTTAGCATTGAGAGCTAGACTCAAAACCGGTTTGACCACTGACGGAAGCACTTGAAAACACTTGGAGCAAAAACAAATTTGTCTTCTAAAATTGTAAATTGCTGACAAGGCCTTTATAGAGAACACACACAAAAATGCCTTCTCTCCACAGACAAACAGGTCAAACTGAAGGCTGCAGTGGGGCTGTTAGTCAAAACAGGTTCTTCCTCTAACCTTGAGCTCTAAAAGGACAGTATTTGATAGCGTCTCATTAACAGAGGATCAATGGCAGCTCTGAGTCCCTTTTCATACCCTTTTGTACATCTTATGTTTTATTGCTTAAAAATGGAAAAACTAATTCATATTCAAAAGAACTATTGATATCATAAAGGAGGCCCCCCCTAAGAGCTTGCTAGCTGTCCACCAGCTCCCATTCTCCTTTTCTTCCAGTCATGAGGCAGCCATCTGCTCAGCAACAGTTCTTTACCTAGCCTCATGTGGGATCAGTCAGAACTTCTCTTCAATGAGATAAGAGAAGTGATATATGTGGCTTCTAGGTCTGGCCAACAAAATATCCCACCAGGGACATTTCTTGATGCTCATTCCTTCTGTGAGCTGAAAAGGATGTGAAAACCACCAGAGTGCTCTGGAAGCTTCTTTCTGAAGAGGGCAGGGATACATTTGGCCTGGGTCAACGAAATACTGCAAGCACACCTTATCAGACCCTGCCCGGAACTCCTGCTGCAGATTATCACATAAGAAAGAATTTACTGTGTTTGAGACAGTGAGTTTGGGGTCTTTGTGTTATACAATTTACACTAAACAATACAGCAACCATTCATTCACTTGTGTTTTTCAACTTTCCTGTGGGATAGGATGGTACATGTAGAACCAGACTCCAACTCTAGTTTGTTTCAATGTTTATATTTCTTTCATTTTTATTACAGGTTCCATCTCACTAGCAACATGAAACATCAATTGACAAAACACCGAGATCAAAGAGCACAGTGCGTTCTTCTTTATCTGATAGTATGAAAAGGAAGGGAAATCTAGATGTGTACATAAACATGGTGAGGTTGATTTAGAGTTAGAAGGCATTCACTTTTCTTAGATGAAAGGCAGACTGTGGTTGGAACACAAGAAGATGGAACTGAGGTCGGGGGACTGTCCACCCCCCATTTTTTTTTCAGGGCTTGTGCATGCTGCGCTCTACCACTGAGCTACCCCAGCCCATAAAATGGGCTTTAGATTGAGTGATTCATGGTCAAACCACTGCACCATCCATTACAAACCCTCCCTTCATAGTCTCTCTAGTGGATACCTCATTTTTTTCCACCTCTGTAGAGCAAAACCTGTTCAAAGGTTTTCCAAACTTGTATCCAATTCATTTCCTCCTATTCCTCGTCTATCTAACCAGCCTCCCACTTCCCACAAAATGGCTCCCCTCAGGGTAGTTGCAGGTTACCCACACGTGTGTGAAATGGTCACTCACTATTTTAATTTTTCTCTTCTGAGTTTCTCTTTACTCAAATCTCAAAAGGTTCTGTTCCCATGTTGTACTAGAAATTGGCGACTACTGCTTCTTGGTCTTCTCTGCTGGCACCTTCTTATCTGCCTACCCTGTAAATGTTGGGAGGTCTCGGGGCTCCATCTTTGGGCCAATCTTTTACTGTCCATACTCAAACCCTAGGTTTCATCTCATCCAGTCTCAAGGCTTTGAACGCCAACGGTGTGCCAAAGCCTTCCAAACATGTTTATTTCATCTTTTCCTGAACTCTGGATTAATAAATTTAACTGCCTATTTGACGTCTCTGCTAACAACATCTCATGCTTAGCATAAGCATAAGTTCCATTTGGAACTTTCGACACCCTCTGCCACTCCTCCTGCAGTTTCTCCATCTTGGGAATGGCAACTCCACTCTTCTAGCTACCCCAAAGGTCTCCAAGATGTCCTGTTCTCCCGTTTTCTTCGCACATTTTTCTAGGTCAATAGAAATGAGCCAATGGAAAGGAGGTAATGAAAAATGTGTGTGTGTGTGTGAGAATGTGTGTGTGTTGCTTGAGTGCATGGTGGGTCAGGTGGGGCGATGGATGGGAGCAGGAAACGTCGGGAAGGTGGTAATAACTGGAGGTAAAGCAGAGCATTTGGACACTCTGACCTGAGCTCACTAACACTGGTTTTGGAGCTCTGAGTTATCTGTAGTCCCCTGACCTCTGCTGGTCGTCAAATCCTTGAGAAGTACAAGGACAAAGGGGAAAGAGGTGCTCAGAGAGTTCCTGCTGTGGAGGCACCAAATCTGTGCGCTGCCTGTTGCTGTCTGCATTGCCTTCTCCTCTTTGGCTGTGCTGTGGTCACTGTGAAGTCAGGGTGTCACTGTGAAGTCAGGCTGTCACTGTGAAGTCAGGGTGTCACTGTGAAGTCAGGGTGTCACTGTGTAGTTGGGGTGTTACTGCACTGTGAAGTCAGGGTGTCACTGTGTAGTTGAGGTGTCACTTTGAAGTCAGGGTGTCACTGTGTAGTTGGGGTGTCACTGTGAAGTCAGGCTGTCACTGTGTAGTTGGGGTGTCACTGTGAATCAGGCTGTCACTGTGAAGTCAGGCTGTCACTGTGTAGTTAGGGTGTCACTGTGAAGTCAGGCTGTCACTGTGTAGTTGGGGTGTCACTGTGAAGTCAGGGCTGTCACTGTGTAGTTGGGGTGTCACTGTGCAGTCAGGCTGTCACTGTGCAGTCAGGCTCACTGTCTAGCTACTCTCTGTCCATTTTCCCTTGAGTAGTTTTGCTCCTCCTGCTCTTACCGAGATCACCCTTGAGTTCTAATTCCAGTGGTCTAACTCATGGTCTTCTACTCCCCCTATCATCTGACCCTCCCTTCTCTTTGAGATGCTTTGTTACATGGTTTCTAAAATACCAAACATACCTGATTTTTCTTCTACTTCTCTGGATTTTCCTTCTTAAGTCTCTTGCTGGCCTCTCATGATCCCATCATTTAAATGTTGGTGTGCCTCAGGGCACTTCTCTGTGCACACATTCCATGGTTTATCTCCTCCAATGTGCAGGCTTTAAGGATCATCTACAGTTCTGATCATCCCACATTTGTATAGCTGCGAAATCTTCCCAGAGCTCTAGGCTCAGAAATCCAATCAACTGCCTGATACTCCTTTTGGAGGTCTAACAGGCAGCTCAATTTTAACACGTCCAAAACTGAACCTAGGATTCCATTCCCAAAAGTTCTGTCTTCCTCATCTCTGTAAACTGGCCAACAACAATCTTGTGCAAAAGTCATATATGTGCCTCTGGCCTAGTCTCAGTTTAAATAGTCGTTTCAAATCTAAAGTATGGCAAGAGCTTCCTAACCAGTCCCCAGCTGCTACCTTGGCCTACTTTAGTGTCCATCCTTGACACACTGGTACACCAAACTTAAGTCAGTCAGATCACTTCTCTCAAGAAGCCTCCATTGGCTTCTGATCTCAGCCAGAATAAAGGCACCTTTACTCTTTCCAGAGATAGATGATGACTCGCTTCATCTGCCCTCTCTTCCCCGTTGCCTCTTTCACCTGGTTTGCTTGCTTCTGACCACAATAGTGTCTCCATGGGACCTTGAACATTTCAGATAATTGCCTGCCTTGGGTCTTTGCACCTGCACATCCAGTTCCATGGCTTGCTTCCTGACTTCCCCTTGGTCCTTATATTCCAACATCAGATCCTCAGGGAGGTCTTCTCTGACCTCTCTATTAAAGTTGCATCTCCTGTCCCTCGTAATTCCTGTCACCAGCACCTGTTTTAGTTTTCTTCCTAGTGGTTATCACTATCTTATGTACCTTATGCTTTACTTATCTTGCTTAATCACTGTCTGTTTTCCTCATTAGAATGAAAACTCCCTGAAGGCAGGAATTTTGACTGTTTTTCTCCCTGCTGCATCCCTAGGATCTAAAATGTTTTCTGGTACATAGAAGGAATACAATTATATAAAATTCTTTTTCTTTCTCCCTTTTCTCTTTACTCCTTTTTTCTTTTTTTCAGCTATAAAACAAATACATGACCTGAGTGTACAGATCTTGAAATGGGGCAGGGAAAAATTTTGAAGGAAATTTGGGGAAAGTAAAATTAGAAGGTTAAAAATAAGTGAGAAGTGAAATATACAACAGCCTTCAGGATGTAGTCTGCATACTAGTCATTGTTGCGTCTCCTGGCTCTGCTTCGGTGGTCACTTGTGAAGAATAGATTTTAAAATTTATGGAATATGAGAGTTAGAAAAGATCTTTGAGAATACCTTCACTTTACAGATGAGGAAGTTTTTCTTCTAAGTCATATTGGCAGGGTTTAAATTATTCATTGCAACAAAGACATGGTCCACTGAGCTCAGCTATGCTAGCATGTGACACGCACAATCCTGGAATGAGGAAACTGGCAACCTGAGCAGGGACAAATCCTTTCATATATAAAACACCAAAACGGAACAAGGATCTTTCCTCCCAATGTTTTTAAACAATGCGAATGCCCATAGTTTTATCAGTAAAACACATATTCTAAGGATAAATATCCTTTTCTGCTTCTATTAACTATTACCACCTATGTAGCTTAAGATAATACTACTGGTGGGAAAGAATTATTGATGGGTTAAGTTCATGTAAAAGAGATTCAAACTAAAAAGTATTATATTCTTTGCAAGCTATAAAGCCAAGCTTCAGATTTTTAATCATCATAAATTTCTTTGGCAGATAAGCAAACCTTGGGCTAACTAAGGAGTTAATGAAGTTAGCATCATTTAGTTCATTTGAAAATTTACTTTTTAGGGACTGGGGATATGGTTCAGCGGTAGCATACATGCTTAACATATGTGAGACTCAGGTTTAATCCCCACCATCCTCTCCCACATACATCTACTTTTCTCCAAAAGGAAGAATATATCGTAAATGTTAAAAAATAACTAATTAATATGTAATGATTCCACAACTTAAATTCTTTACTCTAAGAACCATATCAGATATGTTTAAAGCTGAAATTCTTTAATAACTATATCAGACATAAATCAGAAGATGAATATTTCTGTCCGTTTTAGTTATCAGCTTATTTCTAGAAATAAAATACTAAGACATTTGGGGAGAGTAACATAATTATGTTTTCTCCTAGATTTGTATTTGTGTATATTGTACTTAGGGGAATACTGAGAATCTTTTCTGAGCACACAGAGCAATGAACAATGGGAAAATAGGCAGCCTGTATTTTTGCTAAATGTACAAAAATTCCACCATGGAGCTAAAAAACTAGTCAGAGATTAAGCAAACCAGAAAATTAGTCCACCAAACAATAAAAATGGGTCCTGCCTTTTAAAAAAATGTTTAATTAGGGACTCCAATTCATGTTTCATCATAAAATTTATCATCAGTTAATTTTTTGTTAATTGTTTTAAGCTAAATAGAACTAGAAAACATTTTGGTTCTCACTTTTCAGTAAAACTGAAGCATGAATGAGAAAAGACAATGGATATTAAACAGTTATACTGAATAAATATTGTTATTGACTGAACCATGTGTAAAAATTTGTATATTGAATTAATGACTCAAGCTTCAGGTCTGAGGTAACTATATGCAGGTGATTAATTTCTTTTTATTTCTGGTTAATTTGGAAAAAAATATAAAGTATAGATTTAAAACTAAACTTTCAGTCATGAAGAGATTTCTGAACACAAAGATAGTAGATCCTACTTTCCTATGTATTTTTCTTTCACCTTAAGTTCATTCATTAACTTTTTTTGCATATTCACATCATAGACAAACAAAACAAAACAAAACAAAACAAAACAGAATGGGGAAAATAGGAAAATGCAATTTTATTATATATGAATATATATATATATGAATAATTATATTAAAATAAAATGTAAAAATGCTCAGAAAATGAGATGAAAATAAGACCAATTTATATAACATGGAAATCAATGTGTGTGTTGTCTCTTATTACTTTGGCAGAATATCATGTTTCTCACTCTTAATTTTAATATTTATTAAAGGGAAATACAAATGTATGTACTTAGGAGGTCTAAAGCCTCTCTCAGGACTCATACTCTATAATTCTGTAAAACTCAACACTGAAATTACTTTTTACTTTTTAGTAAAACAAGGAAAAGAGCTGTGATATTTCTTAACAGGCTACAAATAAAAATCATATAAAATATTCACTTACCACGAGGTTGTCTTGATTTTCATGGAACTCAGATAGTTTAGAACTGGATTTTTGACGTTTAGGTTTGCTTCTTTCTCCAATATAATCAGAGGTGTTCTCATGTAATTTTTCTACTTCCTGGGTATTCAGGATACACTCATCAAGGCTGTTGAAGCCAGAAGGAATATTTTCTTTGTTGATAAGTCCCCTTGAATTGAAGAAAAAGCAGCTTAATTTTATTTTAAGGAGTAAAGGAAGCATTTTGTAATACTGTCACTGAATCAAATATACCAGAAGTCTGAAGAATACTCAGAAACTTCAATTTGCATCTTTGATCAAAATCTCAGTAGAGACCACTCCTGAGGATGCCTGGTTCCCAAATCACATTAAAATAAATTGTTCCTAGAGGCATATTGGCAAGGGCTGTTTGTGCCATGACTTTTGTATTTTACCAAAAGTAATTTGTATTCAAATAGGCAGTGAAATGTAAGTTTACAAAATTTCCCATTATTCATGGTAGATGTTAATATATATAACTTATAATATTATAAATTAATACAATGTATGTGGGGAAAGTTTGGAAAGAAAACACAGTATCTTCTCTAGAATGGGAATATTTTATTTTTATTTTAGAATGGGAACATGGATGTTCTCAAATAATAGACATTCTAGTAGAGTAAAAACACATTAATATTTAAATCTCACTGAATTAGATAATCTTGCTAGAAATCATATTTTAATAAAAACTATGGCATACAAAGCATTTTAACTGAAATATGGATTTGCTACTTCGCAGTAGGAGTTGTAAGATGTAGGCTTATTACAATAGAAATGTCATAATTATAGAATTTAATTCATTTAATATTCTCAAAACATTTTAATGTACTTTAAACATTAAAGTTGTATGTTTTTACAAAATTAAATTCCTTACAAAACATTGTTTTGCTTTTTGTAAACTATATCATGGAACAAATTAAACCATCAGCATAGTACCATGACTTGTTAAGGAAGAAATGAATGAGATTTTATTCTCCCTCATGATAAGAATGAGTTAATGTACCTCTCTAACCTCTAAAACTGTATCTTGAAGTAAATGAATTAAAGAATAAAAATAGATACCATATTTTACTGTCTTTTCAACCATATTTCAAAATGAAAGATAACATTAAATATTTATTTTTGCAATCTAAATTCATACCCTTTGGCTATAATGGAGGCAAAATTATGAATTAAATACTATCATAATATTTTCAAAGTTATACTATCTTGGGTAACTTTTAGTTCTAATATTTAATTTGGTCTTATTTTTTATAAGTCATATCTTCCTCCTCCTCCTCTTCTTCCTTCTTTTTCTTATTTGGTACTAGGTAGATTTAAACCAGGGGCACTTTACCACCAAGCTACATCCCCATCCCTTTTTCTTTTTTATTTATTCTGGGGATTTTATTTATTCAGGGGTGCTCAACCACTGAGCCACATCCTCAGTCCTTCTTATGTTTTATTTCAAGGCAGGGTCTTGCTAAGTTACTCAGGGCCTCACTAAGTTGCTGAGTCTGACTTAGAACTTGAGATCCTCCTTCCCAGCCTCCCAAATTGGTGGGATTACAGGCACGTGCCACCATGTCCGGTTCCTTTTTAACTGGGTTTGAAGTTTCTGAGGGTCTTGCTAAGATGCTGAAGCTGGCCTCAAACTTATAATCCTGCCTCAGCCTCCTCAGTTTCTGGGATTATAAGTGTATGCCAATGCAGTTGGCTTCTTTTCTACAACTCTTAATGTAGAAGTTATACATATTTGGCATAATTATGTAAAAGATTTATATACATTTATGAGAATTACCTAAGTATAAACTAATTGAAGGCAGTAAGCGAAGCTGGCAGGGACTAACATGCAAGCACACACCTCATGCTCACACCCTCCTCTGAGCACTGAGAGAGCACCTTCTGTGTGAGTTTGGTCTTAAGCTCAGAATCACTTGTTTTACAACTTAAGGTGTATCTTCTTATCACTCTTCATATTTTTTCTAACTTCTGGGGTATGTGTCCAATTATAATTTTTTTTTTTTTTTGTGGTGTTGGGGATTGAACCCAGGGCCTTGTGCATGTGAGGCAAGCACTCTACCAACTAAATATAATTTTTTAATGGAGGGGCTTTTACACTTGAAAGTTATTATGGACTGAATTGTGAACTGAAAGTATCCCCTCAAAATTCCTAGGTTGAGCTGGGCACAGTGGTACACACCTCAATCCCACAGTGACCTGGGAGGCTCAGGTAAGAGAAACACAAATTTGAGGCCAGCCTTACTAACTTAATGAGACCCCATCTCAAAAATGTAAAAAGGTCAGGTTAGGGCACCAGAGGTAGCTCAGAAGTAGTGTACCCCTGGGTTCAGTCTCCAGTTCTACCAACAAAACAAAACAAAACAAAACAAAATTCTACGTCAAAGCCCTAATACTCAATGTGACTATGTTGGGAGACAAGGTTTTGGGGAGGTAATTGAGGTCAAATAATATTATTAGGGTGGGACCCTAAGCTAATATGAGTGCTGTTCTCACATGTACAAGAAGAGACACCAAGAAAGCAGGTGCATAGAGGAAACACATGTGAGGGCACAGTGAGAAGATGGGTATCTGCAAGCCAAGGAGAGAGCTCTTGCTAGAAACCAACCCTTCTGGTACCTTGACCTTGGTCTTCCAGGTTCTGGAACTGTAAGAAAGTTAATGTCTGTTGTTGAAGCCATTTAATCTGTGTATTTTGTTACAGAAGCCCAAGAAGACTAATATGAAAGCTAAAAATTATTTTTAAAAATCAAATGAGAGTTTATTTTATAATCTTTTGGAATAGTGAATAAGTAACTAGAATAAATCCTTTCAAAATAAATAAATAAAAATCTGGTAGTGCAGTTGTGCTTATGTGGAAATCCTGTTCTCCCCAAAGGAAAGTCTTTGTGTTTGGGTGCATCAATGTGTCTCGGCCATCATGACCATGTGGAGCAGGTATGTGACATTTCATAGATTTGACATGAATTTAGCTCTATGGGCTTCTCATTTTAATCACTGGGTTTCACTTCCAGTGTCCCCCACCCCCCCGCCCCCATGTTTCCTCCTCATGCCTGCATATATACTTAATAATCAAAAAACACTACTGAACTATTTATTATCTCACCCAATATAGCATGCTTTCTTTTTTACTTCATAGAATTTTAAATATATTTATACATTTAATATATTTATAGCATTTGGATTGGTTTTTCAGTTCAATGTGTTCTGGAAGATTTAAACCATCTTCCTTTGAATGCTATTTTGCTTTTTTTTTTCTTGTTTTTTTTTGGTGTCAGGTATTGAACCCAGGGGCACTTGACCATTGAGCCACATACTCAGCCCTATTTTGTATTTTACTTAGAGATAGGATCCCACTGAGTTTCTTAGCATCTCGCTTTTTTTTGAGGCTGTCTTTGAACTCACGATCCTCCTGCTTCAGCCTCCCAAGCTGCTGGAATTACAGGCATACACCACTGTGCCCAGCACTGCCTTGCTTTTTTGAAAAAAAAATATTATTACGAATTTCTTCAAATATACAAAGTAGAGCAACCAATACAACAAACTTCCATATACCCATCAGCAAGATCTATAACATTTGTATTTACCTGCTACATGGCAGATTTTTAAAATAAATGAATTAAACTGAACCTTTATACATAACAAATACATTCCTTATAGTTTTATGTTTTTATTGTAGCAAATAATATGAGACTGGTTATATTTCCTTATAAATTTAGACAAGGGACAAATCATTTGTACCCAAATTATTCACCATTGGCTTCAAGAATATTTTTTAACTGCCTGCAGTTTTAAGTTGTGAGAGGTAAAATGAATTTCTATTTTTGGAAACATTTTTCAATCATTCCATAAGGCTAATAGTTTTGAATAGAAAATTACAAACTCTAGCTTAATCTTTCCTATTTTTTAAAACAAAGCCTGATAAGAAGTTTAAATAAATGAATCCATTATGTTTAAACATATACTATGAATAACTCATTTACCATAAGCTATTTTTGACCTCACAATTTGTATGTTAATGACTCTCCTGGGGTTACTGAAGGGGACCTTCATGGTGACATTTCAAAGTCATGAAAGAAGGAATGAGACCACAGTGGAGATGCTGGATGAATCAGCCCAGTTGAAAAGGTATTAAAAGCAAGAAGATGAGTGAAAGGAAAAAAACAGAGCTAGAGGGAAACAGGTTCAGAACAAATGCCCTGGGCCAAGGAAAGTGAGAGAAAGGATAAAAGCACCCAGTAGCCACGTGGGGAGAGGGGGCTGGAGGAAAGGACTATGGACCTGGGTCAAAGCTGGGTCAGGGGCTGGCATGGTAGCACACCCCTATAGTCCCAGAGATCTGTGAGGGTGAGGTGGGAGATGCAAGTTTAAGTGTATCCTCAGCAACTTAGCAAGACACTGCATCTAAATAAATGAATACATAAATAAAAAAGGGCTGAGGGTATAGCTCAGTGGAAAAGTACCTCCGCTCCATCCTTAGTCCCTCCCTCCCCAACACACAAAGCTGGGTGGGCAAAATTGTAGCTCGAGGCCTTAGGAAAAAGCCTTGCTCCTAGAAGATCTGGGGAGCTGAGAGAAGGCTTTGGAGGAAGACTTGGTGGTTAACTATTCACATTCCACTACAACCTAGTGGGTCAGCTTGGATGGGTGGCGTTTCATGGCTACCAGGGTGATGTAAACAAGGAGCACAGGAAAGGGACTTCTGCATGCCTAGGCCAAGGAAAAAGAGTATGGTGGGACTGTTTGTAAGCTAGCTCAGTTATAGACAGTACCCCCAATAGTCTATAAGATCCTCTTATTCAATGTCTGGTTGTGACTTAACCAGGACCAGGAACCAAAATGAGCAGTGGAGGGAAAATCTGACTTGAGGGTGAGACTAGAGTTCTGTGGGCATGGTCTGCAGATGATCAGTCTCTACCACTCTCCATCTCCTTTGGTTCTTCCATGTTGCTAGTTAAACACAAGCCATATGCAAAAAATGTCAGCGCATGGACTTGGGAAATTATTTAAATTCTGCAGGAGAGGTTAACCTACGTCTCATATTTCTTGGCCCTGTCTGGCCCCTGTCCATTTTTGACCTTATCCCCACTGTTTGCTACTTGCTGCCACCAAACACCCACATCACCCTGTTCTTGCTATCATGCACACTACCACTTCCCACCTCCTCTTGCTTTCCTTCTGTCCAAAGAGGGTGGAAAGCAAGATGTCATATACATCGAGGATATTTTAAAAATGCAAAGTGTTGCTACATACCATTCAGCAAAAAATGAGGCAGAGGGTAAGAACAGTGTTAAATGAATAATTTATACTTGCTGTACAGTAAAACATAGGCAGAACACTAATTATATGCCTAACACTTTCTATAAAACTTAGTCAGTAGCTAATTTTAAATGCTATGGTTTTTCTATTTTCTAAGTGGAACGTTACAAACACCCTTCCTCTCCACCAATTCTAAGGCAAATGTTTTCTTTTTAGAAAAGTACTGTGTATGTCACTGGTAAAGTCAATGGGTTTTTATCATTAATAGTGCTTTATCGGGGTTGAGGTTGTGGCTCAGTGGTAGAGCATTTGCCTAGAATGTGTGAGGTACTGGGTTTGATCCTCAGCACCACATAAAAAAATAAACAAATAAAATAAAGTTATTAAGCCTAGCGTGGTGGCACACGCCTGTAATCCCAGCGGCTCCCGAGGCTGAGGCAGGACAATTTTGAGTTCAAAGCCAGTCTGAAAAAACAGGCGCTAAGCAACTCAGTGAGAAGCAACCCAGTGAGACCGTGTCTCTAAATAAAATACAAAATACAAAAATAGGGCTGTGATGTGCCTCAGTCGTCAAGTGCCCCTGAGTTCTATTGCCAGTACCCCCACTCCAAATAAAATAAAGTTAAAAAATACTGCTTTATTTCTGAGATTTTCATTTGTTAATACAGACCCTACCATCTCAATGCTTTACTTCATGGAATTTATTTATTTATCTTTTTGGTTTTCTTTAAGCCAAAAGAAGTTATTTTTTTTTCTCCATAACAAATATTTTGGTGAAGATTATGAATCCAGGTGAAAAAGAATGAGGGGAATTAGGGTTTTGTTTAGTTTTTGACATTTAATAAGAAATTCAAAATAATAAGAGGCTATAGTAAATAAAAATAAACAACTTTCAGGGGAAATATGAATATAGTTTATTATCTGTATAAAATTATTTTTCTCAGCAATTTAAATTGTGATTATAATAATGTGAATGGTAGTTATTCATTTGTGTTTTGTATCAAAGCTTTTTTCTGTATTTTTTAATCGAGCAGACTTACTGAAGTGCTTATCAACAGAATTTCAGGCATCCCACCAAAATAAACATGCAGAAATAGTTTTCCTCTCATTTGGGTGCTTACAGTAACCAAAATAGATTTTGAAATTATTTTTTCTTGTAGTAATTACCCTAAAAATCATCAATGTAAGTGCCATGAATAAGTAAAATTTGAGGGGAAAAAACCTTTTGCTTATTTACTATTAAAAAAAAGATTGATTCAAGTTGTTAAAAAACTGAAGAAAGCAGTTCCTTAATTTTGCTCAGTCATGGAAATAATCCTGAATTTAAAATCTCAGTATCTGCCTAGTCATTTGGAAGGTGGGGTGGGTGAGAATCACCCTCTGTTGGTCAGGAGTTGGCCAGCCTGGGAGATTATGCTGGGGATCTAGGTTGTCCTCTGTATAACAGCAGATGTGATCCATCTTACAAAGGTGTGAAAAAACAGTTGGACTTAGATAAAGCTTGGTAGAAGTTAAAGAAGGCTTCCTGGCTCCTGGTCAATATGAATCCATTTTATATGCCCAAAACCCTTACCAGTAGTTTATTCTCGGATATTCAAAAGTGCTCACAGCCTGATGTGGTGGTGCATGCCTATACTTCCAGCAGCTAGGGAGGCTGAAGCAGGAGGGCCGTAAGTTCAAAGCCAGCCTCAGCAACTTAGTGAGGCTTTAGTTAACTAGCAACTCCCTGTCTCATAATAAAGTATAAAAGGGCTGGGGATATGGCTTAGTGGTTAAGCACCTCTGGTTTAATCCCTGGTACCAAACAGCAACAACAACAAAAACAGAGTGCTCATGCTAGGATTTCAATGAATCCACATGAAGTCTTCTTGCAACAGCATTTTATTTTGGTACCAGGGGTTGAACCTACGGTGCTTAAGCATTAAGCTATATCCCCATTTTTATATTTTATTTAGAGACAGGATCTCGCTAAGTTTCTTAGGGTCTTGATGAGATGCTAAGGCTGGATTTGAACTTGTGACGCTCCTGCCTCAGCCTCTCAAGTCGTTGGAATTACAGGCATGTGCCACCATGCCTGGTGCTTATCATTTTTTGTATAGTGAAGGCTTTGGAAATTTAAAATTTGGAAATTTTAAAAAGAAGTAAGAGTCAACTAAAGAAATAAAATATATGAGACATTTTCTCAAGGGATATCCTAATGCCCTAAGCTTTTGTTACATTACTATTCCAAGAGTTCATCAAAATATTGACCCTTAATACCCTGAAGATTTTCAGAATGTGGTTGAAGTGGTAGAAGACAAAACAGAAAAAGGACAAGAGTGGTATTTTGGAGACAAGAATGGAGCTTCTTTGTGGCCATTTTTATCAGTCCTTCATAGGAAACGTTGGAAGATTTGACATGAAATGATCTGTTCACTTGTCACCTTGGCCCTCCTCTGTAGAGGAAGCAAGCACTGGTCCTTTCCGTTCCGTCATCTTGACTCCTCCCTTTCTGCTTCTGGAGTCCACGCAGGTCCCCTACAATGGGTGACCTCCAGGATGTCTCCCATCTTGTGGATTGCAGGTCCCAGGCTGTTCTGGCCACTGCCTGTGTGCTTCCCCTCTGCTATATATCATATCTTTTAATGGAGACTAACTAACTCCTTGTAATACCCTTCTTGAAATGCATACTGTGAGAATGCCTTAAAGTTAGTCATCATAATTAGAAAAGTTCAGCTTTTTATCTTTTGATTAGACTTAAACTCAATCTTTCTTACACTTTAAAGCATAACCAGGTGACACACTATTTCAGTGAGGTTCTTGTATTAATCAGGTTAACATCTGGGGGAAATATGCTGGTTAATAAACTAGTCTAACAGTCAACTTAATGTTGACTAACCAGGAAATAAAAATATCTCTGGACAGGCCTATGTCCAGTTTCTCCCCCATGGCTCAGGATCTCTCTAAATAAGATATTCCCGAGGAAGATGTGAAATGTATTAAATCAGAGATAACTTCCCAAAGCACACAAAACATCTAGATGAAACAGGTATTCATTCGCTTGCCTAGGAATTTCTAAATGTTAGCTAAGTTTAGAATGGCCAAAATGAAAACTTTGAAAGTTTTACCCTGAATCCTGAAATGGGAGAGAAGCAGTAAGTGTGACCGGAACACGGTGACTAAGTCAGCTGTGTGTCTTTAAAAGAAGAAAACTCAAGCAAAAAGAAGAACCAATGCCAACTTACTTATCTCTACCACGACGAACTTCATCCTGCTCCTTGGATTGGCGACGTCGCTGTCTGGCGGAGGTGGAAGAAGATGCTGAAGATGTTCCAGATTCTGAGTCCTCTGAACTTTGACCTCCGGAGCCATTAACATCAAAAAGATGCTGTTCCACAGCTGACCGGATGGTTCTTTCTAAGAGTCTGATTAAAAAAAAAAAAAATGTAATAACTATTAAGCAATCAAGTTTATCAATGATTTCTTTTAAAAACACATCCCTTTACTTTTGGAAACATCTCTTTCCAATGGAAGACCTTTTGTCCTTCATGAATTAAGACAGAATATGCATGACTCTTTAACCAAAAAATATTTGCAGCCTGCATTCAAACAAACAAAAACAAACAAAATTGAACAATTTCCAGCACTTTGATAATTGTGCTTCTCATTTTTAGGGTCTTGGGTTATTGATACGTTCATGGTTAAGTCCAGCAACACTTTGAGGTATCCAGGAAATATACATCATTTGACATAAGGTAGAAGGAAGATTTTTTTCTGGAAGAATAATAATGGACCTATTTCTCTACAGGCAAGCCTCCTTCACATTTCATACAAGTTCTGCAGATGATGACAGCATGATTTGTGAGGCAAACTAGCACAAATAATTTTAGGTTACCTATTATATGTATTATATATTTAGAATCCCTTTAAGATAAAATTATATAAGGAACAATGATATTTGGAAAGAAAACAAACCCAGCTTATCAGAATAATTACAGCTAAAAAGACATAATATAATCTTTCCTAACCTCTAATTGGTTAAATTATACTGTATCATATTGAAGCTGCATTTATACAAACACACTCCAAAATATATTATTCAAGTTGGAAGAGTAGATTTACTTTGTTCCACTTGAGGAAAACAGGTAAGTACAAAGGGCTGAACAGAATGCATGATTATATATAAATGGTATCATTTTTAAAGCTGCAGAATCTTTTGATGTGTCTAAACATTCTTTTATAACCATGCTATTTAATTTTAAATAAGATGGCATAGAAAATTCTCAACTTACACTCCTTGAAGCATGTTTTTCTTCATTTACAAAGGAGTCACATTTTTAAATGCTTAAACTTAGAAGAAACATTCTCTAAAATAAAATAGGTTTTTGAAAACTAAGATTTTCCAAATGTAGTTTTATAAAAGACTCAGTTGTTTCATTTAAATTTTATTATGAATATTTTAAGACAATGAGCAAGTACAGTTTAAATTAACTTGGGTATTAGAACTATTTTACTTTATTTTATTTTATCTGTGTCCCAAATGACAGATTATCTAATTTGGTATCAAGGGATGTGAGTAAATTAGTATGTACACACAGAACAACTTATTGTTTTCTAAAGTTTATAAAGTTTCTATAGTTTTCTATAGCATGAGACATATAAGTAGGAAAGATTATTAGGAAACGAAAAGAACAAGAATATGTCAATCTTGTTATAGTTCTGGAATCTCTTTAAAATCGACAGAGCTGAGGGAAGTCAGTCCTGTCCTTTGCTTACTTCTTCATCTGACAAGGAGGAGCATAAATCCAAATCCATCCCATGACATTCCAATTCATTCTAATTAATGCTTCTTCTAATTCTTCTCTTCCCTATCATATCACATCCTCCCCACCTACCACACCTGATCCTTGCCAAGGAGAGAGCCTTCAAGAGGCCTGCATGTGTCCCAGCAAGGAATGAAGAGAAGCTGGGTGTGGTGGTGCACCCCTGTAATCCCTGTGGCTTGGGATGCTGAGGACTGTGAGTTTAAAGCCAGCCTTGGGAACTTAGCTAAGCAAATCAGTAAGATCCTGTCAGTAAATAAAATATTAAAAAAAGGGTTGCAGATGTAGCTCAGTGGTTAAGTGCCCCTTGGTTCAATTTCTAGTGGTAAAAAAAAGAAGAAGAGAGGTAGATGTGAGGGAAAGGTCTTTGGACCAGGAGCCATTCATTCAGTCATTTGACAAATATTGTGTTGGCTCCTAATATATGCCATGCACTTTTCTTGGTGATAGAGAGTTAGCAATGAACACAACAGGCAAGGTCTTATGTTGACGGAACTTAAATTCTCATAAGGCAAGAGAGACAACAAACAAATATAGCAATGTAATGTCAAACAGTAGAAAATTCTCTAAAATAAAGGGTTGCAGAGTGAGGACAGGTAGCCAGGGATTCCCAGATGAGATGACATTTGCACAAAAAGTGAATGATAAGAAACTGCTGGCTAGAGAGAGCAACAGTCAATGCAGAGACTCTGAGGCAGAAATAAGCTTGTCCCACTCCATCAGCCGGTTAGGCAGACAAAGCATAAAGAACATGGTCAGAGGGACTCAAGGGCCAAAACTTAGAGTTAGGGTTTAGTCAAAGTGAAGTGGAAGCCCTTGGAGGACACACATCATTGGATCTAAGGAATGGAGAATGGCTTCTGCCCTGTGGAGAAAGACTTGCTGCCGTCACTAATTTGGTTTCTTTTATTCATCCCTGTAAAAAAGACTACAAAATCCTTGTTTATCTGACATTGCACACCTAACTCTGCACTTGGCACATTCCACACAGTAAATGTAGGCACAATAAAATGAACATAGGAAGTAAAGACATGGTTAATATTTTAATCTTTAATCATTCTCCATTGCAAGATGCCTCCAGAACATGTAGGCTGCTTTGCAGATATTCATTGACCCTGACATTGTTTTTAAGAAAGTAAACAAAGAGTTGGTAATTCGAGATGGTGGCGTTCTCTAATCACATACACAGAACCTTAAGCAGAAGCACTTTAGCCCTCTCCTCTGCATTCAGGTGGCTTAAGAATCATCATATATGAATATACAACAGTGAATTCCACTTTTATGTACATCTATGAAGTATCAATTAAAAACAAATAAATAGCTGGAAGACCAGCAGAGGAAGGGGTCCAGGGGGAGGGAGGAAGAAAGAGGAAGTTCTGGGAACTGAAATAGAGGAAACCATATTCCATGCATGTATGGTTATGTCAAAATGAACCCTACTGTTATGGATAACTATAATGCACTAATAAAAAAACTATTCAAAAACCACTGGTTATCTATCATCTTAATAGTTCAATACTATACAATATTGAATTGCTTTTTCTGTTTAATAAATGGTAATGGGTAATTTAAAAAAAACCCAAACACAAAAACTCAACCCAAATAACTTACTCTCCAGTTGTTGAAACACTGCTGACTTGGGACACATGAGCACTGTGGAGAAGAAGCAAAGAGAGAAGTCCGGTTAGGTGAAGGATCACGGACGGCAGGCCAAGTATCTGAAGGGGATCCCAGGCTGGAAGAATCAGCCAGGTTCTGAGGCCTTGCACTATGTTTAACCCTCCCTTTCAGACACTCATTTTCTTGCATTTCTAGAGAGGGCCCCAGTTGTCTCTTCCTGAACAGTGGACTCTCCTTTTTAGAGATGTCCACGGCAACAATTTCATAACAGATATTAGAAAACCATCTTCTGCCCTCCCCCTACCTCCAAAGCGTTTCATTTTCCTAAAATGTGAATGAAATTGCTACTGACTGTCTTCCTGTCACCTATTCCACAGGACAGAGCATATGGAACCAAGATTGTTTTCTACAAAGTTATTTTAAACCATCTTTCTAAGCCACCTTTTCCTAAATTCTCAAGATGGAAACCATCTCAAGCTCTGTAAGCATTCATCTAAACAGGTGATTTATAACCTTTTTGTTGAGCATTTATAAACTTTCTCTATATTCCAAACATTTCCAAAGATTGAATACTTTCAAAAGAGTTAAAAAGGAGTGAGCATAAAGCAGAGAATAACAGAATTCCTCAACGTGACTGAGGCTTCGGAGCTTTTTCTCTCACAAGTGCCACGTTCACAGCCCACAGCGAGGGCTGAGGACAGGGGCCATTTTGAAAGTATTCATACCATGAGTTTCTCCCATTCTGTCCTCGAGAGCTTCCACATCAAGAACTGTGCTTTTTAAAAAGAGGTTAAATATGTAGGTAAAAAACAAAACAAACAAACCCCACAAAACGTTAGCTATGTTAAATGACAGTTTTACCGAGTAGTCCTCTCCCTTTTTCTTCCTTCCATCAAAGCTGTTAATGATCAGTGTTGATGATTTTCTTCCAGCCACTCCTAACACCCTAATTTACACTGTAAAGTCTTCAACATATGAACACGTTGCTTTAGAATCATCCGTCCGGTTTCGCTCCTGTGTAAGTGTATGCCCCATCTCTTTCCATTCAGAATCAAAGTGCCTCAAGGGATTATGATATTTTTTCCTTTTCTTTCATCATACGCCCTAGCAAGGCCACCACCTCACAGCAGGCACAGGACTCATTATCCCAGAGGTGATCAGCAAACACACATTGGCCCCACAGAATTTTCTTTTGATAAAGCTACAATTCCTTGTTATGGTCAGATATAAAAACCATGAAAACAAGCTACTGTGCAAAAGAAACCTTATGTCAAGAATCACAAAGTAAACACATAAAACAACAAAATGCCCTAAACTTACTGCATACTTGCATAGATTTTTTCAGTGTTTACAGCAGCCTGATGAGGTTGGTGCTCTTGTTTTCCTTGTTATCGAAGAAGTTAGAGAGGTTGAATAACCTGGCCATGGAGCCAAGAAATAGACAAGCTACAATTTGAACCAAGTAAGTTTTAGCTCAGCGCCTAAGCTCTTAATCACTATACTACACTGTCTTTTAATCCATTACTCACTAGAAGAATAACTCACTGGAGTCATCTTTGTATATGAAGACGTGGATTTAGTATTTTATTTTACTTTTAATCACAACCATTTCTCCTCTGCTTCATGATGGTTGTTATTCAGAGCGGTTCCCAGGCTACATAACCAACAATAAACCCTTTGCTGCTCTGTCCTCATCTGGAACAGGCAGTCCCTGCTTTTGATGTTTTGTGGTTCACCCTCTGTAAATTCAACCCTGTATAATTAACTCTTATACTCCACTTCTCAATACAGTTACACAATCTTGGTTTTGGAAGCAGGGACCAATGTTAATAATGACTTAAGGGGAAACCTAGAAGAGGAAAAGGAATGTAGATTTGCTAGATGCTAAAAATCATTCCAAAGACAAGTTGTTAGTCAGTTAGTCACCCAAGCCATTTCAGAATGGAGAGATGAACCTCTTCTCCTCCCTTTCACACATTTTTGACTCGTGCTTCTTTCTGCATGTGTGTGTGTGTATATACTATATGTGTGTGTCTCTATAATATACATAGTACATGTGCATATATATGTGCCTATATATAATATAAATGTGTGTATATATTGCCTATTTACACACACATATGTATATGTCACACATATATATGTATATGCGTGCATGCATATATATACACACATATCCATTTGCGGTGCTAGGGATCAAACTCAGGGCCTCACACATACTGAGCCACATCCCCAGCCAGATTCTGCATTTTTAATAAATTCACCAGCGATCCTACTGCTGTTGGTATTGTAGAAGACACTTTGAGTAGCAAGACTCTTAAATATTTGCAAGTAAAATTCTTTAAAACTTCAATTACTTAGGTATCACATGGCTATTTTTGAACTTTCTAATCTAAGTGTTAAAAGTATGATATGAAAAATTCATGCTAATAGTCATGAATAAAAGTCAACGCATTAAAATTCCCTTCATAGCTTAAAAGAAAAATGACCTGAGCAATCTGTATCAATCGTAGTCTTTTTCAAAGTACAAAAGTAAATGAATAAATCAGTAATGAAACCAAATAATTAAATCATATTCATTTTTGGTCAGATTTATGATAAATTTATATTTTTATGTTTTTAATAGTACTTGGGAATTTCTAGTTCATGTAACTTGTCCATAATTTCTTTTTTTTCTTTTTTTTTGTTTTGTTTTAGAAATTATGAGAAGAGAATACTTTCCATTGGGAATCAGAAAAGAGAAGTTTTGGTCTTGGCTCTACAGTTAATTGGCTAAAATCATAGGCAGGTTGTTGGTTAGCTTGGCTGCTTTGGGTTGGTTTCTTCATACAGAAAATGAAAGGCTTGGCTAGGGAATCTCTGTGGTTTTCATTTAGCTCTAAAAGTTTATAACACTATCTCAAATTCAAGTTTATTGCCCTAAAGTTTAAATCATTACGAAAGACTAAAACTGCACATTTAGTTTTATAACCATATTAGACAAATTTATGGCTTTTAAGATGCCAAAATGACTCTGGTCAGGTATTCAACCCCCCTCTGTAATTCCTGTGGGATGTGTTTTAACAATTCACCAATAACAAGATTTCTAAGAAAATTTAATGGCAGCAATAAGGATAAGGATTTCTTCCATAGCTATAGTTGCCTTATAAAGGAAACTCCAAGACACTAATAAAAAAAGCAAAAAGCACTTAAATTATAAGCTAAAGTGGAAGGTTTTTGATCCTTCTGTTTTTTATCCTCTGTGAAATAAAAATGCATTTTTTAGAATCCTTGACTGACTTGATAAGAAAATTTTTTTCTTAGTCGTAAACATGGATATGAAAGGGCTCATTTTCTAATGTTGATAAAGCAAGTATTCAAAACTGAAAGTAACAGGCACATATGTAAACGCCAGTATTATGGGCAATTTCATTACCCAGGCCTACTGTTACTGATGAAGCAACTGAATACTGTTTTGGTATGGTCATTTAAAATAGAGCTTAGACCAACTCTGAAATATGTCCTAGGACATAAATATCTTTAGTCTTTATTTGTATTAGCAAAACCCAACCTACATTTCCTTAAACCAATTATGCTCAGCAATATTGGTCTCTAAAATCTGCATGTGATAAATGCACAGATGCCTGTTGACAAGTGATTCCTTAATTAGATCTCTTGATTTGAAAAGAAGAAACATACACATAAAAGGAAATACGTTATCTTGAAAAGGCATGTTTCTGTGTCCTCTTCTATGCCGTATAGAATCCTGCCCATAAAGGTCTAATGCAATTATCATTTCTCATCAGAATATAACATATACACTTACTTGAGTAAGAATTGAAAAGACAATTATTTGGGGTTTGTTTAAATAAGCCTAAGGATGAAGATCATGTAACTAATCATCAAAATAATATGAAACTCTTAATTTCTCTTATTTAACAAAAATGTAGTGTTTTTAGTATCATCTTAAAATACTGAAACTTGATAAACAGTGTTGCATTGTAGGTGACTATAAAATTTATTTATAATTGTATAATAACTTTCAGAAATTTTGCATGATTTTAGTTCATTCTTCAGATTATAATACATCAGAACAAATAGACTCAATGTTTAATTTATTCTTTTTGCCTTAACATTTAGCTATGATTATCATGAAGAAAGTTAATGGAGTACTTGTAGTACTTCAACTTGTATAATATAATCACCTTTTGTGGAATTTTTTGGATTTTGAAAATTTAAAAAAAATTTTTTTTACTACTGGGGATTGAGCCCAGGGGCACTGTGTTACTGAGCTACATCCAGTCCTCTTTCTGTTTTTTAACTCTTGAAACATTCCTGCCAAGTTTCTAAGGTTGGGCTTGAACTTGTGATCCTACTGACCTAGCCTCTCAAGTACCTGGGTACTTTTTGTGTTTAAATTATATACTATATATAACATACTAGAACATAAAATGAAAAAATACTACATGGATATGACTTCAGGAAGAAAATATTCTTATATTTTCACTAACTTTATACTTTAAATTCTAATTATTAGTATGTTCCCCTTTTCCCCTTAAATTTATCAGAAGTATTTCTAATTTATACTTTTCATTTTTACTCCCAAAGAATCAGTTCTTAAGGGGCTGAGGGTGTAGTTCAATGGTAGGGTGGTTGCCTAGCCTGAGCAAGGCCCTTGGTTCAATCTCAGCACTGAAAAAACACACACACACGCACACACACACACGCGCGCACACACACACACATATAAAACATTGCATAAACATCAGAACTTAGATTCAAACATCAGTTTTTATACTTTTGTTTTCTCTTTCATTATATTTTTTAACATTTGAAAGAGGTTGCTTTTTTCTTCTTTTGTAACTATTCTGAATGTATGGCTCATTTATTTTCAACCTTCTTAAGTGTGAAGATACCTCTTAAAAGAGCTTAGACCTCATGACACAATTTTTTTTTTTTTTTTTAAATACTGGGGATTGAACTCAGGAGTCCTTAACCACTGAACTACACTCCCAGCCTGTTTATTTTAATTTTAATTTTTATTTTGATACAGGGTCTCACTAATAATTTCTGCTCTCAGCAAGGTACTTAGGGTCATGCTAACTTGCTGAGGCTGGCTTTGAACATGCGAACCTACTGTCAGCTCATGACTCAAAATTTGGATGTGTACTTTTTTCTTTTTCTTTATTTTTGAAATATTGCATCTGAGGGTCTTATTTCCTCTTTGAGGCCTCTCTGTCTCTGTCTACCATCTCCTTAGAAGAGTTTTCACTGTTTGAACAATTTTTGCTATTAATTACACCTAGAAAATGTGACTTTAAAATTTCCTACTCTTTAAAAACTTAAGAGAAAGTAAAATAATTTTTATAAAGTAGTAGGAATGCTTGAGTCCTATTTGTAGAGGGAAGCATATGAACATATGTGTTCACTTATTTTAAAGTTTATTAATTATATCAAATTGTCAGTACATTGTATTTTGTAAATTGTTTATGGACATATATGTATATGTGTATAGTTGTATGTATGTACACTTACTGTGTTTAACCATTCATACTTATTAACCTAAGAGTTTATACTTAAATCTATATAATTTGATGTCCTACTTAACTCATTAATTTGTAACTTTTATATCTTTAGTATGGGTTATATCTAATCAAGTCTAGTTTGTGCTAACAAGTCTGCCTTGAATTCTAGTTGTTCTGGTATTGATATTGCCATTTCTGTTTTCTTTTTTCACATTTCCCAGATATACATGTTTACTTTTATACTATTTACCTTTCTGAGTCTTTTTGTTTTAGTTACAATTCTTTTGAGCATAATATAGTTAAAATTCTCATTTAAAAATATTTTTAGCCTTTCTCAAAGAATTTAACCCATTAATATTTGTTGTCATAGGGGATATTTTTGTTCTATATTATTTTGGTCTTAGGCTTTCTAATTTGGGAACATTCTTTGCCCTTGATTTCTGCCATTGCGCATATCTTCTGAGACAATCTGGAATATTGGACTCTGGTGCACAATTTTACTAGTAGATGTGTTTCATAATCATACGTCTCTAATTATTAAAACTAAAAAAAGAGAGAAAAGAAAAAAACCACTCTTGACATTTGTTTCTAATTTTTTTAAGACTCCTATGTAAGATAATTTAGAACTTCATTATTTTCTTTGTCTCTCTACCATTACTTAGAATCTATTTCTCAAAAAAATTTGATATATCTCTCATCTAGCTTTATTTATAATAACTTTGATTTCTATCTTTATTTCTACTAATGTGGTTTCTTCCTTAGGATCCTAGTTTCCAAGTGGGGTTTTCAATCACTGATCTTCACTTTACATCTAACATTATTTATTTTATAGTTTTTATGTTTATCCTCTTTCTTTTCATTCTGGAAGTGTTTCTCAAGTTTCCCTTTCATTATATACTTGATTTATTCTTAATAATTTCTGCTCTTTATAGCTTCCTACATAGTTTTGAAATATCTGCTAATAAACTTCTAGAATCTTCTTTCCCTCATTCAAGGTTTTTTTTTTTTTTAATGTATCTTTATATTTCCATTTCTACACCTATTCTCCCCTTACAGTTTCCTACTAATGTCTCAAAGAGGTAGGTTAGGTCCTTGAGCATTTTTTTTTTTTTTTGAGAAGATTAACAATATTACTTCTCAAGTTTTCTTCTGAATCATAAAAAAAATAAACAAATAAATAAAAAAATAAAATCTTTGGAATCTGTTTTTATGCTGAGTCCTCAGGGCAAATCATCATTTCCCTTAGTTTGTAATTTCTCTTTTTAAGTCTCAGATAGTTTCTTTCTGTTGAGTGGTGCTTAAAGGGAAAAAAATTAATCCAGGCAGAGCCACTGCCAATATCCTGAGAGAGTAGATGGGTCTTAGTTTATATCATTGTCCACTTGGCTGCGGGCAAATGCCCCTCTTGAATCAACCTGGAAGGGCCAGTACATGAGTCTGGCAGAGAACAATCAACAAGGCCTACTTAGGTGGACTTGCTGTTTCCAATGTTGGGACTAAGCTGGAGAATCAGGAAAAAAACATAGTTTGTTTTTGTACAGTGTACATTTGAAAGCACTCATTAAATCCAATAATCTGCCTGCTTTTAGCCCTTTCTAAAATGCTTTTGTTAGATGACTAACATCCCAGAGGGATCCTCTCTCTTTTCCATTGTTTTGTGTGCTGAGCATTCTAGTCTTTCAATGGATATTGAAATAAAGAAGCTGATGGGGGCAGAGAGGTGAAAAAGAATACACAATTCAGCTCTGGATGATTCAGAAAATAAGTTTCTGCTTAGTTGTGGGAATGTCACTTGCTTTTCTGGTCAGGGCAGTAGAAAGCAGAAGGAATCCAAGTCTGTTTCCCCCCTTTCCTTCTCTCTTTGTGTCCATCTATATTGGTTAGATGGTGGAATATGAAGTCTGTGGGGTAAAAATACATTTCTGAGTTCATCTCTATTAATAGTGTGACCTTTGACATGGTTTTGTAAATTACTGCTATAGAGTTCTCTACAGTTTTTGTCTTTTACACCATTGTTGAAATTTAAAAGGGGAAACTGGAAGAAGTTACATCAGGCAAAGGTAGTCTGTCCCCTGTATAAGTTAGGAGCTTACATTTTCTTAAAATCTGAAGTTCCCACAAAGAGAAGTCCATACAGAAGCAGGGAAACTGAGGAATGAGTAGCAAGAGATCTAAGCAGAATGGATATAAAAGTTTCATTTTTTCCCAAGTCAAATTTCCCTTTGCTTTATCATGCTGAGGGAAGGCCTATGAAAAGAAGCATTAGAGATTTATGTAAGCCATCTTTCTCAGTACAGCTAAAATATATGCCTAATATTTTCCCTTACATTGATAGAATTAAACCCAGAATCTACACTTGTCTCTTACTATGCAAAAAATATGAGTAGTGATTCTCAGATATCAAGAAGTCATCAATGAGTCCCTTAAAAATTTTATGATGAAGTAGTAAAGTTTATAACATTCTTCAGTTATACTGTTGTTCTGGTTCAGAGGTTTTCAGCTAAAGGTGTGTCATCAAAGTCTCCTATGATGCTTTTAGAAAATATAGACACCCAGCCCCATCTGAGACTCAGAATCTTCTCCAGAGAGACTCAACCATTAAAGAACTCCACATACTTTAAACCTATTAGGGTGGCTATTATCCAAAAACAGGAAATAACAAATATTTGTGAGGATGGGAACAAATTGAATCTCCAGTGATTAACTGGAAATGTAAAATGTAAAATGGTGCAGCTGCTAGGTGTAGCAGTATAGCAGTTTCTCAAAAGATTAAACATAGAATCACCATATGATCCAGCAAATCTACTTCTGGGTATATCCTCAATAGAATTAAAAGCATGGACTTACTTGAACAGATACTTGGGTGCCCAAGTTCATAGTGGCATTATTCACAACAGTCAAAAGATGGAAGGAACTCAGGTGTCCATTAATAGAGAAAAATGTTGATAATAATGAAATTATTTTTCACCCTTGATAAAGAAGAGACTTCCTATACATGCTACGTCATGGATGAACCTTGAGGATATTATGTAAGTGAAATAAGCCAATCACAAAAAGGACAAATACTGTATGATTCCATCCATATGAGGGACCCAAAGTAGTGAAAATCACAGAGACAAAAAGTCAAATGGTGGTTACCAAGGGCTGGGGTGGGAAGGAAGAAATGTGGAGTTAGCTTAACAGGTAGAGAGTTTCAGTTTTGCAAGTTACAAGGGCTCTGAGGATGGGTGGTGGTTACAACTACACCATGATAGAAGGTGCTCAAAGCCAGGTACTTACACATGGTGAAAATGATGAATTTTAAGTTTTATATATTTAATGACAATGTAAGAAACAATAAAAATGGTAAAACTGGTGAACTTTGTTATTTATTTTTTTATCACAATAAAGCAAGCAAACAACAACAACAAAAAACAACAACTGAGCTCCACAGGCAGAGGAAGTATGCCTTTCCCTCCAGCTTAGAGTCAGTACTCCAGTCGAAAGGGACATGCAAACCAATTTTTTTAACAAATGGTTATGTGTGTCTAAAGATGCCCAAGTACCTAGCTGATCTTTATCATCTTGGTAAAAAATCAAGTATATATTAAATAAACAGTCTGCTTGTTTGTTCGTTCATGAGTGGCCTCAAATAGGTTTCCCAATAAATATGAGGCCTGGCATGCTACATTCTCCCACCTGCCAATGACAGATTTTACCTTGACAAAGATGCTTTAGAAAGCACATATCCTTTACGAAGAAAAACTTAAAAATTAAAATCAATGAAATGAAAAAAATAACCACAACAAATCAAAAAATTCTAGCACGAGTTGTTTGGAAAGATATTCCTGCCAAAAAGTCATCTCAAAATGCTTCAATAGAATTTTTCCCCCTCCATATCAGAAAAAGAGGGGTGGTGTGATATAATTTCCAGACCATTTAATATCAGGAAGAAATTGAGTTTGAATTTATCCAAAGCTTAATTTTTCCTTCAACATAAATTCTATGATTAAGAGTCTTTCGTAAGACTAATGAGGCATAGGTTCTGGCAATTAAAAATGAACAAAATCCTAAAGAATGAATTTCTATGCTGAGCAGTTAACTTGGAAATAAATATGTCTTAAGTTGTTTCAGGCAAGTTAGAAAGCAGATGAATTGTTTTCATGAAACTGACCCTAAGTAATTCCAAGTTGCTAAAGTAGTAATTTACTTCAGTTTGTACCATATTAAAACTTGGACTGAGATTTTAAAAAGCCTGTCAACTCCAGGGTTCTGATGGAGCATTAAATAAGAACAGGGAAATAAGGAAGACAGTGCCTTGCTGGAAGACAGATGCTCAGTTAGCACATCAGGAGCAGGCATTTAGAAGCCAAGTGAGTTGGTGAAAGTCCAGTGAATAAAGACTGGTTACTGAATGTGGTCCCTGAGGCATATACATCGAATTTTGATAAAACACAGGAAACAAAGGCTCTATATATGTATATCTGTGTGTGTGTGTGTGTGTCTGTGTGTGTGTGTGTCTGTGTATTTATCTATCCATCCATTCATCCAAATTTGTACAGGGAAATTCAGGGGTAGAATTCTCATGGGATGGAATGAGGATAAATCTGAACCTGGCCACAGGTACTTGAAGGCAGTATAGGTGAGCGAGGAAAAAGTAAAGATGAGCAGAAATAGAAGTTGGAAATGAAGAACTCTAGTCCAGTGGAAACCAACCCCAGAAGTCTAGAACCCCAGAAGTCTAGAAGAAACACAAAGCCTCAAAGGGAAGCAGAACTAGCAACAGATCCTCGCCAGACCTGATGGGATGCCAGGCAAAGAATGCAGACACCACTTGACTGAATGTGGCATGGAAAAACATCAAAAGCAAGTTGCTTTGATGCTAATTGGGGCAACTGAGGTAGGGGCTTCTGTTTTTGGATGCCAGCCTAGACTACAAAAGGGACCAAGATATGGTCATCCTTGCCAGGAATGTTCTTCACTTTAAGTTTACAGGTACATGTTTGTTTTGCTGCAATCTCATGATGGAGTGGCACAACCTGTCCTTGTCTAAATATTTCAGCAGGGTCGATTAATCCCTACTGAGCAATCTGGGGAACAATGACACCTACTGTTTGAGCTACTGTAACTGCAATAAACTTGACACAGGATGGTGGCAGGTGTTGATTTGTAGCTACTATTTCCTTCCTTTAAAAAAAAAAAAAAAGACAAATGGCTCTCTGTTGACTTAGGCTAGGCTAGAGAAGTACTGCAATTAGAAAAGACAGAGTTGTTATCACAGCAGATGTTTGATTTAGAATAAAAATGAGTGCCTGAATAAAACAGCCCTACTTCATTATAGAAAGGATAGAAGGCAACTGAAATGTACAACAGACTAACATGCAGTTCAGCAGTGAGTTTTAAAAGAAAGTATCAAGCTGCAGAAACTGAAATTGTATAAGGTGACAAATGGAGCAAAGTAACAATTGCATGTGCTCTGTCTGCAACTCTGCCCAACCCAAGACACCAGCATTGCTCACCTCCACTCCAACAGCTGGGTCCCCGTGCAATCAACTTTTATCATTGACCCTCCTTCCTTTGAGACTGAAGGGCTGCTCTGCTCTTCTCTTCTTTTTCCCTGAAGACTGCCCACTTCCCAGCCTTATAATAACAAAGTTTTACTATTTAACCTCAAGCTGATCTTTCAGAATTAACCACCAAAGTGATCACCCCACTACTGACCAGGTGACCACCCTGTCCCCTCTGCCTGGCCATCTGGGTGAATGTACTTTCTGTGAGTACCCATTTCAGCAGATGTGTCTCATCTCTTGATTGGGTCTTTCCTCCTTTTGAAAAAACGCTGGCCAATCAACACTATCAAAATACAATATATAATTCTCAATACTCCTAGTTGTCAGATAGTTGCGGTTTATAACTGCCAACCACTTTTTGCTTTTTAAAGACACACAGTATTATTCTGAACTTAAAAGAGCCAGTGCAGTTTCTAATCGTGTTAACAAATCACTTAGAAATTCATGAATCTTGCAATAGCTCCCTTTCTGTGTACTGCATCAAAGGACTCTAATAAGTAGGAGGGAAAGACAAGAGAAGACAAGGAAGCTACAGAAATATATGTGAATATATTTAGAGCAAAGTGTGCACTAATCTATAAATTATCAGTAGACATGCCATGTTTCTAGTAAAAAAAATCTAGAACTTAATCACAGTTAACAATCATTTTCTTTCTTCTAGTTAAATGTTATATGCTAGAATAACCCAAGTCTATCTAAAACCAGCCATGCAAATAATTGGAAAAAAAATTCATGTTTTATTAGATTCTCCCTCCTTCATGTCAAGTGGGTGATAAAAAAGTTAAATTAACTTGTATCAAACTAATTCTTACATTATTTCTAAGACTATCATATAATGTCATTCAGAAAAAAGAAACTATCTTTAAATTTTAAATTTCAGACTAAATAATTACTACTTCTACATTTATGAAATAGCTCCACTTAGTTTAAATTTCCATCTTATGCAAGAATGCCTGCTGGTAAAGTTTCCTTTTCATACTATAAATGTGGACTAGAGTGCATGTTCAGTCTTTTTTCCCCAATTTTACCATATTTTAGTTTTTTTATGATTCCTATGAAGGTTAAATAGCTTCCACTGAAAGTTCAGTAAGTACATTATTTTACTTTACTTTCATTGTGCAAATACACAATTTTTAAAAAACACTATATCATTAATTAAATAGTATAGTCCAAATAATTACAAGTGTTTTCACACTATAAAACCTTATTAGGTGTCTTTGAAGACTTTAGACTAATAAATTCATCTTCCCCATTTACTTTAAAAATAATTCAATTCTAGGTAAAACACAGATTGATCTTACCTGGAGTAATAAAATTAAGATATTCAGAGGAAGAGTTCTCATTAGCTACCATGATCTGGTGCTATAGTTTCCCATATTGTGTAAAACTTACTTGTCATTAATAGGTAATAATAATTTGTTTGATACTATGTGCATATTTACATAATGAATACCAGAGTCACTATGCATTCAGCAACAACATCTTCATGTGTTCGCAGTAATTGCATCGTTGAGATAGCCTATGAACCAGAATATGCTGATCTGGTTGGCAGAAAACCAGGATGAAAAAAATGGACCACCACGTTGTCTCAAACCGAAACCTCAAATGTTCCCTCTCTTGCCACAAAGTGATTATGTAACATGCTGCAAGTCTCTGAAGGGCAGAACATTACCAAAAAGCAGTTACTTGGCTAAGCCTGATGTCCTATGACACATTTTGGAGCTATGGGTGGTAGAATTATACTCTAAATCTAACTCTTTGTCTATGGCAACAAATTAGATTCAAAATAAGTAAATAAGAAAAGTATGTATCACATAGCCTGACATTTCCTTTTAAAAGTAGGCTTCAAAATTGGGGAAAGAATCAGAAATTTCAACATCTTTAATTTACATGGTTGTATGATTTTCAGACATGTTTTCTGAGCCTTGAAGTGGGTAGGTAGATAGGAAACAAATGCAACCAGGGAACTTGTTTCTAGGTTATAGCTCAGTCAGATAGTTCACTGAAAATCTTGCATTTGAACAGCAGGCATTCAGCCAGTGGAAGAGTCATCTTGTCTAGATCTACCTTGAATTCTGACAACTTGACTGGTTTTAATAGTTGTTATCCTGGTCTTACAATCTTTAGAAAATAATCCTGTTACTTCACAGAGTAGCTTCCTACTCTACAGGAAATAAATTCATACTTTCATACTACCCAGGGTGTCTTGGGTGAGTGCTCCTTGAATGTGCCCCACCCCCTCCCACCTCTATATATGTGGAAAACAGATTTTTTTTTCCCTCTCAGTACTGGGGATTGAACTTGGGCCTTGTGCATGCTAGGCAAGTAAGTGCTCTCTCACTAACACACATTCTCAGTCAGATATTTAATTTATATCGTAGCCTAATCATCACAGAGTTTTTAAAATTAGAATGTTCACCTTGACATTTGTGAATTTAGAACAAAATATCTAATTTTAGTCCTTTCAACTATACTAAACATTTTAGAAAAGAATTCATAAACCAAAGAGGGATGGATCCAGCAGGAACAAAATACAGCTCCAGCAAGCTTAGTCTGGTTCCAGATAGAATATCCTACAGTAAAGTACTAAAATGAACAAATAAACCCAAAGAAGCCATAACCCTCCTCCATTCCCTGCACCCTGCAGTAAACCAGCAAAAAAGCAAATAAATACCTCAAATAGAAAGGTGACAAGGGTCTTTCATCTTCCTGCGAACTAAAAGGAAAATAAATTTTGAGTTAATATAATTTCTGTTAATAGAACATGTCAATTTTACTAAAACTCTGTTCTACCTGTCACAAATTTTGTTTTGGCACATTAATGCCAATCTCTGGAGGAAATTAGTAAACGCACTGTCCCTCAGACCTAGCTAAGGTCAATTACTTCCATCAAGAGAGGCTTCTTTCCAGATGGGCCTAAGGCAAAAGTAATTCATGGCACAATTTCCAGAGGCAGCTTCCTACTTCCTTATTCTACAAGTCCAATTCAAGTACTCAGACATTACACCAAACTCTTAAAATGATCACACACACCATTACCAGAACAAAGTTAACTGTAGCTCAGTAACATGATGATGAAAGTAAGAAGTAGCCAATCAAATGTTCCTGTTAAGTGTAAGCCACTTCAGGAACAATCCCCAGCAAGGACCAGCACACCAGTGAGCCAACACACATGCTCTTCTTGTTCTTTATACAAGTTCTGTATAAAGAACTTGCTCTACTTAAGTACTAACTAGTGGGGAAAATATGAAAGGACATATAGGAAATTGCAGGCATAGTTTAAGTTCCTCAAAGAACACAGAAGCAATGGGAGGTTTAATATAAAGCTGCCTCATTTTCAAAAAAGTAAAATATATGCTTTAATTATTTTTCCTTTCTTTAACATGACTTTTTCTTCTTAAAAAATTATCTGGAAGTATAGAGGAGTCTCTCCCCTGCTTATTTTCTTAAGCATCATTGATGAAAAGAGAAACACTTGCTTCAACTGGCAATATTAAACCTATAGGCAACAATCTTACTATGGAGTTATAATCACACACACACACACACACACACACAAACACGTCCCACCCCACACAAATTTGTCCTGGGAGTTGAAAAGATTCAATATTCTAGCTGGAACATGGCACACAAAATATAGCACACTATTTTTCATTCTCTCATGATTTGGGTGTGCAATTTTCATTGAGTTCATCTACTCTAATGTTGCCAAAGACATTAATGTTTATAACTAACTGTGCTAATTCTTCCCATGTGAAGGATAAGAGATGGATCAGCTTTACTCTAAGGTGGACAGGTTCAGGGCAAAGCTCATTGAGTTAGGTTGCAGAGATCAAGAGTTAGAGGTGACAACACCAGGGGAATGTTCAAGCGTTCTGGGACAAAACCACTGGGAGCAATATAGGAAATGACTGCTTTAAGTTAATCTGACACAGTAGCTTACATATGTAGCTTCAAACTATTCCTAGAAACACTTAACAAGACACTTATAAAAATTAGGATTGGATTTGTTTCCTAATAAAAGAATCTACGCTTTAAAGTACTAATTATGACCAACACTATGCCAAAAAAACTACCATAAAAACCTATAATGATTTTATGTTGTTAGAGGAACACTGCCTCTATGGGTTGTAAAATGTACCACTTTCTTTGCCCAGAACAGATCCTTAATGCTAATATGAAGCAAATTAGAAAGAAAATTAGTATGCTTACCAAGACATAGTTTGTTGAACATTAAATTAGGAATATGCTTGGCTTTTTGTAAGAAGTGCTTCTGGGAGATATCGATGTAGATGGTGCAGGGCTCTGAACACAGATGTTCATGTGCTTCGGCTAATGTTTTCTGTGGGTGTGTACTAAATTTCCTTGTGGCAAACAAGTCACCTCTTTCTTCCTTTCCACCTCCTCTCCCTCACCTATTTATTCAATTAGGATTGAGGGCCTGTAGTACTGAAGGGCCCCACATTAATTATTTCACTTTCTTCCTGGGGAAACCCTCTCCCTGTACTTGCCCCTTCGTCTCCTTTTTTATTCAGATTAAAAAAAAAAAAAGGTGCATAACTCATGTAGACAATACAGATAGTGATGTAACATCACCTGTGACTAGTGACTTATGTGCTTTGGTACTTTGGTATCACATGTAAGTCCATTTTGGTTGCTTATTGTCTTCACCTCAATTTTAACCTATCAAAATAGTGCAATAACTAGGTTGCGAGATGGCCAGTGTGCATTCCAGAAGCTCTTAAGGAGACCCTGGGGACATCGTAAGCTTCTTGTCAAGCTTCTTATTCTACCAACTCTACATCCTTAGTCATCATGCATTATGACTGACTGCATTTATAAGGTAATTATTAAAACATAGTGGTAGTGTGTCAGGAATATCTCTTGATGGAAACACAGAGTTCTCATCACACACAGACATTTTTTAGGTTGCATTTGTACAAGGTGTATTTGTCAATGAAAGACAAAATAAGAAACTCTGAATCAGGATATGTCCCTGAAGTCTGACCAAACTTAATTGTTCTAAAAGAGAAAACATAAGCAATGAAATTTAGACAAAATGAAAACAGACTCTGTGTACCATTTGGTCGATGAATGATGTATCATTTGATACAATAAATGATACACAGGCATTCAACAGGGTGGCAATCCATGCACTGAACTCCACCTTCCCTCCACCAAAAAAAAAAAAAAAAAAAAAACATTATAATTTTAAAAGAAAATGAGGGTTAATAAATCAATTTTCATAGGTAATGGGCATATTTTTCCTTTTTCTTTCATAAAAATACCCTTGCCTGGGATTTAGTAATATACTCTTGAAAAAAAGTATAATCCTGAAACAACTAAAACATTGATTTTAAATTCACTAATTTTTAAAATTAATGTGCTACCTTGATTTTTGAAGGCAATTTTAAGGAAAAAAATGGTCAAGGACAATGCTGCTCAATAGAATTGAGAAAAGAAACTTTTCCACAGAATTTACAAATCAGAATGCAAAACAGATATTATACTTTTATTATAGGCCCCCAAACATTTATTTACATAGGTTATTTATGCTTGTTCCTAGCTTTGTGTCAATCTCAGTCATGCCCAGTGATATTAAATGATCTTACCTAAATTCCATTTGAGCATAATTTGTCAGAATTTTTTGCATAAATTTTTAATTTAGAATACTGATTATGTTTAAATTTTTAAAATAAGCATATATATTGTGAAGAAGAAAATGTGTGTCATGAAATGATGCCAATGACAAACTGTAACAATTTGAAATTCAATAGATCTTCCTTGGTTACCTTATACCAACCCCATGTTTTAATTATTTCCTATTTGCTGACTCCAGATAATAGTCAAGTTCAAGCAGATAATTATTATTATTATTTTTTTAATTCAAACATATATTGAGAGATTTGGGCAATCATTTCATTAATGTCACACAATCATGTGCTTAGCATCTTCAGGCATTTCATTCTCTCAAAACAACTGCCCGTGGGAAGAACATTCAGAAAAAGACCCAAATAATAATCCAAATCTAAAAAGCTACAACTGAATATGGCAATAGCTTGGATATTAGAACTTTAGCAGGGTCCTAACTTATTTTTTATATAGCCTAAATACATATGAATAAAAAAATACCTAGACTCAATCTGTTCATGAGCTGCACAAATGTCTAAACTGAAGCCACAGAATGAAATGCCTATCAATTAGCAACGGAAATCAAGAAAAGCATGGGGTTTTATATGTCTAAAAGAAACCAAATACTGTTGGTAGAATTCCCAGAGCAAGGTATTGAGAATGGACTTCAATTATTAGATCAAACCACCACTCCATTCAATTTCCTTTTCAATTGTCCTCATAAATGGTCCAATTAGTTCAACTTTCTAATTGGTTAATGTGGCTGGAGACCAAGAAATTAACATAATTTGCATATTTAACTATACACTTTAAGTACATTTTCAATTGATTCCAGATAGGAAAATAGTTTGTGAGCATTTCTTGAGTACTGAAAAGTACAGAAAAATAAGTAAATGCTCAGGATTAGGCTCCATTCATTGAAGAAACTAGGAAAATCATGCATGGGGGCTTAAAAAAAGTAGCACTAAAGAGAGGAAGTGAGGGACAAGTGAAAGCAAAGCATTAAGCAAACATTTTTTTTCTGAAACTCAGGCTTTTTCCTCACATGGTACAGAATGTGCTAAGGGGAGGAATTTTCTTAGAGAAATTTTCTTAGAAAATGATGAGGGAAGTGAAGTTAGCACATTTTCCTTTCCTTCCATCCTCTCAAAATATAAAGCGGCACGCTTACTCAGTGTTTAGCTCAGCCACTGTCTCAGGCCTTAGCTCTCCCCTCTCCTACCCTCATTGGGAGGTGAGGTGGCACCTTAGGTTTTTGGTTTGATCCCATTCAGGAACAAAAACAAAAACCCTTATTCTTTTTGGAAAACAAAAGTGTCATATTCGTAGTTCAATGTTTGTGGCTATAGTTTTGGGAAGATATTTTACAATTCTGTCTTGCAAGCCCAAAGAGCTTAATTTACAGTTTTAGTTTTGCACTTTGTTACTAAGAATTTAACACTTAGCCAGTAGAAATATAAACAAATTACTTCTGTGCAAAAGCAGATAAATTGTCCTGACCAAAGGATAAATTCAAAGAACTGTGGCTGTTAATATTCACAGGACATGAATTTTTAGCCAACACTGAAAGGTTATTAATTTGAGGGCAAAACAAACAAATAGGCAAAAGAAAGACTTTCAAAGATTTAGACTTCTTTTTTATTCTAATAAAATATGAAAGTAATTCTACCATTTTCTTGCCTGTTAAGTGAAAATTTGAAATATATCACTGAGTTGAATTGAGTTCCCCCCCAAATATACACTGAGGTCCAAATTCCCCATACCTTAGAAATTAACCTTATTTGGAAACAGGCTTTACAGAGGTGATCGAGTTAAAATGAGGCCATTAATTCAATGTGACTGTTATTCATAGAAAAAGGGGAAATCTGCACACAGACAGGCATGTGCAAGGGGGCATGCAACATGAAGACTGGACAAACTACTCCAAGCCAAGGAGTCACGGAAGTGAGGGATAGGTCACTCCATTGTTCTAAGTCACCAGTATATGGCGCTTTGTTATAGCAGCCCTTGTGAATTAATACATCTGGCTAAGAATTTTTTTTTTGGTGCCAGGAATTGAACCCAGAGGCACTGAACCACTGAGCCACATTCCCAGTTGCTTAGGGCCTCATTAAGTTGCTGACACTGGCTTTGAACTTGCAATTCTCTTGCCTCAGCCTCCCAACCCTCCCAAGTCATTGGGATTACAGACGTGGGCCACCATGCCCAGCCTAAGAAGTTGTTTTTTTTCTTTTGTTTTTTTTTTTTTTCAAATTCAGAAATAAGAACCTACCTAACAAAGATGTCCCCGTCTTAGAAAAGGGTTGTGCTCCCAAAGTTTGTAAGAATGCTAAGACTAGAATCAATTTCCCATGCTGACATGGGGATTTGATTTCCAGGCCTATACTTAAAACCCCACCTAAGCTCTAATTCAAATGGATTGCTCTCATAAGCAGACCAGGACACCAGATTTTCAGAACTTTGGATGATTTGGTTAGAAGCATATTTTATATTATGATGGTCACATACATAAAATGGCAGCAAATTTCATAAAATTGTTCTTGAATACAATTGTGCTTGGATATGTTTTAGTTTGCTGTATTTTATTTAAATAAACTTGTGTAAAATACTGCTAAATTGGCTTTATGAGCACTAGAGGTCATGGGCCACAGTTGAGAAACACCCTTCAAAGACACTAAGCAACATCCCTGCCCTTCCGTCTTGAAATGTGATGCACACACAGTGAATGCTGTTGAACTAAGATCTCGGATCCAATAGAACCTAGAGAAGACATATTTCTTCTCTGCCCCTCACCTGAATTATCCTGAGCCAAAAAAGAGAGAAAACGAGTCAATATGTCCAGCAGTGTTTAAGATGACATAGTTCTGAAAAGCCATGGGGAGCTTACAGAATACTTCCAAGTGTTTGAAATATTTTCTCCTGGTTGCAGCAAGATGATGTAAAGACTGTGGCTCAGGAAGTGAAGAAGACCTTTTGCAGACATGGCCTCCTTGAGTTCCTCTTACTCTATGTCTGTGGCACTATCAGTCACCTGCACTGTCTTTTAGAAACAATGAATTATTTTCCTTGGAAGGAATTATAGGAACTCTTGATCATCTCATTTTATTTCAGTCCCACCCACCCAGCTAGTTCCAGCTCTGGATGCCCATCTTATTAACAGCCTGCAGTGTCTAAGGAATTGGATAGGAGTGAGGGTATGTGCAGGTGGGGGAAGAAGAGTAGAGTTCTTAATCAGGGGTGGGGAGAAGAAACATTATTTTTCATTTTTCTTGCTACATTTAGGAGGTGGAAAGTAAACTGTGACTGCCTGCTGATTGACTGACATTGCATGTTGCTGGGGATGCTGGACTGAGACATGTTTAAAAGTCATTGAATGAAATCCTCATCCTGTTATAATACTTGTGTCACATTAACAAACCAACCATTCTCCCTAAAGAAGTTTATTCCTAACTCCTATATTTTGTCAGTCACAAAATTGTATGGACTCTATCTTTAAGAAAAGACACAAATCTGATCTTTGCATTGCCATTGCGAAGGTCTTTTATGGGGTTAGTGCTCTGTTTCCCTGCTGTCCACATCAGAACATCTGTGGTCTCCCCAGCTTCCCACTGTATTTAGGGTAAAATCCAAATGCCTAAACCTGGCACACAAAGCCCCTCCTAACTCTGCCCACCAGACCTCTCTAGAACTCTCTGTGCACCTTTGCAACTCCCTCCATTTGTACATGGTGCTCCCTCTGTCCAATATGCTTCCACCACCTCTTAGCTCAAGAGTCATCTAACCTGGGAACCCATATCCAGGACCCTGAAAAGGGAGCTGCCTCTTCATCCTGACTCCCAGACACTATTCAAGGCTATAACAGTGCTAAGAACACGAGTTTGAAGCTTGTCTTACCACTAGCACCAGCACCTACCCAGGTATCTGGAATAATGCATGCGCTCAGTAAACACCTGCTGAATACAACCAACATCATCAAGATTTTGCCAAAAGCTTATGCTACACTTATATTAAATATTTTGAAAACATACACTGTTTATAATTTATAAAATTAATTTTGACAGAAGCATTTCGACTTCTCTTTATTGATTGTTATAAATGAGCATGTTCTTTTCTAGTGAGACTACAGCTGTGCTATGGGTTTCCTCCCATCCTCACTTAAGGAAAAGAAAAGAATTTTTTTCAACTGCACAATTAGAGGAGGGAGTTCTGTCATTATGCCCATAGTGTAAGCACTGTACTCTCTGAGGTGTACAGAGAACCCAGAAAAGGATGTGTTCAGTCAAGGCAATGTTTGAATATGGCCTTGCCACACACTGTATGTGCTTGCTCTGGCTTGAGAGCAGGAAAAGAAAATCATTTCACCTCACTGCAAACCCAAAGGTTGTTTGTAGCTTGAAGAAAATTTTGGTTTAGTCTCAAAACTGTTTTCAAGGCAGCTGGAAGCACTCATTTGTTTTTGATATCTTGTTCAGAAAAGTGATGGTTATTCTATTATAGACAGAGAACAGAGTGCCTTAGCGAGGCAGTAAATTAAAGTACACAATACAGTGACTCTTTGGGGGTTGAAATTAGTTAATGAGAAAATATTTTTAGAACATTAATAGATAAGTTAAAATATTTTCAACTCTAGTTACTGAAACAAAACCAAGAATTGAGTAGATATCTGCAGAAGGGAAGAAGACAATAATAAATTATTTTTGTTAACTTCTTTCAATATTTACTTTCATTACAAATTTAATGCCTTGTTAACACAGTTTTTAATTAGCACATATATAATTTCCCAGACTGTTAACTCTGAATGTGGCAATCTTGAGGGAGACAGAAGACATGCATGCAAAGGCAATGTGAATTGTTCTGCTGTCTGCTCCTCTGCCAGAAGAGGACTCTGAATAAAAAAAACAAGTGACAACTTGTTTCTGGCCTAGCCATGATCTTACCCTAGGTTTTAGGATGATGAGCAGAACGGGAAAGGGGCTGAAGGCTCCACGTGGACCAGTGCCTGGGCTCTGGGAGTCACCATGACCATGGGCAAGTGCTCATTCAGCAAAATGTTTTGAGTATATGACTTATTAGAAGATAGAGAGATACACAGGCTAATATGACATGGCCCCGACCCTCACAGAATTTACAGATGATCCAAGACAGAGAAACCTGAAATTTGAAGATGTTTATGAAAACAGGATATGCAACTACTATTGACTGAAAGCTCACCACACAAGCCAGGCTAAGAGTTTGTAAACATTATCCCATTCAATTATCAAAGGCATCCTGGGAGGAAGGTATTACTAATGAGATTTTTCAGATAAGAAAAATAAGTTTTAGAAAGGCCAATTAACTGTTTGGGGCCCCAGAGGCAGGTAGCGTTGAGGTTCTGACCCAACCTTTTGAAGACACAGCTCCAGTCCTTGCCCCGAGGGTCTGGCAGGTGAGGTGAGGTTAGGTAAGATAAGCCATATAGGGAGTGGACTCTGAGGGTCACAGAAGCATTATTGGGAGAACAATAAAGGCCAGGTGGAGAGATTTTCACTGAAGGAGAAGACAATGTGCTTTGGAGGCATGGGGAAATGGCAGGCCTGCTCCTGCCTGCTCCGGGTAGCTACCGAGGGAGCTGGGGCCTGGGGGAGCAGCATGTCCTGCCAGACAGTGGCCATAGCCGAAACTGGACTGAGAGGCAGTCTCCTGAGTTTTATGTTAGATCAGGAGCTGAAAATGAAGAAGAGTCACTTATAAAAATACAACACAGTGTATCAATGGTCTACTCTGGCCAGAGCTTGGTTTCTAATTTCAGTTTCAGGAGTTATTTTAACCTAGACGGTGAGGTCACATTTCTTTCCATTATCATTTTGTGGACTGCAAAACACTGATGTATTTATTATCACATACTTTTTTAAACCCTTATTTTTTCCTAGCCTTTTAATTCCATTCATTTAATATGATCTGAACAAAGCAGTTCGCTTTTATTTCTAGTAGGTTTTATCTTATATTTAATCAGAACATACTATGTTTTCTGACCCTATTCCTTGAAGGTTTTATGAATGTATTCTTTAACCTCCCCCACCTCATTATTTTTATTTTTTTACTTAGGTATATTAATTTTAAAATCAACTTCTAATGTTCTAACCTGTCTTGTATTTATCACCTATCACTCCTAATATTTCCATTAACATGCTTTTCTTCAGCAAGAACTAAAACCCAATATCCAATTCTGGCTATTTGGATGATTTGTACAAGGGCTATAATGTGGTACACTTTACTTTTATTTCTGGAGTTCATTTGACAGTTTGGCAATGAGAGTAATAAATCTGTATTTGATTTCAGAAATCAAATTGATCTCAAGTGATAGTTTTAAAATTCAAAAAATTAAATTTGGACATATATCTGGATGCAGTGGTGCAATGCTTATAATCCCAGCTACTCAGGAGGCTAAGGCAGGAGGATCTCAAGATGAGGCCAGCCTCAATTGAAGCAACAGACTGAGACCATTTCAAAATAAAATACAAGGGCTGGGGTTGTACCTCAAAATTTGTCTAGCACACACAAGGCCCTGGGTTCAATTCCAGTACTGCTTCTCCATCCAAATATATATGCAAATATCTTTAACAGAAAAAGATATGGATCAAAAGAATTTTTTAGAGTTGGCCAGTGGCACACAATTATAATCCCAGCTACCTGGGAGGCTGAGGCAAGAGGATGGTAAGTTCAAGGTAAGCCTAGGCAACTTAGTGAGACCTTGTCTCAAAAAAAAAAAAAAAAAAAAGGGCTGGGGATGTGGCTCTGTGGTGGAATAGAGTTTAGTAGAATTAATTCCAGGTGGCTATTAAGTAGACTTCTATTATCACTATTCAGCAAAGAAGCAGCAGAAGAAAAATATCATTATATCTTAATTCATATATAAAGCAAAAACTTCATTTTTTCTTAAGTTGCTATAATGGTTAGAGTACTTCAGGGAAATAAACTAAAAACTACTTCCTTTTTTCCCCTCAAGCTAAATATCAAATACCATACAATGTAAATAGAAGTAGACTTTCAATTTTTTTCCTTTGCACTACCATATAGTTATGTGTGAGTAAATTATTTGTTTTTGTATAGAAATATTCCTAGACATTTTATTGGAAAGCTATACGAATTACGTGCATGCTTCCATTAAATTTCTCTATAGTGTCTAATTCAACAAGTATTTATTGAGCACCTACTATGTACCTGGTATATGAAAACACCTTAGGCTCTTCAGAATCCCTTGCAGTCTCGGGCACAGCAAGTGTCTATTAGAGCTTCTATGCTAATGGGAACAATGTCAGTTCAATTTCCTCTCTTCGTTAGCTGTTTTTTCTCTTTTGGATAACAAAAGACTCTTTCCAAAGTGTCTAATGGGGGAAAATTCCATTGTCAATTCCAAATACATGCTATGATTAACTTCATACACAAATGGTTATTATTTAGATGTTTGTGTAGAATGTTTTGTTTTTGTTTCTTTATAGTATGACTGAGTGAATTATTTTATATTCCTGGGTTTGAGTTTAATCTTCTGGAAAATGGAAGAGATGATTTAGATGGTCTCTAAGGATCCACCTGGCTCTAAAATGAAGTCTATATTTTCATAATTCTCAAAAGCTATTTCTGCAAGTTAATAGCACCATTACTTATAATGGTCAAAAGTTAAAAACAACCTAAATGTCCAACAGAGGAATGGATAAATAAAATCTGCTATATCCATAAATCAGAAAATTTTTCAGCCATAAAAATGAATGAAGTACCAATACCTGCTACAACATGGATGAACTTTGAAAACATTATACTATGGAGAGAAGCCAGTCACTAAAGATTAGATATAATACGAGTACATCATTCCATTTATTAAAAAAAGTCTGGAATAGGTACCTCTACAAAAACAAAAATGTGTATTAATGGTTGCCCAGTGCTGGGAGTTTGGGGTTGACAGCTACAGAACACAGGGTTCTTTTTAAGTAATGAAGATATTCTAAAATTGATGACTGTACAACTCTGTGTAGAGACTTTCCTTTGTCTTTTTTCCCCCTCTTTTGGTACTGGGGATTGAATACAGGGTTTCCAGCATGCTAGGCAAGTGTTCTGTTGCTGAACTACATGCCAAGCCCTTTGTATATATAATACAAGTTATGGAATTGCACACTTTAAATGAGTAAGTTGTATGGCATGTGAATTACATTTCAATAAAACTGCTTAACAAGTTATTTCTGGTTTTCTTAAGGAAAGAATAAGTAGTGCATTAAGAAAATTTTACTACTGCTTTGTACTACTACTACTACTGTACTACTGCTTTGGCAATTGATTCTGATCTTCATATTCTGATGAAACTATCACAGGAAAAAAATGGGACTAAAGTTTTGAGAGTTTCAAGAAATTTAATTTGATGTTATTTTCAATAGTATTCCCACAAACCACTCTAGATACCCCTGATATCCATCTAATAAAACAGAATGCAATGATAGGTTGCATTCTACCAAATGCACTCTTATATTTATGGAATTGAAAATCTATCACAAATATGAGAAAGAAAATCCAGAAGAAAAGCAACATGCCCTTCAAATCTGAATAGCTTTATCATTTATTAAAAAACTTTCATATTTATTAACTCTAAAACTCCTGTAAAAGTATCTTGGATGATGGTACTGTCTCATTTTGCAGATGATGATAATCTGCTAACTGTTAGGCCAGGGTATATTTTCTGATGGCAAGTAAGTTTACTAACCTTCTACTGTTTTCCCACCATGTATGCTGAGTACCTAACACCTCACTTTTCCAGTGGTATAGACAGATGATTACCTTAAAAGTTAAACTCTTCTTGCTTTAGTCCAGATTATTTTCTTTATTTGGAGTAGTTAGCAAATAGGCTCCACAGATAATGCAACCATCATGTGAGCACAGAGTCCATGGAGATCTTATTTGTTCTCATTGACATTTTCTTTTGCAGCACTGGGAATTAAATTGAGGGCTAGGCAAGCGCTCTGTCACTGAGCTACATCCCAGCTCAATGACTTTTTGTTGTTACTGAATACAGGTCATGCTGGCAATGAAGAATAAATACAGATATACAACCCCACATGGGTTAACCCAGATATAAAGTGAGGCAGCTTGTAACTCCATCTTGCACTGTGTATAGGGCAGGGAAGGGTGGGGGTGCTGCAGGGAATACTACCAGAGTGCCACCAAGTTAGGAATGATGGGACCTTAAAGATGAAAGGTGTCCTCTGCTCAAGCAGTAGGGGGCTCTCTAACACCATGCAGAAGGCTCACAAAGCAGATCATCATTGTTTGGGTTGTTCATTGGTGAAAAGTCATACCATCACCATGTTATCAATGATTATATGTTTGCCAAAGGATATTCTAAAGACAAATCCCTAGGCAGGCAGATGATTTGGTTGATAAGAAGTTTCAACGAAATTTTCAGATGTTGGATTACTAATACGTGTTAATTAATTAAGTAATTTAAATCTTCTTTGAAGAGCCACTGAAATTTGGAGTTATTATGTACTTCGCCATCATAAAATTAATATTCAGTGACATGTTGGAAGTCATAACTTCTAGATAAAGCAATGAAAAAGAGAATTATTAATCTCGGTTTTTCACTTTGGTTAAAAATGAACAAACAAACAAAAACCCAACAACCCAGGAAAGAATTAGATGCTCACACAGAAACCAATGCACTAAAACTAAAGGAATCTACATTAATCACTAGTGCTCATGACCTCATCCTCCATCATTATCCTTTGTAGATACAATAAGTTAGGGGTTATTGGAAAGCTGGTCTAGCAAATCAAAACACTGTTGTGAAAGTTGGGAATGTTGTCAGAGACGTAAGATTCAGAGGTAAGTCTTGGTATCAGCCTGTTGAAGGTCTCCTATAAATAATGGAGATATTTCCTTGCAGGTCCACAATACTACAGAAAAACAAACAAACAAGCAAAAAACACCAAAGCAAAACAAAAAAAAAACCCACAATGAGACAGGAATCATGCAAAGAGCCTAAGTATAGGCTAACCTACAATCTGATAAAACACACCATTTCGTTAGTAACAGAGGGTAAATTTAGTCACTGTAGAGAAGTTTTATTTCAGTTATTGACAGTTTCTCCCTTTATTTCTGTTATTTTATTTCTTTCAGGGAAAATTTTCCAGATAGCAAGAATATCCACATAATACATTGGAGTGTGTGGAATTTTGTCATTACCTATAAAAAGCACTCTGTAAATATTTTACTATTTAAAAAAATAACTGGGAAAATTTAACCATTCTACAGATATTTAATAAGATCTTGTCTTTAAGTCATTTGAAAATAACTGCAAGAATTGGATACTTTCAGATGGACACAACTAACTCAAACATTCAGCCTCTGCAAGTTTTTACTGAAGATTACAAAGTTCTAAATAGTTGAATCCATGCTGGAAACTCTGAAAATTACATCCCCCAATAAACAGATAGCAAAAGACATTAAAGGAGACCACAGTGTTTTATTTCATTCTTAGTTTTCAACCTCATCTGTTATTCTCATCTCAGTTAGGAGCAACAAAGTATCTTCTACATACTTCACAATCTCTTAAAGAGAAGAAAGGCTAAAAAGTCAGTTATGGAAATTATAAGGAGACATTATAGTACGAATTGCCCTATGATAAGATCACAATATATGAGGTTAAATAAAACATAGGGTAATATCATCCACCTAGGTACATCTCTATTATTATGCTAATCATGCTGTGTATTACAGAATTCACCACATGGTATTGCAATTGTCTTGGTAATGTGTCTGCATCCTCACTAGCATGTGTCCTCTTGGAAGCAGAGAGTCTGTGTCTTAATTCCTTTGGGATCAGTGGCAGGACATACTGTTTGGTCAAAGAGAACATTTTAAAATGTTATATGTTTTGTTTTAACAGTCAAACTGATGATCTAGTAAATGAAAGCATCAATTATGAAAAGAAAATGTCACATAAGGTCAGGATATCAAATATGCTAATTGTGTAGGGACAGTAGTGCGGAGTTAGATTCCTACGTATGCCAGCTGTCAATAGCTTTATATACGCTGTAATCATTAACTAGAATTTACATCAGTGTTTCTCTAAGCATAGGCCGTCTGATCAGAGATGCTTTTAGGGAGCTGTTAAATGCAGACATTCTCCCTGCAACCTTCAGATTAGGATTCACACAAGGAGGGGCAACAAAAAGAAATTAATTTTAAAAATCAACTCCCCAGGCAATTCTCAGGCTCCTAGAGTATGAGAAACTTTGACCTCTCTGCTCAATAAAATAATAAGCATAAGTTTCTTTAATTGGTATTTAAAGTTTTTCTTTTACTCATCCACTTCCAATTCAGTTTCTAGCCCTTTGGTGCTCTCACACAGAATGAGTTGGCATACATACCGCCAAGGCTCTGCCAAGTTCCTGCCTCAGCTCAAGGAAAAGGACAGAGGCAGTCAGCTATAGCTATCAATACCAGGACAGTCATGGAAATTAATAGCCAAAGATACTGAACTTGCATTTGACAAAGCAATTATAAATAGGAATAGGTAGGTGTTCTGCACAAATCCTTAAACACATATATCCTTAGTGGAGAGAATCACACAAACCAGGTCCTTTCCTGCAGGAGGTTTATAATCAAACATAGGCACAGGCTGGAAATAAGACTGCAGGGAAATCAATAAAGTGAACTCTAAGAGCTGGGGAATTTCCTGATAGTGAGTGCACAAAGGAGTGAGATTAAGCTACATGTAATAATGCAAAGAAACAAAAGTAGCAACTCATCATTCTTGAATACAAATTTAAATCGTTCCTAGATTTATTCCTATTAGGTTCATTAACAATAACTAACAATGCAAAATAATTTTCAGAAAATTATAGTCATTTTATTTAACTGTCATCAACTTAACTGCCTAAACAATATTTTGGCAGTATAAAGACCTATTTTCATCCTAACGGTTATTATATTTTCAAGTAGCTATTACAGAGTTCAGTAATAGTCAAAACAATTCTCATTTACAATACAACCTACTGAAGACTTTTAAGCACTGACGTCATTATAACTGAAAAAAGTCCCCACCTTGTTGGAAATCAAGTCAAGACTCCAAAAAGTGTATATTAGTTTTGGTCTTCTATGAACTTCAAGCATGTAACTTTTTCACTGAGTTAATATAAAACAAATATAGATCTGTCCATGAATCACTTTCTCCAGCCTTAAATTATTAATTTTTGAAAAGGAATTCCTTGAGCACCCTCATCAAGTTCCCATTACCGTGCACTTGTCAGTACAGAGAAAGAAAAACATCCAACCTGGTTTATCTCACAGTCAATATATGCAGGAACCATTTTGCAAATAAATAATACATTTTAAAAATCTTATTTTCATTGTTAAAACAAATATTAAGTAAACATATTTGTGGCACAGTTTTAAAAATGAAATTCATTTTTGTCTAGTTTTAATTTATAAATAAATCATATTTGTTATTTGATTTTAATCATTTTCTAATAAAGTCCTCTAAATGAAGCATTTATATGGAATCGAATGCCTCTGCATGTAAAGCCACTGAAGCTGAAGTAAGATAATATAATTAGCTAATGTAATTTTTTAAATCGTAAGACATGACCTTGGGCAACTTGGTGACTTTCTACACGCCTCAGTTTTCCTGTTGTGAAATTGAAGGACTGGACTCTGTCACTGCTGAGGTGACTTCCAGCTTAACATTACAGGATATGTTATTCACTTATGGTCTTATAGTTCACCCAAAGTGTTCCTTTTAACAAGCACTTCTGTTTAAATTTACCTTTCTCTGTTTTGGTACACTCCTCACCACCCCCACCCATCTATGTTACAATCATTAACAAACAAAAACAGAACTTGTGCTCATTCTTACAGAGAAGTTTTTTTTTTTCAAAAAAAGTGTCATCAGTGTGCATGTATGAATATGTAACCACAAATTCCTTCAATCTGTACAATTATACTGCATCAATAAAAATGTGGGATGAAAAGTGTCTTTGGTGTAACAGATCTATCTGTTCAGAATTATTCAAAGGGAAATATTATCTTTAACATTGATTTCCATTTATTATAATGCACTTATTAATAGAAAATCAGTGCCTAGAAAGGAAGGCTCCTAAGATTCATTTTAGAAAGGTCTTCAGCCTATCGACATCCTCTGAAAGAGTCATAGTGGAAACATTGCTGAAAAACTGATTCAGTTCTTTTATAAACATGCTCAATATATTCCTTAGTCGGTTTTTCTTCAGATTTCAGATGTCTGTTCTTACATTCACTTCCATTCAAAGAAGGATATAACTGAATGTAACGACCAAGTGGAAAAGATAAGAAATTGGGCAGAAATGTCAGTAAAAGAGCAATAAGATATTTAAATTTTTCTGATCTTAGGGAAAAATGTTAGGTCCCACAAACTCTACACAGTTTGCAGTGTGTTATTACAAAATGCCAAGTACTGGCAAAGTTATATGGCTTTATACTACTCACAGAATAAAACAAAACAAATAGGAGAGAACACTACCTTTGCAGAGGCATGATTTCACAAGCCATTCTCGCATGGAAATCTGCAAGGGATTCTCACAACCGTCTCCTCCAGGACAAGTCTGGCCGTCTGTGCAGTGATCGTCCGCTTACAGTGGCTAAGCTGGGCTTGGGCACGAGGCTGCACCTCCTGGCTGGAGAAACAACTGCTCTGCAGTTTGCCCGTGTGCTGCGGCTCTCAGCCTCCAAACTTCTCCAAGCAATGCTATTTATCGGCTGCCTCTCCACATTTACACTGCAGTCCACTTTGACCTTTTGTTCCAGGGAAACAGCTGAACCACCCAGCCAATCAGAGCAGCGGCTGCAGCGGTACGAAAGGCTCTGCTGCTGCTGCTGCTCCTCCTCCTCGTCCTCTCCTTCTGCTCCTCTCCTGCTCCAGCTCCTGCTCCTCAGTGGGCTTGCCTAGTTCTGGTAACTTGAAACTCTCCTCTGAGCAATTCCACAGACGAGCCTGTCAGTCTGGCGAAAGCAACCAATAATTGCAGCAAGAGCGAACAGTCCTGTACTTTTCAACATTACAAAGACTGCCAGCAAGGAAATCCATTTGTCAAGGAAAGACATTGCCTCTGAAACTAAAGGTCTCTGTGGCAAGAGGCAAAAACTGGGCTGTGTTCCCTTTCTTCCTTTAAAAAACAAAACAAAACAACAACAACAACAAAGAATCCCAAAAAACCCTCCGAGACTTTTCTAGAAGGAAGACATGCTTCTAGACCCTTGCCCTACCCACATTTATTTCCTGCTGATGTTTGTTTACACAGCGGTGGTTAGTAGTCACTGGTGACATCACCCAAGGCACGTCCTTCCACTTCTGGGGAGGATACGTGACTTAAGACTGCTCTAGTCTTAAGAGATCAGAAGTCCACACTCATGGACATTACTTCAACATGTTATTTCTGTATTTTATTCTCATGAAATCGAGTATGTTTATTTACACAAATCAACTGCATATGGGGTGAGGTTGTTTCTTATTATTATTACTGGTTTTTTTTTTTTTTACAGGTAACACAAAAATTGATTTTTTCTATAAAGTTTTCTAAATGCTTTTTAATTATCATCTTTCCTTTGTAATTTATTCTTCAGTATGGAATAATCAGGTGTTGATTTTAGGAACATGATTACTAATCCATAGATTTCATATGTTGTAGGAACACTAACAGAAATACATTTATAAAAGATTTCTTCCACCTTGTGAGAGTTGTAAAGAATTACAACAAAGTTCAGATCACTACTTCTGGTAGAAAATGGAACAGAAAGGAAGAGAGCCCAGGACATTCAGAAGCTGTGGGGCCTGTAGGACCCAAAGGGAATCCTTCTCCTCTATAGATTTTTCCATGTTTTTTACAGACCATTTGTAATTTTGAATGTAGAACACAAGGACTTATTACAAGTCTACTTTTTTTCTATATCTGCTAATAAAAACTGTTTCATTGCCTGACTGAATGACCTATCATGTTTATAAAAATAATCATTCTGAATCTATGTTCCAACATTAATGATGGTTCATTTCCCTGCTCTGAAATTCTTTTCTGTGCACCAGAAGGCTGACTTATTCTCTGTGACTTTCATATATATATGTATATATGTTGTTGATGGAATTTTATTTTATCCATTTATTTATATGTGGTGTTGAGAATTGAACCCAGTGCCTTACACATGCTAGCCAGGCAAGCGCTGTACCAATGAGCCGCAACCCCAGTCCTTCTCTGTGACATTCTTTGTTTTTTGTTTTGTTTTTAGTACTGGGGATTAAGCCACATCCCCAGCCCCTTTACATTTTTATTTTAAGACAGGGTCTCCCTAAGTGCCCAGGATGCCTCCAACTTGCCATCTTCCTGCCTCAGCCTCCTGAGAGGCTGGAATTACAGGGATGTACCACTGTGCCTGGTTCTGTAGGAGCTTTTATAATATCTTGTAAGATACAAATATTTTTAGAAATAATTGAGATTCAAAAGACAGAAATCATATGCTGGTTTTTTTGCATTTTATGAACATAATATCCAATATTATCTGGCTGAAACAGACATAAAAGTCCAACAGTAAAGGATCCAGGTATTTTTTAAAAAGGTGAAATTGAACAATTTACATTCAGTGCATTTAACACGTTATTCTGAACTCCAATTTTGCTCAATATCTGATTTCACATATACATCCTGATAAATTAAGTCTTCCTGTCAATATTCCTCTAACATGCCATATTCACAGAATGTCAATCATTTTTTTTTAAAGATCCATTAACCTTTTAGCTCAGTAACTACAGACCTTTTCAAGTCTCTATTAGGCATAAACAAAAAAAATTTTCCTTTTTTTTTTTCATCACTTTCTGGGCATTACTTAATGATCACTTATGAATTTGTGCCTGAATTGCAGTCCCTTCTCTCTACCCCACCCATTCTCAGAGTCCTTGGTCACTTCATACTTTTATCATTTCTATTTCTAACTTCCTCTGGTCAGTTCTTCATAGATGGAAGGAGCACCACTCCAGGACCTCTTAAACACTGATATTCTGGCCACATGAGCTTGGCCACATTTCCTCACTGAGCCCCTAAGTATGTACCCCTCTTAACTGCCAGTACTTCTCCCTCCCCCATTCCCCTACCTTTTCCCTTAGCTGTCTATTCAGCTCTGTCGGTTTTGCAGTGTCTGCAGAGGACAACTCGAACCCAAACCGACTGGCATTCTGGTTTTTAAATGAGTTCACTAGTGTCATCTTCTTCCTCACCCTTGGTAATCCTGCCTGCTGGGCTTTCTATTGCCAGACTGCTAAACACTGCAAAAGAAGTCACAAACCCTGACAACTAGTTAAGACTAAAGAGTCATGCTATTTAACCTCAGTGTGAACCATAAGACTATGTGGCAACCTTTTTTCATTGTCTTTTAACTGTTCTCTGCATTCCCTGTCTTTTAACTGTTCATTGCAACAGCTGCAAACCCCTGAGTGACACAACTCTGACCTCCCTCAGTCGCTAATTAACTCATTTCCTAATTGACTGAGAAAACCAAGATCAGCAAACAGAAGTGAGTGCCTTTGGTCTTCTTTGCTCTACTATGTCCTTCCCAGCCCTGACACACATTTCACCTCTGGAAAGAGTGCTCAGGGCAGCCTCTTATCTGTGCAATGGATCTCATCACTTTCTTCTTCCTCTGGAAGAGCTGACCTCATCTACATCCGAAATCTGTCCCTTGACAGCTACTTCAGGTGGGCACCAAGGAGTGCTCTTCGCTTAAAATGCTTTCCTGGGCAGGCCTACCCTGTGGTGCTGCAGTCTTCTCGCTGACAGTTCCTTCTCACCCACAGACCTGCCCCAGATCTACCCGACTGCTCCCACTTCCTTCTAAATTACGTACTCCTCCAGCCCATGCCAATACACTCCGGACTTATCATTTTTCTGGAGCTGCTTTTAAGGCCACCAACGTTCTTCGGGTCACTAAATCTAAATGCATTTGCTTAGATTCTCACCCACATCTTAGCATTTCTGAAACACCCATCTTCAGTTTTCCGAAAGTCTTTAGGGCTCTGTGATCTTTTCTGGAATTTCTCCAAAACTCCCTGATCGTCATCCTCCTTGTATTTGTTTTTCCTTCTCTTTCATCCCTGTCTCCAAGCCCAATACCATTCAGTAAAAGCAGTCAATAACTTGGGCTCTGGAATCCTGCCCCTGGGGCTGGATCCTGACGGCATCAGTGATAGGCAATGTAAACTCGGGCAGGTTGTTGAGAGGCTCTGAGGCTGCAAGGAACCAATGAGATCATGTGTGTAAAACATACAATAGTGCCTGGCAAGCTATAAGAGCTCGATAATTATTAGCACTGCATTCCAATCAACACGTTCAAAACCTCATATTATCTGATCTCCAATTTCTCCTCCAGGCCCTTCTTGCTAATGATGTTATTATTCTCCTTATGAATCAGATTCAAACCATGAGTCATCTTTACTCCTCCTTCTCTTCTCCTCCCTTTAACCAAATGTGTTGATTGTCCTGCCATGTCTGTTTAATCAGTCTGCCTGGGTCATCTGTATTGGTATGATAACTTTTCTGATTCCACCTGCCACACCTCCAATGTGTACATTTGAATATTAGAATAAATTTACTACTGTGGTTATAAACTGGTCACTTACTCCTCTGCTCAAAGTGTTAGTGGCTCCCAACTACCTTGTATAAACCCTATGTCTTTAAATATGATGTTTAGGACTCTCCACTGATTAAGCTTAATGGAACTATGCGGTAGCTGCTCACACCTCATCAGGAAACAACTCCACTCCTATCTGCTCCAAACTCTTCTACCTAGACATTTGCTTAAGTTCTTCCCTCTGTCTGAATATTCTTCCATTCCATTCCTTCTGGGAAAGATTCAACTCATATTTCAAGTGTAAGCCAGTTGGAAGAAATCTCTTGCCCCTAGAACTCAGTCTTTTACATCTATTATGAGGTTTACCTTTTTTGCCCATATGGTTTACTTATTTGAATATATTATCTTCCTTTTGGAAAGTATATTCTCTAGGACAAGCATTGTATCTTTCCTGCAGTGCTCTCAAAGAACAACACTCAATAAGTGTTGAAAAAATTAATGATAAATAAATTGCTGTTCTAGACAACCTAAAGCATAGCTCCTTTGATTAGGTTTGGATTTATCAAGTAATGTTTCACTTTTTAGCATTTTCCACTATAGAGGTACACTTAAGATAAACCAAATGCCTCAGGTACTTAATAACCAACATAAGGAATAAACTTCCTGGGTCATACATTGATGTACAATCACAGAGATGTAAAATTTAAGATTCTATCCAAAACTTATGAAGCCTTTTAAGCATTATACACTACCAAGTTTCTCCTAGGTTGTCTATTTCCTTTCCCACACTTTACATGGCTTGCAGATTTCTAATTTTCTTACATAACTTCTTCGGCAGACTCCAAGTGTTTGGTAATATCTGTGTTTGCCCTTGTACTATCAAGAGCAACACTCGCTCCAACAATGATGTGGCTGCATTTCTTTTAATTTCAACATCAATTAAAAGGACATTTCTTGGCTACATTGTTTTCAGATATTGGTTTAAAATCAAACGGATTTATTTCCCAGGACATAATGATATAACAATTTTTTTCTTACAACTTTGGTAAGAGGTGCTTATCAGGCAAGCTAAGCACATATATAATTTTGAAATCAAATTATATAATCAAAATTATATATCTATACACATTATGTATATGTATAATTTTTAAATCAATCTTTGAAAAATGCACTAAGGAACAATGCCCTACACAAGATACTCAGTATTTTAAAAAGGTAATGACATGACTTTTTAAAATTTATAATCACGAAGCTAAGATTTTGGAGGCACATATAATTTAGATATTCTGGCATTGGTGTACAGGATCCTTACTGAACCAGTTCTCCAACAATCCATCTTGGAACACTAGAGAATTTCTGGGCTTTATCACAGGACAATATCATCATCATTAACAAAATGTCGAAAAAGTTAAAATGGGGAGAAGTAACTGGAGAGGTGATATAGGTAAGCATCTAGAATTTCCTGAGAATTTATGCTGGGCTCAATATAATAGATGTGGATATAAAATTAATGTGAGCTCTCAGCTAGTAAGTGACTGACAAGAAGCCAGCATCCAAATGCCAATGCCTACAGCTTTTCTACCATCTAATAGCACTTTAAGATAATACAGTATTTACTTATATATCAATTAGCTAGAGGAAATAAAGACTCCTTTCTTATTTTTAAGTGATTTTTTTGGTAAGAATAGAGGGACTGCAATTCTTCATAAAAAGAGGCTAAAAATAAATTCCTTGAGACAACTTACATAATTGTTCCCCAACTTTCTGGGACAGGGAAAAATCCAGTTTTGCCAGATGGAATCTCAGTTACTGATCATTGCCAATAAATAAGTGCTTAGAGCACATTTTCCTGGAATGGGACTCCCCGGGCACAACTTTTTCCAAATTTCCCCTGGGAGTCCCGATAATAGTGTTTCTGTTCTCGCAAAATAAGTCATGTCCCACACAACAGCTGCTGCCACACCTGAGATCAGCTGCCTCAAATTGTCCCAGTGACCCACCACCCCGCAAAATGGTATTTCCTGACCAAGGAGAAGTAGGCTTCAACACGGCTTCTGTGGGAACATGTCAAAACTGTTCAGTGTGATATGGTAACCAACTGGTTAAGTATGTGTTCATAAAACACAAGATAAGCTCTTCAGATTCGGAGACATGAAATACTGAGCACAAGCATACAATCTCTCAGTGTAAATTAATTTTGTGCTGGCTGGCAAAATTAATTTTTTTTAACACAAAGTAAAATGTTTTGCTTTGAATCAGTTCAAAAGATATGAATAAGTGAAAACATTTAAAAGGAAAATAAAGGGAGGCACCAAGTATTTGTGTTACCAAGACCAGGTCAGATTTAAAAAAAAAAAAAAAAAAATCACAGTATTAGGTCTTAAAGTTTCAAAACCCCTACCGCATTTATTTTTATTTATTTATTTTTTTTGCGGTACTGGGGATTGAACTCAGGGCCTTGTGCTTGCGAGGCAAGCACTCTGCCAGCTGAGCTATCTCCCCAGCCCCGGATACTGCATTTTAAATGATTAAAAAAAAAAAAAAAAATCCCTTTTGCTGATCATGGTGGCACAAATCTGTAATCCCAGTATCTTGAGAGACTGAGGCAGGGGGAATCACAAGTTCAAGGTCAATCTTAACAACTTTAGTAAGAATCTAAACAATTTAGTGAGACCCTGCCTTAAAAAATAAAAAAAATAAAAGGACTGGGGATGTGGTTCTATCCCCGTTACCCACCCCCCCAAAGAAATCTGTTTTAATTAAATTTGCTATTCATATATACAGCATTAATAAAATTCATAATGAAAGCAAATTTTTCTTATTGAATTTTAGTGAGGAACTATATGTTAGAAAGAGAAACTTCAAATACATTAAGAAATAAACTGGACTTATACATAAATGCATAAATAAATAAAGCTAATAAAATTACTGGGCCCCTGAATAGGCACTAAAATTAATTTATGCTTGCAATAAATAAAATAGCTAGGCATGGTGGTATGCACTTATAGGTCCAGCTTTCAGGAGGCTGAGGAAGAAGGACCACTTGAGGTGTTTGAGACCAGCAGATAAAAAACAAAACAAAACCAAAAAATCCTATTGTAGCAGGAATTTCACTATGTATACATGAATCAAAATATTTACATTCTTACACCTTAAATATATACAATAAAAATGCTAAATAGAAAAAAATGCATTAAAAATTAATTATAGTTCCATGACTTTTCAGAATACTACTTCAGGAAGACAACTTAAAAATACCAATCCATTTTTAAGTCTGGAAATAGCCTAGTGAAGCTTTTAAAATAAATAAATAAATAAATAAGTAAACAAACAAACAAACAACTGTTAGTACTTCTAAAAACAATATCATCCTTGGCTTCAAATTGCTCTGTATGAAACAGCATGGAATTTGCTCAAAGCAAGTGATAACTGAACAATTTAATAGGAAAAGTTTAAATGAGATTTTGTTCTCCTTTAGTCCTGTTCTCTTCTGTTGTCCTTCATTCTTCCATCTCCCTGTCCACTTAAACTTTTACTGCTTAACCTCTGCATTATAGCTATATATAGTTGGTTTCGGCCCTTCCCCCCTTAGTACAGACCATACAGTATTGATCTTTCTAAACTAATTGTAATCAAGTCAAAAAGTCTTGATTGCTCTGCATTGCCTACAAAGTAAAACCAAAATTCTATCCATACTCAGTGGGGCCTCCTCCTTCACAGGAACTGGGGCTGTCAGGCTAAACCGCTTGAGCCCTGGGCACACTCTGCTTCCTCACCACTTGACTCTCCTCAGGCCTTTGGTCAGATACCCTCCTAACTCATTCCACATATCCCAACAAAATTCAGTCTTCCTCAGTTCCTCACAGACTGCCCATTCTGATTCCCCCATTCAGGGGATTTCATTTTCCCAAATGAGTTAAGTCATAATTGCTAGTTCCAAAGCCGTTCAGCTGTCATTCAATATAATTTGTCCAAAACGTGACAATTATCACTTCCTCCTTGAGGCATCTGTCATCCTTGATTTAAAACAAAACACTTTCCATGTTATAAATTATACAGTGTGTTCATTACAGAAAAAAATTAAAATATAGACAGTAAGAAAGCAAAAACAAATCTCACCATTTATAAAAGCAGGGTTTAATATGATTCTATATACTTCTACTTTAAAAATTCATATTAATTACCAAAGATTGGACAATGTGAATATACTTAGTGCCACTGAACTCTGTACGTTAAAATGGTAAGTTTTATGTTATCCATATTTTATGACAATAAAAAGAAAAGATGAGATTGTGCCATAGGTACTACTTTGTAACATTTCTCATTTAGTAACATATAAGTCATCTGGATATGCCAATTTGGAATATAATGATGAGGCTGGAACTAGAAGTATAATTTGGAGGTCATAAAAGTTAAGATATTTAAAACCATAAAACTGGGTGAAAGCCCTCAGGAATACAGAGACTGGGATGAGGTTAGTGGACTGAGCGTGGAGGGGCTCCAAACTTGAGAGGTCTGGAAAAGAGGGAAGGGTCTATAAGTGAGGCTAAGAAATGGTGACCAGTAAGTCCACAGGAAAACCAGGAGCGTGATGTCACAGTAGTAAAGCAAAGGAAGTATTTCAAAAAGGTGCTATCAGATGGGTCAGATGCTGCTGAGATACAGAGCAAAATGATTGGCAAGATGGAGGTTGCTGTTCTAAATAAAAACAAATTCAGTGGCATGTGGGTTGAAGAAATAGTGGAAGAAAAGGATATGAAGAAAGTAAGGTACATATGATCCTTTACCAGAGATTTGCTTGAAAGGAGGAGGAGGGTATGGTTTCTAGGAAGCAAAAAATGTTGAGAATTGTTATGTTTCTCTGCTGATGGGAATAGTCTAGAAAAAAGGAGAAAGCAATGTTACAGAGGAGAGAACAGATTATTGTAACACAGTCCCTGACTGAGTGAGAGGGATTGGCAGTGCAAGTACAAGGGATGATCCCAGAGAGGTGCTAGTGCCATTTGTCCACCATAACGGGAGAGTTGGCAGAGCGTAAAGGTACATATGTGAATACGGGTGGATCTGGGAGGTACGAAGCTAAGAGCAGTCTTTTCTGACTGCTGCTGTGAAAGAAGATAAAATCTTTGGGCTGTGCTATGATATTTTGTAGACATAAGCCAGGCTTGTGTCTACTGAATGGAAATTCATGCTCTTAGAAAACAAAGCTAGTGAAAGGAAAGAAGAGTAAAGAACTTAAATTGGATTTTTACTTTTTAAAATCAGGTTTAGATTTTTGACAAGGGAAAAAGAAAGGTAATTCAAAGGGAAAAGAATTCTTTCAGCAAATGGTGCTGGAACAACTGGAATATGTACCTGCAAAACAATGGAGCTGGACGAAGACCTCACACTGTGCACTAAAATCAACTCAAAATGGATCCAAGACAGTAGTTTAAAAAGACAAAACTACAAAACTTTTAAAAGAAAACATGGATGGGAGTCCTCATGGTCATGGAATAGGTAATGATTTCTTAAATGTGACATCAAAATCATAGGCAAAAGAAAATTGTCTAGTAAATTAATTAGACCACCAAAATTAAAAACTTATGTGCCTTAAAGAGTCCTATAACAAAAATTTGAAAAAAATAATCCACAGAATATGAGAAAATATTTGCAAATCACATATCTGCTAAGGATCTTATATCCAGAATAAAAAAAACTCCTCCAATGCAACAACATAATGAAAAATAATCCAACTTAACAAATGAGTCAAAATTTGAAAAGATATTTATCCAAAGAAGATATACAAATGATTATTAAACACATCATTAGTCATTAGGGAACTGTAAATCAAAACCACAATGAGATTCCACTTTACACCCAGCAGGGTGGCTATATAAAAAAAAAAACAGACAACAGGTATTGGTGAGATGTAGAGAAACTGGAACCATCATACACTACTAGTAGGAATGCAAGATGGAGTAGTTGCTTTGTAGTTCCTTGAAAAGTTGAACATAAATTCACAATGATGCTCTGGCAATTCAACTCTTAGGCATATATCTAAGAGAATTAATGACATGGTCACACAAAGACTTGTGCAGAAATGTTCATACAAGTATTATTCCTAATAGCCAAAAAGTGGAAGTAACTCAAATGTCTACCAACTAATGGGTAGATACAGAAAATGTAGTATACACTGACAATGGAATATTATGGGAAATAAAAAGGGATGAAGTACTGCTACATACTACCATGTGGATGAACTTGCAAACACATGCCAAGTGAAAGAAGACAGATACAAAACACATATTGTGTGATTTCACATAAATGAAATGACAAGAGTTAAAGGAAGATGAAATTTAAATTGGCATTGGCAGAGTGGGAGAAAGGCACTTGGGATAGAGAACAATGTTAGCAAAGGTCCAAGGTGTGAGACCGCTGGGATACGTTTGAAGTAGAAGTGTTCTAATGTACCTGGATATAGGATAAATAAGAGCAGAAAAGTGGCAAAGGCAGGCTGATACAAATCTTTAAAGCCTTGAATGCCTTGAATTTCATGCAATGAGAAGTACTCTTTGCTTTTAATTTTTTTTTTTTTTTGTACCAGAGATTGTACCCAGTGGCACTTTACCACTGAGCCACATCCCCAGCCCTTTTTATTTAGAGATAGGGTCTCACTGAGTTGCTTAGGGCCTTGCTACATTGCTGAGGCTGGGTTTGAATTTGTGATCCTCCAGCCTCAGCCTCCTGAGTCACTGGGATTACAAGCATGCCTCACTGTATCTTTGCTTTTATAGCACCTCAGTTAAGCCACTTTAAATCCTGCTTCTATTCTATATAGAAGTTTGTTTCATTTAACTGTTGGGGAAACTCCTAAAGACAGAAATCACCTTAGTTCTCTGTGACTCTTCAGGGCTCAAAGCATAATGCACAGTACACAGAATGTGCCCAATAAGTGTTTGCTGACTTTGAGTTACTAAAGTAAATCTAACAAGGACCACAACAGTCCTGATATTTTATCTTGATTCACATGCCTCTAGAACTAGTTTGGAGGTATGACAATGAATTTCCATACATGATTACCTACTTTTGAACACCCATACTTTAAGTAGCATTAGGAAAAAAAAATTTATTTGGTTTAAATTGAAGTTTGGATCCTAGTGAAATATCAAAATTTGAGTACCCAGAGCAATTGTATTGAGGGGTAATTTTATGAATGGGTACAGAATTAAATGTACTTTCATAATCAAAATACTGAGACTTAGAATCAGCATACTACAGAGATACAGCCACATCAATGTTCGTAGCTGCTCAATTCACAATAGCCAGACTATGGAACCAACCTAGATGTCCTTCAATTGATGAATGGATAAAGAAACTGTGGTGTATATACACACACACACACACAATGGAATATTACTCAGCTATAAAGAATAATAAAATTACGGCATTTGCAAGCAAATGGATGAAATTGGAGAATATCATGCTAAGTGAGATAAACCAATCTCAAAAAACCAAAGGTTGAATGATCTCGCTGATAAGTGGAAAAAAAAATACTGAGATAAAAGTCAGAGAATTTCATTTTAAAAGAAGATTGAAGTTAAAAACTAGGAAATATATTTTTTTATTTTTATTTATTTATATGTGGTGCTGAGAATCTAACCCAGTGCCTCACACATGCTAGGCAAGCGTTCTACCACTGAGCCACAACCCCAGCCCTAGGAAATATTTTTAATAGCCTATATGAAATACTTTATCTAAGACCTATTTATTACTTTATCTAAGACCATATTTATTATGGGAGCTAGTAATAGTCAAGAACACAACAGAAAACCATCTACAGAAATACAACTAGACATTTTTTTTTAAACAAAATTTAGTCTGGGACCTTGGAGCCCTTTTCAAATCTACTTTTCTATAAACCTTCATTATGAAAGCCAAAGAGTTGGAACAACTCAGAAAACAGTGGCTCCATACAGGAACTGTTGGGTCAGGTTCACAGCACACTTTCCACAACGCAGATTTAAAACCTTCACCTGGGTGGGAGCTATTGCCTTAAACCTACACAGTCAGCAAAACAAGTATGATAGCTGGTCACTTTTCAAGTTGTACTGTACATGATATGGTTGTGAATTTTGTGGCTAAGAATCCTGATTTCATTTTAGCTTCACTATACAGTTAAATATTCTGAAACTTGGCTCCAAGTAGCAGAGAGTGAAACACTATAGGGAACAAGCACATGTTCAGGAAGTAATTGGAGAGCCTTTATGAAGTACAAACACAGGTCAGATATGATTGCTTTTTCTGCTGGCTGGACTTCAGAAATGAAGCAAGTCATATTTAATAGCAGGAATTAATAGAGAGTTTGAAGGGAAATGGGTACAGTTAACATTACATATTAATTCATTACTTGTATTACCACAAATTTGATTCTTGTGAAATGTATGACTATAATACATTATCAAAATATGAAGCCTTGTTTGGCGAACATCACAAAGCACAAACCTTCTGCCACAAGGGCAGAGCATAGCACAGAGAGGGTTTGGGTTTTAGAACACAATGGATTTCTCTTCTATAAATAAGCATCATGTTACTGACGGAAATGCAAAGAGGTGTCACAGAAATGAAGTGGGCACAGTGAGAGGGCACAGTTGTCCTGACTTCTGTGTATTTCTAAGGTTGTGTAGAACAGGATTCTCTGGGGTTAGTACTCTCCAAGGACTACAAGAAAGAAAGTTGACACAAAATTCTCTGAGTCAGGCTTTAATCTCTGTGAGCTCTGGGTCAGCTGGAGGAAGCAGGTCATGCCCTTCTTGAGCAATGGAACTTCAATCCAAATTGAACACATAAAATAATGGGTCTCGACAATGACTGTGGCAGTAGCAACTGAATACATGCCTCCTACAGCCCTGCTGTGGACACAGAGAAACACAAGGGCACAGTCCCTCTCCTTTAGAGACTCACAATTAGGTTGGAGAGAAACTTATCAACACACGAAAGGGTAAAGTAAATCGAGGTAGAACATGAGCAGGAAACAACTACCACACAGATCTACATTTGATCTCAGCCTCTCCACTAAATATGTGATCTGGGATAATGCACCTAACTCAATAAACATTTGTGACATGAATAACTTCTCAGAATCATGATTACTTCACCCAAGGTCACTCTTCAGATCTGAAATTCTTTCTTTCTATAGGGCTACCTGATAAAATTATGATGTAGCCAAAAAAAATTATTATAAGTTTTAGGGCAAATACTAAGATAAAATCTGATACATGATTTGATCTTGACAAAAAGACCTGGAACAAAGACAGTCCTTTAAGGTGTGTGCTATGTAGTGGCTGTAGGTATGAAAGAAAGGTACAGTGTCATAGGTTGGATCTTGAATGTCCTTCCGAGGCCCATGTATTCAAGGCTTGGTTGCTAACCTGTGGCATAATACAAGGGCATGGTGGGACCTTTAGGAAGTCGGGCCTAGTGGAAGGAAGTAAGGTCACTGGGGATGTGCCCCTTGGTCCCTTGACTCTCATTTCTTGGCCACCATGAGGTGAACAGGCCTCCTCTGACACACCTTCTCTGCTAAGATATACTGTGCTGCCACAGGTCCAAAGCAACAGGGCCAAGAAACCATGGAAGGAAGCCTCTGAAACCACAAGATGAAATCAACTTTTGCTCCTTTTTAGTTGGTTATCTCTGAAATTTTGTCACAGCAATGGAAAGATGACTAACACACATAGAACTGGGGAAGATAGGGCTGGAAAAGTAGGTAGAGGACAAAGAGTCTCTTGTAGATAACACACACCAGTCACAAAAAAGTTCTGAGCAGGAGTGAGCTATGTTTGAACTTCAGTGTCTAGAGAGGTGGTAAGGGGTAGGGGAGAAATGGGCCAAAAAGAAGAGTGAGATTGTCCAAGAGCATCCTGGAATTGGTTGGCTATGGAAGATATGAGGTGAGAGGCAAGGAAAGGGGTTGTGTTGTTAAAGGACTGGGAAGTCATTCCTGCTAGTCAGTGACTAATGAGGAAGACTCAGCAGAGCATTCTGGGTAGGACAGACAAATCTTGAAGCCATCACATATAGATTTAGGACTTGGAGTCAGAGACACGGGAATGATTTGTGTGGAGAAAATGAATCCAGTAGTCTGTCAGAGTGAAGAAAATATAGTAATTATCTAACCACAAGGTGGTAGAAGCCTAAATTAGGGTTGAGGTCATGAAGGAAAAAAAGGAGGAGAGGGATGTTGGAGGCACTGAAAAGGAAACACTAACAAGATCTGGTGACTGATGATATGCAAAGATTGAGTCTGGTAGTTGGGAGAATGAAAGCAGAAATAAGATGGAAAGATGAGAAAATGAGTTCTATTTGTGTGAGGTAAGTTTATAGTGAATGCTAAAGTGCAGATTGTCTGGCAGGCACTGGAGACCTAGGGATGAGCAGAAGGCCAAGATACTGATTTGAAAATTATCATTCTGTGACACTTAAATTCATCCTGGATGAGAAAGTGATCAGAAGTGGAACAGGCTACCAGGGAAGGAGACCTGGAGAACACTGAATCTGGCAGGGAAGGGGAAGGAAAGAACATTCCAGTAGGTGGAAGCAAGACAGGAAATAGGGGACATTTCAACAAATATTAATGTGGTGAAGAGTGCTGCTGTTTTTAAGTGGAAAACATATGTGGAATATCTTCCTGTGTGAATAAAAAAACATGTCTAAAAGAATATACAACTAAACCTGTAACAGCAGTTACCTATGGGGGAGAGGTGTGAGAGAGAACTGAGGAGCAAGGGAGCAACGGAAGCGTTAGCCTTATCAGTGATAGTCTACATTTCTTTAAGAATACATTCCCTAAGTAACTACAACATTGGGGAAAAAAGGAATGAAGAAATCAGAAAGCACTTTTAGACTAGAAGAACTTTCTCAGTCAGAGCGCTTCCCCAGCTAAAAATGTGATTTCAATACACCTTGAAAAGTGATTTGTTACAATTTTCCTCATTTATTTATCAAATTAAGAACACATCTGCAACACAAGTGATGACATTTTCTTTAACTCTATATTCACTGTATTATTTTAGGTAAATAATTTGTTTCCATCACAAAAAACATGAAAGCATTTTTTAATTGCTGGTTAACACATGATCTCTTTATGTAAGAGCCACAAATTGTCGAAGTGTCTAGAGAACTCTTGCCTAGAAAGGAGACTATGAACTTCCATTGATGCTCAGACATAGTGACACTTTTCTTAGAGTCACAAAGCTCACCCTAATCCTTGTACCGTATCAGTCAACTCTTCTGCTTATGAACAGTGGGCCTAGGATTGTGTGTGTGTGTGTGTGTGTGTGTGTGTGTGTTGTATGTGTGTAACTCCTACAACATTGTAGTTCTTCCTTTCTGTTCAAATGTCTCCCTGAAATACTGATCACTACAATAACTTGATCTGAACACAGGAAGATGCAGGCTGGAGTCCTTCCAGGATGAGAAAACAAGCAGCTTCTTTTCCCTCTCCCTTCTTATGAATTACCTTTCAGGAGGACTTGACCTTTATGCCTGCCACCGGGAAGAAAGTATGTAGAAACAAATTCTATTAAAATGTAACAAATACAACTCTTTCTGCAGATAGCATTCACCCATAATAATGGTTGTATTTTTAGTTATTTGCCATCAAGTGACTTTCTTTTCTTTCTTTTTTGGTGCTGAGAATCGAACCCAGGGCCTCTGCACACTATGTCATGCTCTACCATTGAACTACACTGCTAGTCCTGTGTGTGTATTTTTAAAAACTTTTATTGAGGTATGGTTTACATATCATGGAATCCACATATTTCAATTTAATGATTTTTAGTAATTTTACCAAGTGATGTAAACACCACTATAAGTAAGTTTCAGAACATTTCATCTTCCTAAGTAAGATCCCTCAGGTTATTTAAATTTAATAAGTGTTTCCATACATCAGCCCCATCGTGAATCTACTTTGCATTCCTATAAATTTGCCTTTTCTGGACATTTCACATAAATGGAGTCATATACTATATGGTCTTTTCTGATACTAACCAGACTTATGGAATGTAACTAGAGATTTTCCTAGAGTCTTTAATGACATTACACATTTAAGGAAATATATTATCTTTCAAATAAAGTAATAAATACCACTTAACATTTAAAAACCTAAAAATATTACTCATATTCTCTATGTAAACTCTAAAATTTAGAAACAATGAGTAGTATTAAAAACACACAAAAATGATCATTTGTCCATTTCACTTGTTAAAATAGAAAATAATAGTTATTCCCTGAAGCTTCAAATCATTTTAACACTTCAAACTTTTGCATACAATTTGAAAATTTTCTTTTCCTTTTTAAAGGATAGATATGTAACTTTCCTTTCCAGAAAAAAAAAATTTAAAATACTAGTTAACATCTGCTGCAGTCTGGGTTTGTGATCATTTCTCTCAGTACCTTTAAAAGGAATAAGGTAAGAATATCTTGGTTAGTGAGAAGGAATGTACAAGTTTTGCTCATGAAGATGCACCTGTCCATTAACTCATTTCTGCCAGCGCCTATGAAGTCAGCAAACGTGTACGTGGAATTACAGTGGGAAAAAAGACAGGCGCACAGTCCTTAGCAGATATATTCAGATTTAATTATGCTTTGCAGTGTACTGTGAATTTTAGTAATGTGCATGCTTTTATTACAAAAAGAAAAGAATTTTTCAGAGTATTACAGGACTTGCTGTTGTTGACTTTAGGTGATGCAGACAGATAAGCTAGTGTTGTCACTGAATGCAATAAATGTGTCACTAAGCATTTGGCTCTGAATTCAATACAAAATATGTTGATCGTTCACTGAGCTCTTATGTAATAAAAAAATATTTATCCTTATGCTTTTCTCTTACAGCCATTCTAATTATGAGAGAAAGCTTCTGGGGGACTAGAAAAATGTTGCTCCTGTGATTATGTCTTCAATTTTAAATATTTGTAGGAAGACAGAAAAAAAAGGTTATTCTTTGAATGATAGTCTAAGAAACCAGCCAACAAGTAATAAGTGATATCTAGTTCCCCTCAAAAGGAGTTAATCATTTAAGTTTTTATTTTTACAGTCAATATCTAAGAGCAGAAAAACAGTAAATACTTGATAAAAATTCATATTTTCATTACATCTCAAGAAAAACATGAGACAAGTATTAGGTTTGAAACAAAGAAGAAATAGATGGAAATAAGTCAACCTGGAAACAAAATATGGCAAATTTTGAAACCCATAAAATTTAACGTTATCCAAAACAGGCTGTTAGCCAAAAACCACTTCTCAAAAGTCCTAGAAATCAACCTTTACCCCCTAGTTGAAAAATCAAAGGACATGTCAACATTCAGGAAATCTCAGCACTGAAGAGTTCTTTTTTTCCTGGTTTTACCTATGCTTTTAACTGATAGGGTACCTCTGCTGAAAACCAAACTCTTTTGTGTAAATGTGTTACACTGATTTCAATAATTGTAAACACAAAGAATTTGTTTGCTTATTAGTAAAATAAATAGGTTATCAGATCATAGACCAAACAAAAATAGATGTTGTTGAGTTTTCCCCTGTTTTGTAAAAGAGCAATCAAAATAAACTGAATACTAGGAAAAGTTCAGCTTAAAGGCTTCTTGACAATTCCTTGAAAAACAATTGGTAAGCCAAAGCAAATATCACATCCAAGAATAGGGATAAAACAATGTACTCCACACACACAGCCAACTTCTGAGACCGGGACAACTAAAAAACTTTTAAGAAGAAAAGTGAGGACTTAGAGAAAGTGGGCTTTGTGCATTTTATACACACACACACACACACACACACACACACACACACACACACACACTTGAATTTATTTATTTACTTATTTTTAATTTTAATTTTTTTTGTGGTGCTGGGGATTGAACCAAGGGCCTCGTGCACGCAAGGCAAGCACTCTACCTACTGGGTTATAGCCCCAGCCTTTGCATTTATTTTTAAATTTAGTATGCATGAACTATACAATAACTTGTCTGGCAAGTAACTACACATAAAACCAGCTTCATAAATTCATTTCTGAAGGAATGAAAAACTTTTATACTTCTTGCATTACTTTAAAGATGTATAAAGGATTTAAGATTTATTTTTAGTTAAGTTGATCTGTATGATCTTCCATTGTCTTTTGATAATTTGTCTCATAATTTATCTCACATGAAAGTAAATAAAAAGTGAAAGGTAAAGATCTCTGTAGATACGATTGGTCTATGGATACACAGGAAGTTGAATATTTGCACGACGTTGGTACAAGGTTTAGTATGGACAATGTGGTTCTAGATAAGGTTGGCCATAATTAAAAAAATTGCAAAATCTGAATATGAATCTGTTTTAACTGGGGCTATTCAGTGCTGACCACAGGAACAAACAGTGGCTAGAGCAATGGTGAGCTATGCTTTCCTTCCCAAATCTCACTTGTGGTTTGTTTCTCAGAAATACAAAATTCATTCTCCAAACCCAAAGCTCTTTTCTTGTTACCTTTAGAAGCAGATTTTTTTTCATTTTCTGATTTGATAAATAAAAATGTATACAAACAACAAATGTCTGACATTTTTTTTTTCATTATTTCACTCAAGACATTCTTGACATAATTCTTTACCAAGGGATTAAGATAGCATATACACTCACCAACATCTACCCTTGCCACCAGCTACCCAAACCTGGTTTTTAAACTTGGGAGGAAACTTTCAAAAGGCCAGTGTTTTGTATCTGTGCTGCTTTTTCTTTTCTTCACTTCACCTCGCTGGCCAAGGTTAACTCCTCACAGACTGAGCTTCCTCCTCTGCTGTGGCTGGACACCTGCTGTTTCTGGGTTTCCTCCTCTAGGTCCTAGATTTCCTGCAGCTTCCTTCTCTCCACTGACCCTGCCTATTAAGCGCACAAACCTGCCTACATTTCACTGATCACAATATTTTAATTCCTCAATAAAACAAAGCAAACATAAACAAAGAAAACACAAAAACAAAAACAAAAAAATCCTCCAACCTCTTCTGAACCAAGTCATCCTCTAAGCAACAGACTATTCTCCCTCTTCCCTTCAAGGGACAAAGACTACTTACACCTCCTCATCCTAATAACCAACAGAGACTTAATGGAGGCTCTTACTCTGCCTTGCATTGCCCCAACAGCCTCCTTGCTGGTTTCCCAACACTTCTTACTATTTCCTTTAACCCTTCGTTTGCTGTCACAGGGTCTTTATGAAATACAAGTCATTTCCTGGCTTATAGTTCTATAATCATTTCAAGATGCAAATCTGAACTCCTCAATGTGGGTGACAGTCTTTCTTGATCTGACTGACTTAGCTTCGTCTCTTAGACCACCTGTATCTTCCCTACTGTGGTTTGGACGTGTCCCCCAAAGGCCCTGTATGAAGGGTTGGTGGCCTTCGATGAGTGCATCCTGTAGCACATCGACTCTCCATGGTGCACCTCACCTCTCCCCAGCTCATGCTTCCATTCACTTCCTGGTAACAGCTGAGCTTCTCCTGCCTCAGTTCTTTGGTATTTGCTATATGTTCTGCTCAGAAGCTCTTCCCTTAATCTTCACAGACTCCCTCCTCCTGATGTCTCAGCCCAGGCCTTCCCTGATTCTTCTCACTAGAATGATTGGTCTATTCTATTAACCAGAGGTAGCTTCCTAATTTCCTGAGACATGAAGTCCTCTTCCTCACAGGCATTTTTCTACTGGGCTGTCTTATAGTCTTCCTCATTAGAAGGTCAGGCTTATAGACACAGGGGCTGGTTGGGTTTGTCCACTGCTGCATGCCCTGCCTTAAGCAGTTCCTGGAACCAGAAGGTGACTGCCAACCATCACTTCAGGGAATAAAAGACTGACCACAAAAATACTGTAACTGGCCAGGCATGGTGGTGCATATCTGTAATCCCAGTGACTTGGGAGGCTGAGGCAGGAGGATCTCAATTTCAAAGCTAGCCTCACCAATTTAGTGAGGCCCTAAGCAACTTAGTGAGACCCTGTCTTAAAAATAAAAAATAAAAAATGGGCCAGGGATGTGGTTCAGTGGTTGAATGCTTCTGGGTTCAATCCATGGTGCCAAATAAATAAATAAATAACAGTGCACCTGGCATTCACGGGTCTAGATAACCTGGCCTCCCTCTAGAACTCTAGCCTTATCTCCAATTAATTTCAGTTTGCTATTTCTAACACATTCAGTATGCCTCCTAACTGTGCCTATCTATAATACCCTAGTCTTTTTTCTCTACCTACTTTAATCACCTTCGTCCTTTGAGATTCAGCTCAAATTCCATCTTTTCTATAAGGCAATCCAAAATACTAAGCTCCTTAATTATATTATTTATCAAATGCCTTAAGCATCTTTAAGTTCCCTTAAGCCCTCTAATACTTGTAACAATATTTTTTTAAATTTAGGAAACAGGTTACCAGTTATCATAAAAGAAAAAAATTCTTAAAAGGAAAAATGCTATATGCTGGGAATAAAAAAAATTTGGGCCTGACTTTATCTATTTTAAGAATATTGCGCATCTTTTTCTTAAAGTATACCAGAGAAATTTGCTTTCAGGTATAATGTGTAAAATCATGGTTTGAAAGCAACATTCAAAATTATTTTATAAGAGTTGGTACTAGACAACTCTGATTTCTACTTTGCTAGATAGTATTTTCACTGACCATTCTATAAAAAGATACACAAAAATGTAATTCTTTGACTTTACTGTGAGTCTGCATAGTCCTACTAGCCAAAGTGTTTCAATTCAGAAGACAACAGTTCTTATTACTTCTGTGGCATGAACTATTAGTTAGAAAATTCTCAAAGCTTACAGTGCATTTTAAATATTTGTATTGATGTATGGATTCCATTGATCCCACGGTCGATACATGTAGGTCAATACATACCTACATGCGTGAGTCTATATCGGAGTAAATAATGCAATTTGAATTGTGTAGAGGAAGGAAACTTGCCCACCTGGACAGCAACTGGGCACCACCGTCCTCTGCTGAATTCATGTCATCCAAGCAGGGCTTTCTACGACTTAGTCGCAGGCTGACCTGAGGAACACCACCAGATGGCTCTGGTCGCAGTACTCTGTGGTTATGAAGAGATCCCTCACTCCTGGACTTTGGGATCTAAAAAATAAAATTAAAAAAAAAAGGGTAGGGTGAGATAGAGAAAGAGAAATTTAAATGTTTTTAAATTTAAGTTACTAAAGAAAGATAATTTATTCCAATTTGTTCACAGTCCAATGTATTGATAACACTCCAGAAAAAATATCAAGCTGTGTGGAATTTAAAATACATATAAAAGGAGGTGGGGAGGGAGAGAAGAATGGGGGAACTTTAGATTATGTAGAAGGAAATGAGAGTGAAGGGGATATAAAAATGGCGGAATGAGATAGACATCATTACCCTAGGTACATGTATGATTACACAAATGGCATGAATCTACATCATGTACAACTGTAGAAACCCCTGTGTTAGTTTTCTGTTACTGTAACAAAATACCTGGACTGTCCCTTTAAAAGAGGAGAAGTTTATTTTGCCTAACATAGAAACCATGATGTACCCCATTTGTGTACAATGAATCAAAATGCAGTCTGTAAAAAATTAAAAGATAAATTTAAAAAAGTAAAACAAAAATACATATAAAAATTATTACGTATTAAAGGGTCCAAATGAGAGACACCAACATCACTTGAAAGATATATGAACCAAACTACTTCAGGATTCTGACACAAGTCCTCCCAGACCCATCCCTCCTTAGAACAATCACTCTATATGAAGAGAGATGTTGGCAATGTATCAGACTGGCAAACTGGAGTGAAGGAAAGAAGTAATGGAAGGAGGTGGGGAAAAAAAAAAAAGGCAGTGCTATGGTTTGGATCTGGAATGTTCCCCAGAGACCCATGTACTAAAGACTTGACCATCAGCTTGGTGCTATTAGGAAGTGGTGGAAACCAGTAAGGGGTGGGGCTCAGAGAGTGGTTCAGGTCACTGGCTTTTGCCCTCAAAGGGGATTGTGGGATACCTCTCTCACTCTTTTCTTCTTTGCTTCCCAGCCATTATGAGGTGAACAGCTTGCTCCACCATGCACGCCTGCCATGATGTACAGCTTCCCCATAGGGCCAAAAGTAATGAGGCCAACTAACCATGGACTGAAATCTCCAAACTGTTAGGCAAAATAAACTTCTCCTCTTTTAAAGTTGACTGTCCAGGTATTTTGTTACAGTAACAGAAAACTAACACAGGCAGAGAACCATTGAAATAAAGGATGTCAATGTCAGAAGGGTGTCCAGAAATGTGTTATCATCAAGCAAAATAGACATAATGCTTATAGATTTCATTTTATTTTATTATTTTATTTTATTTTAGTATTTTTTGAGACAGGATCTCACTATGTTGACCAACCTGGCTTTGAACTCTTTAACTCAGGCAATTCCCTTGCCTCAGGTTTTCAAATAGCTGGGATGACAGGTATATGCCACTATGCCTGATTTGTAAGCCTTGGCAAAGTGAGGTCTAATAAGTTTCTAAGTAATGGAATAAATAGGAAAAAATGAAATTTTTTAGTTCTCATATCTCTGGAAGCATAGGCAAATGAATACCAGGTTATATTGACTTCTCAGTAAACCTTAAGTTATGCTCCTTCCAACCCCAGAAATATCCACAAGCTCTCTGATTTCAGATCAGAAAAAAAAAAATGAATATAATCTGTATTCTTTTCTAAAAAATATAAAAAAATTGTCAAAATGACTGGAAAAATCCAGAACTTTGTTACACTGGAGTGGTTTCCTATTTATAGGACTTTCCTCACACTTAGCCTCATACCTGGAATGTCATCTTTTTATCACTGGCACTTACCAAACTGCCTACAGCCAAATCTGATCCTAGCTTCCTTTGAGGTTGAGATAATTCCATTGTCCATGGAGTTCCTCTAACTAACCTCAGGTCTGAATGAACTTTCCTAGCTCTGGACACACCCCTGCACCTACTCTTGATCATGGTTGCTGAACACCTTACCCTTAGTTGTCACATGCTTCCAGCACTGGTTTTGTCTCAACCAGCTCTCAAGGAGACTAAAGCCTGTCCCCCTTGCTATGTCTTCCCTTCTCCCTCTTCCTCTTCTTTTAAATAGTATTATTATTTTTAACTTCTACCCATCAATTATAGCAAAATTTTGGATCCATTGATATTGTCAGACAATACACCTTTCAACTATGAGATATTCCCAAGACATTGACTTTCACAGAGACTAAACTAACATACAAAAAATGTAATATTAGGAACACCATGAACACACACTTAGTAAATTTATGCCTGTATGAAAATACATAAAATATGGATAAATGCATACACATATGACATTTGTATTAAAAATAAAATTAATTTTTAAAAAGTGCTCACACACCCCCAGAACATATGAACATAATTTGGCAAAGCATTGTTCCAGCATAGAGCAAAATAACACTCAATAAAGGCAGGTTGTATTATTGTTGTCATGTAAAATTTACCCAAATGTGGTTATTGCCAATTAGTTGTTCAGAACATTTCTCTATCAAGTGTCCATAATGTCACAAAGACCAAAGAAAGCAAGGAAAGATTTTTTAAATTATCAACTTACAAAAACATTTTTATAGGTCATAGAAGTATTTGTCAAGGTTACTTCTTTCATTGACAAATAAAAATTGTACATATTTATCACCCACAACATATTTTTAAAAACATCTTTTTGTCATTGTTAGCACATATTAATTGTACAAAATGATGGGTTTCTTTGTGACATTTTCATATATGCATATAGCTTCCTTTGATCATAGCCTCTCTATTGTTTTGAAATATTTATATGCTGTGGAGTGGCTAATTTGAGCTCATTAATGTATGCATTATTTTACATACGTACCATTTTTTTGTGACAGGAACACTTAAAATCTACTCTCTAAAGCAATGATCAAGAACGCTAAGATTACTCTTTAAAAGAAATATTCAGATAGACAGCATAAGAATATGTAAAACATATGCAATATTATCTTTCAGAAGAGAGTTCCTTTTGCATATGATTATTTTTCATAAGAGTAGATATGAAAAATCTATAAAACACTGAAAGAGCAGTATGATTTCAAACTAGCTAAAATCTGTTTTAGACTCAGTTCTTTTTGTACTATTAAGTCCCAAGTTTTCAATTCTGTGAATATTTTAATGAAATTGACATAGGCACATTAAAATAGGTTGAAAAATAATAATTTAGTGCTTATAAATAATATTCTATAAAATATAAAATAATTATTAATGTTCCTATTATTATTATTATTATTATTAATTATTTCTGGCTTTGGGAACTGGACTAAAACCAGGGATGCTTTACCACTGAGCTACATCCCCAGTCCTTTTATTTTTTATTTTAAGACACGGTTTTTACTAAGTTGTTAAGGTCTTACTGAGTTGCCAAGGCTGGCCTCAAACTTGTGATTTTCCTTCCTGAATCTCCTGGGTCACTGGAAATACAAAAGTGTACCACTGTGCCTGGCTATTGCATCATAATATAATTATATTAATATATAATATAGTTACATTATATATTACATACTATAAGTTTTTACAGGTGTTCCACCTTTGGGACAATGGCACAAAATGGGTTAAAGCAAATACAACAGTAATTGACTGGTATCATTTCATGTTATTAAGAGATGACATTTTAAGTTTAGTTATAATTTTTGAGTTCTAAATTCCATTTAACAATTTTTGTGAAGGTAAAATATTCAAGTAAAAAAAGGCAGCTTATTCTATTCTATCATTTTATAGTAAAATGATCTTCACAGTTGAAGTCATTTAGAACTTAGATACCAGCAACTATATCAGCCTGAGTATACTTTTGTGATAATCCAGTTTCTATAGAAATAATGTACATGAATAAAGTTCATAACCATGGATTTATAATATAAACATTATTTAATAAATCAGGTTAATAAAAGAACTGAGCTTGTGCATACAATGTGAAGATGCCACCTGTAATTTATGAGAGAACAGAACTGTAAGAGAAAAAATGTAGTTCAGTAACTCTCAGATCACTCGACCCGGGATATTATATGCTTATTTCAGAAGAAAAGCAAACTTTAAAAGACGACTGATGTCTTTCTGAAGATGTACCTTGAAGACTGTGGGGGAAAAATAACATAATAAAAATTTAAAACTTGCTGTTTCACTGATGTCATTAATATTATTTCAAATGCTTTGACTTTAGGAAAAGAAAAAGACTGGTTCCTTTATTTCAGTTGAAACTGAGGTTTTTGGGAGCACATAATTTGAACTAACATAAATGTGTACTATTCTCTCAGCCTTATAATCCAGGTAGGGGATTTTTGTTTTAAAATACTCTTGGGTGCTGGTTTCTGGCTCTGTGTCATTTGGTGGCAGTGGACACTTTCACTTGGAGGTGGCACTTTAGGCCCTTTTCATTACCGACTTCATCTGAGGAGGATGAAACCAGTCAGTCAGAACCACAGATTCAAGTGGGCATGTTATTATGGTGCAGCTTAAAGGTTTTCATCTGTAGTGGATTTCGTCTGGAGACAGTTTGGGTTGTCATGATGGGGGGAGGGTATGTGCTACAGACTCTAGATAGTGGTCAGAGATGCCACTAATCATCCTACTGAAGCACCGGGCAGCCTGCACTCCTACTGCTGAAGTTGGGAAGCCCTGTTTCAGAGCAAGCAGTAGGAAGGAGCCTACATAGAGGAAAACTCTTCATATACTTTTTTCTTCTGCTTTCATCCTCCTTTTGTCTTTGGCATGTAAAGAAGCTTCAGTCATGTTTGCTGAGCACAGACCTCTAATACAGTCAAAAGCCTCACTGTAGTAAGTGGAGTGAAGGTGCCTGGTGAGATTCCCACCTGCAGCATCCCTCACAACAGGTAGGTGCAGTAAGAAAATGGCTAAGGGTCTGGGATACTGACAAGGGAGTGGTAACTGACTTCCTCTATCAGAGTTATAACTGACATTCACTTGTTCACACTGCATGTTGTGTCCTTATTTTATTAACTTCTTTCTTTATTCAGCAAGGCAGTAACTTTGGTACTTGAAGGTTAAAAACTATAAACTCCTATAATCCATCTCTAAAAAATAGTTTGCTCTCAAGAAATCTGCCACTGGCTATTTGAGATAGGGATCTAGGTATATGCTGTGTGATTTATATCCACAACTAAAGTACAAACAATTCCAGGAATCTTTTAAAAAAGTACATTCCATGCATATCTTTGCAGGCATAGAGAAATTCTAGTTGTAACAATTTGTCTACTTTAGTATTGAAGATGCCATGGGTATAGAAACAAAAAGAAATGTACTTTGAAATGTAAGATTACAAAATACTTTCTTGAATGATGGTGTTGCTTCTTTAATAAATAGCATTTTTTCAGCATCTATTCTGTGCCAGGTATGGGTTGAAGACTTTTACAAAAATGAATCTATTTAATTCTTACAATAGCTCAAGAAGGCAGGAATTATTGTTATTATCATTTCAAAGATGAAGAAATCGAGACAAAGAGCTTTATTTGTCCCAATGATCAAGTGTCAGAGAGTTAGTACCCAGATAGACATCAGGACCCATGTTTATCCACTACTCTATATAACTGATTACATATGAAATGTTAGAATTACAGGAAGAACAGTATTTTAAGGCGAAAGTCACATAACCCCCCATAATGCAATGATTTTTTTCTTTTTGTGGTATTGGTATTTAAAACTTTTTTTCTTTAATTTTATCTCTTTGGCACCCTCTGAATCATTTTAGGAACACAGCCTTAGGAAAAGATGCACTTATCTTTTAATGTGTTAACAGGACAAAAATTTATGCATTCTAAATAATCAAATTACTATTCTATGTAAATCAGGGTACATCCATATAACAAACCATGGTGTAGTCATTAAAATGTCTACAAACTATTTAATGAGATAAAGAAATACTTTATCATATGAGTTCAGTTATTAAATAAAAATGCATCTAAATATATACCTCAAATAACTAGAATCACCTCCATACTTAAAACACACATGAATTAATTTCAAAGTCAAAAACAAGTTCTGTTACAGTCAACACTACAAATATTTTAAGATGGTTTCATCATTAAAAATTGGACAAAGGAATCCAAGAGCAGAAAAACAATCCAGTAATGCGAGGCACTAATTTACCCTGATAAACCAATATGCCTGAAAAGAGACAGTTTTTACACATTGTCCTCACACAAACCTGTCCCTGTGATGGTAGAACAAGAAGCCACAGGTACAGAGCCTCTGTTCCATAAGAGAGTGTGGAGCAGGAACGATCTGCCCCGTAGGACAGCGAACAGGGAGGGTGGGGCAGGTAAGAAGCTAGGAAGTCTGTTTCTTGGGCAGGAAGCCAGCCCCTCTAAATTAGTAGCTCCTTTTCCTTTGTGGAAGTGGAGGGATCTTTCCAATTATTGTAAGTGTCTTCTCAAGCAAAATAATATGCATGTGAATCAACTAGAGGAAACTTTGCAATAATAATTTAGGAAGGTATTACAAGACAATATTGGTAACAATTTTTTACAAGTTACACGTAGTAGACTGATGAAGCAGTGTCAGGAGTCATCCTAATCACTGTTCAGTTGTGATGCCCACATTCTGGAATGACAAGACGCCTAGTGTGCTCTTTTCTTGAACACCATATTCTTCATCAGGTACTCTGAGAGGTGATTATAACAGGGAAGAAAATTATATTCCAGGCTCAAATGATGAATGAGATTGGGACAGAAGGAAGAAATGAGCAAAGTTGATTTTTAATATTTAGACCTGCTAAATAAAGCTCCCTAGACCTCATTATCCTTGACCTTTTCTCTCCTCCACCTGTCACTCCCACAGAAGAGGGCAAAGACTCTTGCCACCCCTTCACGCTCATTAAGCTCATAATGTTCAGGCGAAGCATGAAATAAAGCACCAGAAAAGAGACAGCAAGCTATGGATTTTAATATATATAAATTTCTGGATTAAAGAACTTTAGAAAACTCTCTAAATGGGAAAAAAGTAATTTTTAAAATCAGAAATATTTCACCAAACAAAATGAGGTTTGTTAAGTGAATTGTAACTCTCCTCACAGGGAATTTGATGAATCTGTAGTGCACCAGTCATGGTGTAGCTACTTAATGCTCTGTTCCAGGTTTTTATCTGTGAAAATTATTAATATGCTTTAGGGACATTATTTGCAGGGAGAGGGGTTGGGGGGCAGCTTCTTGTACATGCCTTCTTCCCTTTTCTTGGTAGTAAAAATGGGTCAGTGTTAAACAAAGTCACGACTAATTAAAATCTCGTCTTTCATGTTTTAAGGCAACTCTATACTTCAGTATAAAATCAATTTAACTCAGTTTGTTAGAAAAACTACCCATACATAAAAAGACAGAAAGCTTATAACTGTTACCAAGTTCATCTTGAAATAGAGAACCAACAAACAACAGGTTCACAGCATGGCCCAAGCCAGTAAGAAGCCTCTCAGAGCTTTGCTTTCCTCAACTCTGCCTCTTTCTCCTCTGCAGAATAGAACAATACACCAGAAATGTTGGTCTGTTTTGTTAACTGCTCAGACCTGACTCCTGGAACAGCACCCAGCAAACAGTAGGCAACCACTAAATAGTTGTATAATGAATGAATGAATGAATGAATGAATGAATGAATGAACAAACTAAATAATATCACCGACCTTTCTCCAAGAAACACTGAAATGTGTTGTTACCCATAAAGCACATGAATTCTGTTGTGTAAACTTGGCTGTCTTTTAGAAGTTTCATTTATACTCATTTTGAAAATATGTCCATTTAAAAAATAGCTATGATGCATTTACAGAAATGGGAAGAACCTAAATTTATAGAGCATGAGAATAATTGACACAGGACCATGAGTCAGGAAAGTACACTAATTCCATCTACCATGGTACAGTTGTCTATCCTAGAGTTTGGGCTCCATGGTACAGTTGTCTATCCTAGAGTTTGGGCTCCAGGAAGTCTCAGCTCTCAGAAGCTGCTTACCAGTAAAATTTGGACATGGAATAGTGTGAGGCCCCTCATCAATATTGACACAGTTCTGTTTGCTATTTGACAGAGTTATGAATTCAATTCCCTGACTTAGGTCTTTTATCAGGAAATAAAAATTCAAGCAAAAAGTAATTGAACCAAGTGGTTTAGGGATTTAGGTACGAGACTTTAAACAAAATTTCAATTCTATTAGTACTGAAAAATTTTGCTTAAAATGTTTTCATCATTTATCTTCAAATTTGTCATTTAATCTCGAATATAATCTTTTGGTCTCAAATTCTGGCTAATTTAGAGGGCGCAATTATCCAGAGTGATGGGGCCTTGAAGCAAAGGGTTCTCTGGAAGTTTGTCCAAAGGGAAGCTACTACAACTGAATGAAGTATCAATAAGCATTCAGGGCTACACGTGAGAATATGCTTTGAGGTTTTTAAAGGTACACTTCCCTAAGTTCATTCAGTACCTTGCTTTCCATTCTCAGGTAACATATCTGAGATTTTTTTTTTTTTTTTCTTTTAAAGTCCTTAGAATAATGTGTGCTGATTCAAGATTTTAAATTTTGTCAGGAAGAAAAATAATTTCTCTTTGAAGTTTTTGAAAATAAATGTTAAGATGAAAAGCAAACTTAACATTAAATACATGAACTGCTTGATTATATCTGGACTTGTATGACCATGCATAAGGGAAACTTTCAGTGGGAAATTAAGAAATTAGATGGTTAGTTTTGAATCATTCAATTTTAGAGTTGAAGAGGGGGTTTACTCCAATCTTCCTTTATGAAGTAAAGTCCATTGGACAAGAGAAACGATTTAATTTGTCCAAGGTTGTACAATGAAAGAGTTGGAAAACTGATTATTAAAATCCCTTTCTCCTGACCAAGGGGAGAAATGAAGTAATGAGTTGTAAAATCCAGGACAAATGGAATGATTACTTGCCGTCCAGGGAGGTTTTCTTTAGCCCATAGGAGGACAGATGGATGGTATGACAACATCTGGGCCATGAAGGCCACACGACTGTTGTTATCCACGACTGTGGAGTTATAAACGGAAAGATCCTAGGCCTCTAGCAATCCCATGGAGCCACATTACCAGTCTGGGCCAGACATTCAGGGTTTATTTCAGAGAAATAAATTTCTATCTTGTTTAAACAAGTCAATGTTGTTTGGAGTTTGATGTTATATACAAGAAAACCTAATCCTAACTGTTATGGTTTGAATGTGAGGTGTCCCCCAAAAGCTCACATGTGAGACAAAGCAGGAAAATTCTGAGGAGAAATGATTGGGTGGTAAGAGTCTTAACCCAATCAGTAAATTAATCCCTGGTGGAATTAATTGAAGTGGTAGGGTGTGGCTGGAGAAAATTGGAATTGGGATGTGGTTTTGGGGTATATATTTTTTATCTGGAGAGTGGAGTGTCTCTGTCTCTTGCTCTGCTTCCCTCTGCCACACTCTTCCGCCATGATGTTCAGCCTCACTCAAGCCCTGAGGAATGGAGCCGGCCTTCTGTGGACGAGGACCTCTGAAACATGAGTGTTCAAATAAACCTTTCCTCCTCTATGATTGTGCTGGGAAAACCCTTTTAGTCACAGCAGCAAAAAAGCTGACTAAAACACTAACTAATGTAAAATTTTGTTCAAATACCATTTTATCACTGTAGCCTTCCCTGATACCACAGAATAAGTGGCAAATTCTACCCTGTATGCCGCTCCCCATTTGCTTGACCTTGTTTTATCTCTACTGCACCCCACACCATTTGGCACACTTCATATTTACTTGTGCTTATTTATTTGTTGTCTTTTCCCTCTAACCAGGTACGAGTTCCAGGAGAGCAAAGACTGTGGTTCACTATTGCAAACATGGCAGAATAGTAGGAAGGTCAAGGAAGACATATCCGATCTCAAGAGAATACACAAGTACTTACTTCCATTCGTCAAAACCTAGACACATGGTGACACCAGCTACCAGGGAAGTTAGGAAATGTAGTACTATAGCCAGGTTGCAATGTACTCAGCTAAAAATCTATTTCTATATTACGAGTAGTAGAGGAGAATCAATGTTGGGAGGTCATTAGCAGTGCTGACCACAAACTTAAAAGAAATAAAGGAGTGGCCCACAAGTTTGTCTGTGAAGAAGGAGTCCAGAGGAGAGGGGAGAGCGAGTGTGCACCAGCATAGTACATAGGCCCTAAGGAGATGTGGGGTTAGTTTGAAGAATAGTAAGAAGGTCGCTGTGGTTAGAGCTGAATGAGTGAGAGAATAATGGCAGGAGATGGGTCAGCAGAAGGCCAAGATTATAGAGAGCTGTAGGCATCTTTAAGACTTGGCTTTTATCCAGAAGGAAATAGAAAACTTCTGGAGGATGCCGGAACAGAGAAGTGATGTGATCTGGGCTGGGGGGTGTGGCTCCGTGGGAGGGTGCTGGACTGGCAAGTGTGAATCCTTGGTTCCATCCCCAGCACATCAATAAAACAAACAAGCAAACAAAAAGTGACTTAGTGACATTACCTCACTTTTGTTATGAAAGAATCTTCATGGCTGCATTGAGAAAAGACTATAGAATGGAGATAAGAAGATGAGCTAGGAAGTATCTGAGCTGTCTGGGACTTTGACCAAAGAGATGATAAGAAAAGATGAGGCTCTGGATATATTTTAAAGGGGGAGCTCACAGGAGTTGCTGCTGGACTGCTGAGGAGGTGTGTGGCAGGTAGGTGTCAAGGATGACTTCACATCCTTAGCCTTAGCATTGGAAGGATGGAACTGTTATGGAACTGGAAAAGAATAGCAGGAGGTCCAAATTTTGGTGGGAAATCTGGAGGTTAGCTTTGGACATGCTAACTTGAGATGTGCATAGGTCAGGCAGTTACATACTGAAGTTAGAGTTGACAGGCCTGAACTAAAAGCATCAATTTGGGAGTCACCCATATGTAGATAGCATTTAAAGATCAAGTTGTTGGAAGAGATCACTTAGGCAGTGACTCTTGATAGAGAGGGGAAGAAAAGAGGACTAGAAACTGATTCCCAGAATATCCCATTGCTTAGAAGTCAGAGACAGAAGATCCAGTTAGAAAGACTGGGGAGTGGAAAGAGTAGAGGAGAAACCAAGAAAGTGTCCTGAAAGATAATAGGAAAGGGTTTCAGCAGGGAAGGAGTAAACACCAGTTATCTTATGACCCAGAAATTCTAAAACAACATGTCCACATAAAAACTTTTACATGAACATTCGCAATGGCTTTTACCAAAACAGTCTCAGATTAGGAACAATTCAAATACTCAACTGATGTCTAGATAAGCAAGATGTGTACATAACCCTATAATGAAATATTTTCAGTCATAAAAAGGAATGTAGTGCTGATACATGATATAGCATAGGTGAAATCTTCAAACATTGTGTAAGAGAAAGAAGGTATACATGATACCATCTATATGAACTGTCTGGACCACACAGATTTACAGAGACAAAATGCAGATTGGTGGTTGCCAGCAGATGCGGGGTGGAAAGTCACTTCAAATGGGTATGAGGTTTCTTTGGGGGATGATAAAATGTTCTAGAATTAGATAGAATTGGTGATAGTACAACTCTGTGAATAGGCTAAAAACCAATGATTTTCAACTTTAAAAGAGGGAATTGTGCAGTATATGCATTATATCTCAATAAAACTGTTTAAAAAAATCAAGAAGAGGTCACAAGTGCCCAGTTCTGCTGACCGGGTGAAGAAGATGAAAATTGAGAACTGACTACTGGATTTGGCAATGTACTGTTTCATTTTGTACAGGGGATTGATTAGAGTGGGTTCCAGGCAGAACAGAGAAGAGGAAGTGAAAACAGTAAGCTTGTGTAATTCTGTGGAGCAGTGCTTTTGTGACAAAAAGCAGAGGAAAGGAATAGTTACTAAAATGGCCTGTGGAGTAAGGGAGAGAGTTTGTTTTTTTTTTTTCTTTAATAAAATGGGTAACATGAGAGCATATTTCTGTGCTAAGGGGGATGATTCAGTAGTCAGGGGTAAAACTGATGACTGGGGAAAGGGAGGAAGGAGGGGCAGGTGGGAGGTCTGCGTAGGTTAGAGGGGGTAGATCTGGCACAGGGAGGAGCTGCTGGCTGTAGCCAGGGGCAAGTGCAGCCCATCCTTGGTGATGGAAGGACAGTGCGAGCACTGTGGCCACAGACAGATGTGAGGGCAAGAACATCTCCAGATGTTCTCAGTGAAACTCAAAGGAAGGTCCTCATCTGAGGATAAAAGGGTGAGGGAGGGGATGGAGGGGTTTAGGGCCAAAGAGAAGGTTCCACAGGGTTGATTACAAGGGAGGAGGAGTGAAGGGTTTGGGGAAAGCAGTGGGCATGGCGTGAGGGCACTTTGGAGGCTGGCAGCTCCGTGAGACCTCAGTTTGGCTGTGGGTTTCTCCAGCGGCTCTCAGCTGCTAGGGTAGGCAAGGAGCCGGACTGTGTGGTTTTGGGGGTGGTGGAATACCAGCTTTTTATTCCTCTTGCTCTAGTGGCCTGCTGCTGTCCTATTAGAGTGAGTGCTCTTTTTCTCATCTTCTCCCCTGCCTGTAACTCTCTCACATATAAAAAGTAATTGATGAAAGTTCAATATTTTTCTTATAAAAGCAAATTTATCAATTTCTTTGTTGGTTAAGTTCCCCCTCCACTGCTGCCCTAAACATACAGCTGACGAATCAGCTGGACTGATCTACTTATAAATTATATGTTATAAAACTATAATCAGTTTACCTTACAGGTTTTCTTATACGTAAATGCAACAAAATAATATGTTCAAAAAGTCATTACATTTTCTTTCTAAGCACTAATTAAATGGTTCATCAAAGCACTAATCAAACATAAAAACACCTTTTGATAATGTCATTCATGTGTTCCTAAAAATATTATCTTACTCTTCTTAGCATAAATATGGGAGGAAAATAAAGTAGCCTCAGTTTCTCTAAAAATGAGAGTTAACTGCCCAGGAAGAGAGAAAGATGCTCAGATTTCAGTGCTAAGCAGAAGCTGAGGGGCTTCCCCTGGAAAAGGTCTAGAAATGGTTCCTTTCATCCATGATTGAGTGGTAACTACTCTGATTATTTGCTCATCTGGTGATGTGTTTGCATTTCTACGATAAATCTGTAAGTGAAGGTGGATGGTGGCACCTCCCATGCTCCATCAGTAGCATGAAGGGACACTGCTTTCAAAGCTTCAGAGAAGGCTCAGTGTGGACAGGACTGCACACCCACATCTGTGTGCACTTGTGAATGCGTGTTGTGAGTGTAACTGCCAAAAAGTGATTAAAGGGATAAAACAAATGCTATTTATTTATAATCCAAGCTTTCTTTTAATGTAGGTTTTACTATAAACAAGGAAAGCTGATGGAATGAAGGCAAAATGTACTCCGTTTGCCAAACTCTGAAACTAATGAACCCTTGTCTAGAAAGCTGTCGGGAAATTGCAAGGCTGGGAGTCGGCGAGGTCTCCGCGTAGGAGGTGCCTTTATCCTGGTGTTGCGCGCTGCGGCAGAGCCACAGGGCAGCGCTAGTTATTTGACTTTATAAGATGTATGTTCTCAATAGATTAAAAGCTATCTCCATCGTCATGAATAAAAATGAACATTTTCTTTATAACATATTCGTTTACAGGGAGGAAACTGGCTTTGAATTTTCTCTCTCTTGCTAGCTCCATGATTTGGGGAAAGTCCCTTAACTTCTCTGGGGCTCAGTGACCTCACCTGCGTAATTAAAAACCCACACCTCACAGGCTGTCATGAAAATTAATGAGATAATTCGTGTATCATTAGTACCTGGAGCAGAATGGGAACATAATAAATGATTGAAGTGAAAGTTATTAACTTTAATAATTAATAAAAACAATAAAGGACTGTAAAACCTGGGAAGATGTGTAATTATTATCAAATTATCTCAGTGGTTTAATCTTAAATAGCATTCTTCAAATCTGACAACAATTCAATTCAATAAGCATATACCAAATGACTCTGCTATGCCAGGCCTTGGGCTGGGTCCTGGCATCATTTATGATGCCAGCTGTAGGCTTAAGAAAGTGGCAGGGTCTAGCAGGGAGATGGGTTTGTGGACATCTACTTCCAATAGGCATAACTAATAAAAGCTAACTATTTAGTGCTTTCTGTAATGGCAGGCATAATATTTAAACACTGTATATGTGTATTTTTTCTCTCATTTTCAATGAAAAGCAACCCTATGAAATAAGTACTGTTATCCATTTTATAGATGGGAGAACAAAGACAGATAAATGAAGGAACTTGCTGAAGGTCACCCAGATAGTAACTGAGTAATCCAGGATGTGAGTTATGGCAATCTGATTCTAGAGACAACAATCTTAACTACCATGTCACACTGCCTCTTACATTTTAAAAAAAGTTCAATGGCAGTGGATATTTATTGGGCACTTACACCCATGCATCACTAAGGATACACAGGAGAATAAATGAAACCTGATTTCGGTACTCTTGGGTTTGAAGTCTAGTGGGAAAGACAAATATTAATCATATAACTGCTTAAACATGTGCATATGAGCTATGATAAATGTTAGGAAAAATTAGAGATGTTAAGCAAGAAATGCACAATGTATACCATGTTATTTGGGAATACACCCAAGGTATACCGTTAGTTCTGACCTAGGCAGATGGAGGTGAAGAGGGAAGTCATTCTAGAAAATAGGAACAGTGGAAGAAGAGGCATAAAATAAGAATAAATAAATCAAATCAAATAAAAATAGATTTTTCTTTTTTTTTCCAACCAGTGATGAGTGATTACTAATTGCCTTCCCAATGTCCCCAGTTGGAGTTCCATGGAAGTCCTGAGAAGGGGACACCTCTTGTGGACCTGTGGGTGAATCAAGAGACTTAGAGGTGTACTGTCTCCTAGCCACAGTAATTTGTTCGGGAGGGGGAACCTCAGGAGTCCTCTTGGAAATGCTAGGACAAAAGGTTCTCTCTTGTTCTGCTGCAAATGGTAGTCCTGGGAGTAAATTCTCCACAGGTCTGTTGTATTTCTGTGTGGGGTCTTGAGCAGAGACACTGACTACATCAGCTCTGAACTATCTTCTAGGGACGCTTGTATAGTGAGCAGTCTTAGAATATAGGGTAGTCTTTCCTACTGGAGCAAAGACTGGTTTACTCACAGCTTTAAATGACAGTATCTTCCTCTGAAGCAAAGGGTAATTCATGCTTCCTACCCATTATAAAGGATTTGGGTTCCTTAAGTTCAGGATTTGATTCCTATAGCACAACCCTGTATGAGTAGGTTTATCTAATGTTCTTTGAATCACTCCTGAGATGTGGGTAAACAGCATAAGGAAATGCTGGCCACTGCTATTTCTGCAATTAATGGACTATTCACCTCTGACTCAGGTGTCTCATGTTTTCTATCAGCTAACTTGTCAGCTTGGAAGTAGGGTAAAATCTTAACTCTTTGTGGATAGTAAATAGCTCTGGAGGCCATGGTGAGACTATTAGAGGAACTGGCCCTAAGATGATTCTGACTTTAAGGAATATAGAAAGATGAGGAAAAATTAGCATGAAGATGGGGAGAAATTAGGTTGTTAGCGAGCACCATTAAGCTGCATGATAAAGTTCTGTCAGCAGCTCATGGTACTTCTAGTAGTTTTAGTATATGAGCTAATACTTTTCCTTTGTTGAGTAAATAATTTGGAATTATGTTTTTCCATTATTTGATATTGTCGGTATTCTTGCTTATTCCATATGAAACTATATTTCTAATTTGAAAATATGTCTGATTTAAAAACAATATACACTGAGGAATAGTCACATGGTACTTTGTGGCTTAATACTGATGCTACAGAATTATCAATTTAAAGATCACTGATAAATCTGAGTGTTTGGCAGAACTAGCACATGACTTCTGCAAGAATTCTACAGTAAGTACAAAGGAAAGTAAGCAAGTAAAACAAAAGTGTTTTGGGTTGGAGAGCATCATTAGTGAAAGGTGTTTGTTTTGTTTTGTTTTGTTTGTACCAGGGATTGAACCCAGGTGTGCTTAACCACTGAGCCACATCCTAGTCCTTTTTTTTTGTATTATATTTAGAGACAGGGTCTGGCTGAGTTGCTCAGGGCCTCACTAAGTTGCTGAGGCTGACTTTGAACTCACAATCTTCTTGCCTCTGCCACCCAAGCCACTGGGATTATAGGTGTGCACCACCGTGCATGCAAGGCTGAAAGTATGTTTTAAAATTGAAGTATGTTGTCATATTTTCAACTGTTTAACGGGTCCAACAGAAAATATGAATCTCATTTATGAAGTTTGGGTAGATCTAAGAATTTCTCAGTTCACCAGAGGAAATAATCATGTGATTAGAGGATAGAGGCTTTTCACCTCTGGGGAGGAAAAAGAAGCTTGAGATTAAGTTTAATCACCCAATGGCAAAGGATTTAATTAATCACGCCTATTTACTGACATCTCCTTAAGAAGCCTAAAAAATTAGGATAGCTTCTGGTTTGATGAATACATGGAGATGCTGGGAGAAAGACCTTAGAAGCTCCATGTCTTTCCTTGATTCCTTGCACAATGCGCCTCTTCCGTTTGTCTTTGTTCCTGGATTGTATTCTTTGTGATGAACTGGTCAATGTCAGCAAATCAGTGTTCTGAGTCATTTTACCAAATTACTGAACCAAAGGAGGTAGTTGTGGAACTCCTGAGTTACAGCTAGTTGGTTACAGATACAAGTCACAACCTAAGATTTGTGATTGGCATTCAGAGCTGGGGATCGTCTGGTGGGACTGAGGCCTCAATCTATGGGACTTATGTTAACGTTGGGCAGTTAGTATCAGAATTGAGCTGAATTCTGCATACTGCAGAAAATTGCTTGGTATGAAAAACTGACACATTTGGTGTCAAAGCTATGGAGAAGATTAGAATAAAAACCCTTTGATTTTTGTTTTTGTGGAGAAGATGCAAGTTCCTTGGTAACAGATGAATAAACAAAGGCCTGGGTAACAGTGATCAGGGTAAGGATTCAATTAAAGGGTTTTAACATGAAGCAGAGAACAAGTTTGAGTACAAATTTCATGAGGTTGTCAGATCCCTGAGGGTAAATCTGAAGAAGAGAACCAAATAGGGGTTTATTCAAGAATAAGAAGAAAAAATTGAAACACATAGTGATAATAGAACTTGAAGGGAGAATAAATCATTCATTCATTTAACACACAGTGTTTATGCCAGGAAATACACTGGGCTGTAGATACACCAAGATGAACAACTTACAGCCTTGCTCTGAAAGACCTCACACTCCACTGACAGGTAGAGAAGTAGCCAGAGGGATCCTATGCTGCATGGGACACAAGAGGAGGGATCATTTCCCATCAGAGAAAAGGATGCCAGGAGAGACCTCAAAGAAGAGTCATTTGTGAGATCAGCTAGTGTTTGATGGAGCTTCAAGTATGTTTCTTTAATCCTTTATCTAAATCATACCTCTCCTTACACATGATTAAATCAGGATAATTGCTGGCATTTCATCGTGTGCTTGTAATATTTTAGCAAGGAGTTATCTTTGTTTATGTGCTAAGTATGATTTCCTGTAAAAAGAACAGATGCTATTTTTTAAAATGTGTTTTTCTTCAAAAAACATAATAAATGAAATGTTGCTTTCTCTGTCATTCTTTTTTTAAAATTTGTTCTAATTAAATTTCTAATTTGTTCTGATTTGTACATGACAATAGGATGCATTTATACATTTTGATAGATCATACATAAATGGAGTGTAATCTCTCATTTTTCTAATTATACATATTGCAGGATCACATCGATCATGAATTCATATATGAGGTAATAATGTCTGTTTCACTCTACTGTCCTTGCTACCCTCATACCTTTTCCCCTCCCTTCACTCCCCTCTACCTAATCTAAAGTGACTCTATTCTTCCCTAGCACTGGTCCCCCCACTGTGAATTAGAATCACATATTGGAGAAAACATTTGGCCTTTGGTTTTTTGGGCTGGCTTATTTCGCTTAGCATGATATTCTCCAACTCCATCTCTGTCATTCTTAATTGTAAGTAAGAAACTGAAAGGTGGTAACTAGTACTATTTGGAGCAAAAAACCTATGAGGAAATACAGTGTGTTCCTCCAAATATTTCCTAGCTATTAAATGACTGCAGAACATCACAGAGTATTTCAAAGGAGTAGTCAACAAATGGTGATAAAGAATACAAAAAATATTCAGGTACAGCCACTCAAAGAGAAAACTAAAGTATCTTTGAAGACATTTGGGATACTTTAACTTGGATTAAACAACAATAAACAAACAACAACAGAAGATTCTCTAATCAAAATTGTAGTAAAGTTTTGAAAATTTATTTTCCCTATTCACATTGTCTATTGTTATTTTTATCTTAGTCTGTTCTTAATAGAAGACTTTACTGAGAAATGACTTGTAAAGTGACTCATCAGATGAAAATGTAAAGGAGGAACCACTGTGAAATCTTAATTATGAGAGTCTAGCTATTCTACTAGAAATAATTTTAAGAAAAGAAAAATATTAAATGATGGGGAACATGATTTTGAAGTAAAATAATAAACTCATCTACTTGTAACTCATACATAATTTTGCACTTTATGGTCATTATGTAAGTTTTAAGTTAGCAATATAGATGTAAAGTAGGTCCAATAGAATACAAAACTAAACAAAAACCCAACTATATATATTCTGAGTTTTAATATCTGGGAATGGTAAAAGCCACTGATGAAACTAATGGTAATTCAGACATTGACATTGATCTATGCAAATTATGCATCTACACTAGGAATTGGGGAGCTTTTTCTGTAAAAAGCCAGATAGTAAATATTTAGCTTTGTGGGTCATATGGTCTTTGTTGCAGCTATTCAACTCTGCCCTTGTGGTGTAAAAGTAACCACAGACAGTATGTAAACAAATGGGCATGGCTGTACTCCAATGAAACCTTATTTACAAAAACACAGGGTAGACTGGATTTAGATTGTGGGCCATAATTTGCCAACCTAGGTTCTTCAACATTCATTCTTTTAGCTTTTTATTTTGTCCCTAGTTTTATAGTGTCTACATAATGATCATAAAATTTTATATTGAATTATTTCAAATTCCAGTATTTAGTTTGAACCAATTTTTATATAATTAACCTTTGAAATGTGATTATCAATACATAATTCACAGTGTATCCAAAAAACACAAAACATTCTCAATCCCAGTGGAAAACAAGCATTTTACATCCCAGAGAGAAATCATTTCAGATCTGTCATGTTATAAGATACTGCCACATGTTTACCAGTTTACAGAGCAAATGGAGTTCCCACATGCTATCATTGGTGGAAATGACAATTAGAACTGTTTCAGAAAGCAATATGGCAATATCTCATCTTGCTGAAAATGTATAAACCCCTTAATATTTTTAGTACTAGTAGTATATATCCTGATGAAATATATTAAAATAAAAAAAGGATTTGCAGCATTTTTATAATTTTGCAATAACCTAAATGTGGACAAGGGTAAGCAAAGTGTGGCACAACCTACAATGGAATATCGTAAAGCAGCTAAATAAACATATAGTTGATTCTCATTATTTGTGGTAGTAATGTTCTATACAGTTGCTGTAAATATCGAATTAGGTAAAACTGAATCATGGTTCTTATGAGTCTCTGGTCATATTTTTGCCAGTCCGTCCAACTCTAACTTTGTTTTATATGTGTTTCTGCTTAAAGATACCTTTATTTATTTGTTCATTCATTAACACTGAACTCACAGCCAATGACACTGTACCTCGTGTCTGACAAAGCCTATGTAACACAGAGGATCACAGCATTCTTGTGTTTAGGAACGGCAGAAAGCCCTTCAGAATAATATGAAGGGACCATTTTAAACAGTGAAATCACGAACAGAAAACACAAAACAGCACATATACTAAAATTGGAATGATACAGAGAAGATTAGCATGGCTGCTGCGCAAGGACGATACGCAAATTCGTGAAGCGTTCCATATTTAAAAAAAAAAGAAAAGAGAAAAACATGCTTAAACAGACCATGAAAAGGACACTTATTTACAGTGATCTGAAAAGAGAAGGCAGAGCAACATCACTAGTATTGATTTTGGGGTTACATATAAATTGGGAGTGAATTGGAAAAAATTCACAAATAAGGAAATCACAAACAAGGACCACCATATTATACCTACATATATATGTATTGAGGGGATAAAGCAAATTGGAGAAAGGTATGTACTGCATAATATTTTAAATAAATATACATAATTTTAGAGATATGTGTGTTTATAATAAAAATATTACAACATGTATTGGAATAATATACCAATTTTAGGATGTGGCTATGTAGGAGAAAAACCAACCAATTAACCTCATTAGTTTCATTAAAAAGAAAACTAATATCCCAAAAGTAATGGACATTTTCTTGTAAACTATAACTGATTTTTGAAACTTGAGGGACTGTGATTACATTTCATTGTATCAAAATCATTTCTAATGTCTGCAAACATGAAAGGCAAGATTAATTTTGCCAAGGATGTTAAAATACCAATACGAAACTGGGTGTCTTTTCTTTGTTTTCCAATCTTAAAAAGGAAAGATTCATGATCAGCCTTTAACTTTTGCTAATGTTTGATCAATAAACATGATTTTATGTACCCTGTCAAAGTCTAAAATGAATGCTGTAAAACTATTTCTATGTTGGTCTTAACATTCTATGAGTAAAGGAAACTTCCTACATTTTCTCAAAAGATCCTACACTCCACAAGACACAAAACATGTTCATTCTCTTCCCAGTCCTCCAATAAGCACCTTTTCCTTCAAGTTCTACCCAGTAGGAGCTGAACATCTCGTCTCCGTTTTCTTGGCATTTACCAAGTCTTGAAGGGTTCATTAATTCTCCTTCCCTTCTTATCACTTTAGTTTAGACTTTTTCTCATTTCTTAGTAGAACTACATGTTTCTAACCAGTCTCCTTTTTAATCCACTCTTTCTATTGCCAGGGGTGGTCTGATCTTATCCCCTGATTAAAACTTTTCACTGATTTTCTATTTCCTATGGTCTAGAGTCTAAGCTCTTTGGCATCAAATGAAGGTACTGGCCATTTCTGCAGGATCTCTGCCGGCCAATTTCCCAGACACACTACACTCTGCAAACCAAGGGTTTTCCAAGTCTATAAGAGCACACTGTACCACCTCCTCCCTCCCTTTGTACGTGCTGTTCCCTCTGCAATATACTCTTTTACAACCCTTAAATTCCATCTTGACTCCTCACTATGCACATATTTTTCTGTTCCTAACTCAGGCTAATAGCACTAATCACCTGTCTTCTTAGAAATGACTATGACTCCTTATTTATCCACCAAATTCCATCTACAGGTGGAGTAGCCCTAAGCAAGAATGCTTGTGACCAGAAGCATTTCAAATTTTTTAGATTTTCAAATATTTCATATACATAAAGAAATATCATGAGGATAAGATCCAAATCTAACCTAAACATAAAATTCATTTATGTTTCCATATATGCAATATATACATAGCCTGAAGGTAATTTTATATAGCATTTTTAATATGCCTATATTTTGAAAGCACCTGTCACAAGAGGTCAGGTATGGAATTTTCCACTTACAGCAACATGTCAGTACTCAAAAAATTTTAGATTTTGTAGCACTTCAGATTTCAGAATACAGGTGATCATCCTGTATATGCCAATGATTCTTAAACTTGCATTTTTTTCTCTGAATCTCTGCTATGAGTTACAAACCTATATCCAACCACTAGCTTCAGTGAACATCTCCATTTGCAAAACTGTGAACCTAAAGCACAGAAAAATTGTGGAGCACAAGGTTAATACCAGGATTCAAAACCATTACACTGCATGGTCTCCAACCACCTATTTCCCACACAAGAAGCTGAGAGTCATCTTCATCTCAAATAAGTTTATTTGTCTTTATCTCCACCCATTCTAAACTTTCATAAATTATTGCCTGGACAACTGCCAATTAGGTTCTAACTGGTTTTCCCACCTCTACTTTTGCCCTTTCCTAATTATATTACCACATAGGAGCCAGATTTATATTTTCTAAACATAAATTTAATTATAGTCCTTATTTAAAGTTTATCAATGGTTTTCCATTTTATTTTGGAGAAATTCTCAAATTCTTACTAGCCAACAAGGTCCTTCTCCAGCTTTCTGCACAGAAACACTCTGCTTTTCTCTTTGGGCTTCAGCCTCCGGTTGAAGTTATTCAACCCAGAGCCTTCTTGTGCACTGGTACTATATTTGAAATGCTCTTGCAGCATTCTTAATCTACGCTCATTCTTATTTGGTGCCAAAAGAAATGTAACTTCTCTCAAGGGGGCTTCCCTGATGCATCATCTCACAGCAGATACCCTTGTTTAGAATGTCAGTGCATTCTATTTTCTTCCAAACAATTTACACAACGTGTGACTCAGTACTGAAATGCTAGTCAGTATTCCTCATTAGTCTGAACGTTTCATGTATCAAGTTCAATATCTGGATGTTTAGATTCTAGGTCAATCCCTAGTATATGGGAGACAAATATTTTGAAAAAATAAATAAATGCAGGCTAAAGAAAGATTGAAGGTATAATAAAAACGGACATGACTCAGCATGAAATTAACAAAAGAATTTGCTTTCATCAGAAGATAAATGATTTAGAACATGCAAGCAAAATCATTATGTGCCCAGATAAAACAGAACCAACCAATTACAATAATATGCATAATTTATATTCTCTGTGATTATGTCAACTTTTAAAACCCCAAATTAACTTTAAACCAAGACTATGGTAATTTAAATTTAACATATTTCTATCTTGAAGCTCTGATCTAAAGAAAATTATTTCTCTGTGCTTTCTTTTTTCTTAAAGACATTTAGTATCTCTTTCTGTAGTACCAGGGATTCAACCCAGGGACACTAACTGCTGAGTTATATTCCTCTCCCCTTTAAATTTTTTATTTTGAGACAAGGTCTCGTCAAGTTGCTTAGGGTTCCACTAAGTTGCTGAGGCTGGCTTTGAACTCATGATCCTCCTGCCTCAGCTTCCCAAGCCACTGGGATTACAGGTGTGCACTACCACCAGCTAAGAAATTTAATATTTCTACTGAAAATAAACAGCAATGACTAAAATTTAAACCTAAGAAGAAAATAATATATTATCACAATTTGATAGTATCAGTGAAATCAGGGAAAAATACTATGTTTAATATCAGGAAACATAATTAAAAATGTCATGCATGATATCTCTTATTGGTTATTCTGCTTTAAAATCTATTAAACAGACCATAGTCAGATTAATTTTAATATATACCCATCCTTCAGTCATGTCACATCTTTACTCATAAACCTTCACTACAAATATTTCTAATATACAATTAATTCACACAATTATGTAAGTAAAAACACTAAGATTACAATTAAGAGGTATAGGAAAAGTACATTGAGTGGAAAGATATTTCACAAGATAGGAAGTACAAATAGTAATCTTTCATAAGAAATACATGGAATTTTACATGCAACAAATAAATTCAGAACAGGGTCTTGTTTTTAATTCATTTTCTTATAAATAAAGATTAAATTATAATTCTATTACTTGGGCAGATGTGCGCAACTGACATTCTGATATTTTCTAGTGACTGCAAATTTTTTACAATTCTTGAGCAAAAAATTTAATTTAGCATTATGTCTTAAGGGCCATAATGTTTTTTATACTCTATTAATTAATAAGTCTACTTCTAGCAATCTCACATAAGAAAATAATGCTAAAAAATAAAATTTCCACTAAAGAAAAGTTTAACCTAACAGTATTTACAAGATTGAATACTATTATAACACTAATAACATCTGAAAAATAACAATATAAGAATGATCATGAGGGGATTCAAGATGGCGGACTAGAGGGTGACTGCGTTTCATGTTGCTCCAGGACTCAGGACTCAAGAAGAGGAGATATAGAGAGACTTGGGACCAACTCAAAGCAGCCGGGTGAGTCTCTCCCGTTGGGGAGGCATCCCGGATGGGGCGGTAGCCCCGAATGCAAGGAACTTTGTAAAGTAGATTTGCCCAACGAAGACACCCCTCCCCCGCACTGGAGCAGTGAACGCGGACAACTGGGAGCATCGGAGAGGAGGCCGCTCAGCACAGCGCTTGGGACTCGGCGCAACCCACCCGGGCTCTGGGAGGCTGCCCAAAGGAGGGGGTGCGTGGTGAGCTGTTTGGACTGAAAGTGACCACCCCTGAACACAGGGGGCTGCCCAGAGGAGAAGGAGAAGCATGGGCTCGGCATGTCGCTTGGACTTGGAGCAGCTGCACCAGGGCTCCGGGCGGCTATCCAGAGGAGCAGCGTGGTGAGTGGTCTGGACTCAGAGCAACCGCTCCTAAACACAGGGGGGTTGTCTGGAGGAGGAGGAGGAGCGTGGCGGGGTGCTTGGGCTCGGAGTGACTGCACCAGGGCTACGGGTGGCAGTTGGGACGAGGAGGTGCACAGTGAGTTCCTGGGACTCGTGACGAACACACCAGATCTCTGGGTGATTGCCTGGAGGAGAAGGAGGTGCGCGGTGGGTCACTTGGACTTAGAGCAACTGCACGGAACACCAGGCGGCTGCCGGAGGAAGAGGCGTGGGGTGGGTCACTGGGACTCGGATCGATTGTAAGGGGCTCCAGGTGGCTGCTCAGAGGAGGGGCCGCATAGCCAGGCGATTAGGTGCAGAGCAGGGTCCCAGGACCTAGGCGGCTTCTTGGTGGAAGAGCCGCACAGACAAACTGAGGGGCAGAGCGAAGGCTCCAGGACTGCAGGCAGCTTCTCTGAGGAGAGGCAGCCTAAGGAGATTCGTCTGCGAAGGGCGAGGCTTCCAGGCCCAGGAGGTAGGTCTGGGTCCCTGGGAACTTTGCAGAGGAAGGCAGCCCAGCCCAGGCAGTAGTTGTGAATTGAACGGAACCTCTAGGAGGGAAACTGACCAGCAAGACCTCCCCACCAGGTGAGTCCTCCCTGCCGGGTGAGGTTCTCCCACAAAGACTGTAAAACCAGAGACACAAGCCCAAACTGGCCTTGCATCAGCCCACATCCTACTTCCCCTTTAGATGACCATTCATCAGCAAGTGAAGGTACCTCTGCCCACTAGCAGGGAATATACCCCACCGGAAGGCCACCACCCCTAGAGAGTCAGCTTCCTTGTGGAGCACCGCATTATCAACTTCCTCCAAGACTTCAGGCTACTGAAAGCTAAGAGGGGATATACTAGAAACCTTCAGGGACATTATAAGTCAATAGAGGAAATCTGTAATATCACAGCGGTCAACTGATACCTGAACAATATGAGAAAACAAGGAAAGAAAATGCTGCAAACAAATCTAGATGTTACATCAATGAAACCCAACGACAGCATGGCAGAAGAAATGACAGAAAAGGAGTTCAGAATGTACATAATTAAAATGATCAGGGAAGCAAATGATGAGATGCAAGAGCAAATGCAGGCACTGAATGATCGCACCAATTGACAGTTAAAAGAGCAAATACAGGAAGCAAAAGATCATTTCAATAAAGAGTTAGAGATATTGAAAAAAAACCAAACAGAAATCCTTGAAATGAAGGAAACAATAAGCCAAATTAAGAACTCCATAGAAAGCGTAACCAATAGAATAGAACACCTGGAAGACAGAACCTCAGATATTGAAGACAAAATATTTAACCTTGAAAACAAAGTGGACCAAACAGAGAAGATGGTAAGAAAACATGAACAGATCTCCAAGAACTATGGAATATCATGAAAAGGCCAAATTTAAGAATTATTGGGATTGAGGAAGGCTTAGAGAAACAGACCAAAGGAATGAACAATCTATTCAATGAAATAATTCAGAAAATTTCCCAGATCTGAAGAATGAAATGAAAAACCAGGTATAAGAGGCTTATAGGACTCCAAATACACAATATTACAACAGACCCACACCAAGGCACATTATAATGAAAATACCTAACATACAAAATAAAGACAGAATTTTAAAGGCTGTGAGAGAAAAGAACCAAATTACATTCAGGGGGAAACCAATACGGATATCAGCAGATTTTTCAATCCAGACCCTAAAAGCTAGAAGGGCCTGGAACAACATTTTTCAAGCCCTGAAAGAAAATATATGCCAACCAAGAATCTTACCCAGCAAAACTTACCTTCAAATTTGACGATGAAATAAAATCCTTCCATGATAAACAAAAGCTAAAAGAATTTACAAAAAGAAAGCCAGCATTACAGAACATTCTCAGCAAAATATTCCATGAGGAAGAGATGAAAAACAAAGAAGCAAATCAGCAAAGGGAGGAATTATCCTAAAGGAATTATCAAATAAAGGAGGAAACAAGTTGTGTCAAACAAATAAATAAATAAAATTTAAAAAATGAACCAAATGACCGGGAAACCAAATCATATCTCTATAATAACCCTGAATGTTAATGGCCTGAATTCATCAATCAAAAGACATAGACTGGCAGATTGGATTAAAAAGAAAGATCCAACAATATGTTGCCTGCAAGAGACTCACCTCATAGAAAAAGATACCCATAGACTAAAGGTGAAAGGATGGGGAAAAACATACCATGCACATGGACTCAGCAAAAAAGCTGGAGTATCCATCCTCATTTCAGATAATGTGGACTTCAAGCCAAAGTTAGTCAGAAGGGATAAAGAAGGTCATTTCATACTGCTTAAGGGAAGCATAAATCAGCAAGATATAACAATCATAAACATCTATGCCCCAAACAGTGGCTCATCCATGTATGTCAAACAAATCCTTCTCAATTTCAGAAACCAAATAGACCACAACACAATAATACTAGGTGATTTTAACACGCCTCTCTCACCACTGGACAGATCTTCCAGACAAAAATTGAACAAAGAAACCATAGATCTCAATAACACAATCAATAATTTAGACTTAACGGACATTTATAGAATATACCATCCAACCAAGAGCGAATACACTTTCTTCTCAGCAGCACATGGATCCTTCTCTAAAATAGACCATATATTATGCCACAAAGGTAATGTAAGCAAATACAAGAAGATAGAGACACTACCTTGTATTCTATCAGATCATAAAGGATTGAAATTAGAAATAAACGAAAGACTAAAAGAAGCTACTCCAACACCTGGAGATTCAACAATATGCTATTATATGATGAATGGATAACAGAAGATATTAGGAAGGAAATTAAAAAATTCTTAGAGGTAAATGAGAACAAAGAAACATCATATCAAAATCTTTGGGACACTATGAAAGCAGAACTTAGAGGAAAATTTATTTCATGGAGCGCATTCAATAAAAGAAGTAAAAATCAACAAATAAACGACCTAACACTACAGCTCAAAGCCCTAGAAAAAGAAGAACAGACCAACACCAAAAGTAGTAGAAAACAGGAAATAGTTAAACTCAGAGCTAAAATCAATGAAATTGAAACAAAAGAAACAATACAAAAAATTGACAAAATAAATAGTTGGTTCTTTGAAAAAATAAACAAAATTGATAAACCCTTAGCCACTCTAAAAAAGAGAAGACGAGAGAAAACCCAAATCACTAAAATTCGGAATGAACAAGGAAATATCACAACAGACACAATTGAAATACAAAACATAATTAGAAGCTATTTTGAAAATCTATATTCCAACAAAATAGAAAATTTCGAAGACATCAACAGGTTTCTAGAGACATATGAATTGCCTAAATTGAACGAGGAGGACATACACAATTTAAATAGACCAATTTCAAGTAATGAAGTAGAAGAGGTCATCAAAAGCCTACCAACAAAGAAAAGTCCGGGACCAGATGGGTTCTCAGCCGAGTTCTACAAAACCTTTAAAGAAGAGCTCATTCCAATACTTCTCAAAGTATTCCATGAAATAGAAGAGGAGGGAACCCTCCCAAACTCATTCTATGAAGCCAATATTACCCTGACACCCAAACCAGACAGAGACTCATCAAGGAAAGAAAATTTCAGACCAATATCATTAATGAACATTGACGCAAAAATTCTCAACAAAATTTTAGCAAATCGCATACAAAAATATATTAAAAAGATAGTGCACCACGATCAAGTGGGTTTTATCCCAGGGATGCAAGGTTGGTTCAACATCAGGAAATCAATAAATGTAATTCACCATATCAACAGACTTAAAGTCAAGAATCACATGATTATTTCGATAGATGCAGAAAAAACATTGGATAAAATACAGCACCCCTTCATGCTCAAAACACTAGAAAAAATAGGGATAGTGGGAACATTCCTTAACATTATAAAGGCCATCTATGCTAAGCCCATGGCTAATATCATTCTAAATGGTGAAAAACTGAAAGCATTCCCCTTAAAAACTGGAACAAGGCAGGGATGCCCTCTTTCACCCCTTATATTCAACATCGTACTTGAAACTCTAGCCAGAGCAATTAGACAGACCAAAGAAATTAAAGGAATACGAATAGGAAAAGAAGAACTCAAACTATCCCTATTTGTGGACGATATGATTATATATTTAGAGGAGCCAGGAAATTCCACCAGAAAACTTTTAGAACTCATAAGTGAATTCAGTAAAGTAGCAGGTTACAAGATCAATACTCATAAATCCAATGCATTTTTATACATAAGTGATGAATCCTCAGAAAGAGAAATTATGAAAACTACCCCATTCACGATAGCATCGAAGAAAATAAAATACTTGGGAATCAATCTCACAAAAGAGGTGAAAGACCTCTACAATGAGAACTACAGAACACTAAAGAAAGAAATTAATGAAAACCTTAGAAGATGGAAAGATCTCCCATGTTCTTGGATAGGCAGAATTAATATTGTCAAAATGGCCATACTACCAAAAGTGTTATACAGATACAATGCAATTCCAATTAAAATCCCAATGATGTAGCTTGCAGAAATAGAGCAAGCAATTATGAAATTCATCAGGAAGAATAAGAAGCCCAGAATAGCTAAAGCAATCCTTTGCAGGAAAAAATGAAGCAGGGGGTATCGTAATACTCGAACTTCAACTTTATTACAAAGCAATAGTAACAAAGACGGCATGGTATTGGTACCAAAACAGACAGGTAGATCAGTGGTACAGAATAGAGGACACGGAAACAAACCCAAATAAATACAATTTTCTAATACTAGACAAAGGTGCCAAAAATATGCAACGGAGAAAAGATAGCCTCTTCAACAAATGGTGCTAGGAGAATTGGAAATCCATATGCAACAGAATGAAACTAAACCCATATCTCTCACCCTGCACAAAACTCAACTCAAAATGGAATAAGGACCTTGGAATCAGACCAGAGACCCTGCAGATTATAGAAGAAAAAGTAGGTCCAGATCTTCAACATGTCGGCCTAGGACCAGACTTCCTCAACAGGACTCCCATAGCACAAGAAATAAAAGCAAGAATCAATAACTGGGATAGATTCAAACTAAAAAGCTTTCTCTCAGCAAAGGAAACTATCAGCAATGTGAAGAGAGAGCCTACAGAGTGGGAGAATATCTTTGTCAATCATACTTCAGATAGAGCACTAATCTCCAGAATCTATAAAGAACTCAAAAAACTCTACATTAAGAATACAAATAACCCAATCAACAAATGGGCTAAGGAAATGAACAGACACTTCACAGAAGAAGATCTACAAGCAATCAACAAACGTATGGAAAAATGTTCAACATCTCTAGTAATAAGAGAAATGCAAATCAAAACCACCCTAAGATTCCATCTCACCCCAATTAGAATGGCGATTATCAAGAATACAAGCAGCAACATGTGTTGGCAAGGATGTGGGGAGAAAGGTACACTCATACATTGCTGGTGGGGCTGCAAATTAGTGCAGCCACTCTGGAAAGCAGTGTGGAGATTTCTTAGAAAACTTGAATGGAAACACCATTTGACCCAGCTATCCCACTCCTTGGTCTATACCCAAAGGACTTAAAATCAGCATACTATAGAGATACAGCCACATCAATGTTCATAGCTGCTCAATTCACCATAGCCAGATTATGGAACCAACCTAGATGTCCCTCAATTGATGAGTGGATAAAGAAACTGTGGTATATTTATATACAATGGAATATTACTCTGCCATAAAGAATGATAAAATTATGGCATTTGCAGGCAAATGGATGAAATTGGAGACCATCATGCTAAGTGAGATAAGCCAATCTCAAAAAACTAAAGGACGAATGATCTCGCTGATAAGTGGATGATGACACATAAGGGGGAGGGTGGGAGGAGTTAGTGTTAGGGTTAGGGTTAGGGAGGGGGCAAGAATGGAGGAAGAAAGGACTATTTAGAGGGAAAAGAAGGGTGGGAGCGGTGGGGGGAAGGGAAAAATAATAGAATGAAGCAAACAAGATTACCATATGTAAATTTATGATTATACAAATGGTATGCCTTTATGCCATGTACAAACAGAGAAACCACATGTATCCCATTTGTTTACAATAAAAAAAAAAAAGAATGATCATTACTGTTATTGTGAAGCTTGAACTAGTACAAAATGCTTGTAATAATATATTGTGGGGGAAAGAATAAAATAAAATGCTTATAAAATATGAATATATCTTTCTCAAGTATAGTCACATACATGTAGAAATGAGGCAAAATACCATACATCGAGGTGCTGAGAGTGATATTATTAATAAAGATAGAGAAGGGGGAGTTAGATTTATCCTTCTTTTCTCTACTGTCCTTTTTTTTTTTTTTAATCTCCATGTTATTTAACATTTACAATGAAGAAAAGTTAACAGTCTTCAGTGGATTCCCACTGCTATTTGATAAGATTTAAGTTTCAAGAATCAATCTCCTTTTCCAAGTCCTAGTCTAACTCCATCTTGAATCTCACACTTCTCACAGAGAAGACCAATGCCAGTGTTCATTGTGAATTTTTTCAGGTGAATGAAGAAATATTATCTTTTTTTTGAACATTTTCGGGCTCATTCTCTCCTGGAGAGTGTTATACTTTAAAGAAATTGGGTACTTTCCTGAAATTCTACTTCCATAAGAGGCTATTTATTAGAGCAGTAATCTACTGAATTTGGAAACAGAAATTAAGAGTCCATGGGGACAGTATACCAGTAACGTATTTTCCTCTTGTAGACATAGATTAATTGGGTAATTTTATTTTGTACTTAACATATGTCTTAAAATAGAAAATAGTTATTTCAATAAATCAATTTAAACTTATATTCTACTTCTAGAACTTTGCTTTCTTACTTAAAATTCATTCCTTTAACATTGGACAGGCAAAGTAAACTTGAACATTTTCAATAGTAGTTTCCAATATAATATAATTATTAAGTACAGGTAATGAATTAGGATTGTAATAATTAATGCAATTTTTGATGATTGCTTTAAGAATCATATCTAGCATTCATAAGCTACTTAACATTTCAAATTTTGGGTATAAGAGTTCTATGTAATTTCACATCTGAAACTGATGGTGCGGGGGGTACCAAATAAACATTTTTTTCTAATGTAACGAACAAAACATTCAAAATTTTGAAGACTGATGGTATGAAACAATAAATAAATTTTCTATAGCAATAACCACATTGTAGGGAAGGTGTGAGGTTCCTGAGGTATCCCACTAAAATCTATTTGGCTTATTACATTGAGTTTGGTAGGCTTGCCTGATAAATTCCCGTATTCTCAACAGTATGCTTCATACACAAAATGATTTTCAGAATATATAATGGGAATGAGCAACTGTGCTCCCTGGGGACTGAAATAGAGACAATTAAATTCCATTCATGAATAATTATTTCAAAATGAACCCCAATATCATGTATAACTATCATTCACTAATAAAACTATTTAGAAAAAAGAAGTTATGCTCAATCATATGCCTTTACATACAAAATGAGTCTCATGTTGGTAAATGAGAAAAGTCACCATCATCATGGAGAACAATAATGGTCCTTTTAAATAGTTCATAGCTTTTATACTTAAGAAAGACTCTGAGTCACGAGCTAGAGTTAAAATAAGAAAGAAAAAATAAAAAGGTAACTTTCATTAAGCCCTGCATGCTTACTAGGTTCCTGGCAGTATACCGATTATTTATCTATATTATCTTTGATCCTCACAATAGCTCTGCAAATCAGGTAGTGTAACATATTAAAGCACACAGGGTGATAGACAAGGAATAGATATGGCAAGGAATATGAGGGTAAAAAGTTCCAGCTTCAGGATTAACTCTACAAGATGTTGATCATCGTTATAACCTTGAGAGAATTAGCCTTTCTAAGGCTCTGTTTTCTCACCTATTAAAAAAGAAAGAAGCAGGGAAGCATGGTAGAGTCTTAACTCTGTTTACCAAATATTGGTAAAGGTATCTCCCTCAGGCACATCCTAGGGTTTTGCTTCCTGCCTTATTGTGACTGGGTAGGGAAACGTGATTTGTTCCGGTCAGTGGGTTCTGAGGAAGAATACAGTTAGTTCTGGGTCAGAACATTGAACTGTCAATGTAAGATCCTGTAGAACTCTACTTTCTCCTGACACAGTAACTAGTTACATTTGTAATAGCTGGCTCTGTCAATCTGGATCCAAGTGACCAACATAAGCAGAGCCACTTTGTCCAATCAAATTGGGCAGTACAATGAATAAGAAAAATAATGCTGGTTTAAGCACTTATGATACTGGGAGTGTTTATTACTGTAGTACAGCCAAGATGAAATAGATTGGTATAGGTCGTGTCTATCCTACAGTGTTCTGAGGAGTTAATGAAGTAATATGAAAAGCATTTCCAATGTCTATCATATAGAAAATATTTACTAAGTGAATGTACCTTTATTACTATATTATTATCCCCTTTTAATAAATTAGAAGACTGAGATCAGTATTGTAATATGCCAAAGAATATACTGGTAGTGACACAGTTGTTTCTGTATGACTCTGAACCAAAGATCTTTTCATAGAAGTCCTTCTTTAGTCATCTCTCTCTCTCTCTCTCTCTCTCTCTCTCTCTCTCTCTCTCTCTTTCTCTCTCTCACACACACACACACACACACACGACTCACTATAATTATTTTTTGTGCATATTTGTGCCTTTTTTGTTATTGTTCTAAAAATCCTTTTTCTGAGACAGGCAAATAAATTTCCCTTTAACATTTAAACTTATTTTTTGTTTGCTGTTTATTTTCTCTTTGACAAATTTTGTCACAGAGGAAGGCACTCTCTATCGAAGATTTGACTTTCAAATCCCTTTAAAATCTGACTGTAGAATTTCACTCAATACTTCTTGTCAGAATCTTATCCATGTTAATCTTGTCTAAAAACTAATCAAAAGATAAGAAACTTTTCTTTTTCCAGTCTGTGCCTATAACAATCTAAATGAAATCCTTGCTTTGTCCCATTTCCAATTCTTCTTTTAAGAAATTCAACTTAATTTCCATCCTTCTTATGAAGCCAGCTCTAATCAACTTAAAAGCACATCTGGTCTATGCTACTTATTTGAAACGTCATTTCATATGTTTCTGTCAGACAGCTTTGCACAGCAGGGGCATAAAGCTTGGAAACTGCATTTCCCAGAATTCCTGTAGTAATTCCTTATTAATTTCCTCCAGTAAGAGGAATTCCCATGGGATTGGGAGGGCAGAAGAAAAGAGAAGGCTATTTTGAGTATTACAACTGACACAAGGAACTGACTGAAAGCAGAGATTAGAAATGGATTATGTTCTTACGTCTTTAAGGGAATTTACTGTCAACCTCCCTTGAACCACAATAAGCCAATCAACCAACCAACCCACCCCACAGTTACCATGCAAAAACATCAGCCCAGAATAAACAAGCCTTTGCTGTTCAAGACTTAAAACAATTGCTGAGTCACCAAATGTTCATGGACAGGAGGTAAGCTACATAGTTTAAGGAAGACATATTCCCTGTATCCACTTCCAGGAAAATAATGACCAAGAGGAGATTTTCACAGGGTTGAGGCAATGAGCAGAGAGAAAATGGGAAAAGGAGTTCCTCATGGGAAGCAGACACTAGGTCTAATCAAAGGACCTCTACTACTTCCTACGCACATGCAGTGTGTGTGTCCTGGAGTGAATGGGATTATTTAGTGTGGTCAGCCTATCCTGTTTGTGTACATTATAAGTGTATATGTGTGCAGAAAGGAACATACAACTTGTCTTTTCATTACATAGACTCTCAGACTTGAAGGAGCCACGTCTAGACCAGATGGAATACTTATGTATGACCCAGACATGCTAGACAGTGAACTGGTTGTAATGACTTAGTTTGTTCTTTGTCTTTGTGGCTGGAGTGAATGAGTTTTTCTGCATACGAGAAATGGAAAAATATGTTTGATAAATAAAGGGTGGGCTGTGGCAATAATCCTATTGCATTCCTGTATTTGCCAACTCTCATTTCATTTCCCTTTCCTGGGCACAATGAAAAATGACAATTCCCAATCTCCCATGAATATTACTGACTTCTGGAATATGAATAAAAAGGACAAACATCTGTGCCCCGGCAGTTAAGTGCCTGCAAATTTTGTGCAGGTCTTTCCTCTCTTCTTTTTCAGTGCCCGTTTTAGAAGGAACATTTCTACATGAAATAGCTGAAAGATGGAGGCAGTCTGTGACCTGAATCAGTGCCCAGAGTTATACTGCCCATGAGTCCCACCCACCCCACCTGCTTCAGGCTGTGAGAACACGGGGAAATAAACTGTTTCTGAACATTACAAGTGACATTATAGAAATGTTTGTTACAGCAATTAGCATGAAAAACCTTCATGCACTTTTAGTCATAACTACATAGCAGGGCAAATAAGGAAAAAAACTGGAAAAAAGAGGTCAGTGAGATCTTTAAGGTTAATGAAAAATCAGAGCACCCAGGTAATTTGCTTGTTTGTCAAACAGGATGGTGAACTCAAAGACAGATCCAAGAATAGAAAGTTTGTCCAGCACTGTGATGTTTTCATATAGTTGCTTTTATACATGTCTAGTCTCCTGCACAACCCCGTTCCTTAGGGTAAGAGACTGGGCATGAAACAGGGGTGATAAAATTTCCACACTGAGTCTAAACTTTGGGGTGTTTATCAAACAGGGCAAATGTGCAAGAGGAGATGCTTCAGGCCTAGGGAGGGTCAAGAATCATGATGAACCCAGTGTCTTGGGAAGCTGAATGCACAAGACCAGTGCCCCTGGGCTGGCCATGCACTGGATTCCCCAGCAATGCTCATCTGGAGGTTTTCTTAGACTTTCTCCCATTCTGTGGCCTAGGGTTCAGAAGCCAACAGCATCTGGAAGGAGGCTGAGCACAAAAACAGGGTTAGATGATCAAAATTGCTCAGATTATGTATCATTCTCCACTTATCAGGGCTAATTTGACCGTTGGTTTTTTGGGATTGGCTTACCTTTTGACCTAGTTATCCCACTCCTCGGTTTATACCCAAAGCACTTAAGATCAGCATACTCCAGTAACACAGCCACATCAATGTTTATAGCAGCCCAGTTCACAATAGCTAGATTGTAGAACCAACCTAGATGCCCTTCAACAGATGGATGTGGTATATATACACAATGGAATATTATTCAGCCATAAAGAAGAATAATGTTATGGCATTTGCAAATAAATGGATGGAATTGGAGAATATCATGCTAAGTGAAATAAGCCAATCTTTTTCTCCTTTTTTCTGCCACTAACAAATTCTCTTTCTCTCTCTTTTACTTTTTTCCCATTTTTTTCTCCTTCTTTATAGCTATAACTTGCTCCATCTCTTCTGCTTTCTCTCTGCTCACATTTTGAACGTTCTAAATATCATGTTTTCTTTTCTCTTAATGAGTTGTATTCTTACCATCTCTTAGAATTCTTTGGTTTATATTATTCCTATCTCTACCGCTTATCTTATTGCAATTATTAACACTGTGGGTGGCAGAGTTGACACCTGCAGTTTACTTTAATTTCAGATCTAGTTCATTGCTATTTATGCTTTTTCTACTTGCAACAGCCTACCCTACCATTCCTGCTTTTGGGGTAATTAGGGTTGAAGATGTCATAGATGTTAATGCTGTACATTATTTGCTTTGGTTGCTGCTATTGTTTCCCCCCCTTTTCTGTGAGGTGCTGGAAATATACAGTGACCCACTAAAAATTTATAGGGTACAGATTCTGTTGCTGATCTAATCCCAACCAGGAGATAGCATACTTTGCTCTTATGCAAATTAATCACACTTGAATTTTGGCAGTACTTTAATACAAAGAACAGAAAAGAAAAAACCCAAATAATGACCTGACACAAAGCAGATCAGTTTTCACTGGTAAAACCCAATTCTACAGCAAAAACAGAATTAACACAAAGGTCCTAGATACCAAACCTCTGAGTTGTCTCAATCTAGATTACCCTAGGACATTGGCAAAATAAGGCTATGCCCTAAATGTCCCACATATAAGAGTGGAAGAGAAAGCCATGCCAACAGATGCCTAAAACACAACACAGGCATTCAGGAAATATGAAAAATAAATGCATAATTTGAAAGTTCATAATTTATTGGCAACTGACTCCCAAAAGTTTATGAAATATCAGATAAAGAATTTAAAAAAATGATTTTAATGATATTCAATGAATTCCAGCAAAATACAGAAAAACAACTGAACACATTAAGGAAGTAAATACAGGATATGAATGGGATATTTGATAAGGAGATAGAAATACTGAAAAAAGAATCAAACAAATCTTAGAAATGAAAGACACCATGAATAAAATAAAATGTTCAGTTGAAAGTCTCTGTCATATTGAAGAAAAGAATCTCAAAGCTGGAAGACAAAGTAGTCAGCATTAAACATTCAGACAGTATTAAAGAAAGAAAAGAAGTAACCATGTCAAGAATATGTAAGAAATCTGAGATGACATTAAGAAACTCATTAAGAATCTTTGGAATAGAAGAGGGTTGTGATATGTAGGCTAATGGCATTAATAGCCTCTTTAAAAAAAAAAGAGTTTGTGCAGGTGCATCAGCTATGTCATCTTATTTCATATTTATTTAAAGTGATTTAACTATTAATTTATAGTATATATGTCATAAAATATCACTATTCAAGTAATTGTCATTAATTTTAAAGAGATCCTAGCAGTTCTTCAAATGTATTCCTGGCCATATAAATATGATTATAATAAAAAGAAAATTTAATCATAGATATAACTCTGATGTAACTCTGATGGTACATGAATGAAGTGTTTTTTTCTTTAATCTTATGCTACAAAGCACTGCAGATGTCATTTTGCAAAGAGATTTTCTAAGACAATATACAAAGTGAAAGAGAAAACAGAATTTTATCACTTAGTACCTACAGATCGATCATATGGCAAAATGTGTTGTTTTCCACTTCTATTAAAATATGAAATATTTTCAATATATGTGTAGTAAACACACATTCATATATGCAAACACAAGGGGCAGAAAGGGCATATAGGAGATCATACCAAGAAAGGCTCAAAAGGACAAATCAGAGAACAATACAAATACACAAATACAAATATGTTAAGTTCCAGGTACTGGTATATGTTTAATAGTTAGTAAACCATTTCTAAAGGAAAAATGTAATAACCAGATACTTACAATAGCAAAATCTCATTACCACAAATATGGACACATTGACCCTCACCTCTTCACCATGGAATAAGAGAAACATTTGATTCACTTATTCCTTTATTCTCAAACACTTATTGAGGTCCACTATGTGCCTGACATTATTAAAATATTACCAAACAGAAAAAAGGGAAGAGAGAAGGGAGGGGGAAAATTCCATGATCCTCAGAGAGCTCTCTAATGTTATACAGGACACTTGACACATTGAAAGAGTCTTTTTGTAAACAAAGCAAATATACTCGAAGAACTGATCATGAAGCTTCAGTATCATATCACATATCACATTTTATAAAATCATTTAAAATATGTCTATGGAGGAAAGGCTGGCAGACATTTGGAATAAAAAATTGGTTTAGACCATGGCTGACACTATAAGAGACCCATCATCTACACTTGCCACGTGGGGCCTGAGGATTTACTGTCTGCAGCCCTCACCCCTGGCATTGTGGCTGCAGTTGCCAACATTAGTGCTTGTCTCCATGGGGCCTGAGATGTGCTCCTCCATGGTCAACACCCCCAGCACTGTGGCTGTCATTGCTGGAGGCTATGTCACCATTGGGGCTCATTTCCCCAGGCTTGAGATTATTAATAGTCCTGGAAGTAAAAAATTAACAACTAAGAATATTGCATGTAGTGAAGCTATCATTAAGAATCGAAGGAGATATAAAGTTTTTCCTAGACAAGAAAAAACTGAAAGACTTCATCACTACTAGATTGACCTTTCTAGAAATACTGGAAGTGAGAAGATAACTACAATCATAAAAAAACCATGTGAAAGAATAAAACTCCCTGGTAAAATAGACATGCAATTGAAAGGGAGAAAAGAGTTAAAACTTACCATTAAAGAAAACTACCAATTCATAAATATAAAAATTAAGAGAGGTGGGAAGAAATAAAGAATACATAAAACAATCAGAAAACAAGTAACAAAATGGTAAAATAATCTTGAATGTAAATGAATTAAAAGTCCACAATTACAAGATATGGACTAGCCAAATAGATTTTTTTTTAAAAAGCCCAAACTATATGTTGACTATAAGAAACTCACTTTATCAGTAAAGATACACATAGAGTGAAAATAGAGAAACAGATTTCATGCAAAAGTGAGCAGAAACAGTTATTCATATATCAAAATAGAGTTTGAGTCAAAATCTGCAAAAATAGACAAGATTATTAAGTTATAATAAAAGAAGAAATTCGGCAAGAGAATATAAGAATTGTCATGCTCCTGAATGACTCATGGATCACTAAAGAAATTAAAGGGGAATTAAAAAATGTAAAGTTGCAGGATACAGTCAATACTTCTCCTAAAACAGGTGCACTGGTATATGCCAATAATGAACTTGTCAAAAAAGAAATCAAATAAGTAATTCCATTCATGATAACCACAAAAAGAAAAAAAAATCAATAATAAATTTAACCAAGGAAGCAAAAAACTTCTCTATAATGAAAATTATAAAGCACAGGTGAAAGAAACTGAAGAGGAAACAAAAAATGGAAAGACAGTCTGTGTCCATGGAATATAATAATTACATATTTTTAAAATATCCATACCATCCAGTGTGATCCATAGATTCAATACAATCCCTATCAAACAATGGTATTTCTCTCTCTCTCTCTGTCACACACACACACACACACACACACACACACACACAAACAAAAAACAAAAAAAAATAGTCCTAAAATTTGTGTAGAATGATAAAAGGTGCAGAATAGTCAACACAATACTGATCAAAAGCAGCATCATAATACCTGATTTCAAAGCACTACAAAGCTACAGTAATCAAAACAGCACAAAAGTTGCACATAAACAGGCACATAGACAAATGGAACAGAATAAAGAACCCCAAAATAGATCTACACACCAAAGGCACCAAGAACATACATTGGAGAAAGAACGGTGTCTTCAATAAATGGTGCTGGAAAAACTGGGTATCTATAAGGGGGGAAAAAAACCCAAAACTAGACTCCATATACAAAACTTAACTCAAAATGAACTCAAAATGAAAAGTCTTAAATTTAATATCTGAAACCATGAAACTATTAGAAAACATAGGGAAAATGCTTTAGGACATTGGTCTGGGCAAAGATTTTTTAAAAAATATGACCATAAAAGCAGGAGCAACCAAAGCAAAAAATAACAAACTGGATTCTGTCAAATTAAGAAGTTTCTATAGAGCAAGTAAAACAATCAGTAGAGAGAATTTTTAGAATGAAAGAAAATAATTAACAAGGTTTACAAGTGACAAGCAATTGATACCTAGAATATACAAGGAACTCGAAAGAACTCAATAGCAAAATATTCAAGTAATCCAATTAGAAAACAGGCAAATAATCTGAGTAGATGTTTCTCAAAAGACATACAAATGAACAACAACTATGAAAAAATGCTTACCATCATGAATCTATCAGGGAAATGCAAATCAAAACAACAATGAGGTATCGTCTCACCTCAGTTAGAATGGCTATTATTAAATAGACATAAAATAACAAACCTGGTAAGGATGTGGAGAAAGAGGAACTTTCATATACTATTAGTGGGAATGTAAATTAGTATGGCCATTGTGGAAAACAGTATAGAGTATTCTCAAAAACTCAAAATAGAATTACTATATGATCTAGCAATCCCACTACTGGGTATATACCCAAAGGAAATGAAATAATTATAACACAGACACATCTGCACTTGCATGTTTATTGTGGTCTATTCATAATAGATGCAATATGACATGGGAATACATCAAGGTTTCCCTCGATGGTTGATGGGGGAAAGAAAAAATGGTGTACATGTACACAATGAAATATTCAGCCATAAAACAGCATTATTCTGTCATTTATGGCAACATGGATGGAACTGGAGGACATCATGCTAACTGAAACAAGCCAGGCACATAAAGACAAATGTTGCAAGCTCTCATTCATGTGTGGAAGCAAAACGTTGATCTTATAGAACAAAGAAGAGTGATCACTATGAGATCAGAAGGAAGAGATAAGTCTAAGAAGATAGGAAAATGTGCCCCTGGACAATTTCCCCAGGCAGAAGAGCACAAACAACAGACACGGGTTTTTGCTGAGAAAATTACAAAACGGTTATTTTTAAACTGGGACCTACGTGACTTGGAGTTCATAGGTATTTGGGACATACGTGACCTTGAATCCATAGGAATTCAGGACCATCTGGGACCTGGAGCCTGTGGTCTTTTCAAAGAAGGAAAACACCTGATCAACACTTTGAGTGCCTTCTCCAGGATTGGGCCAGGGGTGGACTTCCCTAAACCTATAGACCCACATAAACCCTACACAACAGGCAGTCCCTGGCAGCCCTCTTGGATTCCTTCTCAGACATGGGAGCTTTGCTTCACTTCACTTTCACGCTCTGCTGTCTGTGAATCTTATTTTTGCACGTGGGAGACAAAGAAACCACTGGACTCCACATTTCATGTTACAACTAGAGTGTAGGATGGTGAGGGAGATAGAGGTTAGTAACAGGTTCCTGAATACAGTTAGATAGGAAGAATTAGTTCCAGTGATCTGTAGTATGGTAGGGTAACTGTAGTCTACAAAAAGTTATATTTAAAGATAAGCAGAAGAGTTCAAAGGTTCCCGATATTTAGAAATGATAAATGTTTGAGGATCTAGAAGTGCTCATTTACCCTTTTAATAATTACATATTATATGCATGTATCAAATTATCATATTATACCTCATATATGTATAAATGAGTCAACTAAAATAAACATTTTTTAAAAGTTAACATTTCACCAGGTGTAGTGGTACATACCTGTAATCCCAGCAGAATGAGAGGCCAAGGCAGGAGGATCATGAGTTTGAAGCGGGCCTCACTAATTTAGCGAGACCCTAAGCAACTTAGCGAGACACTGTCTCTAAATAAAAAATAAAATAGGCTGGGGATGTGGCTCAGTGGTTAAGCGCCCCTGGGTTTAATCTCTGGTACTACCACCCCTCCCCCTCCAAAAAGCTAACATTTCTTTAAATAGAAAACAATGTGTATTATTTATCCTTGAAATATGACATATGCTCCCTTTTTTAGGATGCCAAAGTCCCCAAAGCAGTGGTCCATAACAGGGATAAAAGAAAAAAAAGTCTACCATATGAATAACAGATATTGAGAAGAAAGGAAATAACAATCAGAGATCAAGGAAATGGGAAATCAAGAAACAAAGAATCAGAAAAGTAAGGATTATTTTTTTGAAAAGACTAATAAAACAGATAAATTTCTGGCCAGCCTAATCAAGAGTAAAAAAGGAAAGGTCCCAATGGAAAAACTGGAAATGAAAAAAGTTTACAACTACAGATAGTATCCAAATTACTGGATCACCAGTTAAAAATTAATTCACCAAAACAAATATAAAATCAAACAAAATATTATAAACAAATAGACCAATAAACCTCACACCCAATCCAGACAGTTTTATAGGTATGCTTTGCCAAATATTGAAGGAAAGAATCCCAATCTTAAACTGACAAACCAAAAAACTATTATGTGCTCATAATTTTAATTTTTATCAGCATTTTTAATCTATTGACAAAAATCAGGAAGGAAATATTCTACTTTCAGCCTAGTCCTGAATTAATCTGGTATGTATATCACACAATGACTAGACCTTGAGTGTTTTGCTGAGGTCAAGAACACAGCAACTGCAGTGAGAAATCCAAAGAGTCCCCCAAGGGAAAAGACAAGAAAATCATTTTTCTTCCCTTAGTTCCCTGGACCCTCTTCAGGCTTTATCAGTGAGCAATGAACATGGGTTGTGAGGCTTATGTAGAGTCATAGTGCCTGTGTTCAGTAGAAGAGGACTTTGAGTCCTCTCCTGGTCATGACTGTACGAGGTTATCAGAGCTACATCTTTCTACTTTCTATATCTGCTTATTTAAAAATCTGTTTGATGTTCTCTTCTGTATTATGTTCCAATTATTTGTTTGCATAGTCTCCACAGTATCGGGAATGGAACAGTTGTCCGAGTATGTCCTTGAGCTTGCAGGGTTGGGAATCATTACTCATCCAGGAAGTGTCACGACACTGTGTAAGGAGGTATCCTTCTTTCATCTTGGACTCAAATCAAGAAGTGTCTTTCCTACCTAGGAAGAGAAATATAATCCTTTCCGTTGCCCAAGAGCAGAGACTGTACTGGTTGTGGGGACAGATGGCTTAGACCGGAGAGACATCTAGATCTAATGGGCACAGGATCAGAAATGCTTAGCCATTCAAGGCAAATACAGCTAAAACTAGAAATGTCTGAGAAAGAGCAATGGAGGGCAAATAGAGTAAGGTTAACACCAAGGACAAATATCACACTCACAGCTCACTGTCAATGTAGAAGGAAGACACAACTTGTATTTTTAAGGTGTTCCCAGATTTAGTTTTCAAAAAGATCCACTAGGGGAAAAAGACCTAATAAAGCCTTAGCGCCTCAAGAATTGCTTGTAGCTCACATGCTCTAGCTCATTTCCAGGATTTGAAATTACAAAGATTATAATCACCCCTGAACTAAGTAGAGATTAGTTTGTTCATGTATACTTAAACTAGCTTATGTAAGGTCACAAGGAAGCTACAATCACAAATTAATCAATGTAGTAATTTCTCTATTAAATTAGTTGTGTCATAAATCATACAGTGAGAAAGATGAAGGAGAAGACAGTAAGTGCACATTAATAATTGATTCTGTATGTGATTAAAATATTATAAATGGAACTAATTTCATGAAAGTAAAAGAAAATCTTCAAACATTTTTTATGAACAATTTCAAGAATATCTTTCGTTTTGGAAGTGATTCATCTAGAGTCTCACCACCTTAAAGTAATTATGCTAATAGAAATGGAATTAAGATACAATGTTACCTAAAATTATTCCTCAAACCACATATATTTTTAATGGATTTAATGAGTATATATATTTTTTAATGAGTATATTTTTGACAATGAATTCTTTTTAATTTTATGATAAAATTTCTACTATGTGAATTAATTATATGTAAGTTTGTACATGCAAATATTTCAGTAAAAAAAAAAAAAAACAGTTTGAATCCTGAAAAGAAAGCATGATAGAAAACTGAAATAATTTTCCAGAAAAAAGTTAAAGAAGATTAACATTTATGAGGGATGATTTTTAAAATAAACTATACCGTAAATAAATAAAACACTTAAGCAATGACTCAATACTTGATTTGTCTTTGAAAAATAAATCCACAGTTGTTTTTAGAGCAATATGCATTAAAATCAGAAAATAGAATTTTAAAAAATTTTACCTAAAGACAACTCAAGAAAGTTTGGAGTACATTCTATTTTAGAATTGGGGGGAAAAAAAGGAACCCTATAAATGTCATAGTGGTGAGTTAGGAATATTATATGTATCTAGTAAGTAGAAGTTCTACTCAAAAGGAAAGAGTAAAGATTAAGAAAATAAGCTACATGATTAATATGATCACTTTTCCGGATAGACAAATGATCAAATTCTCATGATATATTGTGGTTAAAGGATTTTTTCCTTTCATTGGTAAAACAATTATGTAAATTTTTGGATTTTCCTTAATAAGAAAATCAAAATTTTATACATTTGGCCCATTATTCCATCATATTTATGATAGTTCTTTTGGGGTATATTATTCACTTAAATACTTTCTATTAATCATGTGTTACTTTTATAATAATTAAAAATTGGTAAGGTTATTTCTGTTAGAAAAAAAAAACGCATAGTTGAGCATTTTATTTTAACCTAAGGAGGAAAAATACCTCGGATGTATTTCTCTCCACGCTTGACTATTTCCTCTGTTGGAGGCTGGAAACAATTCTGATTAAGCAGAAAACCATCTACTAAAGAATGTGGCTGTTTGTAAAATAACAGGAAGTACTGACGGTTTCTGGATGAACATGACCTTGATTAAATGCATTAAATAAAAAGTGTGTTTGCATTCCTGACTCTCCTCTTCCTCACTTCACCCCACCAAAACCCCCCAAAGGCTGAGAGAAGTATGAGCAGCAGACCATGGAGACAGGAGAGTGGCCAGGGCCATGTGGAAGTTTCACCAGAAGGCGTGGAGAGCAGATGTTACTTACCCTGGCTTTCGGAGAAGATTTTGGCATATCTCTTTCTAGGTCTTTTGTTAAAAGGATGGGTAGAGAGTTCTTACAACTGGCCTCCTAAGAAAGAAATATAAAAAAAAATTAGAGGATAAAGAATGCTTACCCATAAATTATGAGGTGGTCAAAGGTAATATTTAAGGGAGACAAGGCATTTCTAGATTGAGTTATTCATGTGGGCAGCTTGTGAGTTTGCAGTGAGATACCAGGATGTTTCCTTACGTGTCCCATAGGACAGTGAAGTGAGATAAGAGGGTGACTGAAGTGTGGAACAAACAGGACCTATACATTCAGAAGATCACTAAAAAATCCTATCTGCACTGCTGTGTCACTTTATCACATAAACACCTGCTATAGACAGCTCACCTCTTCTTTTGAAAGATGAAGAACTCATTTTCCAAGATATTAATTGCCCACGTTCTGGCTCTTTACAGTCTTTATCTTAAAGAAATACTTTCAGAAAATTGAGCAAACCACTACTGAATAGTGATAGGGAATCATACCAATGTCCTAACTGGGGAAAAATGTCTGAGTACTTATTTTCAAAATTATTATATTTCTAAGTCCTTGGTGTAAACCAAAATAATATTTACAAAACTGATGGCAGAAATCACAAGGAGGCAGCTTAGATGGAGTTGGAGATGTTATTCTTTATTACTATATGATAAGTAAATTATAATAATCTTATTTGTGGTGGTTTTCTACTAATGCAGGGTCTCATTTTTGAATCACCATTAACTTGGATAAGTTTCCCAAGATGATTTCATTCTATTTTCAAATTAAGGGATAGAAAAATACAAGGAGTATTGCAGACAGTCAAGCTAAGGAGAAAGTGAGATTTTTTTGACTTGCTCCGTAACCTTCACCCCTGCATTCCATATTTTCCCCCATGCCTAAAATCCAGTAATGTAAATCATAAAATTTTTTGGGTTAATAATTATAAGTTTAAATAAAATTTTAGTCTATCTACTTAATGATATGACTAAAATTTGCTGGCATTATGATCACTTATTTCTAAAGGGAATAATATATAATTAGTATAAAATATCCCTAAAGAAAACAACAATCCTACTTGCTACTGATAAATATTGAATCATCTGAAGTGTCAGGCACTGTGCTAAAATCTCAGCATTCATGATGTCATCTTCCCCTGTCCGCCAGGTAAGCAAGCCCCTGTCATCATCCCCCTTTTAAGGATAACACAATGAAGGCTACAAAGTTAAGTAAACTTGCTCTTTGTCACAAAGGACTCAAAGATGGTTCTGTATAACTTTGAGTCCTTATTACCTTTATATACTGCTTTTCATCTCTGTTGTACTTAACATAGGACATTAAATTGTAGAGCTACATCATTTTAAAGTCAAAGAGTTTTCTTCAAAGTCAATTAGCCTACCCTCTAATTTTAGAGATGAGGGCTTGGATCCTGAAGTGATATGCCCATGATCACATAAAGGGAGGCAGCGAGGAGCCCTGTGTGCCTGGACCACAGGGCTGTGCACCGCACCTGTTCTCGGGTTTGTGCTGGGGAACATTCCCAGACTCATGGGGATCAGGAGCCTCTTCTCAGCCAGGGGTGCTGGCACTACTCTCAGCTGCCTGTGGCCTCACGTACAGTCTTATGTAAGGGCCCAAAGGCACATTTCTGAGATCTCCAAATAAATGTACATTCTGGTCCTACCATTTCCCACCAGTGACAACACCTGCCAGTGGTTAGTCGCTTACTGGAAATAGTGAATGAACCCATTCCCACTTCTGACTCACTGTGAGAAGGATAAACTAGACCCAGCATGACATTTCAGAGAGCCAAGTGATTAACTGCATAATCTGTTGTGTAATTTTGACTATGGTTGGATAAAACAATTATGTGTAATCCTCATACCCCTCTTTTAAACTATTGATATGTAAATGTTACAATGTAAAGAGAAGAAACAAGGCCGACTATTAAAGAACTTAGTAGGAGAGGCTAGCTTTTTTTTTTACAACAGTCTGAGTGTTTACAAATGTCTCTAATTCTCTCTTCCTTAGACATAAACTAGAAATGATAGTATTTATTAATCCTGATTTCCTTCTCTGTCCCTGTGAAATAATGAGCAGAAGGCTAACTTCCTATAAGACTTGGAAAGCATTTTCTCTAAGCTTTTATTTGAAAACATCACTCAGAAGTTTGTTTTTTATTTTATGATTTTTACATTCACATAACAAAGGTAAAGTGAAGTCTGGGAGATAGAGCACTAAATTGGCTTCTTGCTCTGGTTCTCTAACCAGCTATAGGAATTTTAAGCCCTTGGACTTCCCTTAGTTCAAAGATCTATAAAACAAAGGGATTGGATTAGATGAACTCCCAAATTTCAAGATTTTACAATTGTTCCAGGAAGAAGCAATGTTTCTTGGTTAAAAAATCAAACCACTAGCTGTTCAGAATTGTACTCACAATTGCCTCCAGAATGCCACTAAACAATGGGCCCCATCCATGCAGTGAGCAGCCGATCAAGGGGCTCCAGATCTGTGGGGCACAGGGGACATCTTCCCTAGAGGTCAGTGTTGCTTTCTCATATTTTTGGAGAAAAGTTAAATAACAGCTTAAGTAAATAACAGGCAATAATTTAATGCATTTAAAAAATATAGTGTGAAATATTTTAAAATGTTTAAGAAAGTGTACCTTTAAAAATATATGCATGTACATTCATACTTGTAGGTATTTGTCTAAGAACTGAAAACTATGTCCACATAAAAACTAGAACATGAATGCTCAGAGTAGCATTATTTACAATAGCCTAAAAGTGACTATCATTCAAATACCATTAACTGATGCATGGATAAACAAAATATGGCATAGCCACACAATTGAATATTATTGTCATAAAAAGGAATGAAGTACTAATACATGGATTAACCTTGAAAACATTTTGCTAAGTAAAAGAAGTCAGATATAGAAGGACACATATTATGGCCATTTATATGCCATGTGTAGAATAGGCAAATATGTGGTGACAGAATTCAGATTAGTGGTTCTGAGGCACCAGGAGGAAGAAAAACTACTAATCTGTCGGGTCCATGTGAGGTTTCTTTTTGGGGTAATAAAAATGTTCTGGAATTAGGTAATGGTGATGGTTGCACAACTCTGTGAGTGTACTAAAACCCAGTGAGTGGCACATTTTAAAAGGGTGAATTTTATGATATGTGAATTATAGCAAAGCTTTTCACAAAGCCATTTAACGCAAGTCCCCACACCTCCAGGGCAAAAGGAAAAGACCTTTGGGTTTGTGTTCGAACTTTAACTTTAAAAGTACTTCTTTGCAAAGGTTTGAAGGGGGTGTTTTGTATTTCTAAGTGTTAAACTGTATGTGAACACAAAAATTCATTCAATAAATATTAACTGAATCCTATTATGGGCAGCATTCCAGTGCTGGGAACTGGAGAATGGATTGACAAATTGGACATGAACCTCTCCTATAGGGAATATTTACATTTATTTTAAACAAATGGCCTACTTAAATGAGGCTTTCGACTGAACTGACTGCTCACCCTAATGACTTTTGTGTAATAACCACTTGCTTAAACCAGCTGTGTCACAGAATCATAAAAACACCACTTAAAAATACAATAGGGGAAGAAAAATACCTTGTTTATCATGACTTTGCCGGCCTCACTATTCAACGATTCATGACATTGTAAAACAGAAAAGCACTCACTGCTCCTCAGCCTGGCATGCTACCCCACAGCCTTCCCAGACTGGCTCCCTGTCCATTCTACTGGAGAGGACTCCCTTCCCAGGACTCTGCTAATCCCCACTGCTCTCCATCCTCTACCCTGCCTGTCTCCTTGTCGCTTATAAGTATCTGACATCAAGTTACACTTACTGGTTTTAATTCTTTAGTGTCCAACTCATGCTAATCTGCGAGAAGACTTGGTCAGTCTAGTCCATGAATATATCCACAGAGCCTAAATTTAGCATATAGCAGGAGCTTAATTGTTGACTAATGAGTAAATGGAATGAATGCATCAAGTCCCTTTTCTAACCGTCCACAAGTCCCTCTGCATCCCTCCTGCCTATTGCCTTTATTTATTTACTCACTTACTTACTTATTTATTTATTTTTTATGTGGTGCTGAGGATCAAAACCTGTGCCTCACACATGCTAGGGCGAGCACTCTACCACTGAGCTACAACCCCAGCGCCACTCCTGCTTTTAATTCACTTCTCAAAGTGCTTACATTTAAGGATCTTGCTTTCCCTTTTAACACCCTTCATTTCCTTCCGTCTCTAATGCTTCCTCTCACAGAAGTACAATCCTTGATGAATCCGGCTATACACCTTCTCTGTGCTAGGAATGGAGCACCTGAAAGTTGCTGGGCAAAAATACTACAGAATTGACTGGCTTCATATTACATCGATGACCATAAACCTCGAATGAGTCCTTTCTCATGCCCAGCAATCCTGCTATACTTCTTCAGTGACTTGACTTTCCAGTCTCCCAGATGGTGTTTTATATCCTGCCTCTCGCCTTTTCTCCAATGCCTTTCCTTCCATTTTCACATCATACTTCTTTTTGAAAATAGAAACATGGGAGTAGAAACTATCACTGCCTCACCAGTCAATTTAAAAACCGACCTGCAATCATGACATCCTCTCTTCTTTTCCTCCTGTCACAGTGAGACAAGAATCTGGCCCTATGAGAGAGAAATTCCCTCCAAATGTACCCTGGATCTCTTCCTTTTACTTTTCCAAGGACTTTGCTCGTTCACTGATTTCCTTTCACTCCCTCTCCTCTAGATCATTAATCACAGCACTCTGTGGAAATCTATCCCAGTGTTCATTTCTTTGATTGGTTTTGAAAAGCTTCCTTAATCTTTTTTTTTTAATTTATTTTTATTGTAAACAAATGGGAGACATGTTGTTTCTGTTTGTACATGGAGTAACAGCATACCATTTGCATATTCATAAATTTACATAGAGTAATGATGTTTGATTCATTTCATTATTTTTTCCTTCCCCCCACCCCTCCCACCTCTCTTTTCCCTCTATACAGTCCCTCCTTCCTCCATTCTTGTCCCACTCCCACCCCCCATTAAGTATCATCATCCGCTTATCAGTGAGATCATTCCTCTTTTGGATTTTTGAGATTGGCTTTTCTCACATAACATGATATTCTCCAATTTCATCCATTTGCCTGCAAATGCCATAATTTTATTATTCTTTATAGCTCAGTAATATTCCATTGTATATATATCTATACCACAGTTTCTTTATCCATTCATCAATTGAAGGACATCTAGGTTGGTTCCATAGTCTGGCTATTGTGAATTGAGCCACTATGAACATTGATGTGGCTGTATCTCTGTAGTATGCTGATTTTAAGTCCTTTGGGTATAGGCCAAAGAGTGGGATAGCTGGGTCAAATGGTAGGTCCATTCCCAGTTTTCTAAGGAATCTCCACACGGCTTTCCAGAGTGGCTGCACTAATTTGCAGCCCCACCAGCAATGTATGAGTGTACCTTTCTCCCCACATCCTCGCCAACACCTATTGTTGCTTGTGTTCTTGATAATCGCCATTCTAATTGGGGTGAGATGGAATCTTAGTGTAGTTTTGATTTGCATTTCTCTTATTACTAAAGATGGTGAATATTTTTTCATATATCTGTTGATTGCTTGTACATCTTCTTCTGTGAAGTGTCTGTTCATTTCCTTAGCCCATTTGTTGATTGCGTTATTTGTATTCTTGGTGTAGAGTTTTTTGAGTTCTTTATAGATTCTGGAAATTAGTGCTCTATCTGAAGTATGAGTGGCAAAGATATTCTCCCACTCTGTAGGCTCTCTCTTCGCATTGCTGATAGTTTCCTTTGCAGAGAGAAAGCTATATAGTTTGAATCTATCCCAGTTATTGGTTCTTGCTTTTACTTCTTGTGCTATGGGAGTCCTGTTAAGGAAGTTTGATCCTAAGCCAACAAGGTGAAGATTTGGACCTACTTTTTCTTCTATAAGATGCAGGGTCTCTGGTCTGATTCCAAGGTCCTTGATCCATTGTGAGTTGAGTTTTGTGCAGGGTGAGAGATAGGGGTTTAGTTTCATTCTGTTGCATATGGATTTCCAGTTTTCCCAGCACCATTTGTTGAAGAGGCTATCTTTTCTCCATTGCATATTTTTGGCCCCTTTGTCTAGTATGAGAAAATTGTATTTATTTGGGTTTGTGTCCGTGTCCTCTATTCTGTACCATTGATCTACCTGTCTATTTTGGTGCCAATACCATGCCGTTTTTGTTACTATTGCTTTGTAGTATAGTTGAAGTTCTGGTATTGCGATACCCCCTGTTTCATTCTTCCTGCTAAGGATTGCTTTAGCTATTCTGGGTTTCTTATTCTTCCACGTGAATTTCATGATTGCTTGCTCTATTTCTGTGAGGTACGTCATTGGGATTTTAATTGGAATTGCATTGAATCTGTATAGCACTTTTGGTAGTATGGCCATTTTGACAATACTAATTCTGCCTATCCAAGAACATAGGAGATCTTTCCATCTTCTAAGGTCTTCTTTAATTTCTTTCTTCAGTGTTTTGTAGTTTTCATTGTAGAGATCTTTTACCTCTTTGGTTAGATTGATACCCAAGTATTTTATTTTTTTTGAGGCTATTGCAAATGGAGTTGTTTTCCTCATTTTCCTTTCAGCTGTTTCATCGCTTGCATATAAAAATGCTGTAGATTCATGCGTGTTGATTTTATAGCCTGCTATTTTGCTGAATTCATTGATGAGGTCTAGAAGTTTTCTGGAGGAGGTTTTTGGATCCTCTAAATATAGAATCATGTCATCCGCAAATAGAGGCAGCTTAAGTTCCTCTTTTCCTATTCGTATCCCTTTAATTTCTTTAGTCTGCCTAATTGCTCTGGCTAGAGTTTCGAGGACAATGTTGAATAGAAGTGGTGAAAGAGGACATCCCTGTGTTGTTCCCGTTTTTAAAGGGAATGGTTTCAGTTTTTCTCCATTAAGAATGATGTTGGCCATGGGCTTAGCACAAATAGCCTTTACAATGTTCAGGTATGTTCCTACTATCCCTATTTTTTCTAGTGTTTTCAGCATGAAGGGGTGTTGTATATTGTCAAATGCTTTTTCTGCGTCAATTGAAATAACCATATGATTCTTATCCTTAAGTCTATTTACATGATGGATTACATCGATTGATTTACGGATGTTAAACCATCCTTGCATTCCAGGAATGAACCCCACTTGATCGTGGTGCACAATTTCTTAATATGTTTTTGGATACGGTTTGCCAATATTTTGTTAAGGATCTTAGCATCTATATTCATCAAGGATATTGGTCTAAAATTTTCTTTCCTTGATGTGTCTTTTCCTGGTTTGGGTATGAGGGTGATATTAGCTTCATAGAATGAGTTCGGTAGGGTACCCTCCTTTTCTATTTCCTGGAATACTTTGAGAAGTATTGGAATGAGTTCTTTGAAGGTCTTGTAGAACTCGGCTGAGAATCCGTCTGGTCCTGGGCTTTTCTTGGATGGCAGATTTTTAATGGCTTCTTCTATTTCATTGCTTGACATTGATCTGTTTAAATCGTGTATGTCCTCCTGGTTCAGTTTGGGAAGAGCATATGTCTCTAGAAATTTGTCAATGTCTTCGGTACTTTCTATTTTGTTGGAATACAGATTTTCAAAGTAGCTTCTCATTATGTTCTGTATCTCAGTGGTGTCTGTTGTGATATTTCCTTTTGCATCATGTATTTTAGTAATTTGAGTCTTCTCTCTCCTTCTCTTTGTTAGTGTGGCTAAGGGTTTATCTATTTTGTTTACTTTCTCAAAGAACCAACTTTTTGTTATGTCAATTTTTTTTAATAGTTTCTTCTGTTTCAATTTCATTGATTTCAGCTCTGATTTTAATTATTTTCTGTCTTCTACTACTTTTGCTGTTATTCTGTTCTTCTTTTTCTAGGGCTTTGAGCTGTAATGTTAGGTCATTTAATTGCTGACTTTTCATTCTTTTCTGGAATGCACTCCATGCAATGAATTTTCCTCTTAGTACCGCTTTCATAGTGTCCCAGAGATTTTGATATGTTGTATCATCATTCTCATTGACCTCTAAGAATTTTTTAATCTCCTCCCTGATGTTTTTTGTTATCCATGTTTCATTCAATAGCATATTATTTAGTCTCCAAGTGTTGGAGTAATTTCCTTTTTTTACTTTGTCATTGATTTCTACTCTCAGTCCATTATGATCTGATAGAACACAAGGCAGTATCTCTATTTTTTTGCATTTCCTAAGGGCTACTTTGTGGCATAACATATGGTCTATTTTTGAGAAGGTTCCATGTGCTGCTGAGAAGAAAGTGTATCCGCTCGTTGATGGATGGAATATTCTATATATGTCTATTAAGTCTAGGTTATTTATTGTGTTATTGAGTTCTATGGTTTCTTTGGTTGGATTTTGTTTGGAAGATCTATCTGGTGGTGACAGCGGTGCGTTAAAGTTGCCCAGAATTATTGTGTTGTGGTCTATGTAATTCTTGAAATTGAGAAGGATTTGTTTGATGTATAGGGATACACCATTGTTTGGGGCATAAATATTTATGATCGTTATGTCTTCCTGATTTATGGTTCCCTTAAGCAGTATGAAATGTCTTTCTTTATCCCTTCTGACTAACTTTGGCTTGAAGTCCACTTTATCTGATATAAGGATGGAAACCCCCGCTTTTTTACTGGGTCCATGTGCGTGGTAGGTTTTTTCCCATCCTTTCACCTTTAATCTGTGGATGTCTTTTTCTATGAGATGAGTCTCTTGCAGGCAGCATATTGTTGGGTCTTTCTTTTTAATCCATTCTGCCAGTCTATGTCTTTTGATTGATGAGTTTAGGCCATTAACGTTCAGGGTTATTATTGAGAAATGATTTGTATTCCCAGTCATTTGGCTTATTTTTGGTTTTTAATTTGGCTTGGTTTCTCCTTTGAGTGGTTTTTCTCTAAGGTAGTTCCTCCCTTTGCTGACCTCCGTTGTTGTTTTTCATTTCCTCCTCATGGAATATTTTGTTGAGAACATTCTGTAGTGCAGGCTTTCTATTTGTAAATTCTTTTAACTTTTGTTTATCATGGAAGGATTTTATTTCATCTTCAAATCTGAAGGTTAGTTTCACTGGGTATAGGATTCTTGGTTGGCAACCATGTTCTTTCAGAGCTTGAAATATGTTGTTCCAGGCCCTTCTAGCTTATAGAGTCTGGGTTGAGAAGTCTGCTGCTATCCGTATTGGTCTCCCCCTATATGTAATCTGATGCTTTTCTCTTGCGGCCTTCAAAATCCTATCTTTGTATTGAATGTTAGGCATTTTCATTATAATGTGCCTTGGTGTGGATCTGTTGTGATACTGTGCATTTGGTGTTCTGTAAGCCTCTTGTATTTGATTTTCCATTTCATTCTTCAGGTTTGGGAAATTTTCTGATATTATTTCATTGAATAGGTTGTTCATTCCTTTGGTTTGTATCTCTGTGCCTTCCTCAATCCCAATAATTCTTAAATTTGGTCTTTTCATGATGTCCCATAGTTCTTGGAGATTCTGTTCATAATTTCTTACCATCTTTTCTGTTTGGGCGACTTTATTTTCAAGATTCAATATTTTGTCTTCATTGTCTGAGGTTCTGTCTTCCAAGTGGTCTAGTCTGTTGGTGATGCTTTCCATTGAGTTTTTTATTTGGTTTATTGTCTCCTTCATTTCAAGGATTTCCGTTTGGTGTTTTTTGAGAATCTCTATCTCTTTGTTGAAATGATCTTTTGCTTCCTGCAGGGGCTCTTTCAGCTGCTTATTGGTATTATCATTCATTGCCTGCATTTGCTCTCTTTTCTCATCCTTTGCTTTGGGAATCATCTTAATCATGTATAATCTGAAGTCCTTTTCTGACATTTCTTCTAACATACTGTCATTGGATTCTATTACTATAGAATCTAGATTTGTTTGGATCATTTTCTTCCCTTGTTTTTTCATGTTGTTCATGTATCTTCCCCTCTAGCACTGCAGATCTGGGGTATTACAGATTTCCCCCTATAGGCTTATAGTGGTCCTATAGGTTTCCAAAACCCTTTCTTTAAGAGGATATCAATATTAGCAGTGCCCAAACCAGACACTATGCAATCCTAGACCAAATAGCCCCTATGGGGACAATAACATCATGTAAATGAGGGAGAAAGTGACTCTGAGGGAACAGGTAAACAGAAGGAAAAGAAAGCAAGAAACATAAAGAAATAAAAACTTAATTATTTTTTTACAAAAGGAGAAAAAAGAAAATCTACTGTATAGTAGTCATATTGTAATGAAACCTCCCAGTGTTCAGTAGCATGATGTGTGAGAGGTACCGGAGAATGAGCTTCAAACCTCCAGCAGGCGTCACAGGATGGGATTTGCCCCACCCAAAGATCGGAGCTATGGCTTCCAGGATTATCCAAGATGGCTGCTCTGGCTTCCAAATGTGTTGGCAAATGGGGAGCTGCAGCTCAGGGGTGGACGTGGTCAGCTGGAGGTCCTGGAGACAGGATGCCGTTGGTCCGGCAGAGGTCCTGGCGTTCGGGTGTGTTTGGTGTTGTTGTGGGATCCTGGAGGCTGGATGCAATCAGTTGGTCTGGTGTCCCGGTGATAGGGCGCAGTCAGTTGGTCTGGGGGTCCTGGCAGCAGGGAGCAGTCAGTTGATGTGAGGGCCCCAGAGGCAGGGAGTGATTGGTCGGGCTGAGGGATCCTGGAGACGGGGCTCAGTCAGTCTGGCCAGGGTTCCTACGGGGCCTGGCTGTTGTCTCAAAATGGCGGCAGCCACGTGTAATCAAACCTGCAGGTACTGTAACAGTGAACTTCCAGGCAGCAGCAGGCAGCTGGTTCTCCCCTGGCAGTTCGCGGTTAGTCTGCTGACAGCTGTCGGACAATCGGGAGGTGAACCTCGAGCGTTGGGTGATGGATAGGGGTAAGGCAGGTGATGGACAGGCGAGAGGCAGGCAAATGGCGGATGATAGAACCTGACAGTGAGCCCTTCCTTAATCTTATATCTCCTACTAGCTATCATTTGAACTTTGCTTCCCTTCACAATTATCTTCACTCACTCTTCATCTTCATCTTCAATTCATTCTTCAACTCTCCCAAATCTGAACGTTTCTGCTAGTTCCTTTTAGGTATACACAATGTTAGGTACATTCTAACATAATTATACAAGCATGGGATACAGTTTGTGCTAAGTCAATCCTCCTTTCTCTTCCCTCCTTTCTCTTCCCTCCTCCTGTTCAAATCTTGATTTTTTGTGTCATTATTCCACTGACAGCCTAAGCAGTCACAACTAGTCTCCATCTTACTTTGGTTCTTAATAACATTTGAATCGGGAGACTCCTTGATCCTAAATTATTTTCTTCTATTAGCTTCCATGAGTCACTAGAAGGAGGATGTAAGGGCTAATTTCAGGTGTCAACTTGATTAGATTAAGGGATATAAAGATAGCTGGCAAAGCACCATTCCTGGGTATATCTGTGAGGGTGTTTCTGAAAGGGATTGGGCCAAGGTCACCCCATGTGAGCTGGCACCATCCAATTGGCTGAGCACCTGGATAGAACAAGAGGGCTGAGCAAAGCGAAACTGAGACTCTCTCTCCTGGAGCTGGGTTAATAGTCTTCGGCCACTGGGCATCAGAATTTCAAGTCCTCCAACACTGACCCTCCAGGACTTATACTTGAGGCCTCTTTGTTTTTCAGGCCTTGGGACTTAGACAAGGCTCTACTACCAACTTCTCGTGTTCTCTAGGTTTTACTTTTCATCTCTGTAATTATGTGAGCCAGTCCCCTCTCATGATATCTGTACTTTCTCTCTATCCTATGGGTTCTGTCTCTCCAGAGAACTCTACTGGAGGGGGAAAACATTGTCCTGCCTCACTGACCAACTCTGTATAGTATTCTGGCGTGTTGCTTCTCCTTTATACAGTAAACTTACTTGTTTATTGACTTATTTTCTGGATCCTCTACTCAAGAAGTCTACAAATAATTGGTTTTCTTTACTCACTGCTGTGACTACAATGCCATAAAAAAGTACTTGCTTCTATATGAGCTCAATAAATCTGTGTGGAATAAATGAATGAATGACGTTGGAGTGACTCCAGAGTTGATGCAGAGAAATTTTCTAACCCCAAATGACATAATAATATTATTCACTTTTGTGGCTTTAAAATATAACCAATATGCTAGTGACTCCCAAATTTATATCTCTGTCCTTGATGTTTTCCCTTAAATGCCTATGTGGCAACTCTATAAGTTGTCTGGTAAGTACTTAAACTTAGTACTGCACGTCCAAACCTGATCTTATGAATTATCACCAAAACATTGTCAGTCTGTGTCTTCCCCAGATTAGACAATTAGCACCAAGTTGCTCAAGCCAATGTCTTAGGAATCTATCTTGATTCCTCCCTTCCTACACCTCCTACATTCAACACACCGTCAAGTCCAGTGAGCATTACCTACAAATAAACTTAATCCATCCATTTCCATCACCCCAGTAATAACCATTATTGCTCGCCAAAATGGCTTCAAACATCTTGCCTTCTATAAGCTTTGTACATGTACACAGGATGGTGTCACCTCGCTGCCTTAAACATTCCAATGTCTTGGCATGCTTGGAATAGCATCCAAACTCTTTACCATGACCTACCGAGCCTACTTCTCTATCCTCAGGTCACATGGCCCCCCTCCCACACTAGATCTGTCACAATGGCATTCTTTTCTGTTCAAAAACTCCAAGCTTTCCCCTGCCTTTGGGCATTCACCCTTCCGATGCCCTCTCCCTGGAACACCTTCCCATCGTTCCTTCAGTACAGTTCCTTCTACCTCCTGACGCCTGCTCAGAGTGGCTTCTCTAACAGCCCAGCTAACGTGGCTCCCATGCCCCTGCTCTTCTCTTAGCTGCTGCATTTGAATCATAGTCCTCCTTTCAATTCGTAATTAATTTCATTCATTTTTAAAGTATTGCTTATTGTCTATCACCCCAATAGGCTTTAAGGTTCATGAGGGCAAAGATCTGTAATCAATGTACCCCAGCATTCAGTAGGTATCTAATAAATGTTGAATAAACAAACCATGTTGACTCCTTCATTTACCTACCTTTTATTATTAATTTCCAACCAAAAGAGGAATTTGGTTGGAACCACTGTGATGATGGGAATTAATTAATATATTTTCTTATTGCCAGGATAATATAATGATGGATGAGGGCCGGTGAAAAATCAGCTATGACAGGAAGCTGCTGACAGAGAGCTGTGTTTGATGTGCTGAGGTCAAACTCACAAGAAACGACTGAGTCAGGTTTGGTGATCTGGAGATGAATGAGAGAGAGCAATCCTGACATGAGTAGAAATTATGATGCTAATAAGGTCACAAGTTGAGGGAGCCCATCTGAGGCCTCCCATAGGAAAGAGCACTACTGTCTGAATATGTCCCTCAAAGTTCATGTGTTGAAAACTTAAATCTCTGATGCAATAATGCTGACAGGTAGGTCCTTTAGATGTGGTCATGTCATCAGGGACCTAAGGAAGGATTAATGCTGTTATCCCAGGAGTGTGTTCCTGATAAAAGAATTCATCAGTCACCTCCCCTCTGGTCTTTCTGCCTCCTATCATGTGATGATGGAGCACAAAGGGGCTCACCAGATGCCTGCCAAATTATATCTTCTAGCCTCCACAATGGTAAGAAATAAATGTCTTGATAAATTACCCAATTTGTGGTATTCTTTTATAGCAGCACAAACAGACTAAGACAGTACTACTTGGCACACAACCAGGGTCAAATAAATGTGACTGGCAGATTATATACCATTCTTTTAATGGGGTGGGGGTGTGGACTGAACTCAGTGGCACTCAACCATTAAGCCACATCCCGAGCCCTATTTTGTATTTTATTTAGAGACAGGGTCTCACAGAGTTGCTTACCACCTTGATTTTGCTGAGGCTGGCTTTGAACAAATGATCCTTCTGCCTCAACCTCTTAAGCTGCTGGGATTTTAAGAGTCTCTTCTACAATTCATCTATGTCTACAGATGAATCTCAATTTAACTGAGTGAAACAGTAATTGTTATCTTAAATCTGAAAAGAAATACAATATGTCTTTACACAAATAAAGGGAACATATTTAATTAAAAGAGCACTTCCTACATCTTCACACTGTATGCTTTTGGGAAGAAGTCTGTAATTCTCTGGATTATGCCAGTGAACTTGAAATGGAAGGGTTGAGAAGATATACTTTTGAACTCAGTACATTTATCTTTATAAACTGCAACTCTAATATCCACAGGCATAACCTCCATTGTCTTTAAGCCTATTAGAAATTTTCTACCTAAACTGGGAACCAGTCAATTCCACTTAAAGAAAAAGGGAATGAGAATGGAATGAAGGTCGGTGGTCAGGCTATATCAGAGACTTATTGTCAAGCATTATTAAGCACTAGAGTTTGGACTCTCATTCTTAATATTATAATCCAATACACTTTTCTCTTCCTTTTGCTTCTATATCACCTCCTCAGAGAGGCTGCCTCTAATACCCTCATCAGAAAAGACTTCCCTCCAAACTAGAGAGTAGAAAAGAAAAAGAAGGGGGCAGGGACCTCATGAAAATCAGAGGGAGATCAGGAGTATAGAGGAAAGAGACAAGAGAGAGGGAAAGGGAAACACTGGGGAACAATACCTGCCAAATTATATTGTTTTATTGTGTGTGTATATAAATATGTAACAACAGATGCCACCATTGTGTGTAACTATAATGCACCAATAAAACTATGAAACCCCCCTGCTTCGCTCTTTCTGCTAAGGATTGCTTTAGCTATTCTGGGTTTCTTATTCTTCCAGATGAATTTCATAATTGCTTGCTCTATTTCTGTAAGGTACATCATTGGGATTTTAGTTGGAATTGCATTGAATCTGTACAGCACCTTTGGTAGTATGGCCATTTTGACAATAATAGTTCTGCCTATCCAAGAACATGGAAGATCTTTCCATCTTCTAAGGTGTTCTTTAATTTCTTTCTTTAGTGTTCTGTAGTTCTCATTGTAGAGGTCTTTCACCTCTTTTGTGAGATTGATTCCCAAGTATTTTATTTTTTTCGATGCTATCGTGAATGGGGTAGTTTTCCTAATTTCTCTTTCTGAAGATTCATCACTTATGTATAAAAATGCATTGGATTTATGAGCATTGATCTTGTAACCTGCTACTTTACTGAATTCACTTATGAGTTCTAAAAGTTTTCTGGTGGAATTTCCAGGTTCCTCTAAATATATAATCATGTCATCAGCGAACAGGGATAGTTTGAGTTCCTCTTTTCCAATTCGTATCCCTTTAATTTCTTTGGTTTGTCTAATTGCTCTGGCTAGAGTCTCAAGAACGATATTGAATAGAAGTGGTGAAAGAGGGCATCCCTGCCTTGTTCCAGTTTTTAGGGGGAATGCTTTCAGTTTTTCACCATTTAGAATGATATTGGCCATGGGCTTAGCGTAGATGGCCTTTACAATGTTAAGGAATGTTCCCACTATCCCTATTTTTTCTAGTGTTTTGAGAATGAAGGGGTGCTGTATTTTATCAAATGCTTTTTCTGCATCTATTGAAATAATCATGTGATTCTTGACTTTAAGTCTGTTGATATGGTGAATTACATTTATTGATTTCCAAATGTTGAACCAACCTTGCATCCCTGGGATAAAACCCACTTGATTGTGGTATACTATCTTTTAAATATATTTTTGTATGCTACAAAGCAATAGTAACAAAAACAGCATGGTATTGGCACCAAAATAGGCAGGTAGATCAATGGTACAGAATAGAGGACACGGACACAAACCCAAATAAATACACTTTTCTCATACTAGACAAAGGGGCCAAAAATATGCAATGGAGAAAAGATAGCCTCTTCAACAAATGGTGCTGGGAAAAATGGAAATCTACATGCAACAGAATGAAATCAAACCCCTATCTCTCACCCTGCACAAAACTCAACTCACAATGGATCAAGGACCTCGGAATCAGACCAAAGACCCTGCGGATTATAGAAGAAAAAGTAGATCCAAATCTTCAACCTGTTGGCTTAGGATCAGACTTCCTTAACAGGACTCTCATTACATAAGAAATAAAAGCAAGAATCAATAACTGGGACAGATTCAAGCTAAATAGCTTTCTCTCAGCAAAGGAAACTATCGGCAATGCGAAGAAAGAGCCTACAGAGTTGGAGAAAATCTTTGCCACTCATACTTCAGATAGAGCACTAATTTCCAGAATCTATAAAGAACTCAAAAAACTCTACACCAAGAATACAAATAACGCAATCAACAAATGGGCTAAGGAAATGAACAGACACTTCACAGAAGAAGATGTACAAGCAATCAACAGATATATGAAAAAATGTTCAACATCTCTAGTAATAAGAGAAATGCAAATCAAAACCACCGTAAGATTCCATCTCACCCCAATTAGAATGGCGATTATCAAGAACACAAGCAACAACAGGTGTTGGCGAGGATGTGGGGAAAAAGGTACACTCATACATTGCTGGTGGGGCTGCAAATTAGTGCAGCCACTCTGGAAAGCAGTGTGGAGAGTCCTCAGAAAACTTGGAATGGAACCACCATTTGACCCAGCTATCCCACTCCTTGGCCTATACCCAAAGGACTTAAAATCAGCATACTACAGAGATACAGCCACATCAATGTTCATAGCTGCTCAATTCACAATAGCCAGATTGTGGAACCAACATAGATGCCCTTCAGTTGATGAATGGATAAAGAAACTGTGGTGTGTGTATATATATATATATATATATATATATATATATATATATATATACACACCATGGAATATTACTCAGCCATAAAAAATAATAAAATTAGGGCATTTGCAGGCAAATGGATGAAATTGGAGAAAATCATGCTAAGTGAGATAAGCCAATCTCAAAAAACCAAAGGACGAATGATCTTACTGATAAGTGGATGATGACACATATAGGAGGTAGGAAGAGGGCAGGAATGGAGGAAGGAGAGACTCTATAGAGGGATAAGAGGTATGGGAGGGGTAGGGGAGGGAAATAACACAATGAATCAAAAACTATTACCCTAGGTAAATATATGATTACACAAATGGTATGCCTCTACTTCATGTACAGAGAAACAAGATGTATCCCATTTGTTTACAATAAAAATGAATTTTAAAAAAAGAATACTAGCAACAATAGGTGTTGGCGAGGATGTGGAGAAAAAGGTACACTCATACATTGCTGGTGGATCTGCAAATTAGTGCAGCCACTCTGGAAAGCAGTGTGGAGATTCCTTAGAAAACTTGGAATGGACCCACCATTTGACCCAGCTATCCCACTCCTTGGCCTATACCCAAAGGACTTAAAATCAGTATACTACAGAGATACAGCCACATCAATGTTCATAGCCGCTCAACTCAATTCACAATAGCCAGATTGTGGAATCAACCTAGATGTCCTTCAATTGATGAATGGATAAAGATACTGTGGTGTATATATATATATATATATATATATATACCATGGAATATTACTCAGCCATAAAAAACAATAAAATTAGGGCATTTGCAGGCAAATGGATGAAACTGGAGAATATCATGCTAAGTGAGATAAGCCAATCTCAAAAAAACCAAAGGACGAAAGATCTCGTTCATAAACGGATGATGACACATAATGGGGGGTGAAGGGGGGCAAGAATGGAGGAAGGAGGGACTGTATAGAAGGATAAGAGGGGTGGGAGGGGTGGGCGGGAAGGAAAAAATAACAGAATGAATCAAAAACTATTACCCTAGGTAACTGTATGATTACACAAATGGTATGCCTCTACTTCATGTAGAAACAGAGAAACAAGATGTATCCCATTTAAATGAATTAAAAAAAAAAAAACCTATGGAAAAAGAAAAAAAAAAAAAACACTCCTCTGCATGACTGCCTTACCTACTTCTTCTAGGCCTGTCACAGTTCTTACTGATTAAGAAGAACTGAGGTGTCCATGTGTTGCTCTGGTGATTTTATCTCTATTCCTGACTTCTGAGCTCTTTTTGATGATCTAGTATACTTTGCATCTGCTTGCCAGTCTTTTTTTTTTTTTAAACAATTTTCTTTTATTTGTTCTTTCAATTTTGTATAATGAGATTGTGTTTCTATTACAATCTCCCTTTATTTTTTTAAATAATTTTTTAAATTTAGCTTTTAATTTTTTACAGACTGCCTTTTGATTCATTGTACACAAATGCTTGCCAGGCTTGACCTGGGGAAACTCTATGTTTCTATGTACAGGGCTGAGTAGTGACCTACTGTCATAGGCCTTCGAGTCAGTGCCTGAGTCCCGTTCTTTGCATCTGCTCTTCTCTCTGCTTGGATGCCCTCATTCCAGACATGCTCCGTCATGTCATTTAGCTACTCAATGACGACCTTCGAGATGTCTGCCTTCATTTCACTCTATAAAGTAGTGTCCCTAAGCCAGGTTCTTTCTCCTCCTACCACACATCATATAGCATTAATGTCAATTCCCAATCATGGTTTAATTAATTTTCACAAAATCTATCATTAAATATATATAGGAATATATATATATATAAATTTCCTGATTGTCCATGTTCTCCTACCACAAGGTAAACTCCATGAGAGCAGAGATTATTGTTTGTATTCATGCTATTTTCCCAGCTCATAGAACATTGCTTGGCTACAGAGCAGGTATTCAACAAAAGTTGCCTGTTGAATACTGGAATAGACTATGATTCAAAAGCAATCTATTCTGACCCTTCTCGCCTCCTCAGTTTATTCCACACATAGATATCAAATTGATTTTTCTAGTTTATGACTCAATTCAAGTGGGTCATATCCCCAGCCCTTTTAATATTTTATTTAGAGACAGAATCTCACCAAGTTGCTTAGGGCCTCCCTAAATTGCTGAGGTTGGCTTTGAACTTGCTATCCTCCTGTCTCAGCCTCCTGAGTCACTGGAATTCCAGACATGAACCACACACCCAGCTCCTGAAAACTTTTAATTAATTCTGCTACCAGATGAAATCTGAATTCTTATTCCTGCCACCCCAAGCCCTTTATTCCAGGAGTACAACAGAACACTTGTTGCTTGAACTACCTACTTATGTGCTTGTCCCATAATCCACTGTGGACCTTAGATGCTTAAAGGCCTCTTCAATCTCTTTTGTCTCTTTATAGTACCAAGGTGGACAACTGATGCTTTTGCATGTACAGCATCCATTCTCCCTTCTTTGAAAGAAGATTAAATTTTAGCAAACCACTCTGGGATATAGTGTTTCAATCAAAATATATCTCTAATCAATAGTTGGGCATGTCTCCCAAGAACTTCCAAGTAGCCATCAGATGCTCATTCACTATAATTTCTATTAGAAATATGAACACTTGCGAACTGAGAATAGCTGAAGCCAACTTGTGTAATGGTAGCTCCTTAAAGAGACTCTTCCTCTCCTAACTTGCTAGCCTGAGCCCTGCAGTTACCCTGGGACATCTTTTGGGACTTCTAGTTGGTCAGCTTTGCCTTCTATTCCCTGAACTACCCTATGTTCTTCTGTAAGATTCCTTTACTTTTTCTATGCTTTCTTTTCTTCAGTCTGATTTTAGCCAGAGGGTTTTTTTTTTTTTCCCAACCAAAATACTTTACATTACACAAATATTTATGTAGTCTTTTAAAGTATGGACACTCAATAGAAAGTTGTGGATTTGAATTCTAGAGTAATGATGATGATCATTTAAAAAGTTAAAAGACAGTGGCTATTACTTATATAGAAGTTACAATGTGCATGACTATCTTCTAAGCGCTCACTACATCTTCATTCATTTCATCCTCACACTAACCTGTGCATTATATGCTTTTATTATGCTAATTTCATATGTAGGGAAACTGAGGTACAGAAAATGTAAGCACCTTGTCATACACTTAATAAGTGGCAGTGCTGGCATTTGAAGCCAGGCTACCTCCAGAGCTCTGCTCTTACCACACACAGGTACACTGATCTTTCTCTACAAGAATCCTTCCTGTTTAATGAGATCAGGAAATGTTGCAGGGTAGGCAACCCCAAAAGTAAACTAAAGCAGCTTACGAAAGTAAATCACAAATAATACTCACAATACTTAAACATTTTATTTTAAAACTATTAAATGTCCATTTGCTCCCTAGTCTTTTGATGTGAGCACTTTTTTGGGAAGAATCAATAGTCTGGAATTCCACGCTTTCCTTGTATCAACCACAGTCATAATGTATGACTTATATGAAGTCAAAATATAAAGCTTTTAATCATTATTAAGCCTACCAAAGTATTTGATTATATGCATCAAACCATTTCTTTGTGTTCTCCCTTTAGGTGCCAGGAGGTTTTGGTCTCCCTTCCAGTTTGCTTGGCAGCATATTTTGGTAGGTGACAAACAGGAGCCTCAGGAATGTGAAGTTAGGAGATAACTACATAAACCGGCCCACTGTGCTGAACCCCACATGCTTCCCTTTATAAAGCAATTTACCTTCAGCCCTGCCTGGCTCAGGTCAATAGGATAAGGTACATTCCTCAGCAAACAACCTGTCATCTGCAGGAGAAATGCAGACCTGAAATGCTGATAAGAAGAACACAGGTTACCCTGAAGGCGGGTATGTTTTGACAGACTCAATCCCAGAACTCAGGGAGATAAGAATAATTCTTCCTAACCATATAATCTGTAGGAACAAATTCCAGTGAGAACTGGTCAGCATGGGCCAAAAGTGGTCCAGAGTTGCCTCGGATTTTTACCATATGCAGTGGGGACTTAAAAATCTGATGCAAGTCAGTCAAATATCAAGAGGTGGACCTAGTGGGACTCCCTAGAAACTTCTCTAGTACCCCCAATAAAACTGGAGGGCAGACATCAATGTTTATAGCAGTTCAATTCATAAGAGTTAAAATATGGAACCAACCTAGGTGACCTTCAACTGATGAATGGATAAAGAAATTGTGGTATATATACACAATGGAATATTATTCAACCTTAAAGAAGAATGAAATTACGGCATTTGTCGGTAAATGGATAGAACTGGAGAATATTATGCCAAGTGAAATAAGCCAATCCCATAAAAACAAAAACCAAATGTTTCCTCTGATATGCAGATGCTAATTCACAATGGGGTGGGGGAACAGAGGTACTCTGGACTAGACGGAGGAAAGTGAAGGGAGGGGAGGAGGTATGGGAGTAGGAATGATAGTAGAATGAATCAGACATTATTACCCTATGAGCATATATGATTACATAACCTATGAAACTCTACATCATGTATAACCAGAAGAATGAGAAGTTATACTCCATTTATGTATGATGTGTCAAAATGCATTCCACTGTCATTCTACAAATAACAAATAGAAAAAAAAATTTGGAGGGCAGGAGGGGCACAGTATCCCTTTCCTTTCTGAGAGGATCCACTCTCTCCTTTGGGAGTGTCCCTGTTTCCCATTCCTCCTAATGAGCTCATGCCTGATCCTCTGAGCGACATGTCCGACATCTTTTTGGCATGATCACAAGAACTGTTAACAGAGGACATCCACAGATGCCTCGGCTCTGTGGCAGATCTCTGCTCTGTAGCAGCGTGACTGAGTCTGCTCAGGGAAATGGGCAAAGTGTTAGTAAGCGATTTCTAAGACTGGCCATAACAATATTCCACATTTTCTCATCTTCTTCTTTTTCTGGTGAGGCAACTTTGGAGGGTGGCTGGTATAAGATGGAGGCCTGCTCAACTCACTGGACTGCAATGTGAGTGAGAAATAAATTCTGACTTTGTGATGCCACCAAGATTTCAAAGTCTGTTACAGAAACTTGCATTAATTACCATGATGAAATTTTCCTAGAAATAGCTATTTTATGGCTGCTTTCACACTGCCTTTGTTTAGTTAAATTATTTGAGTATCATTAAAAACAGTAACTGGCATAAACATGAAGAGCATGGTGCCAAAATGCGGTGAGGGTCCTCATCCTGCATAGTAGTAAGACAGGAGGGCAAGTGAGCACAAGTCAGACAGAGAGAGACAGGAAAACAGGCTGAACATCATCCTTTTATCAGGAACTCGCTCCTTCCACAACACACTCCTGAGATAAAGGTGAAAGGTAAGGGTGCCTGTCATGAAGGTAGAGAGCTCATGACATTCACCTCTCACAGGTCCCTCCTTCTAACACTATCATGATGGTAATTATATTTCAACATGAGTTTATTCAAATGATAGCAAAAGGGAATGCACAGATATGATTAATTGGCAAAATAGGTAGGTGAAAGTCTATGAAACAAATTTTTATTGTCTGTTAGAAATGTGAATAATTATTAATGCCCAACATAGTTACTCTTACTCTAAATTTCACGAGGGGACTTTGAGTTTATATTCATTTGGATAAATATGGTACAATTCAATGGACATATAAAGAACTAGAGTAAGGGTTTCTGAAATAGAGAAGAATGTATGGACTGGTCCACATCATTGAGGGAAAAGCTGGTGCAAGTAAATAGGAGATGTTGCCTTTAGCCTTGAAGAACTTATAATGCAAAAAAGAGAAGAAAACATCTCATGAGGCAGAATATGAGACTGGTTTTAACCGAAGGAAAAAGGAAGCACCATAGTACACAAAAGAGATGGGGACAACTGTGCCTGAAGATGAGGGGGCTTCATGTGAGGAGAATTTGAGATGTCTTAGTGGAACCTACACCAATCCAACCATACCAGACCATGCCACAAGACTGAGCATGAGCAGTTATTTAGGTGGTTCATGAGATGAATGGGGGTGATAATAGACGGAAGGAGGGAGCCAATGAGGGGTGTCATTATTAATATCCTACAGAGTTCTAGAGCTTAACACTTTAGAAAAAGCTTGGGAAAATGTAAAAACGCACTCCAGAATTATTCCAGTGAAGGAGTAGAGAAGCTGGGAACGTGTATCCCACACTCCTCAGTCACTGGAGCAATGTGCAATTCTAGGTGGTTCTGACCAAAGTATAACTTCCATCCCTATGAGATCAAGTGAAAAAATATCAGAAATTGAATAGCAAATAAATGTAATCTTTGAAAATCTGTAAATATTTGCTTACCTTTTTACTGAGTGTCTTCTATTTGCCAAATACACACAGTTTAAGTATTAAAAGTAGGCAACTCCTGAGATGTCAGGTCAAGGGTATGAAGCATACTGGTGTTTTCATAGGCAAAAGCAATTTAATTTGTCACTATCAAATATTCCTCAAAATAGGAAAGAAGGAAAAACATTTCCAACACTGGGGATTGAACCTAAAGGGTACGCTACTCCTGAGCTCCCATCGCCAGACCTTTTTATTTTAAATTTTGTAACAGGGCCTTGCCAAGTTACACAGGCTGGCCTCAAACTTGCGATCCTACTGCCTTGGCCTCCTTGATCACTGGGATTATAGGCATGTGTTACTGCACCAGACAGAAAGAAGGAATGTAACACATTTAATCTATTAATGTAATTGCAGGGCAGACATGACTTTCCAGTGTTGATCTGTAATCATTCTATAAAACAAAATGTCTGGGGAGAAGAAATTAAGAGCAGTCTGAATTGTACATATGTAACTATAATCTAAAAATTGGAGCCATAAAGTACTCCAACCTAAGCAATAACTTTGAATTCTCATTTTATTACTAAATGCTTTATACTTCTAGATAGTCTAATTGCTTTCCACTACTAGAACGTGCCTAGTATGCCTTATGTGAGTCATATAAGTCAATAACATTCTATCACAGTATTTTTATCTTTGCTTTTCCTAAACATCATTAAATAATTTTTAACCTTCAAACTTAGAACCTATCTAAGACATGCAACTCACTATCCAAAGATGAATTTGACTTTAAGAAATAAGCAAATGAATTCTAATTTAGTGCTATCTATGAAATCAGGTTCTCAAGACAATACAGATTTTGGTGGGTACAAATTAGTAATTTTTACTATGTAAATTTGTCTACATAAATAGATAATGCAAACAAATTTAAAATAAGCAAACAACAAGATTCAAAACATTTTTAACTTCCTATTATTATTATTACTGTCTTACTCAGAAGTTTGGAGTAGTCTTAAAGGTCTACAGAAGAGATTAGGCATAGTGAAGCATACTGAACTAGTCAAAAGAACTGAGTTCAAGAACTTCCCTTATGCTAACTTGCTACAGTTCATAGTTACTGAATGATAAATGTATAAATGCTCAAGGCACTGATGGTCCCATTTAAAAATAGAAGATCTAGGTTATTTCCATACTTGGTCTCTAATCAGTACTTTTTGAGTTCAAAACTCACCTTTATCATTTCCTACTATGTAAGGTTAACAATTTACCCCTTAGGTTTCCTCACTTGCAAAGTGGGATTAAAAGTGGGACCCTTACTTCCAGGAGAAGTAAATGAGATAGTCTGTGCAGAAGAACTGGGCACCATGTCTAGCATAGAGTCCCCTTTCCCTTTCGTCTCTTTACAGATTCCTCTACTGATGTTGCTGGTTGTAGACTGTAAGTTCCCCTAGGAACAGGAACATATTTCATCTATTTTCTAAGGCTCCCCAGCATTCAGTGCTGTGCTTTGCATTGAGTTTCGTATTAAATAAGAAAAAAGTGAACAGATATTTGTTGAAGTTAATAGTACTTAAGCTATTATCCTAAATGAAAACGGGGACACATGATGTTTTTGAGCATGAAAAAGATATGGCAAAGGCTTAGGAAGTTTATGTGTGATACATCAGTATATTCGGTAAAAATTTTGGCTCTACATAAATAAGATCAAACTTTGTAATCAAACTTGCCATATATTAATAAGTGAGCACTTCCTTCAAACTAATGATGGAAGACCATTTTCATTTTTCTTCTGCTCAGAGCATTTTTAAATGACTGTTTTGAGAGTTGCCTTATGAGTCACATAGAAAATCAGCATAATTATTTTATAGCCAGATTTCAATTTTAAACCCCAAAGTTAATATTTAATTACCACTCCCAAGGTTAGTGATCTGCTGTGGCTCAAAATGACTGTTGCTTATTTCCCATAATCAAATAAAGCAGTCAAGTACAAAGATTTTCCAGTCCAACAGCATACAAAAATATGGCAGATGAATGACATGTTCTGAAGACAACTTCAAAATTCCCAAAGATAAAATGAGCAATAACAAAACCATCTAATAAAGACAATCGCACAAGATGTTTATTTGGGATAGGGTTATACTCATCTAGATATTTCTAGATAGACACTTAGCAACATGTTACATTGTGTTATGATATGTACATATATATGAGACTTTATATGAATTCTATTAAATTTACCCATGTATGATTCACCCACAAAGTGGACTTGGCAGACCAGGTTCACATCCTTCCTGTTTGCCTATGTATCTGCCATTCTGCTGGGGTAAATTCAGGGTCAACAAGGACAGGTCATTGATAATTTGGTCTCCCTTCCCTTAAACAACTCTTTTCCCATGATTGTCTCTTCTCCTTCACTTTAGTCAATCAGCTCTTGAATACAGCCTAAACCTTTCCAACACTCCAGAAAGCTCTACCTCCACCATCACTAGTGCAAACTGCCAACTCTCTGTTCACAGTCCTGTTTTTTTAGGGCCTTGCTCATCTTCTCCCACCCCAAATGCTCTTTAGCCTAACTGGGGTGGGTCTCCAGTACCTCCCTTCATGTTGCTCTTGCATGTCCCAACTTACCCTCAGTTCTTCTCACCTTGTTCACTAACACTGCTCTGGTGTAAGCACCACCATTCTTACCTGGACTTATGATAAACTCCCAAGGGGGTCTCCCTGCTTCTGTCTGTCCCTCCCAACAGCCCTGCAGTCAGAGTAACATCGGATATGAGTCAGATCATGGTGCCCTTCTACTCAGTTCAGTCTAATGGCTTCACTCAGAGTCAAAGTCCTTACTATGATTTGTCAGAGTCCTTGTCAAATCTGTGATTTCCTTTTACTTTCCCCTTTGCTCATAGTGGTCTCTCAACTCTGCTCATCTAACAGACTGGGCATACTTCCATCTCAAGGACTTTGTACTACTCTCTTACCAGAATGCTTTTCTCTCAATCTTCATCACTTGCTCTTTCACTTCCTTTAAGTCTCTGCTCAAATCCCTCCTGTTGATGAAGCACTTTGACCTTACTATTTAAATAAGCTAATGCCACTCCCTTACCTCACTAGTACTACATTGTCCTTCTCCACTATTTTTCTCCATAGGCCATGTCATCACCTGACATACTGTATATTTCATTTTTAAAAATATCAGTTGTTTATTGTGTCCACATTAGACTATAAGTCTGGCAAAACAGAGATATTGTTTATTCTTCATTGCTATACTCCCTAGAACAATGCTTTGCTCATAGGGGGCACTCAATAGTTATTTGGATTTGATGAATTCAACTTAGAATTCATGGTCAATTATTTCAAGCATACTTTAGATAATGAATTTCGTGCCTATAAACATCTAGGTGATTAAGTTAATTCTTGAGTGGATAAGGGGGAAAAGCAACACTTGTCTGTATTTACATCATCTTCTAAAGAGAAAATCTAGAATTATTCACAGCAGAGAAATTAAATCATGGCTATTAGATGCCGACTTTAAAGAGGTGCTTCTCCTAACTCAGTTATTCAGAAACACAGCTTTGACCTTCCAATTTTATGAAATAAGAAGATTCCTACTTACATTTATTCCTTGAAACCTATAAAACTCAAAAAATAATGAGAAATTTCCATCTTAAGTGAAACAAGAAATGACCATAGCTATCGACCACTGACTATGAAATCCATTTGCCAAATTCATGAAAATATAGACCAAAAAGCCAAAAGTTAATGCATACATTGTCAGACCTTCAGCAGACCACAGATTTCTCCAAATGTCACAGTGTTAAGAGGTCTATCCAAAATTGCTAGTGTTGGAGCAACTGTATCTACTGCAAATGGAGAAAGTACTACAGAGCCTGAAAAAAACTTGTATGCACTGAATCTCACTTCCAAAGAATGGCAGGAAAGTTGAAGTTGTAGGAGGTGTCATGGAGATAAACCTCTTTTCTTGTCCTTGCCCTGGTCGCCTGGTGGAGGAACACTATCTTTTAGAAGAGGAGGATGAATGCACTATGGAAGCCATGATGAGTTTTGCAGCTACTGATTGGAGACTGGAAGAGATATTAGGCTTGACAGCCTAATGCTTGTACCAAAGGTTAAGTAAAAAAACAAAAACAAAAACAAAACAAAATCCCAAAATACAGCTTCAATTAAATTCAACCTGTTCTTTATGCTTTTTATTCTTCTTCCATTTCTTTAGGTTTTAATTCCATAAACTCTATTCTAGTTTCTTGTTTGTTTTCCTTTTCCATTGTGATAAGAACAATTAACATGAGTCTTACCCTTTAAAATTTTTAAGAGACCAATACAGTATTGTGAAGTATAGGCACAATATTTTAGAACAGATCTCTAGAACTCCTTCAACTTGCAAGACTGAAAATTTCTAGTTATTGAACAGCAACTCCTCTTCCTCTTCTCCCAAGTTTCTGACAATCACTGTTTTATTCGCTGCTTCTATCAGTTTATTTTAGATACCTCCTGTAAGTGAACTCACACAGTTTGTCTGGTGACTAGCTTATTTCACTTAGCACAATGTCTTCAAGGCTCATCCATGTTGCAACACATGGTAGGATTTCCTTCTCTTTAAATATTCCATTGAAAGTATATACCATATTTTCTTCCTTTCTTCCATCTATGGGCATTTAGGTTGTTTTCACATCTTGGCTGTTATGAATAATATCTACAATGAACATGGGAATGCAAATACCTCATTGAGATCCTGATATCAATTTTTTGGATACATTGCTGAAGGTGGGATTTCTGAATCATAGAGTAGTTCTATTTTTAATTTTGAGGACCTCCATACTGTTTTCCATAGTAGCTGTACCATTTTGCATTTCCAACAACAGTATACAAGAGTTCCTTTTTCTCCACATCCTCACCAACACTTGCTGTCTTTTGTCTCTTTGTGAACAGTCACCCTAGAAGGCATTAGGAGATATCTCATGGGTTTTGATTTGCATCTCCCTGATGATTAGTATTCCATACTAGCTAAGCTCTCTTATCTAGCTCTCTCCCATGATTTCCTGCAGTTTACACAGAAATATGTGGTCACCACTAAATAAACACTGCAGTCTTTAAGCCCATCCTTCAGCTCTAGGTTTCCCATATCCACACCACTTCCTGTGCTCGGTGACTTGAAATCCTTGTCACTTTTCACAGAGCCACTTGAATACCCTATCCTTCCTCAAAGCTTCCACATAAAGGAGTTGTCTTTATTTCTTAACACTTATCTTTTGTAGTTCCATAGCACATGACATTTCTTTTAAATAGCAGCAGTATCATCTGGCCTGTGTTACCTTATGTATAGGGAGAATGAAAGGCAGCAGAGGAACACATACATTGAATCCAGAAAACCTGACTTCAAATGCTCATCTTACCACTTAATATTTGAATGGGGGCAAGTTATTTAGCCTCTGAAATTCTCTGTATTCTTCCCTATAAAATGCAATTACTAATAACTTGTTGGATTATCTGAAGAATTAAAGTTTTCTGAAAAATCAAATTGAAATGGAAAACCTACCGTGAAAGACAAAAATCAATTTTTCTAAGAACAAAGAATTATGATTCATTTTCTAAAAAGCATATCAAGATAGACACATTTAATACTAAAATCATATCATACTGTTCATTGAGGGTGCAGATTCTTGCTTTTCCAAAGAGGATAATTAATTTAATCATGTCAAGAAAAGCAGAATATGGAACTAGTAACAAGAAATGTCTAGAAGCAGTACCCCTTCTGTCGTGAGTCATAATCTGTGGCAAGTTAATTTTTCTGCTTTGACTTCGTTTCTTCTATGATCAAGCTCTTTTGCTTTTATGGGAAAGGGAAGTAAGGTAATAGCAGAGGTCACGAGACCGATTATTTCTTTATTTTAAAGCTAAAGATACTTCATTGCTTCATTTAGTGATAACAGAAAATGGTAAATTACTGATAGTTTTCCTATTTTTCAGATAAGCAAACCAGGATTGAAGGACAGATTAAGTAGGCTTCCCAGAGTTACATAAATAAGAAGCTCTAATTATTCTGCCTGATTTCAGAATGCTGTGATCTAAGATTATAGTACATTTTTATTAATACATGAAGTTATCACTAATCAAATTGTTTCATAGTAAGCCAATACCTTCATTAGCTACTTGCTAAAGAAAAAAATTAATACCTTACATTTCTATAATATTTAACTGTCTTTGAAAGCACTTCTACAAGCATTAATGGTTTGAATCCCACAGCAAATCAATATTTTTCTCCATTTTAGATAATAAGAAAAAGGAATAGAGACATTATAAATCTCCCAGAGTCATGTTACTGAGGTTAAAGATATAGGCCTTGGCTTGAGATGTAGGTCAGTGGTACTCATGTCTTAGCACACATGAGGCCCTGGTTCAATGAACAGACCAAACATTAAAAAAATATATATATGCGTACACACACACACACACCACACACATATTCATAAGCACACATTTTTCTACCCTAGTACTAGTGCTCTTCCCAGAATTGTTAACAATTTCAGAATCATCTAGTATCTTTTTTTTAAAGATGAGGCAGTCATTAGATATTCAATTGACTGTCATATTTCTATTTGATTCAATTAATTTGAAAAATATAATTTTTCATTTTATAGTACAGAGTCTGTGATGTGATCACAGATGTTATTTTATATAAAATGAATCCATCAGGGACTTTTCAGTGCCAGGTACAGTGCTCACTAGCTGGACATGTTCACAGTATAAGGTCTGAAATGACAAGGCTCCTATGTAACTTCAGTCATCAACACCTGGTGCAATGATATATGAGGAGTGGTAGGAAAGAAGTATTAATAGTTAGAGTTGGTTCTGATCATAAAAACTTCATTTGTTATGTGTTTATATTTTATAATACACAAATATGTTAGGAGGAACCACTGTAAATTTTTTTATGTGAAAAGATGTTCATATTGAATTCAGGGGCACTTGACCACTGAGCCACATCCCTGGCCCTATTTTTAAATTTTAATTAGAGACAGGGTCTCACTGAGTTGCTTAGTGCCTCACTTTTGCTGAGGCCGGCTTTAAGCTTTCCATTCTCCTGCCTCAGCCTCCTGAGCTTCTGGGATTATAGGCATGCACCATGGCACCTGGCGGCACCCGACTAAGATGTTCGTATTTTCATGACAGGAAGTAATTCAGGCAGCCGAAAGGGGAGAGTTGAGTCAAAATGACTCAGTAAGGACACTATTGTAGTCATTTCCCAGGGATTCATCAGTTCCTAAATCTGGTTGGTTATTAGAATCATCAGTGAAGTCTTTTAAAGTACAGTTTTCAGAGTCTACAATGAGTTTCAGATTTAGTAGGACTGGGGTCATGTATGGGTTTTTGTTTTTCTTCCATTTTTTTGTGTATTATAATTATATGTAATTCTGGGATTTGTTGTTAGATATCCATACATGCATACAATATAACAACATAATTTGGTTAATATCATTCCTTAGTATCTCTCTTTTCTCTCCCCTCTCCTTCCCTGGGGACTTTTCATCTACTCTATGAGTCTACCTTCTATTTTCATGAAATATCCATCTCTAGTTTCCACATATGATTCTTCACTTTTTGTCAAGGGCTTATTCTGTGTAACATAATACTCTCAAGTTCCATCCACTTTCCTACAAATGACACGATTTAATTCTTCTTTATGACTGAATAAAATTTCATTGTGTATACATACCACATTTTCTTTATTCATTCACCCACTGACAGACATTTTAGCTTGGTTCTATAATTTAGGTATTATGAATTGCTCTGCAATAAACATGGCTATCCATTTATCACCTATGGTATGCTGGGTTTAATTCTTTAGGATAAATACTGAGAAATAGTATAGCTGGATCATATGGAGGTTCCATCCCTAGACTTTTGAGGAACCTCCATGTTGACTTCCATAGTGGTTTCACTAATTTACAATGTAACAACATTATAAAAATGTTCCTTTTTCCTCACATCTTCTCTGGCATTTATTATTGTTTGTGCTTTTGACAGCTGCCATTCTAACTAGAGTGAAATAAAATCTCGATTTAGATTTGATTTACATTTCCTTAATTGCTAAAGATGTTGAACCTGTTTTTGGATATCATGCTATGGTCTGAATGTTTGTCCCTTCTAAAATACATGTTGAATTTTAATTACCATTATAACATTCTGAGGAATTAGGTGATTAGGTTGTATTGGCTCCTACCTCACAGGTGGGATTAAAGCCATTATAAATGGCTTATTGTGTTATTGTGTTAGTCAGTTTTGCCTCACTATGACTAAAATACCTGACTAGAACAACCTAGAGGAGGAAAAGTTTATTTTGGCTATAGTTTCAGAGGTCTTGGTTCACAATCACTGATTCCATTGCTCTGGGCTAGAGGTGAGGCAGAACATCACAGTAGAAGGGTATGGTGGAGGAAAGCATCTCAGGTCATGGCAGCCAGATGGAAGAGAGAGAGAGCGTGAGGGACTACAGACAAAATACAAACTCCAAAAGCACACCCCAGTGATCTACTTTCTCTCTCCATTATCCCAGTACAATTGTCCTTTCAAATTATTAATCCATCAAATGGACTACTGCACTGATTAGGTTACAACTCTCATAGTCCATTTGTGAGCTTTTGGGCGACAACTCATATCCAAACCATAAGACTCTGCCAGTGGCCCCAAAAGCTCATGTCCATCTCACAATGCAATGCATAATGCATTTAGTTCATCTCCAAAAGTCTCCATAGTCTTAACCATTTTAGTATTGCCCAAAAGTACAAATACCACTTTCCTTCAAGACTCAAGGCAAAGCTAGGTGTAGTGGTGCATGCCTGTAATCCAAGTGACTCAGGAGGTGGAGGCAGGAGGATCACAAGTTTGAGGTCAGCCTCAGTAACTTAGTGAGACCCTGTCACAAAATAAAAATAAAAAAGCCTGGAGATGCAGCATAGTATCAAAGCAATCCTGGGTTCAATACCTAGTACAACAACAACAAAAACTCAAGTCAAACTCTTGGTTTTAAGCCCCTGTAAAAATTCAGTCACATACATCCAACATACATTGAGATAGAGTAAATATTTCCATTCCAAAAGGGAGGAATAGGGGTATAGAGAGAAGGGATGGGACCAATGCAAGACTGCAACTCAGCCGGACTAACAAGTCCTGTGGGTCCTGTAGCACTTGGTGGACAGAACATATCTCCATCATGGGCTCCAGATACAGCAGCCCAGGGACTTGGGTAGCCCCATTCTTACAGTCGTGCTGGTTGAAAGTCACACCTTCTCTCTCTTAAGCTGGTTCTGTCTTCAGTCAGCAGCTTTCCCTGGCAGATGTTTCTGGAATCTCTTAATCCTGGGGATCTCTACTTCAGTTTCAGAGTCCTTCTCATGGTCTCACCATCACCTTCTTAGGAGTCGTCTGCAGGGATTCTGTCCCCTCTACACTTTGTCTGGCTTCCCAGGCCTTCCTTTGAAATCTTGGTGGAAGTTCTCATGACACCTAAACTCCAGTATCCTGCATTCCTGCAGAACCAGCACCACAGGAAAGATGCCAAAGTCTGCCAGCAGCTCCAGTAGTAGCTGGGCCTCCTGAGACCAGGGTTGCAGTGGCCTGAGTTTCCGGGTAGTTGAGCATGGTGAAATGAATCCTCAGGAAACAGTTTTCTAGGAAGCCATGTGTGAGCAGGATGCCCCCGAGATCTCTTAAATGAGTTTCACTTCTATACTCTTGAGCCTGCCATAGGTGTGGTCATGCTGATTCCTGAAATACCTTCAAGGTTTCTTTCCTATTGTCTCTGTGCAAAGTAATTTGCTTCTCTTTAGTGGCAGTAATCTCTTTAACAACCACATCTTCTTTGGCTCCAGTTTTACATGGCTTTTTCAGTCAAACTGCAAATTTTAAAAGTCTTTCATGTTTAACCAGGCATTCTGATTCATTCATACAATCCCAGTGACCTGGGAGGCTGAGGCAGGAGGATCACGAATTCAAGGCCAGCCTGAGCAATTTAGTAAGGCCCTGAGCAACTTAGTGAGACCCTGTCTCAAATAAAAAGGGCCCTGGGATATAGTTCTGTGATAAAGCACCACTGGATTCAATCCCCAGTATAAAAAAAACAAAAACAAAAAAATCTTTTATCTTTGCTTTTTGCTCCTTTTTCTCATAGTAAACCTGGCTAAAAGCTGTGAGAAACACCCATGCCACTGCCTTAATTCTGTGTTGCCTTGAAATTTCCTCTGCCAGATTAATTAGTCCATCACCTTTAAATTCAGCCTCACTGAAAGTCTCAGGACCTGGGCAAAATATAGACAACTTCTTTGCCAGAACATAGCATAAATGGCCACTAGTTCAATTTCCAATAGAGTCCCTATTCCCTCTGAAACCTGTCTTTACTGTCTACATTCCTAGTAGCATTCTGGTCTTCTGACCTCCAACCAGAATTACCCGTTAAGGTCTGTTACAACATTCTAAGGCTTTTCCAGCCGGCATGTCCAAACTTTTCCAAACTCCTCCCACTAATCAGTTCTAAAGGCTTTTGTACCACATGATCAGGTTAGTCATAACAACAATCTCACTTCAGATACCAATTTCTGATTTAGACAACTTTGTGTCACTGTGACCAAAATCCCTGACAAGAACAACTTAGAGGAGGAAGCATTTATTTTGGTTCATGGTTTTAGAGTTCTTGGTCCATGGCCGGCCAATTCCATTGCTTTGGGCCCAAGGCGAGGCAGAACATCATGACAGGGGAATGTTCCTCAGGTCATAGCAGCCCAAAAGAAAAGAGAGAGAGCCACATAGATTAATGCACTCATCAGGTTACAGCTCTCGTGCTTCAATCATGAGCTTTCTGGGGTTATCTCAGATCTAACCATAATGTGAGTATAACTCCCTTTTGCCTTTGTTATTCTCCATGTGAAACAAAGTGTTCCTCCCCTCTGGGGATGCCACACTCCTGGTGCCATCTTAAAATCAGAATTTGCCAAACCAGCTGGTTCCTTGATATTAGACTTCCTGGCTTTCAGAACTGTGAGTTGATAAATTTCTGATCATTATGAATCGCTCAGTTTGTGATATTCTGTTACAGCAACACAAACAGACTAATATGGGTCATCAGGTGACTGTGAAAGTACAGCATTCTCTTGCCTAGATGAGAGTCAGGAGGATGTACTGTGAGTTTGGGGAAGAAGAGAGAGACTTAAGATACCTAGACAGCAGAAATTAATGGTGATTAGTTATGATTGTCTTAGTTTGGGCTGCTAGAAGAAAGTACTGTAGATAGAGTAAATAATAAACAAAAGAAATTTGTTTCCCCTAGTTATGGTGGCTGGAAGTCAGAGATTTGGGTGCTAATATGGTTGGTTTCTGGTGAGGGTCCTTGTTGTAACTTCACATGGTGAAAAGAACAAACTAGCTAGCTCTCTGGGCTTCATTCATGAGAACTGTGCAATCACAAACTAATTACTTTCCAAAGACTCTGCTTCTAATACTGTTAGACTGAGATTAGATTTCAGCATAATAGTGACTGATCGATATCAACTTGAAGCAATTGTGTGCATGGGTGGCCAATTATGATGCTCCAGAGTACAAGTTGAGCATCAGCCCTCCTATAGCAAGGAAGGAGAATGAGGAAATTCATGGGATATGCAGTGGCAAATGACAACTGGTCAGTTAGATATGTGTATATGTCTTATCAGGCAGAGATTTGGATTTAAGACTTAAGAAAAAGCCAATATGATCCTACAATATGCATAATCAGAAAAATGAGAAATTATACTCCATTTATGTATGATTTATCAAAATACATCAATGCATTCTACTGTCATATATAACTAATTAGAACAAATAAAAAATAATAAAAAAAAGAATAAGCCTAGGAAACTTCAATGCTTTGGTCTGATTGAGAAGTCCTCAAAAGAGACAAATTGAGGCCAGAGACATAGCAAGAACAAAAAAGCTATCCAGTATTCATTCACTATTTCATGGAGGAAGACTGGGTTGGGGCAGAGCATGGAGGGTCTGAATTTCAATTTAAGAAGTGTGAATTTTATACCACCAGAAAAATGAGTAAAAGGCAAAATTAGAAGAATAGCAAAAAGTGTGTTTGCTTTAGCAGGAATTTGTTCTCAGGTTTGGCTTTTAGGAACATTTTATAACTGATAATAAGATGGGAAGAAGTGAGCTTAGAGGAGGGAGAACAGTTTGAAAATTGTGTGGTTACCACATTCCCTATTCTACAGTAGTGATGGTGGAGTGGACAAGAAACATCTATTCCAAGAGACATATGTAAGGCAAACTATGAATCCCAGTGGGAATGAGAAAGGGGAAACTAAGGATTCAAGCTCAGCAACATTTCCAGACTGAAAATGTTGTGTCCCTCTAAAATTCACGTCTTAAAATCCTAAGGCCCAATGTGATGGAATTTGGAAGTGGGGCCTTTTAGGAAGTAATTAGATTCAGATTAGGTCATGCAGTTGGGGTTCATGATGGGATTAGGATACTTATGTAAAAAAGAAGGAGGTGCAGGTTTTCCCTGGCCACCCTGCAGTGTTTTATAATCTTTGGAATCAAAAACAAAAATCTATTTTCCAAGTACTGTTCAGGTTTACACAGATAACAACGGCCAGCATGTTCTCCTAGTATCATGAACTCTAAAATAGCATTGGCACATCCTTTCTAAATGGTTTCCATGATTTCTATTTCATCCTTGTTGGTAATGTTCAGGGAATCATGTTCCCTGGTTGCATTCTCTACCTTCTTAGAGATGGGACTAGCAGCAAGATGAGTTGAAATAAACATCGCATCAAACATTCTGATTTAACAGAATGAGTCTTTTCTGAGTATAGATACACAGTTTTTAATCATACTTTTCTACCACTAGGCCAGATCTGAAACTTAGGAGAGCAATCATATTTGTCATCTACCCAAGATAACTGCATGTGGCTCCCATAATATTACCTGTTCATGTGTGTTATCTTGTATCTCATCCTACCACCTCCACGGGGCTTCCTCCTACTTGCTCAAGGATTTCCACGCAGGGCACTCTTCCTCTTATCTCAACAGGTGTCACTTTCCTTACACAACATGCAATCTCTCATTGGCATATCCAGCAATTAGCTATATCTCAGCAAGTTTGTGCCTAAGAGATCCTAATTATTGATTTGAATTAGACTCTATGTTTTTCATGAGTCCTAATAAAAAGGTCTGAGTACAAAAAGATTTATTAAAGATTTAGCTGAAACAGAGTCATTTGCCCTTTTTAAAAAGGGATCTTTTGCAAAGTATTACAGGCATAAAATTAAGGAAGTTTTTTTTTCTATTTAAAAATCACTTATTTAATTTTTCCATAGTAAAGCTAAAGTGCTTCTTATTTTCTTTTGTGAATTGGTGACACATATTTTTCAGCTAATATATTGCTGCCAACTTAGGTTATACCTGCTATTCTCCAGTTATCTCATTTTATTATTTTATCTGAGTATTATTTTCTTCTCACCTCAAATTTCAGTTTAAAGTTCTATCATGCTGGCAAGATGCCTGCTAAGTGCATTCCTCTCAGCTCCCAGAAAAGGTACTCTGCGTATTCTAGGGAGTCTGGTGTACTGATAGTGTAAACTCCAGTTAAGAAAACCTAGTATGGGGTCTTATTTTCCTGCTTTGGTGCAGTGCTACTTGATACCCATGAATTTTTTTTTCCTCCTTCAAAGTCATGACCACAGCTAGAAGAAAAGATGAAAACTCCTTTCAAATGCACCTATCAAGTACATCTGTTTCCATCAAGTCATCACACTTGGGTCAACGGGAGCACAGTGTGGTCTGTAGATCTGATAAGTCTGAGGAAACCATTCTCATGATTTACATCAACATAAAAGAGAAATAAATAAGATGACTTCCTTCTTTCCCCACTTCAGGAGAATTTGGTTTGGATGATTACCCTTTGACTTTCAAATGTAGTTCTTAGAGCTCTACATGCATCTGTCTAATACGCAAAGAATATGTTATTGGTTATCAGTCAATACAGAAAAAGATGTAGGTCGTATTTTCAAGGACTCCTTTATAGGCCTCTAAACTACTGATCTTCACTGATGATAGTTTTCAAGGACTAATGTGGGACTTAAAACCTAAAGTTGGGCTGGAAAGTGTGCCAGCCACCAGGGAGACAAAAAGAGGAATGTTGACTTCAGAGTTTGTGATCTGACAGCAGGGCAGCAATCCTGAACACAGAAGTGGGAAGGTGTCCCACAGAAGGTGGCTTCTGTGGAAGTAACAACAGGCTTCCACGGAAAGAGCAGCCCAATTTACCAGCACACTAGACTCACATGAGCTCTTTCAAGATGATTCTATAGCAACAAGCAAACATAAAAATCACAATTATTCTTGAATCTTAGAGCACATACTAACTTAATAAACATTTAGAAGAGGAAACAGATGTCATTAGAAGAACTTCACACACATAGGACTAATAGTCTGAGGTTACATCTTGATTGGATTTTTATGATACACCAAACTGTTAAAAAAAATCTTCCATCAGAATTATAGCGATACTGAGAATCAAACACCAAAATTTACTTACTTTTACTATGATAAGCCTACTCAGGTTTTCACACCTCTGATTATCATTTTCTGTATATTCTACTTCAAAGAGGGTATTATAATTTTCTAGGATTTTAGCCATTATCTTGTTGCAAAGGTCCTGTTCTTTCATGCCTTCAAGCCCAGTTGGCACACTAGAAATAAGAAAAAAAAATTGAGAGGAATTACTTAGCATAAATAACAATGCCAGCATATCTGACTCATATTTATATTTGACACCTCCTAAATGATTAACCTTCTTATAAAGATGCATGGGATTTTCAATAAGCTCTATGGTAACGTGCATGACGTTACTGGGGCAACTGGTAAATTCTCAAGATCTGAATCAACAGTTTGTGCTGACTAGGGAAAGTCAGGCTACTCCAGAAGAAAACAGATTAGCACTGATGTTGCTCATGCTTTGAATATATTAAAATTGGTATGCCCAAGATAACATATATATTAAAGTAAAAGTGAAAAAGTGTTATCATGATAGAAATATTCAACCACAGGAATAATTGCAACACAATCTGTATTAAAGGATCTGCTAGATAATACATAAAAAGTACAAACATTAAAGGAAAAAAATGAATACTTCTGGAGAAAAAGAAGATAGCTACTATTGAATCTGAGTGAAAAGTATGTGAAAGATTTCTATGTACCTATCATTTAGCTGAGCAAGAGAGATAGCTATCTCAACTTCAGCAAGAGAAATAGTAGTCTCTCTTGGATGTTTAAAATTTCTCATAATAAAAAAAGTTGAAAATGAGTCTGAATGCAGAACAGACCATTAACAATGTTAAAAAAAAGACCAAGGTTGGAAGAAGTTATCTTCTTCAATAACACATATAACTGACACAGGATTAGTAGCTAGACTATGTAAAGAACTCTTACTTATTTAAGAAAGAGAACCCATCCAAAAGGAAAAGTGACAAAGGACATGAGTTGGAATGCTCACAGATGACAACATCTGAACAGTCATCCTTGTAAAAGGATGCTTAGCTTTACTGGATAACTATTGAACTACATTTAAAAAGTAACACTACTATAGTTGAATGCTCACTTGCATTAGTTTCCTGTGGCTACTGTAACAAATTACCACAAACTGGGTGGGTTAACACAACAAAAAATATATTTCAGTTCTAGAGACCCTAAAAGGAAAATCTGGTATCATTAGGCCAAAACTGAGTTTTCAGCTGGGCTAGATTCCCAATTGGGGCTCTAAAAGAATCTCTTCCTTGACCTTCTTCATTTGTGGTGGCTGCCAGCATTCCTTGGTTTTGGCTGTATCACACCAATCTTCGACCAAAGACAGTGCTTTCAAACCCTCTCTGCTCCTTCTTCCCATGGCCTTCTCCTTTGTGTATGTGTCTAATCTCCCTCTGCCTCCTTCTTACAAATATACATGTGACTGCATTTAGTGTCCACCCAGATAATCCATGATGATTCTTCATTTCAAGATTTCTACCTTAACCACACCTGTAGAGACTCTTTTTCCCACAAAGGGTAACATTTACAGGTTCCATCAACCAAGAACTAATGTCTTTGGGGGACATTATTCACCCAACTAGACCACCTGCAAGATACCTACCCTAAGGTGTCTCCCAGTGAGTCACACCTTTGTATAATCTCTTCTAAGATGCTGTGACTTGCTTCTAGTCAAGAAAATTTGCAAAGTTGATAAGATGTCACTCTCATGATTACATTATATTAAATGAGATTCTGTATTTGAAGAACAGAGAGATTCTCCTGCTGGCTATGAGGAAAGAAGCTGCCATGCTGCTAGAGAGCCTGGAAGAAGGCAAGAGCACAGATGGCAGGGAACTATGGGGATCTCAGTCAGCTTCCAGCTGTAAAAACCCAGTGAAAGGCTGGGGTCCTTAGTTGTGCAACTGCAAGGAGATGGAGCCTGTCAATGAGATCAATGAGTTTGAAAGCAGATTCTTCCCCAAACTCAAATCCCCAGATGATAATGCACCCAGTTGCTATGTTGGTTGTGAGACCAAGACAGAGGACCCAGATAAGTAGTGCCTGATTCCAGACCCTTGGCAATTTGTGAGATAGCAAATGTCTGTCTTTTAAGCCACAAAGACAGTGACAATTTGTTATGAAACAATAGAAAACTAGTACAGTGTGGTATCTGAAAGTGGGGTGCTGCTATAACAAAAAAGCTTGGGAGTGGCTTTGGAACTAGCTAGTGGAATGACACTGGAAGAACTTGAATGGCATCAAAGAGAAAGCCTACCATGCTTTGAGCAGGTTGTCAATGGAAATCTGGACTTTAAGGACACACTGGTGAGGGCTCCAAAGAAATGAGGAATGTGTGTGAACTGAAGTTCTCCAGGGAGGCTGCATTTGTACTTGAGAACTTTCAGGTTGTTCAGTGATTGGAACACTGAGACCTCAGGGAGATAGAGTAGATGGAAGCCAAGGTTGTACTATACCATTTTTAGTTCCTTTGGTGCAACCTGTCAGCCTGCGTCTGACCTACCATTTCAGTGACCACAGGAAAAATGTATATCAAGTTTGACAGACCTCTGGCCTTTTCCAGCCTTAAGGCCTGGAATGAGGTCTGAATCCTGTAGGGGATTTCTGTGTATTGTTGAAACATCTTTTTTTTGGAAGAAGATTCTTTGCTTCTTTTGTAGTTGACCAATTCGATGACCTACCCACTTTCTTTTGGGAGTACAAAAGCTGTGCAATCTCCTTCCTGGGAGAACCACATCCTTTGGTTACTATGTCCTTCCTGAGCTCACGTTGTTGACTTGAGTTTGTGTTCCTGAGGCATGGTTATGCATGTGGGCTCAGAATAAACCATTTCCACATTTTCTCGAAGTTGAGTTGTTATTTTCCATTGACACATGTTACCGGAAACTGAGGGAGAGATATCCTTGTTATGGTGGCAGAAAGCTTAGCAAAATTGGATCCTGCAATTATGTGGAAAGCAGAACTTGTAAGCAATAACCTTAGATATACTCTTCAAGTGATTTCCAAGCAATGTTTCAAAAGTGCCACCTGGCTTCTTCTTGTCACTACAGTAAAATTCAAAGGGAAGAGAGAAAGACACTGAGGGAAGAACCCACACAAAAAGAAAATGGTACTTCTTTGTAAAAAGTCTCACTCTTCAGATGGCAAAGGACACTAGAATTAAGCAATTCACTGTCAGGGAAGCAGACTTTATAGAAAAAGTTGAGAGTGTGATTATAAATCTTTTGCAGAAAAATCAAAAGCTCATATTATTCCACCACACTGAGGACCTTGTCAAATGATTAAGAGTATCTCACAAATCATTTCAATCAAATTAGAGAACTTTAAGGGCAAGGGAGACCTTGGCCATTTTAGCATGAGCCAAAGATAGAAAAGGATTGCTTTGCAAAGGTCTATTAATGTGTGTCTTTTATCCCTATGAAATCCCCATAAGAGTCAACAAAGTTTTTGGTAATATTTATTGCAACAGACACACTGGCAGCTTAGAATGGAAAGACAGACAGGAGGCTGTTAGACCTCCTGAATTCTATTGTCAGGAAGCAGACTGATAAAACTATTTGTTGCAAAGAGGTACTGCTTCTCTTTAAAAAAGGATGACTCAGAGGGCAGAAGCAATAATCCATGGGGTGAAGCTGAAACAAATTCTCAAGCCTTGGAGGCTGGTCCTCAGAGAATGAAACTAAAGAGACAAGTTATCTTCTAAATTCAGAAATACATTTAATGCACACATAGGTACATAGTAAATCTAAGGTGTTGAAATTTAAAGGAATGTGTGTGTGTGTGTGGGGGGGGTGAATAGTAAAAAAAGAAGTTCAAAAGGCTCCTCAGGAGAAATATAACACAAAAAAAGATTGAGAAACACTGCTGTTGGGCCTCTAGTATGTCACTGTAAAAGTTAACTACTGACTCCTAAGCCATCAGAACTACCAAGTAGTCAATGCACAGAAGAGTGGGGCTTTCAGAGCAAGAGGCTAGCAGGGTGGGGTGGGGGTTTCAGAGTTTTAGAAAATGAGGTTCACGTTCTAGCTCCACTACTTATATAGTGTAGCTTTTGGAAAGTTACAGCTTTGAATGTTTGTTTCTTCATTTGCAAAAACAGACATGTTAATAACATTTTAAGGATCTTGTGAGAATCAAAATTTTCAAAGTTATGTTAGGAATAGTTTGCAAAACTATGTGTGAGTTATGCAAACGTGGTCTCTCTTTCAAAATATTTTATTGTACTACACTTCTTCCTGTGATGATGTAAGATCATACAATACCTACAGGATGAGATGAAATGAGGTGAATGGCATGCTGTTAGGATACTACTGCCCTGACAATATCTTAGGTGGAGCATCTCCTTTGGGTGATTATGGATCATCAGCCATGACAATGTAGAGAGTTGGATGTCGGGAGTAGAAGATGTCCATGACTGGTGCCCTTGGTAGTTGAAGGTCTTTTTGCTGATGCCCACTAGAATAACATTGGAAATGGAAGTCATTGTTTCTTTTTATTTCATCCAGTGTTAATGAAGAAATTGTAATTCTTTCATGATCAGACAGGTGACATCAATGCTGCATTCCATACAAGGATTGTATTCCATAATTTTGTCCTTTAATGTGTATGCATCTTGAATGATTTTGGCATATTCTGGTAGCATCCACATTGCTAGTTCTGCTTCTCCCTCCCCCATTCTTCCTCTGTAGAGGACATAATAGGTTCTTCCATTTCCTCATTTAACTCTTTTCCAAAGGCTTTCAATCTGTTCTTGCACTTCTTCATCAAACATCAGCAAATGCTTCTCCAACGAATAATTTTTCTAACTTCTCCATCAGTTCCTGGGAAGTCTTTAAAATCACCCATGGCTTAGTTTTTCTAGCACTCATTTACAGCTTCTGGTTTTAATTCATCCATCCCAGCATTGACTAATATTATTATTGTTTTCGATATTATTATTAATATTGTATCAGCAGTAATGAGTAATTTCCAGCATGATGTCTAGATTAAGGTCTGCATCAACTGCTAATTAAATGTGATGTTAGGTAGATGTTCATGGTTTTGAAAAACTGAATAATGCCCTGTGAAAGAGCTAAAGAAATGAGGTTGTATGTGGAGATAAAAATATAACCTTGACGTATTCATTTTCATACTCAACAGACTGAGGATGGCCAGGTGAATTGTCTATTATCAACAGAATTTTAAATTATTACCCTTCCTCTTCAAAGTATTGTTCACATCTAGGATGAAGCACTGGTAGAAATTTCATAAAGATGGCTGTCACCTACATTTCTGATTACACTGCCAGAACATGGGTCGACTTGATTTTTATTTTGAGAGAGTATGGTTTCTTCACTCTGAACACTACACCTGGCTTTATCACATGTCCTGCAACATGGCACATAGTACCAGAGTGAATCTGTCCTCCCAGGTCTTATGGTCTGGTGCCTCCTTTGTACATTTATGAATGTAGGTTCTTCTGGGCATCTTCTTTGAGGAAAAGTCCAGCTTTGTCACAATTGAAGACTTGCTTTGATTGTTATCCTTTCTCTTTACTCCAACTGTGCCAGAAATGTGGCAGTAGCTTCTTCATCAGCAGGTGGGGCCTCTTCAGTAATTTTATGTTTTTCAGTCCAAACTTATTCCTGAATCTATATAACCATCCCTTGCTTATAGTAAATGGCTTGGTGTCACTTGGTTCAGGAAATGCCCTGCTGAGGTCTTCATATGGGCTCTGGTTGCTATCATTTGGAACATATTTTCTGTTCATGTCTTCCAGTCATAAATTCAATGCCTTTTCCATCTGAATTTATCACACATTAGGCCCATACTTTTGCAGTTTAAGGTACAACAGCAAAATTAGCACCACTTTTCTTTTTCTTCCTCACAATTTCATGAACAGAAGATTCATTTTTACCATAGATCTTAGCAACCATAGCATATGACTTTTTCTTTCCTTACTAAGGTCGAGGATATTCACCTTTTTATTTAAAGAAAATGCACTCCAGCCTCTCTTTGGCATATCTGAATTGCCAGCTTCTCTACTTTTGCACTAGGGACATTATCAAGTAAAATACTTGAACATAAGCAGTGTGATACCTTGACAACCAATCTGATAACTGAGACGCTAACAGGAAGGTAACCTATATACTGTGGATATGTAGATGAAGGGATGATTTACATCCTGGGTGCGACAAAGTGAGATGGAGTTTTTGTGGCACTCAGAATGGCCTGCAATTTAAAACTTATCAATGGTTTATTTGGAGAATTTTCCATTTAATATTTTCAGATCATGGCTGACTATTGGTAACTAAAACCAAAGGAAATAAAAATGTGAAAAAGGGTCAGCTACTGTATTAAGTGTTCTATGTCTTAATCTAAGTCATTCATTTTAAAAAGCTTAATAAGTAAGGTAGAGAGTGATGAGATTCTTCATCTGGAACCTCTCTTTGGACTGTCATCATTTGATTTATCAGTACCCTTACAATGGGATTGTTCATCTAGGCCTAAAGGTGCCTGTGTTATCATTGATCAAATTGCCTACTTCTGTGCACATAAATTCCATGCAGATATTATGTCCTTAATGTTTTGCAATTTAAAAGTGCTGACATGCTGGAACACTACCACTTACACAGCTCTTTGCCAAAAAGGGGAAAAAAGAAAAACCTACCTCTGAAAGCAATCACTCAAGGCCATGTTAAAAAATCATTTTAAAAAGGTTTAAAAGCTTCTAAATTTATACTGTTTTGCTTTGAATCTGTTATGACTGACCTACATTCATTTACATGTTATAAATGAAAAGCTGGTAAGATAACATTCAATAGTAGAGTACCTAATGTTTCTTAGAATTGAGGTGAGGCAGTAGAAACCAAAATTTCCAGAATTGTTTTTATACATGGCCCTGCCCTTGGCAATGTTTACCTTCTAAAGAACTACTGATGTTTCTAGGTATTCAGTTTATGTTGTATATGTCAGCACCTATCTTTTCCCCTTGCATTACAGATTTTTATAAAGAATATCACTTATTAACCCAACTGATAAATTAGTCTTTTCTTCTCAAAACCACCAGTGGAACACAAAACTCCAAAAATGAAAGCTCAAGACTATTGCACAAACATTACTCAACCATGTCTGTATGATAATAAATATTTAAGGTAAGTTAAAAAAATATTATATTAATTTTTCAGATATGCTTAAATATCCAGATGTATGATATCAAAATACCAATCACTTGGATGGATAGGTAACTTTCAAAAATTAACTGCTAAGTAAATGTATGCCTCAATCTATTTTAGACTCATGTTTTCAAACAATACAGTGAAAAAGTAATAGCTGATTATTACTCTTAAGGATAATTATTATCAAGTTTGCAATGACAAAATCAGCATTTAATTAATGTTCAGACGTATGTGAAAATTGGAATATCATTATTGTCATTTTCAAGAGTTCTCAAAAATTCTTCCATAGTATGATAAAGTAACTTCTTTGTGTCTTAGAGAAAAGCTGTCAATAACACAGAGGGAAGAACAGTTAGTAAAGGAGCAGATGGGTTTTTACACAAGGATGTGGCTGATGTTAAATTTGCAGATTAGCAGTGATGAGTCAAAAACAGAGTGGTAACAATCCTGGAAGAGTCAGTGATTCCGTGACCGCCCTCAGCTCTTGTAAAATTGCAAGACCCAGAAGAAGCTGGGGGCATTTGCGGAGTTTCAGACAAACTGCATTAGACAGTGCAGTTAAAATATAACAAGCAAACCCATGGAAAGGGAAGTGGGACTGTTGCGTGGAGGTGTGAAGTCCTTTGTGGGTGCCTTTGCTCTGCTCTAGATAGGGAGGGGCATTGGGGCTTAGAGCCAGGGTAACTGTTCCTGGGCTGCCTCTGCCCTTTATGGCACTTGTCACCTGGGAACTTCTCTGGAAACTTCATTTTCAAAATCTGGGTTTTGCTGTGATAATATCTTGAATCTCTTTCATTTCTGTAATTCTGTTTACCTGAAGAAACAGACACGGAGTCTGGGCCACTGGTGACATCAGAGCAAGGTTAATGCAGGGAAGAGCAGGCATATGAAAAAGTTCCACCTGCTTCAGCAAAATGTAAAGATAGTATAGACATTCAATGGCAGATTAGGACCACTTGCAATTTTAAAGCAGGAAGCAGAAGCCTTGTATGTGTGTGTGTGTGTGTGTGTGTGTGTGTGTGTGTTTTCATTTAAATGATTAATTTCAGAATATTACTTCTCAGAACTTTTCAAATTAACTGTTAAAAGAAAATACATCTTAATCTTCAGAATAAGTTGTATGCCCACTGAAAGTGATCAGCATCAGACTGTTAGCGATTTCAATTCCTCAAGTAACATTTAGTCTTATTTTTCATTTTCTCCCCTGTACCTCAGGGTCCAAGGTACAAAAATTCATTTTTAACTTTATGATCTTTTTTTCCATGGAAAGTCTTTCCTCTCTTTCACTTGTTAAATTCTATTTATCCTCAAAGCTCAATTAAGTTATTCTCCTCTAACCCTGTTAGAATTCATTGCTTTTTCCTTATTCTCACAGAAGTCATTTGATCTTTTATCACAGCATTTATAGGGCTCTGTGTGGCATTGTGATTTGCTGTGAAGGTATTTACCTCCAAATCAGGGAGTATCATAAGGGCAGGGAGTCTGACTTATATTTTGATTATAGCCTAGTACAATGAATGACTTAGAGGGGAACTAAAATATCTGTGTCCTCTAAGAAGCAAAACTTACCTTTACAGTTCCTTTACAATTCAATTTAAAAATTAATTTCCTCTTTGTACAGACATGGACTGTATGCTTATAACAGATAGTCTAAAGAATATAATCAGTGTCATCAGCTGTATCAGAATAAATAGCATATATAAAACATTTCATTTCCAGTGGGAATATTCCTCAAATCTGCAAGTTATGGGCAAACCCAGCTATCTTTGATTTATAGATCCTTAAAATAGAACTACGTGGGTGCTTCCAAATGGGTTAAAGAAACATTGGCAAGTCCTGTCATGAAACACACACACCAAGACACACGTGGTCTTCACCAAGAGCTCAGCCCATCACGGTACTGAAACTGCTGGGTGCAGTTCCGAGGTAAAGCTGCCTGCCTAGCATGCAAGGGGTCCTGGGTTACAGCCCCAGCACTGCCCACCAATCGATCAATCAGTTAATTTGGATTCTGTATTGTTATATTATCCATCCAGTTTCAAATTTCAGTAGGGATACAAAATGGTAACTACCAAATCAGTAAGAAAATAACTCTGTGTCTCAAAATAATCTTAATTACAGTTTGAAATAAACTGTGCTAATTCCATTCCCAGCTGCCTGGTATCTGACAGTAATCCATGTATATTCTCACAGGAACTGCTTGCACTTAATTTAAAACAAGGTGAAAGTGTAAAGGAGAAAATGACCATTTACTCTTACTTTGTTCTGTACTATGCGTAGGTACATACACTTTATTCTAAACTGTCGTTCACTGAATGCATTAGAAAAGTTTTTTAAAGTAGCCAATTTGAACCAACTCAAATTTCAGCCTCTTGTCCTGTTTTTAAAAAGCATGGTTAAAAAAAAAAAAAAACATAAATTTAACATCCAAACCACTTTTAAGTATACAGTTTACTAAGTATATTCACATTGTCATGAATCAGGTCTCCAAAACCTTTCTTGAAAAAAATTGAAACTTTACGCCAATTAAACAATTCCCCTTCTTCCTGCTCCCAGCCCCACATAACCACTATTCCACTTTCTGTTCCTATTTTACTACTTTAGATACCTCATATAAGTGAAACCATACAGAATTTGCCTTTTTGACCAGTTTATTTTAATTAGGAGTAATCCATGCTGTTCGCATGGGACAGGGCAGTCTTCCTTTTTAAAGCTGAATAATATTCCATTGTACACCTATACTACATTTTATTTATCAATTCATCTGATGAACATCTGGGTTACTTCCACTGCTGGGTTATTGAGCCCTTTCTCTTCTTGTATGAAAGTGTTAAATAGTAACCAGGTGTTTCGATATAACAATGTATAAATTCTAAAGTCAACCTTTATCCAACAAAGAGAGCCAAAATGTTTGGAAATGACAAAAAATTTGGTGAGGTTATTTACTTCTAAAAAAGAAAAATGAATCAAATGCTGGATTCTCTGAATATAGTTGCTCTGACTACAGCTAAGACAAGGTGGATCTTGAGAGAACCCAAAGTAACACAAGTGAATTAGGAAACACTTAATACCATATGAGGTACTATACATTGCTGTGTTCTTCAGTTAAAAAATATTGTGTCAATTTCCAGAAAAGTTAAGTTCTTTATCATTACCAACAATGAAAATGATTGTGTGACCATGACCTTATTCTGTACCATAGAGCAACCCAAAGATACACAGAACGATGGTATTGTCCGAGAAGAATCTGGAAATCTCCCTAAGCTCTAAATGGTTATTTATCCACCCATGTACACTTTCATTCACCAACCAAAGTGCCAAAAGGCTAGTCACGTCATTGATACTTCTGAGATAAGTTAGATTCTGGATAAGTTAGATTCTTTCTCTAAAATGTTTACAACTAAAATGAGGGAATGATCCAGGAAGGAGCATAATGTGAGCAGGTTTAAACAACTGTACAAAAAAACAACAGGGATACAAAATAGAAGTATGTTTAAAATGCTACGAGAACTCCAAGAACAGTAGTAGTCATTGGTGGTCATTACCACCACCACGTCCCTCTCACCTAGTTCTTGTTTCCTTGATTCTATTTTCATCAGGGATATTACTGTTAGGTCATGTGAGGGCAAGCTAAAGAAAGGCCACAGAACTTTTTAAATGGTGTACAGTTTTATGACTCTCACAAAGATTTTTATTAAGATTAGATGTACTTAGAATAACTAGAAAAAACTATATTTAGAATGTATTTTTATTGCATTTAGAATTCTATATTTATGGCACAGAATTACATATCAGAATGGTAGAGTTAACTATCTTTATTTCCCTTCAGATTTTGGAGACAGCAAAGCACCAGAAAAAAGACCTCTGCTAACTTTAAAGTGAGTTCCAAACACCAATCTCATCTACCTGCATTCAGGCAGCCCCTAAGTAGCCAACAAGTGGTACTCCAAAAATTCACATTGTAAGTCAGCATCTAGAATCTAGAATATATTCTCTCATAGGAAAAAAAAATAAGACTGGTGTTGAGGTTCTTATGACACTCCCCCTAAATCTTTTAAACACATAAATTGGTAGATTACTCACAATGTAAAGACTAGAACAGCAATAATAGCATAATATTTGTTGTGTAAAATATGTTTTCATGAATTTGTTCAGGAATTTGAAGAAAATATAACACACACAGTAAGTAGTAGAAGGAGAACAAAGCATTTTCTGACCACCTACCATAATTTGGACACTATGTTAAACACCAGATCATGATCTGGGTTAATTCTCACAACAATTCTAGGAGGAAGGTACTAGTATCATAATCTCTGTTAAGGATGAAGAAACAGGGTTGGGGATGTAACTCAGTGGTAAAGGACCTGCCTAGCATGTATGAGGTCCTAGGTTCAATGCCTGGCACTACAGGAAATTTAAAAAAAATAACAAAACGTTATGCAAAGTGAAACAGATATGAAACCACAGACTATACAATTTTTTAAATGTACAATGTCCAGGAAAGGGAAATTCATGGAGACAGAATTATATTACAGGTTGCCTGGGGACTGAATTAACTGTAAAATGGGTATTGTGGGGTGGCTATTAACCTTCCAGTCACTTCTCTAGGCAAATTTTAAAACCAACTCTAGGCAGTCTGAGCACCCCTTGCTTCCTCCACTCCTACCCGTTCAGGAAACAGTAGAAGCTGCCTGACTCACAGCAAGAAGGCAACTGACAGTTCTGACAATGTCCTCCCCACATACCCTGGGAAAGCAAGAAACATTTGGTGAGAGCAGGAGCCTGAGGTGTAACAGGCAGTTAGGGCAGGGACCTCCACAAGGGGCAGATTCCGGGGACCAAGTGATCAGTAACTTCATTGGAGCCTGAAGGAATGCAGGAACCCCGAGTGAATCCCTGGGGAGAAGCAGAGGTTATCAGCACCTGACCCGTGCATGACCAACACTCTGATTAGACAAGGAACATAGGAACACAGAGAGTGTTGCTCTGATTAGACATGGAAACTCCCGCCGTAAAGTCATTAGCCAATAGCTTTAAAGGTCATCTCCAGCAACACCATGTAAAACTCCAGACAGTAGCAACTCTGTTGGCAACCTTCTCTGGGTACCCTTCCCCCAAGGGAAGGGAGCCCCTGCTTCCTTTCTGTTTCTTAAATAAATTCTGGAACTTTGCCCTCACCCTCCATTGTCCACGGACCTCATTCTTCAGATACAGGAGACAAAGAACCTACACATAGCTGTGTCTCAATGGCAACCATCTCAGATTCCAAGTGGTATTGGTTGGTAATTCACATGTATGAAAATATCAACATTAAGACAAGAGCAATTTCCTATCTTTTTGTAGGAAACAAAAGAAAATATAATAGAAAATCTTTGAGGAAAATCAGCTGTCAGATATATTCTCTCCATTGCTGTTTTCTGGGTGCTTTTTTATTTTTAAATGAACAACACAATAGTCAACATCCTGAGGCCTATTTGAATTTTGAGTGAGAAAGGTAGTTTAATCAAGTTTGTCCTAGTAGGTGAGACATAACTGAAGAGTTGAGAAAAAACAATTAAATTCAATTATAAAATAACACAAAAAGAAAAATAGAGCAATGAAAGACAGCCTGTCCAAATCATCAGAAACAATCCCTCAGTGTCATCTGCAGCAAAGAAAGGTAAATATACAGAAGCACAAAAAAAAAAAAAAAAAAAAAAGGATTCTTTCCTCCTACAACAAAACCTTAGCTGAGGTATGAAGATGAGTAAGTGACACTCTGAAGAAGTGAAAAGGATGAGGAAAACAGGAAACACATAGAGGTACCTCCAACTCTTGGTAAACAGAGATTCAAATGTAGAATTTGGTCTTCAGTGTTACAGGCACTGTCTTTTGCAAAGTTGTTTCTGAAAACAATTTGCAGGCTTATTACTGAACAAAATGTAACATTTTACATCTGCAAAGCAGAAATTTTGTGCAAGTTATAACACAGGAACAGTTACTAATGAGAAAAACATAAACTCTAGTGAGAGTAAAGTTCATGAAGAAACATTAACAAAAGTATAAAAAGTGCATTTGTACTAATTCTCAATATTTTTCAAAGGAGGCCTGTGTTAACAGTGTGTATTCCAAAAGTATAGTTTTAAGTCTGTATTTAGAAGTCAAAATGTAGTTTCTGCTAAAAAAGTGATATAAGTGGAGATGAAACTCCATGATTAGCCCTGAAAAACCCATATAACACACAGAAGGTTTGAAAAAATATCTACACTTGAAATGGAAAAAAGCCAAAACAAACACGGAACAATAGTTGCAATGAAAAGCTTTCAAACAAAACACCCATTGAGAAAGAAAATAGAGTAGCAAGATATGCTTTCCTAAAATTCACTCATTCATTTAAGACATTATTTTTACATGTGCCAAGAACAGGACATATCAAACAGACCACTGCCTCTGTGGATCACTGCCTTTTGATGAACAAGTTTAGTTATAAAATTCTAAAGTGAGCCTTTACCCAACCAAAATAGTCAACGCGTTTGGAAATGACAAAAATATTTAGTGAGGTTGTTTACTTCTGAAAAAGAGAAAAGAATAACAATGTTAGACTCCCTGAATGAATTCAGTTAGTCTGACTATAGCTAAGCCAAAGCAGATCTTGAGAGAATCCAAAATAAGACTATTTAATTTAATACTGTATGAGGTGCTATATATTAATTAAACTCTATAAAACTTTACTGTATGAAGAGGAAGTGGGATCATGGAAATATCTAAATATGTGACATCTTGAATATTGATTTACATGTCGATACTCGAAGGACTAAATTCAACAGAGACTTCTCATGTTTGGTCCTTTTTAAAGGACTACAAAAATAATTTTTAATTTTAATGCTGTTTAACTTCAGTCCAAAATTCAGTTAAAATGCTGTTTAACTTCAGTCCATAAATTACCAAGCCCTGAAAAGCAGATGTGGGGGTGGGAGAAGGGAAAGGAGTGAAAGAAAGGGAAAGAAGAAAAGCAGGGACAGGAGATAACTGGGTCTGAGTTGGAGAGTCAAGGAAAGGATGACAGAGACTGAAGAAGATTCGAGGAAGTGTCTATATAGCAAGAGATTTTCTAAAGGACAGCCAACCAAGTCAAGGCCTGTGCAAGTGGGAGGATAAGAGGAGAAAATCAGCATCTGCACAATTTTCCAGAAGAAATGGATGGGAAAAACACTGGAAATCAGAGAGCTCCCAGATAGGGAAATTTGCTATAATCTGAATAATTCATGGCTGCTGGAGGCAATTCCAAAGTGATGGGTGCAAGGCATTACAGGATTTGTCCCCAGGAGTCACTGCTCTGTGACAATTATGAGATAGTCATCTAATAGACTCTGTCAGCTTTATCACATAACTGTAAGTTGGTGAATATTTATGGAATGTGCATCACTCACTTGCAGAACCTGCCAACCTTTCTGGCCACTGAAACGTGAGTGGATTATATCCAAAAATTGAAAATAATCTAAATATTCATTAAGAGGGAATTAACTAAATTATAAACCATAAGAAATACTATAACAACTATTACAACAGTGGTATATAGGTTGTTGGAATAGAAAGATGTTCACAGCATGTTATTTAAATGATAAAGTTAGTAACAGAACAGCATGTATGAATATTTCTTATATGTAAAAGTACATTTAAAACTGCATAGAGTTTCCTGAAAGAATATTCAGGGAAGTGTCAATGCAAATGGGTCACTGAGTGATTTTTAATTTTTTTTTTGTTTTGTTTTGGGCATTAATTTACAAGAAGCAAGTATGTTTTATGAAATGAATGTTACTTTAAAAATTGAAAAGTATATAAGACTATATACTTTTATGAAGCTTAGTAATCTGATCAAAGTATTATTACCTCACCCATACCCAACAAACAACTTCTAGTAAGATGCTCCCTGTTTTATGACAATAGGTTGGCCACCCAAAGAGATTACTAGTACCCAATTTCATCTAAAGCCATTATTATATGGAAAATAATTTAACTTAAGTGTTAGCAATTCAATTTTTATTAGTAAAAAGGCATTGCTAAACATCAAAGTATAACCTTTACATAAATAATCTTCATAAAAAAGTAAATTAAAATTTATGTATACTCTATGAAAGAAAAAGCATCTTCTACTCCTAAGTAATAAGCAGTGTGCCTACAATGTGATTCTCTGACACTTGACCTGCATATTCTTAGTTTGACTAAAATAAATCAGTTTACCATAGTGATAAAAATTAATTTATATCACATATTCATTACATAATATGCTTAACATTAAAAATGTATATTTCTAATAATAAGTAATGCTGGTGGGTGTGTGTTCTTTCTATCTTTATAGAACAGTTACCAGTTTCCCTAGAATAGTAAGATCAGGGTCTCCTTTCAAAAGTTTCTTTTTAAAACAACATAATTATATTTTGTAGCTTCTTGTTCATATATTCGATCTCAGTAAAGTAACAGGATACAAAAATCAACATACACGAGTCAGTAGATTTTCTGAAATCAGAAATAATGAATAACAGAAATAACGAATTTGCAGAGAAAGATTATAAAAGCAATTGCAGTCATTAGAGGTATAAAATATAATAAAATACCCAGGACTAAACTTAAAGAAGAAAGTGAAAACTCTCTACAATAAAAATTACAAAATACTGTTGAAAGAAGTTGAAGAAGATGCAAAAGGATGGACCACCATCCAAGTCCATGCTTTGGAAGGTGTGATATTAATTTGAATTGTCAACGTGCTTGGATTAAGAGATGCATATAATTAAGAGGCTTCTGGGTGTGTTAATGAAGGTGAGTCTAGGAATGATGGGAATGTGGGATAGTGAACTGAAGCGGAGACCCTCCCTTATCATGGGCAGCACCACCCAATAGGATGGTGACCTGGATGGAATAAAAGGTGGAAGAATAAGGAAGCAGATACAGATGCAAGCCTGAATCTCCTTGAACGGGTTCTTGATTTTTGTTTGAATGGTCTGAGGATATCGGAATCTCCCTCTTCACTCTTCCAAATCAGACTCTGCCAGCGATTCTCCAGGTAGTTTCCAGAAGCCTTGGTCTTGGACTAGGGTAGCACTGTTGATTCTTCTTGTTCTGAGCCTTCCACCTCTTGGACTGCACAGTTACTGGTTCTTCCAGCTCTCTAGCCTGCAGTTGGCCATTGAGGACTACATAGCTCCTAGTTGTGTAAGTCAATCTAATAAATCCCCTTTTTATAATCATACTTCCTGTTGATTCTGTTCCTCTAGAGAACACTAATACAGAAGGATACTGTTATAGTACCCATACTATCCAAAGCAATACTCTTTCTCTTAGACAAGGGCCAAGAAGTGATGGCCCGAAGCAATCTATAGATTCAAGGTGATCCTCATCAAAATACCAATGACATTCTTCACAGAACTAGAAAAACAATCCTAAAATTCATGTGAAACTATGAAAGACCCCAAATAGCCAAAGCAATCTTAAGCAAAAAGAAGAAAGCTTAAGATATCAAAATACCTGATTTCAGGATATACTGCAGAGCCATAGTAACCAAAACAGCATGGTTATGACATAAAAACAGATACATAGACCAATGGAGCAGAACAGAGAGCCATGTACCTATAGCAACTGATTTTGGAAAAAGGTGCCAAATATATGCGTTGGAGTAAGTTAGTCTTTTCAATAAGTGGTGCTAGGAAAACTTAACTTAAAACCTGAAACTCCTAAACTACTAGAATAAACATAGGGGAAACACTTCCAGCACTGGTACAGGCAATGAGTTTCTGGATGGGACACCCAAGATACAGGAAACAAAAGCAAAAGTTGACAAATGGGATTACATCCAACTAAAAAGTTTCTGTATAGCAAAGGAAAACAAGAGTGAAGAGACAATCTACAGAATAGGAGAAAACATTTGCCAACTATTCATCTGACTGAGGGTTAATATCCAGAATATACAAGGAACTAAAAACAATAAAAACAAAACAAAATCTCAAGTAATACAATTTAACAATTGGCAAATGATATAGATACTTCTCAAAATAAGAAATGCAAATAAAAATATGAAAAAAACATGCTCCATATCATTAGCCATCAGGGAAACAAATCAAGACTATCATGTGACCATCTCACCCCAATTAAAAAAGGCTCTTATTCAAACAAACAAATAGGGAACAAATGTTGGCTACAACGTGAAGAAAAAGGAATTGCTGGGGTTTAAGCTGAACCTTGGGCGTACAAGACAAGCACTCTACCATTAAACTGTATCTCCAGTCCTCAGAACTCTTACACACCATTGGTGGGAATGTAAATTATGGAGAACAGTATGGAGGTTCCTGAGAAAACTGAAAGTATAACTACCATAAGTTCAGCTATCCCACTTCTGGGTATATAGACAAAGGAAATAAAATCATCATACAAAAGAGATACCTGCATATGCATATTTACTGCAGTACTAATCACAATAGCTAAGATACAGAATCAGCCTAGGTGTCCATTAGCAGATAAATAGGAAAAAAAAAAAAAAAATGAAATCCTTTCATTTGCAGCAAAATGAATGGAACTGAAAGACAAAATGCTATGTGAAATAAGCCAGACACAGAAAGATGAGTACTGTATGTTCTTTCTCATATGTAGAAATGAAAACAGAGTTGACCTGGAGGTAGAATAGTAATTATTCAAGATCGAGAAAACTGTGGGTAGAAAAAGGGAGGCTGGATTGGATCAGGGCATGTCATATCCATGTGCAGAAATAGCACACTGAACCTTTTAGTATATGTAATTAATACATGTTAAGAAAAATCTAAAATAAATAGAAAAAATAAAAACCACTTAATTAAGTTTTATAGCTTCTTGTATATATGTTTGAGGGACCATAAATGATTTGGTGCTAAAATTCAGAAATATGGCAAGATACTGATACCATTTGCAATAGGTGTTTGAAGCTTGCAGGCAACCACCTTACCTAATAGGTACAAATGGTAAGTGGGTCAGCTGATGGGTGTGCCACTGAAGAAATGCTTAATATAAACCATCTGGTGTACAGTACACTCCTCAGGCAGGTCCAATTAAACAATAGTGCAATGAAAAAGAGAAACTGTAAACAACTTTCCATGTGCCAAAAATCTCATCAGGTTTGACTTCTATTCAACACAAACAAAAACTTCCTGAACAGTCAACAAGAAATTAAACTACTTGCAATCTGCCTAGTTAGGTTAGGCAACTGGATAATGTGATAGTATATATTTGCATATTTTTCATATGACTGAGAACAACTAGAACAGTTAGTTTAATGCACATGTAAACAGTGGGCTCAATTCAGTCCAACATTTATCAAACACCTTTTGTTTTCCTTGCTAGTGGGATGTGCTTCAGAATACCAAGAGTAAGGACAAGTGATACCACCAGACTTAAAGAATTACATGACAAGGTGGGAAGTAGGAAAATTATTAAAGACAATAATTAATACACTATTTTCATAAGAAAGGTATAAACGAATGCAAAGTAGGTCACAAGGATTAGGAATTATTCTGTATTTGTGGGGTGATTTGTCTGTTGTTTTGTGGTTAAGGAAAGGCCTGCCAGAGGAGGTGTATTTGATGCAGGACTTACAGACTGGATGACATAGTAGTACAACTATATTCTTTACGAGTCTCGCCACAGACAGCAGCATCTACTAGACATGGTGAGTCACCAAGGTAACACACATCTGCTTTTTTCAATAAGACAAAACATAACAGAAAGTCCATAAAGATGTACATGCATGCTGCTATTAGTTTTCTTATGGTCTCTCCAGATACAATGCAGGGGGAGTCACATACAAATGTAGGGTTTTTTTTTTTTTAACACTTTTTCTCATTTTGTAATTAAACAGGCAAGAAAATGGTACTCTTAACACTGCCCTATATTTAAAAAATGCTATAACTTAAGCACTACGACATTCCTGTTCCCTTTTGCAGTGAGCATTACTGCTCTTATGTGAAATATTCTTTGCCTTTGGTGAGAAAAACAGCGCCCTTCACAGAGGGAAGAAGAAAAGGGAAGGATACCTGCCTATCACTCATGAGTCTCCAGGAGATTTAAAGTAGACCCTGTTTGTTCTCTGTGTAGGCAGTGCTCCTAACTCCTGATTTTCTTCTATCAAAAAGAATACACTAGATGTCTCAGTGAAACTGAAGATCCCTCTTTACATTACAAAGGTCAGACATTGGGGGTCAATTGGAAAATAAATATCAATCCACTTAAAACATTATGAAAGGTTAAATGTTCTGCTATTGGATGCTAACCCACAACAAGGGAGGACGGGGAGGGGAAGAATAGAAGTCTATGGAAATAGACAACAGGGAATGAAGGGAAGGGAAGGGGAGGAGAATAAGAAGGACAATAGAATTAATTGGACATAAATTTCCTAGCCTTGGGTAATGAATGACCAGGGTATCTCTGCATCATGTACAACCACAAGAATGGGATCCTAATTAGATTGTTTTACTCCATGTATGTATAATAGGCCAAAATACATTCTACTGTTGTGTATAACTAAAAAGAAAAAATTTTAAAAAAATTATGAAGAAAGAAAAAATGCTCCAATTTTGTTGGCTACCCAAAGCACTGAAAAGGAAGAGGAATACAGATGCTCAATAATGATGGTTTTATCAGGAGGTAATCTTGCCATTAAATGGAAACATTGTAAATTGAAAAGGTACAATACCCTAAGTTTCCAGACTTTATAGCTTAGCATACAGTAGACCGTGGATCATTCATTATTTCCCCTCATGACTACGTGACTGACCGGGCTGCAGTTCACCATCACTGCCCCACATCACCAGGGCATCGGACCCCATTCACTAGTCTACAGAAAGATCAAAATTCAAAATTCCATGCACGGTTTCTACTAAATGCATGTCTTTTTTTTTTTTTTTTTTTTTTGCAGTGCTGGGGATTATGCATATCGTTTTTGTACCATTATAAAGTTGAAAAAATTGTGAATTGATGCAATGTAAATAAATGCTTTATCTTTGAGTGTTTTTCTAAGCTTTGTGTGTTGATGTTTAATTCCCATTATGACAGATTAAGAGGGTGGAAACTTAATCTGACTGTGGTGCTTAGCTGTTCATCTTAGAGCAGTGATTAGGATTAGATAAGGTCATCGGTGTGGAGCCCCTTTATTGAATACAAAGGTTTTATAAGAAGAGAGAGAGAATCCAGAACACGAACACATAGGAGCTACTCAACTCTTGCCATGCAATATCCTTTATGGCCTCAGGACCCTGAGGGCAGGAAGGTCATCACCAGATATGGCCTCCTACCCTGGCCAGAATCAGGAGCCATGACAAACCTCTTTTCTTTATAACTCATTTGGCCTATGGTATTGTGCAATTAGCAGCACAAAATGGACTAAGATAGTCCATTTTGGACAGTTGAATAATGTTAAGTATTCACACTGCTGTACAATGTACCTCCAGAACATTTTCAACTCTACACTCATTAAACAATTCTCCTTTCCTCCTTTCTCCCTTGGTAACCACTGTCCTACTTTCTAGTTCCATGAGTTTGACTACGTTAGATAGCTCACATAAGTGGAGTCATAAATAGTACTCGCCTTTTTGAAACTAGTCAGTTCACTCAGAAAAATGTCCTTGAGGTTCATTCACATGACATGCGACACAATTTCCTTCATTTTAAGGCTGAATAATATTCCTTTGATATGTATATACCACATTTTTTTTATCCATTCATCCATCAATGGACACTTGGGTTGCTGCCATTTCTTGGCTATTTTAAGGCTATTATGAACACTGGAGTGCAAATATCTCTTTGATATCCTGCTTTCAAATTTTTTGGAGATAGATATAGCAGTAGTTCTATTTTGAATTTTTCAAGGACATAGCAGAGACACTTTATGTACATTTTGATTGCTAATGTGATTTTCAACCTGAACTCCTATGATTAAATTCTAATGAAACAGACTATTAGTATAGTACAGATTAATTCTAGATAACAGCTTTTCCTAAAGTAATTAAATGTTAGACTCTGGTGGGCCACATCCCTCCTCCATTTCCTTCATCTTCCTGCCTGCTTCCTTCCTCCTTTCCACATTTATGCACAAAAGGCCCCTCTTACACAGTGGGCACTGAGTCCTGGGCATTGGCATCAGAAAACAAAATAAAACTGAAGTTTTCACGTGCCTCCCTTACTTCTGACCCTTTTCCTGTGACAGTTAAGGATTATAGCATTAGGGAGCCCATGGTTAATCTTTTGGCATAAAGGCTGGGCTATATCTAACTATGCCTAATAGTTATTTTTCTACTTTCTTATCTCTATTATTAATTAACTGTAGGATATAGGTTCTATCAAAGTTGAGTGCCTGACATTCCTGACAACATTTATTGTTTTTAGTCCATCTTGGCTAACTATTCAATAGGTAATCAAAACCACATTAGTGCTTCTTTCTATGACTTACAAAGAAAAAAAATTCATAGAGTTAAAGAAGAACTGTCACATTGAATTACACATCAGCTTAGCTCATACATATGCAAAACAAATACTTGAGTCACTGAAACAGAATCAAGACACTCAACCTGCTAGAAAATTGTCATTATTTCTTTCTTGTATTCTCTAACTCAGCATCTTGTCTCAGCATTCTTTAACTTATTAGCCTTTGTTATAGTTTGTAATTATAGAGTAGAAGTCAAGAATTCAGGCTCCAAGTCTACTACCCAGATTCAAAACCTGACTGTTTGTAATTACCAACCTCACGATATACTACAAGTTACTTAACTTATATGTGTCCGTTCCTTTACTAGCAAATTTGGGAAAACAGTACCTGATTTATAGGGTTGTTAAGATTAAATGAGCTAATACATAAATTAGTTTATAACTGTGCCTGACACCTAATAACTACTGCTACGTCTGATTATTATGATTGTCATTTATGTGTGTAGGGTTTTTGTCTACTTTCCTCCATAAAACTCAAGCTCACTCAGGGCAGGGGCATATCTCTCTGGTTCATCTACTGTACACTGTGCCAAATAGGGTGCCTGAGGCATAATGTGCTCGACGGAAGAATCAGTGAATGAGTAATCTCATTTTCTCCCATGGTTTTATGTGATTTGTTTTAAAAAAATGGGAGCTTTCACCATGACCACCAGCATTTTAGAAGTGATCATCTGTAGTCTAGACAGAATATACCAAATTCCTTTATGAGAGCTTTTTAAGAATGTTCCACATTGAACATTTTAACTCTTTTAGAGTTTCGACTGCAAACGGCATTAGAATCTTCATATCTATCCTAAAGTCCAGTGAGAACCCTTCATGGAATGCTGCTAACGGGGTGAAACTTATCTTTGCTCCTCATGGAAGTGAAAGTTTCATCTAACTCTTAGTAGAGATGCCTGGCTGAACAAGAGTCAGTGAGACCAGTATTGTACCATCATAATTTTGGAAAAACAAACAAACCCAACTCAGATGGACAATGAATTATTCCCACTGTGGGCTGGTGTGGATCATGGGGGAGGAAGAGAAAGGAAATGCCTTTGGAGACTGTAAATCAGTTGATACTGATCTGGTGTCCCATCAATAAGCAGTGCTTAGTGCTCCTGGACTGAGGGGAGGGCCGAGTGACAGAGACCGTGGAGTGTTTACTCTCCACAATTATGTCCCCAGTCGTACTTAGTTTTCCTGTTTATTCCTTCCCCACTGAGGACCGGCCATGGTGCACAGGATCTAGCATGTGCTTATCAGTTAAAGGCTTATTGAACAAAGGTGGGAGGCTGGTAAATCCTCCAGGTCCAATGGCCAAAAAGAAAAGATAATAAAAACTGACAATTTGCATCATCTCTAATACAAAGCAGCAGCATTAGGTCCTCGAATACCCTAGTTTTTAAAACTGCTTTCAACTCTTGCCACATCACTCACTTGCAAAGGTCCTCATCTGGTTAAGAAATTCTTTTTCTCCTGTTTGCTCATACAGTACACACCTTCCTAAAGCTTCAACTTTGTAAGACTTGTACAAGCTCAGAACAACCAGGAGAAGGGGCAGGGCAGGGTGCGGACGACCATTATTTCCCAACTTATCGGGTATAAAAATACTAGGATCAGTGGCATGGTAAAATTGATTCTTTAAAAACAACTTTCAAATTTTCTCTTAATCCACACCTAGAAACAAACTTGATGAAGTGAGAACACAGTAATTACTTCCTCCACAATTAAATATTTTTGTTTTGAGCTTGGAACACTACTAGGCAGTGGTTCTAAATCTATTTTTCTGTGCTATATACCTAAGAGGATATGTACTGTTCTTTCTTAAGAGCAAGAGAATCACTGACTTAATATTTCTAAACGTATTTTGAAGGTTTTTATTCTGTCCTTTCATCTAAAATTCTCTTCAAAAGTATTCTTACTTCATGTTCCTGCCCTTTTCTCATTCAGAAAAATGCTTATACTTGAAATTCAGAATATAAGAGCTAAATAAGTGCTTGCTTTAAAAAAAAAAAAAAAAGGATTAAGTGGCATTAAGCTTACTTCTGCATCCTCAGACAATTATTTATTCAACAAAATTGCCTAAAACACGGTAAAGGACTTTTGGTTCACATAAAAAGTACAACTAACATCATCCATCAAAGGAGCAAATATTTTAACGAAGGGGGCATGAAATATTTGTGAGGAAAATTCAATAATAATATCATTAATATAAAAGATGTTCCAAAGAGGCAATATGATTGAATGTGTAAGTTATTAGTGAAAAGTACCACTGACATTGAAAAATACAAAGTTCTCAGATTAGCTCATTTTATTCTCTCCTTAAGACAAGTCTCTGGAGGTAATTTTCATAACTTTCCTGCTAGGTATAGAACACTATGGATCAAAAACGTTAAGTGACTTATCCAGGTGCCATAGTTCTTAGGCGGCAATGATGAGAGTCCATCTCAGGCCTTAACTCCAGGCCCTTGGCTGTTTTCTTACCCAGGATGGAGAGATCATGTTTAGAAGAGGTCAGGAAGAGCTTCCAGGAATGCTGGGAAGCCACCTGGCTCTACAAGGCAGCTATCAAATAGCAAGTTTCAGGCCAGGTGGGGATGAGAAGACAAAGGCACCTCTGGTTGGAAGAAAGGTGTGAACAATGTCTGTAAGTGAGTGTCCTACCATTTTCCAAAAAATACTCCATTGTGTGAACACGTCAAGTTTATCTCTATCTTTGAATCTTTGCACTAGATGTTTCCTCTACCTGGAAAAGGTAACAGTTACTAAGTACTCATTTAATCCTATTTCAGTAACAAAGGTGTTAATAGTATGCTCATTTTGCAGATGAGGAAACTGGGACTCAGAAAGACTAAGCAGACAGTTCTCAGTCTACAGTTACCAAAATGGCAGAGCATGGAGTCCAGTTAGTCTGGTACCACAGAGTTGATGCTCTGAAGTTTCCCAGGCTGCTCATATTGATGCTCTTTGCTGACTTCTTGTACTTTATATCTCAGTATAAATGTCACCTCTAGAGAAAGGGCATCTCTACATTACCAACCAAAAGTGGTTATTCAGGCCATCACTATTACATTAACCTATGTCAGTCAGTATCTGTCACAGAGCAGGCACTCAAGAATGAGCATTATAAAAAGTTTGTTACAATTACTGAAATGGTAGCTCTGTAAGGTTCCTTTGAAACAATACATTTATCCTCCACTTTTATATCTGAGGATATCCAAATGAGGAAATGTAAGTGAATTGCCTAAAATAAGCAGTTAGGCCATTGAAAAGCTAGGACTCAAATCCATGCTTCTAACAACTGGATCCCCATTTGTTAAGCTTATTTTTTTGCTTCCAATTTGGAGGGAACTTTGATAGTGTGTTTTCAATCAAATTATGACAATAGGGATCGTATTTTAAGCTTAAAGGAAAGACTACTAAGAAACCAAACAAACAAACAAAGAATCAGTAAAGACTTTGAATGCCATGGAAAAGAAAATATCCTGAGTACAGCTCTGTCTTAGAAGTGAGAGACATGACCTCACACACACACACAGAGTTAAGAAAACTTCAATAAATTTCCAAAACTAACTTTTATGTAGACTATGATCTTCAACTATAATGCAATTAAGTTAAAACAATAAAAAGTTAAAAAAAAAACCCTATGTGTTTGGAAATAATAAAACACATTGCAAAATAATTTACTGGTTAAAGAAGAAGTCATAATGCAAGTTTAAAAAGTATCCAAAGCTAGTTATAATAAAAACAATATGGAGCAAAGCTTGTGGGATAGATATAACTTAATAAGTTAGAAAACAGACACAAGCATAAGCTCAAAGAAAGCAGAAGGAAAGAGAGAAAAAAGATAAAAGGAAACTAATGAAATAGGAAACAAGAATACAGTACGAAAAAATTATGAAAGTCACAAGTTAGTTCCTTGGAAAAGCACCTGAGCCTAATCACAGACTGCCTTGGGTAGAGCTTGATCATGTCTTTTGGAGAACAAATAATGTTTCCCCAAGTATTGCTTCTGGTATCCACCCAATAATGTATTTGGCAGTCTTTATGGTCTTTTAGGTTTCTTTTTCTTTTTCTTTTTTTTCCTTTTCGAAATTAGTAAAATATTGAACTGGGTAACAGGTAGTTCTCTGTAATGCTGCAACACTTTTTTAATTGGTTCTGGGACTATGAGTGTTTTCACAATGGAAGCTGGTTTATTATGAACTAAATATGCAAACTTTAAATATATTCTTTGGTATGTTTCTGCTAATTTTAATGTCAAATTACCTGAAGGCATAGGAAACCAGTTGAAGGCACAACATAACAAGCATATAAAGAAAACTCTCTAACTTACACCAAATTTAGGAGACCAGAGTAATATGAGAGTTTAAGTCTTTTCTACATTTCATTATAACAACAAAGTAATTCTAATTCATCCCTCCTGACTTTCCGCATCATTGCTGTCATTCATTTCACTTATACATAAGCACATACAAATATACATGCAAACACACATGATCAAATACTTTTACCGCTATTTTAAACAAACTGTTCTTTGTTAGATTGGTAAGCAAATTAAAAGTTTTTATTTTACTTTATTTCTCTGATACTTTTTCTTTTGTAAATCTAAGTTTCTGACTTTTAACATTTCTTGCAAAGCATGTCTAGTGGCAACAAATTCTGTTTGTTTCAGAAATTCTCTGTCTCCTTTACTTTGGAAGATGATGTCCCAGGGGGTAGAATTCTAGGTTAATGATTTTTATCTCAACACTTGAAATATTTATTTCACTCCATTCTCTTCTTTCTTGCATGGTTTCTCTCTCTCTCTCTCTCTCTCTCTCTCTCTCTCTCTCTCTTTGTTGTGATCTACTTTATCCATTAAAGGACTTACCATATTAATAAAATCATTCTAAGTTCTTAGTCAGATAATCCAACATCACTGCCATATCTGAAACTGGTTCTGATTCCTGTTCTGTCTCGTCAACCTGTGCTTCTTGCCTTTTATTACGTCATGTAATGTTTTCCTTATTAGCCACACATAAGGTACCAGGACAAATGAACTACCATAAATTGGCCTTTGGCAATGTTATATAAGGAAAGGGAGTGAGGAAGAATTCTATATTCCTATGAGTAGGTCTGAGTCCTCTAATAAGTCTATGGGTTTTTTTGTTTGCTTGTTTTTAAGGTACTGGGGACCAATCCCAGGGCCTTATACATGCCAGGCAAGCATTCTACCACTGAGTTATACTTTCAGTCCTGAGCCTGTGCTTTCTGACTATGAACTTCACAAGATGCTTTTTGTCTCCCAACTCCTTGGGTAAGATAGGTTGTCCAAAGGGCCTGAAATTGTGCATTTCCCTTCCCTTAGATTAGTTATGTTCTGAAAAAACTCTAGCTCTGCTTAAATGGTTTCTCTGAGGGCAGGCCTTAAAAACAGAAAGCTCTGATGAGTTACAGTGATGCCAGCTGATAATCACAGCTATCCAGGAGGCTGAGGCAGGAGGAAGGCAAGTCTGAGGTCAAAACTCTGTGAGACTCTGTCTAAAAAAAAAGGAAGGGAGGGAGGGAGAGAGGGAGGAACAAAGAGAGAAAGGGAGGAAGAAGGAAGGGAGGAAGGGAGAGAAGAACAAAGGAAGGAAGGAAGAAAGGAAGCAAGCAAGCAAGCGAGCAAGCAAACAAGCAAGCTCCGGCATATTAATAATGGTTCCTTTTCTTCTTTTCATGCAAACAATAGAGGATTTTTCACCAATAATCACTGTGAGAACCTGACAGAATTCTGGGAGATACAACCCGCAAAATTATGGCATTTCTGAAACCAGAGTTGGAGATGAAACTCGATTTTGTTTTGCACGTGGAGTTTGTGCAAATTGCAGACCTCTGCAGCTGAGAAAGTCCATTTTATTGTTAGCAGCTAATCAAAGCAGGGAATGCCTACCAGCCTTAGCTCTGAGGGTCACGGCTGGCAACGCATGATTCTTCTTCACTATCACTGAGTGGCATGGTGCAGCTCTCAGTATTGCAGTTCCAAATGGGGGCTTTGCCGTTTAGTGTTGCAATAGACCCCAGCAGTCCATTGCCAACGTATTTTCAGGTTCTTCTCTCACAAATCCAAAGAATGAAATTCATGGGACAATGAAAGGCAAGAGTAAAAGGAGTAGGATCTATTCAAGTGTGAAGAACAGAAACAGAACTCTCACAGAGGAAGAGGGGGTACAACAGGAGTTGCCACTTGAGGGTGCTAGTCTAGGGGATTATATAGCACGAGGATCAACACTGTTGTTCTAAATTTATGCTAATTGGGGTTTGGAAAAGTACCTCTGCTATTGGTTAGCCCTGCAATCCCATTCAGGTTTGCCATACTTTCATTTTCCCACCACTCTGGGGAAAGCTGGAGGTTGAGGTTCTCAGACTGTGGATGCTCTGGGGTTCTGGCTGTGTCACTGTGTGGAGCAGGCAACTACTCGTGCCCAGGCCAGGTTACCACAATGTGACGGGTCGGTGTGCCCTGGCTTGCCATGCCCCTGGACCAAGCTGGCATGGTGGGCTCTGCACTGCCCTTGCTCCAGCCCACCCAGGCACTCCACTGTGGCTTCTCAGCAGGGATTACCGGGTTGGCTGTGAGGCTGAAGCCAGGGAGCCATGTCATTTCTACTATGACTGGATCCCCTTCACAGACTTATTGACTATGAATTTCCAGCAATTTGTCAATTACAGTTCAGGTTTTTACCTTGCAACTGGTTTTCACTGAGGTTTCTGCTCAGTTTAATTGTGATTCTTTATATTCACCTGTCATTCTGTCTTTTGTGACCTCATTTCTCTTCCAAATCTAAGAAGGGTTGTGGTGTTTCAGTTTGTTCAGCTTTTTACTGGGTAGGACAGAATGTTGACTTCTAAGCTTCTTACATGCTGGGCCAGAGAATGCGAGTCACCTGATTCATGATTTCAGTAGGCAATTTTAGCAGCACTGTAGATCTGGGTTGGAGTGGGTCAGACCAAAAAAGGGAAACTAGTTAACAAGTTATCAAAACCAGCCAAAGAAGAGATGAAGAGAACTTGGGGGATGCAGGTGCATTAAAAAGTGGGAGGGAGACAGGGAATGATTTCTAAGTCAGCTAAGTTTCAATGAAACACAAGCCACTTCTCTGGCGTACATACTCAAGCATCGCACGATTATATTCATAACCAAAACCACCACTGCAAGGTTCGTCACAGCCATGATCCAGTGATCATTTGAACAATCTCTTTCACCCTGTCCCCTTTAGAGTATGTGCTCCCTGAGGGCAGGATGACATCTGATCAACATCTGGCACACTGCTTGCTGGCATACAGTATGTAATAAAAAAAAAAAATTGACAAGCTATAAATTCACTAAATAAATAAAAATTATAGAGTAATAAGATCTTAACAATGAAAAGAATCTTAACAACGAAAAGAAATTCATGCATCTTGCAGAAAATAAAGGATTAGAAAAATTAAGTAACTTGCTTAAATGTTACATAACCAGTTAGTAACAGAGGTAGAAATGGAATCCTATTTTCCCAAGATTGAATCTCTATAGTAATCTTATCAGAGAAAATAAAACTGTGTACATAGAAGTGGGGGGTGTTAGGTAATAATTCTGGAGATTATATAAATATATACATACATGCCCCCACATATAATGTTGAGAAGATAAATTTGCCATTAGATTTTCTGAACAGTTAATAAACATGCCTTGGCATATATTTTTGTGTGTACGTTTGCCTAAAATTTCCAGTTACTATCACTGGATGTTGTTGCAAGGAATTTAAAAGGTCAATAACTATTTTCAAGATTACTACTACTACTACTACCACCACCATCATTATTATTTGTAGTGCTAAGAATGGAACTCAGGACCTCAGGCCTGTGGCAGGTGCCCTACCACTAAGTCACATTTCTAGCCCTTAAGATTACCCCTGAACAAAGTATATGGCACCAATTTTCATTTTTAAGTCTATAGGTGGCAATCATATTGCACTGGAAAAATATTTTGCTTTCACTTAAATCTTCATTTAAAAGAATGAAAAATGAAAAAGGCAGAATTTGTTTTACCCCTCCCCACAAAAACCCCCATAATTTTAGATGTTTTCTTCAATTTTTAAATGTTGTACTTAGCAACTGACTCTAAGCACACATGGGCTAGATGAAGGGGCAGGACACAAGAAGGTCATTAATCCCATGATAACTTGTGACTGGTGAGATAACATATGGATACAGTAGATAAGAACATCTAAAGTAAAATCTTGAGACAATATGTGATCTAGAAGAACACACAGCAGACCAAGATGCAGAAGGCTTCCTATTCTTCATCTTCTTACTTAACAGAGATACTTCTTGACATATGATGGGATTACATGCCAATAAACCCATGATCAGTTGAAAATATTGTAGGTCAAAAATATATTTAATATACCTAAACTATTGAATATCACAGCTTAGTAACACAGTACACCAGACAGAGGGTCATTTGTTTGCCCTCAGCACATGGTTGATGGAGCTGAGAGGTAGTCTGGGGAAAGTTCAGAATTCTAAATTTGAAGTAGAGTTTCTACTGAATATGTATCATTTTTTGCAGTATTGTCAAGTAGAAAATTCATAAAACTAGAAGTCAAACTAGGAATCTTCTGTAGCTTTGTAACAATGTGGCCAATCTTTGATATACCCATCAGTTACCCTGCGGATCCTCAAGTCAGCTTCCATTAAATAGAATTCTCTCATCTGCTCCCCTCCAAAAGTTGACACAAAGAGTAAGCACAAAGATCACGAATGCAGAAAAGCTTTGAAAGCATGCTTGAAGGGGAACATGCAGTTTCGTTAAAAAAAAAAATAAGATTAACAGTAATATTCATGTGTTTTGGCTGAGCATTTTTCTTTAATAAATAACTGTCTTAAAGGATCTTGAATTTACGCTGGACCATATATTTTTCCAGGTGATCACAGACTGCCAAGCAGATGTTGTTGCTTAATCACTGCATTCCCACAGAGATTGAAGGACTCAAGGGATTACTTTAAAAAGGATAAGAAACCTTTGACTCTGGCCCAGTCAGCAATTTAGACCACTAAACCTGGTTATTCCTCGGAGAGGTGCACTCCAGAGAAGGGTTCACACACTTCATAAACACTGCCTCATGGTGATGGAGTAAAAGGCCTGTAAACCATCTAGGTCACCCTTGCTTACATCAGCACAGACCTAAAATGCACTGAGCTAAGATTACTAGGGAAAATAATATCACTGTTCCTTGCAGTATAACAGAGTACATGATTTCATACAAGAAAAAATTAAAATGCATGTTTTTTCATCTGATCGATTGTTGATCCCTCATAGAGTAGTCCCCTTTATTCATGGTTTCAGTCACCTATGGTCAACTGTGGTCCGAAAATATTAAATGAAAAATTCCAGCAGTGAACAATTCTTAAGTTTTGAATTGCATGCTGTCCAGAGAAACATGATGAAATCTTGCAATGTCACACTCTGTCCTGCCCAGGACGTGAATCACTCCTTTGTCGAGCATATCCACACTCTATACACTACCCACCCATTAGTCACTTGGTAGTCATCTTGCTTATCAGGTTGACTGTCACAGTATCACCGTGTTTGTGGTTCAGTCACCCTTATTTTATTTATATAATAATGGCCCCAAAGTGCAGACTTTCATTACAGTATATTGTTACAGTCATTTAATTACTAGTTGTTAATCTCTTATTGTGCCTAATTTACAAATTAAACTTTATCATATTTATGTATGTATAGGAAAAAAATATATAGGGTTTGGTACTCTCTGAAGTTTTAGGCAACCACTGGGGATCTTGGAATGTGTCAATCAAGGATAAGAGAGGACTACTTTATATTACAGACAAGCAATTGGCTTGCTGAGCAACCATCTGTAGATCATGGGTAGACTCCTGCCACCTCTTGAGTGAGACCAAGTGGAAAAGCAACATTTCTGTTGCTTTTTAAGAACCATGGCTTGAAACATCCTTAATGCTAACCAAAGTAATAAAGTATATCCTTCACAGAGAACACTTGGAGGATGACTTTGTATGAAGTTATAAGCCATCGTGAGCCCTAGGAAAAAGTACCCGGACATCTAATGGATAATCTGTGGTATCATCATCAATAAGAATATTTAATTACTTACGTGATATGAACTTATGTTCCTAGCTGAACTGAAGGAATAATCAACAAGGATTCACAATTACATAGGTTCATATGGAATTGTAATATTTGGTCATTTGGAACTAGAAAAATGTCAATTTTACAGGATTGACCTAACACCTCTAGATCCACCTCACTAATACAGAAATCTTTCTGTACCAATTTTTTTTCTCTTTAAATAATAACGAATTATATTCTCTTGCCTGATTTTGAGTTTGGAACAGACCAAAATAAATGCTATCAGATCACTTTTGGCTCTGTAACCCTAAAACACAATACTGTCTACATTTCAGTTTTCAAATCTATAAAGTGAGAGTAACAACTATGCTCATGGATTCACCATGAGGAAAAGATGACTGAAGAATATTGTCAATTGTCTTCTATATAACAAAGTCTTGGCTGTAAGTAAATAAGAATGGTGTAACCTAAAGCATTTAAATGCCATGGGAAACATTTAGCATATCATGCTTTATATTAAAAAAGCAGGATTAGAAAGGTATATAAAGTAAAACATTGACAACATTAAAAAATAATATATGTGGGGAAAACTGGAAGGAAATAGATTGAAATTTAAAGTTATATCTATGTAATATGATTTGTGTAAATTTTACTATATATTTCACAATTTTATGTGTTTTTCCAAACTTCTACAATGTAAGAAAACACAAATATATAAGTAAAAAACTGTCACTTTACTAAATGGAAGACGCAGTTTTAAAGATTTCAACTATACTCAAAGCTAAAAACTCAATGAGAATATAGCCAACTCTAAAAAAAAATTCTGAAATTCTTCTAGGATAACATATGCACACAATTACATAGGAAAACCCAGAAGAAAAAAGAAAAAAGTGGAAGAATATCACTCCTGACATTCAAATCTAATGGCATGATTTTAGCACCACAGAAGCAGACAGATCAGAGAGGTAGAACAGAGTCCACTCTAGACCAAGATATCTGTAGGAACTTAATATAATGATAAAATTGACATTTCAAATCCCTTGGTAAAATATAAATAACAGTTTAGATGTTGTTTGGCTAGCAGGCTAATAATTATTTGAATAAAAACTAAATCCTAAAATCACTCCTTACTCTGAAGTAAATCTCACTACAGTTCAGAATCTAAGTATTAAAAAATTATAAAAAATATAAGTGAATATTTAAGATTATAAAATCTAATATTTTAGATGACCAAACAATACCTTTTCTAATTTAATTTATAGATATATTTGAGATTCTAAAATTTAAAAATGAAGCTGCAAAATACTAAGAGGCAACATAATAAACAAACAACCCTATATCCTTGAGGTGGACAACCTTTCAAGGATAACAATGAACTCGAACAAAACGAATTGGTACATGGGATTAATGGAGTCTTTAAACTTCCTCATGGGAAGAAAAATAAAAATTATCAGGTTTAAAAATGGACAATAAACGAGAGAAATATTTCTAAGCTATTATAAGTGATTAATGGTTGTAGTATTAAAAACTAGTACAAAAGAGCAATAAAAAGATGAGCACCAGCTTCAGAAAACTGAGAAAAGAGAGCAAAAAAATAACTTAAAAACACAGAGATATATGGGAAAACAGGTTTCAAACAGTTACAACCTCACCAAGTAAGCAGACATTTTAAAGGAAATGACTTCACTTAGCACATTGGCAAATATTAAAAAGATTGATATTATCAATATTGGAATGGGTGTGTGAAAGGGGACACACTCTTGTATTGCTGCTCACAGCATGAACGGGTGCTACTTGGATGATACGTATTCCCTCAAACCAGAACAGTCTACTTCTAACTGCACATCCAAGGAAAATAATTGGTTAAGTGTGAAAAAATGTATGCTCAAGAATAGTCTCTGTGATCTGTTTATGGGGGACACAATTAGAGTGGTGATTAAGAGCTTGCAACTGAGGAGCCAGGCTGTCTGGATTTGGAATCCTGACTCTAACCTCTCACCAGCCATGTGACTTAAGCAAGTTAAACTTTCTGTGCTCAGTGTCCTTATGTGCAAAGTGGAGATAATAATAGTACCTGCCTCATGGCATCTTAGGATAAAACAAGCAGTTGCTTTAAAAATTCTTACAACATTGTCAGGAACTCAGTAACAACTCAACAAATATTATAAATATTATAATAAATATTATAAATATGACCAATTATTATTGCCAAAAAAATCATGAAATGGCATTACAAACGGGTTTAAATAAATGGCACTATTCAACAGGTCAGGATGATATGCTGTCATCGAAAATTATGGTATAGAATTATATTTATAAGCATGGAAAAATGCCATAATACATGATATTAAAATTTTAAACAAAGGTTATAGAGCAGTGCTATTTATCATTCCATCTTTAATCAACCATAAATGTAAATATCCATGTGAACATTCAGAGAAGAGAATGTAAAAGCAAGAAGCTAAAGCTTGAACAAGTAATTAAATCTGGGTAGAATTATGGATGATTTTAATTTTTATCTTATACTGTGGGTTTTTTTAATATGAAAAATTTTTTTGTCATTGGCATATGCTACTTTAATAAAGATACAATTTTATTCATATGGGGAATCTAAAAAGGCAATCAGAAAGCCATTTGGCACAGCTACATAAGAAATAGGATCGACAAATAGAACTATAAGCAGGGAAGCAATCAGTGGGCAGGGCCAGTACAGATTCAGGCAGTGAAATGGCAAACTTTCCCATCCCCCATTCTTTGATATTTCAAAAACACGTTTATGGAGGATGGCAATAATTATGCTAAAAATTAAGTGGACAACTTGCATTTTACAATATCTATAAGAACAGGTTACAGACATATGAATATGCAAAACTAAAGCTTCATTGAAGTTTTAAAATTTTTCAACTATCTATACTTGCAAATCCAAATTACCAATTTCCGAAAGTAACATTTGGCCTGTAAACTAAATCAAGCTGCTTAGTAGCACTTAGCAGACAAGATATGGGCAACAGGAGGCTTATCTGGTTACACATCCTGTTTGTGTATACAAATTTAGCTGATCTCATCTAATATTTACTGATGTTGCCCAAACAACTGCTTATACACAAATAGATCGTGCAACTACAGGTTAGGAGTTAACAATATGGTACCACTAACTTACTCTCATATTTTCTGTAAGAAAGCGGTTTTAAAATAATTTTAGTGCTAAGACTAAGAACATGCAACATCTTGGGAGAAGCATATGTAGAAGAGGAAGGGCATATCATTCACAATCTAAATCTGTTTATATTTTTAAGCTTCAGGAATACCTATAATATTACTTATTAGTATTGAAACACTTGTTTTAGGGGAAAAGATTAACTTACGGACCTATAGACAAAAGATGAAGCAAATGACTTACTCATCAGTAGCAATTGGTAAATGTTTTAATTATTGGAGATTAAAGACATTGATGTTATTAAATCATGAAAACTAATGTGCACAATAGGTTTAATGCAAAATGCCAAGAACACTGACAAACAACAAAAACCGAAGCTAAAGATCATCAGGGAGTCTATGGTCCCTTTGTGAAATTACTAACAGGAAGGGTTTTAAATTAACTCTAAACCACAAGCATAACCAGTCACTTTCATAGAGTCTCTGGCTTCTATCAAGGAGATGCATGCAGAATTCCCAAGGCAGGTAAAAAGTCAATCCCTGAGGGCAGCAGACTGGTTTGGGGGTTGGGCAGTGCCAAGCAATCTGAGGAGGTCATAAAGTGTGTTTGACTCAAACACACTTGCTGTTTGTGTTTGAGTCAAACACAAACAGCAAGTCGAAAATGTTGGCTTCTGTTAGATTTTATTGAGCAAGAAAATATATTTCTTTAAATATTATAAAGCATGCCAGGCACTGTGGCACCTGCCTATAATCCCAGTGGCTTGGGAGGCTGAGACAGGAGGCTCATGAGTTCAAAGCCAGCCTCAGAAAGAGTGAGGCACTAAGCAACTCAGAGAGACCCTGTCTCTAAATAAAACACAAAACAGCGGTAGGGATGTGGCTCAGTGGACAAGTGCCCCTGAGTTCAATCCCTGGTACTCCCCCAAAATATATTACAAAGAATACTGAATGCTGTTAAGAAGTTTGTACTATCTGTAAGAGGAAAGTGAAAAGTAGGACAGCTGAGGTAAGAGGGATGCCGTGACTCCCATCTCATGTTTCCAAGTCTAGTTCACTAAGTGGTATGTTGAGCAGAGTTCATAAAAACCCCATCCTTCCCTTAATAAAACCTGAAATGTGCTCAGCCAAATCCACGTGCATTTTAATACCACTCTGCCAACTGCCCACTATGTACCTGGACACTTTCTTATGACCTCACTTATATTCCACAGCAAACTCTGTCGCTCCTGTTTTACAGGAAACTTAATAGAAAAGTCAAACCTACTAAGTGACTACGTTAACTTCCTTCTATACACCCTGCTACCCAAACCACTGCAATCCAGTACCCACTTTTAATAACTTATCAAAACATCGAGAAAGCAGTACCTGGAAAACAAAGAATACTAAGGTAAGGAGAATTTTACTTGTCTTAGAAACTGAAATATTGGGAATGTCCTTACCAAAAAACCATACATAGCATGATATTTTCCAACTTCATCCATTTACCAGCAAATGCCATAATTTTATTCTTCCTTATGGCTGAGTAATATTCCATTGTGATTACATGAATGGCGTGAATACACATTGTGTACAACCATAAAAAAAAATACATAGCACACAAAGATTAAAACTGGGTGTGGTGTGCATGCCTGCAATCCCAGAAGCTAGTGAGGCTAAGGCAGGAGGATTATAAATTCAAAGCCAACCTCAGCAACTTAGCAAGATCCTGTCTGAAAATAAAAATAAAAAGTGCCGGGGATGTGGCTCAGAAATTAAGCACCCCTGGGTTCTATTCCCTGTCCAAAAAACAAAAACAAAACAAAACAACAACAAAAACCACACAAAGATTATAGTCTAAAAGTTGAATTTTTCATGGAAGATATTACTGTTTAGTATGTTATAACATTTTTAAGTTATAAAAATAAGGTGAACTCTAAAGTTATAAAAATAAGGTGAACTCTGTGGGGTGCTGACCAAATGTCCCCTTTATGCCAGAAGGACCTTTACTTTGGCTATTGGGAGTATTGCTGGTTTATGCCTTATAGCCATGTCCCTCCCCTGAGATTATACTATCTACCTCCCTGTCCATGTCCAATGACTTAAAAGGGACTGACCCCTTGATTCAATTAGGGTTTCTCTTAAAGGACAGTCCGATTTCTAAGCTTCCCTCTAATGAGGTCTGAGGTGCCTGGTGGCTCAAGTTCTGCCTAGCCTTATTTTCCTGTATTCCTTGGAAGTGTGGTTTCAGAATACCACCCAATAAAACTCCTACTCAAAAATTTAGTCTCAGGGTTTATGTTCTGGACATTCTAATCCATGATAAGAAGTGATGCAGTGATAATAAAAGTGAAAGAAAATGAGAGTTCTACATATGCTTATATGGGAAAAAAGACTACAAATAAATAAAATAAATATTCAACAAGGGGAAAAAAAGGACACCTAAGAACTTGATAGAAAAATGGGCAAAAGACAAAAGTAATAAGAGAAAAAAAAGACAAATGGCCCTTATAAGTAAAAATGTTCTACCTCACTCATACTGGGCACAACAGGGCATATATGTAATCCCAGTCTAGGGAGGCTGAGGCAGGAGGATTACAGTTTGAGATTAGCCTTGGGAATTTAACAAGACCCTGTCTCAAATAAATATTTTAAAAAGAAGGGCTGAAGGTGTAGCTCAGTGGTAGAGCACCCCTGGGTTTAATTCCTATGACCTCACCAAATGTTTTACCCTCATTCATAATAAAATAAATACAAGTCAAAACGACTGTCATGGTCTAGGGTTGTAGCTCAGTGGTAGAGTGCTTGCCTAGCACATGTGAGGCACTGGGTTCAATCCTCAGTACCACATTAAAAAAAATTAATAAAATAAAGGCATTGTGTTCATCTACAACTAAAAATGTTAAAAAAAAAAAACTTGTCACTAGCAATGGAGAATCTGAAAATAAAGAAACAAATTTTCTTACGACAATATCTAAAAGAATAAATACTTAAGAACAGATTTAATAATTGTAAAACTTGTACTCTGAAAAACTATAAAATATTGTTGTAAGAAGACCTGGAAAAGTATTCCACATTCATTAGAAATTTAATCCTTCAAATATTTAATATTTCTGAAACAGCAAGCTTCCCCAAAGCGGTCTAGAGAGTCAACAGAATTCCTATCAGAATGCTGGCTGGCTCTTGGGCAGAAGTTTACAAATTGATCCTGAAGTTCACATAGAAACCAATCAGCAAAACAATCTTAAAGAAGAACAAATTAGAAGATGAACACTTCTTGGTTTCAAAACTTTCTAAAAATCAAGACAGTGGAATTTGGCATAGGGACAAATAAAGACATCCATGGATGTGAATTGGGAGTTCAGAAATAAACCCTAGCAATCATAGTCAACTGTTGTTTGACAAGGGTGTAAAGACAATTCCACAGGGAAAAATAATCTTCAACCAATGATACAGGGACAACTGAATATTCACAGGTAAAGCAATGAGGTTGGACCCCTTATATCAGACACAGAGCTAACTCCAAATTAAACCTCATGCATCTGAAAATAAGAGTTGAAACTATAAACCCGTTAGAAGACAGCATAAATAAATCTTCATGATCTTGGTTTGAGCAAAACTTTCTTAGATACAACACCAAAAGCATAAGGGATGAAAGAAAAAAATACATATGTTAGAAGTCTTCAAAATTGAAAACTTAGGCTGGGGTTGTAGCTCAGCAGTAGAGTGCTTGCCTAGCACATGTGAAGCACTGGGTTTGATCCTCAGAACCCCATAAAAATAAATAAAGGTATTGCGTCCATCTACAACTGAAAAAAGAAAAATTGGAAACTTTTGGGCTGGAGACATAGCTTGGTGGTACGACACATGTTTAGCACTTGTGAGGCCCTGGGTTCAACACCAGCACCTAAAGAATTGAAAAAAAAAAAAAAAAAAAAAAAAACCTTCTGTGCTGAAAGGACACAAGAAAATGAAAAGACAACTCATAAAATGAGAGAAAATAACCTGTAATCCCTATATTCCATGTGGAAATTATATACAAAATATATTTAAAAAGTGATTATAATAAATCAGGCACAGTGGCGCACACCTGTGATCCCAGAATCCCAGTGACTTGGGAGGTTGAAGCAGAAGGAATGAAGTTCAAGGTTAGCCTGGGCAACTTAGTGAGACCCTATCTCAAAATTAAAATAAAAAAAATTTTTAAAGGGCTGGGATTGTTGCTCAGTGGTGCAGTACCTTTAGATTTAATCCCCAGAAAAACAAACAAAATGATTACAACTCAATAGATAACCAAGTTAAAAAATGTGCAGAAGTCTGGATAGACATTTCTTCAAAGATATACAAGGCCAATAAGCACATGAAAAGATGATCAATGTCATTAGTCATCAGGGAAATGCAAATCAAAACCACAAAGGAATAGCACTCCAAACCCACTCAACAGCTGGAATCAAGAAAGATAATAACAAGGGTTGGTAAGGATGTGGAGAGACTGGTTGGTTCCCTCACACACTGTTGATGGGAATGCAAATTGGTGCAGTTATGTTGGTAAATGATTTGTTAGTTCCTCAAAAATTTAAAGAGTTTCCATGGGACCCAGAAATTCTACTCTTAATTATATACCCAAGAGAAATAAAAAAATCCCAAGTCTGTACAGAAACCCGTACATGAATGTTCATAGTAGCATTATTCATATTAGCCCAGAACTGGGGGCACCCTAATTATTCATCAACTGATGAGGGGATTAACAAAATGCAGACTATCCACACACTGGGATATTACTCTGTAAAAGAAGGAATAAACAACTGACATGTGCTACAACATGGATGGGCCCTGAAAACATTTTGCTAAACGAAAGTGGCCAGTCCCAAATGAACATGTTATATGATTTCATTTCCATATAATGTCCAAAGAGGCAAACTACTGGACACAAAACGTAGAAGAGTAGCTGTCCAGAGATGGTGGAGAGAGGGATAAAAGGAAATCAAAAGTGACCACCAGTGGGTACTGGATCTATTTGGGTGTTGATGAAAAAGTTCTTAAGTTGACTACAGTGATAGTCACATGATTCTGTGAACACTAAACACTAAACACTAAACACTACCAGATTATATATTTCAAATGGTGAATCGCAGAGTATGTAAATTCTTGCTCAATAAAACTGTTAAAAATATTTACATTGGGATACCATATCTGACCTATCAGATGGGCAACATTTCAAAATTTTGTCAAAATACTGACAAGATTATGAAAAACAGACGCTTCTGTGTGCTGCTATTGGAATATAACACTGGTTTATCCTCTATGCAGGACACTTTAGGAATATCTAATGACATCATAGATACATTTCCCCTTTGGGCAAGAAACCTCACCTCTGGAAATTCATCTTGATGGTACACGTGCACAAGTTAATTCTCTGTGGGATCATACGTAACAGCCTCCCTGGAAACAACTTAAATAACTATTGGAAAAGTACTGTTGAATAAAATTGGAGCAAGGAAGGAATGTAAGCACAAAAAAAGAATTTAAAAAACAAACTGGGGGTCATCTCTAAAACTACCAGATAAAAAGTCAAGTGAGGGGTCTGGGGATGTGACTCAGTGGGAGACACTGGCCTGGCATGAATAAGGCCCTGGGTTCCATTTCTAGCTCCCCCGCAAAGAATACCCCCACATGTCATTTATATGTACACCTGTATCCATATACACACACTTGTTTTCACCAAAGAAGCACTAGAAGAATAAGCCAGGAACTAATAAAAGTGTTTCCCAAAGACAGCAAGAGGGAAAGCAAGGCAGAGAGAATAGTGATAAAAGGGAAACTTCTGAGTATACTTCCTTGTAAAATTTAAACTTTAAAACCATATAATTTTCCAAATTTAAATAAATTATATTGAAAAAGAAAGTTCTATACTGAAAAACTGAAAATGAACTGAGACAAATGAACATAACTATAGGTGAAAATGGAAAACAACCATTTGGTGTTTTGTGTACCTGTAATCAATACACCATAAGGACAGTAAGGTCTGCGATGATGGATGATCTATACGCAATGGTTTTGTTGATGAGGTGACATCTTACTTATATCTGCACATAAAATATTCATTTTATCTAGACTGCAGAGGAAAACAAATAAACAATTATGCTTATATTTTTAGAAAGCATGTTTTTCATTGTGAGAGAATGGAGATAAAGTACAAAATCAAATAAAGTAATTAAAAAATCTTACACTGCTAAAATTGTTCTCAAAATGTCAATATAAACCCATTATTTCTTTTATTCAATCAATAATTCATTCAATAATTCATTCACTTATTTTTTCTTGGAATTAGAAGTCATTAAGGCCTAGAAGCTATAGAGCTTAGCCTCTAAATGATATTCCTCTATAAAAAGAACAAAGACTTCTTGAAGAAATAACTAATTCTATCTTGGGAAATCATCTTTGGCAGACAGGTAAGAAATGGCATTATTATAGAGTCATATCAAAAGGACGCAGTAGCAGGTTAATGGAGCTCCCACAACTGGCCAAATATGGGATAAACTGAACATTGAAAAGTGAAATTAATCAAATTATGTTTTTATGTATGTACAAATATGCCACAATGAAACCCACCATTCTATATAATTAATATGCACCAATAACAAAAAATCTCAAATAACAAAAAGTATATTGTTTATTCTCCACCAATAAGGGAAAGTTCTTTACATAATGCCACTTAAAAAAAAAAAACTAATAGAATTAGAAAATCAAGAATCAGTAACCTCAAAAAGAGACATTATTCAGGGAAAGAACATGAAATTCTTTAGTTCATTAGTGAGAAGTTTGGGTGGGAACATACATTTGCACAAATAATCACCCATCGGATTACCTGTTAATTACAAAGGGAAATGTCATAATTTTACAGTGGAGAGACTTGAAAAGTGGTCCCTTACTAAGAGAACAAACTAAGCATCAATGTGGGACAGCTGAGCACAATGTGGCTCCAACTGGAAGCTATACAAAGTATATAGGCTACTCATGAAATATTTTTGCCAAAAAATTTAACCTGAATCTAACTACAATTTTATATCTGACTTCTAGGTTACAGCAAATACAAAGGACAGAAAAAGACACTTAAGCAGCACCATGAGGAAATACTTAGACAAATATGGGATGCACAATATTCCACAAGATGACACTGGGTTTCTGGAAAGCCACAGTGGTTAAACAAGGACAAAGGAGTGTGGGCATGTACATGAGGAAGCAGGGTTGTTATTATTAAGGCAGGATCCTAACAGCCAAACAACATGCCTGAACCACTGGATCCTGTTTAGACAGACTGCAGTAAAAGTATTGCTGTGATAAACTGGATATCTGAATATGGATTATTCAAGTGATATGGTGGAAAGTTCATTTTCTTGGGTGTAATAAATATGGTTCAGTAGGAGAAGGTCTTCATTTGTAAGAGATACAAACTAATAGAGAGTTGGGAGTATTCTCAGTGGTAGAATGGATACTTATTAACATGCGAAAAGATTAATAGAGAGAGATTGAAAAAGAGGTCTTAAAATATAGTTAGATAGGAGGATTAAGTTCTAGAGTTTTATAGAACAATAGGGTAATTATAGTTTACAACAACCTATTATATATTTTATGAAAAACTAGAAGAGAGGAATTTGAAGGCTCTGAATACACAGAAATGATAAGGAAATGGAAATGCTTATTATATTGAGATGATCATTACATATTCCAAACATGTATTAAATTATCACACTGTATCCATAAATATGTACAATTGTTGATTTAAAAAGTTTTAACAATAAAATAAAATTAAAATAATACTGAAAAAAAAGGGAAGAGAATAAATAGTTCTACCTACAAGAAAGTGAGACAGAGACAGATGCAAGATTAATTATTTAGCATTGAACTAGCTAAGGTCTTTGACTTATTTTCAAATGGGTCAATAAAAAACACACATTTAGCCCGGTGCAATGGCACACACCTGTAATCCCAGCGACTCAGGAGGTTGAGGGAGGAGGATTGCAAGTTCAAAGCCAGCCTCAACAATGGTGAGGCTCTAAGCCACTTGGTGAGACCCTGTCTCTAAATAAAATACAAAATAGGGCTGGGGATGTGAACTCAGTGAGTTCAACCCCAAGTACCCAAAAAACAAACAAACAACAACAACAATTAAAAAAATTAAAAAGCATACAATTATATATGCACACAAATATAAAGCACATTTGTTTTATCAGGTTACTGAGAAAATGTATGCTCATTATACTATTCTTTCAAACTGACTAAAATTTTTCATACTAAAAAAACTGTGGCAAAAACTTGAAAAACAATGAAGTTCAAATGGATTAATAAATATATAAGTAGAAATAAATAGAAAAATTTTAAATCAAATTTATTCAATAAAATGAAGAATGGATTCTTTGAGAAGAATAAAGAGAAAAAAAACTTTCCACTCTGATCAAGAAAAATAGTGATAAGGAAGATAAACATTAGAAAAGGGAGAGAAGATGTAACAACAGATAAGGAAATTCTAAATTTTAAGATAATTTTTTATATAACTTTATTACATACATTTCAAAAACTAACTGAAAGGTTGATCTAAGTAAATGGAATTTCTTAAATTATTAAAATTAGCATAAGCAATAGCTAAAAAAAACCTCAATCCACAAAATCCAGGAGCTGGATATGTAGTTTAGAGGTAGAAAGTTTGCCTAACATGTGCAAGGCCCTGGGTTCAATCCCCAGTACTGGGGGAAAAAATGTGATGACAAAATCCATGGAAGAAATTGAAAAGGTATAAGGACCTGGCCTTCAAAATTTTTCAGATGTAGAAAGCTCAGGCATAGAGCATTCATAAGCTATAGACCGTCACGAAGTACAGAAAGTTATAAAAACATTTCAAGCTTGTTTCAGGAGGCTAGCAGAAAACTGGCACCTAACTGGACAAGATCATTATTACATAATCAAATACTCAAAGCTTTCAAAAAATATACATATTTAAAATTCAATGAGCAGACCAAGGTGCAGTGGTGCACACCTGTAATCCCAGCAGCTTGGGAGGCTGAGCTAGGAGGATTGAGAGTTCAAAGCCAGCCTCAGCAAAAGTGAGGCACTAAGCCACTTAGTGAGACCTGTCTCTAAATAAAATACAAAATAGGGCTGGGGATGTGGCTCAGTGCCCCTGAGTTCAATCCCTGGTAACCACCCCCCCCAACACACACACACAAAATGCAATGGGCAGGCAGGGAAAGGGTAAGCAGGAGACATCTAGAGGTCCTCATTTACATCATGGATGCCTGAAGCATGTGCTGCTGGAGAAGCCTGCAGGCCTCACAGACCTTAAGCCAAATCTGTGGAGCTGCCAGGTTACTGCGCCATTTCTTTGCCCCAGAGAAGGAACCCAGCCCAGGCTGTGCCCTCCTAGAGGCTCTCAACACACAATAGCATCTTAAGACCTGCTCACCCAGGGTCCTGTGAAGCAGGTAGGCAATTGCCCCCATCCCTGCAAACTAGTCAGGTAGCCCTGTCCTCCCTTCCATAGCCCCAGGAATCATCTGGGCAGCCCATCTTGAGAGGCTCCATCTGATGAGGGTCCAAGTTCATAGGTGACTCTACCCATTCTTCTGCTGTGCTAAAAATAGCCAAGTGGTCCTGCATTTCCACCCTCAGTCAGAGAAGCAGTCAGACAGCTTTCCCTGGGAAGCAACCAAATGGCTCCATTAATCCTCCAGTGGCCTTAAGCAGCTGAGCAGTCCGTTCTGAGAAGCTCAGCCCACCAAGGTCCTGAGCAGCAGATAGCAAGCCCCTGTCCACCTACCCTTGGCAGCTGGGCAGAACTTGCTGAGCAGGTCAGCCACAGAGGCCCTGTAAAGTCACATATGTAGCCCTCTGACACTAACAGGTGACTTACCTGTGTTACTCATGCCACCTGGCCCCCACACAGCACCTAGATACTGATAGGCACTTTAATTGGCTACTGGGTGCAGTACACTCTACACACCTGGGCACTCTGGAGTGGCCCTTCCCACATAGAAGCCATTGAAACTGACATGCCCCACACCTGTAGCCAGGTGCACCAAAGACCAGAGCTGTCGGTATATCACCCTTGCTTAAGGGAGCTGCACCTTAGCTGGAAGCGCACTTCCACAAAATCCACAGCCTAGCCTACTCAGACACGGCCAACCTTGATTACAGCTCAAGAAGCTACACAGACAATACGCTACAGCACCTACCTGGAGCCACAGCCAACCCAGCCAATCCAACTAACATCCCAGGACGCATCGCCAGCACAAAGTACTGTGCTATTAAAGCCACCCTATAAAATTGTTAGAGGCAGTTGGTCTGCCGGATACACAAATACCAATGTAGATACAAGAGCAGCGTGAAATAAGCAAGATAACAGAAACACAGTGATTCTAGCAACAGTCTCCAAAGAAAAGGAAACTGAAAAATTGACTGAAAAAAATTCAAAATAATGATCGAGGAAATTTAACGATACGAGAAATACAGACACACGATTCAATGGGATTAGAAAGACAATTCAAAAAATGAGATATTCCATAGATACAGATCATAAAACAGAACAAAACAAAAATTCTGGAGCTAAAGAATTCAATAAATGAAATTTTAAAAAATACAGTTATGAGTCTCCACCACAGAATTGATCAGGTACAATAAATAATTTCTGAGTCTGAAGACAAGTTTTTTAAAATAACCCAGTGGAACAGGCAAAAATATTAGAAAATGAAGAAAGCTTTCGAGATTTATGGGGCACAATTAAGCAAGTAAATTTTTATATTATGGGTGTTCCAGAAGGAAAGTGAAGCTAGAAGCCATGAAAAACTTATTCAATAAAATAACTGCTGAAAACTCTCCGAATTCTGAGAAAGATAGGGACTTCATGGTCCAGGAAGCTCAGAGGACCCCTAATTGATACAACAAAAAAAAGATCTACTTCAAAACATATTATAATGAAACTGTCAAAAGTACAAGACAAAGAGAATCATAACAAACAGCAAGAAAAAAGCATTTAGTCACATATCAGAAATGCCCAAGAGACCAAGATCAGATTTCTCAATACAGAGAAGGTCAGGAGAGAATGGGATGATATTTTCAAAATGTAAAGAAAAGAAACTACAACCAAGGATTTTATGCTCAGAAAGACTATTCTTCAGACATTAAAATGAAATCTCGTCTTTTTAGACAAGCAAAACCTGAAGAAATTCATCACCACCAGAAAGGCCTGTACGAAATGATTCAGGGTTCCTACCCTAGAAGCAGAAGGCCAGTAACTACTACACAAAGAGCACACAGAAATATGAACGCACTAGTTCAGATGCACAGCAGAGAAAAAGAGAGGGTCAAACCTGGTCCATGCAGAAAACTCCAAACTATAAAGGGGAACAGCAAGAGAGGAATAAAGAGACAGCATATACAAAACAAGCTAAAACAATTAAAAAGCAAGAAAAGTTATCTTTATTTACTTATCAGCAATCATGTTGAATTTTTTTTTCTTTTTTTCTCTTTTTATAAATTTTTTTATTTTATTGTAAACAAATGGGATACATGTTGTTTCTCTGTACATGGCATAAAGGCATGCCATTTGTGTAATCATAAATTTACATACAGTAATGTTGTTTGATTCATTCTGTTATTTTTTTCCGTCCCCCCACCCTTCCCACCCCTCTTTTCCCTCTATACAGTGCTTCCTTCCTCCACACTTGCCCCCCTCCCTAACCCTAACTCTAACCCTAACACTAACCCTTCCCTCCCCCCATTATGTGTCATCATCCACTTATTAGCAATATCATTCATCCTTTGGCTTTTTGAGATTGGCTTATCTCACTTAGCATGATATTCTCCAATTTCATCCATTTGCCTGCAAAAGCTATAATTTTATCATTCTTTATGGCTGAGTAATATTCCATCGTATATATATACTACAGTTTCTTTACCCACTCATCAATTGAAGGGCATCTAGGTTGGTCCACAGTCTGGCTATTGTGAATTGAGCAGCTATGGACATTGATGTGGCTGTATCTCTGTAGTATGCTGATTTTAAGTCCTTTGGGTATAGGCCAAGGAGTGGGATACCTGGGTCAAATGGAGGGTCCATTCCAAGTTTTCTAAGGAATCTCCACACTGCTTTCCAGAGTGGCTTCACTAATTTGCAGACCCAGCAGCAATGTATGAGTGTACCTTTCTCCCCACATCCTCGCCAACACCTGTTGTTGCTCGTATTCTTGATAATCGCCATTCTAATTGGGGTGAGATGGAATCTTAGGGTGGTTTTGATTTGCATTTCTCTTATTACTAGAGATGTGGAACATTTTTCCATATGTTTGTTGATTGCTTGTAGATCTTCTTCTGTGAAGTGTCTGTTCATTTCCTTAGCCCATTTGTCGATTGGATTATTTGAATTCTTGGAGTAGAGTTTTTTGAGTTCTTTATAGATTCTGGAGATTAGTGCTCTATCTGAAGTATGATTGGCAAAGATATTCTCCCACTCTGTAGGCTCTTTCTTGGCATTGCTGATAGTTTCCTTTGCTGAGAGAAAGCTTTTTAGTTTGAATCTATCCCAGTGGTTGATTCTAGCTTTTATTTCTTGTGCTATGGGAGTCCTGTTAAGGAAGTCTGGTCCTAAGCCGACATGTTGAAGATCTGGACCTACTTTTTCTTCTATAATCCGCAGGGTCTCTGGTCTGATTCCGAGGTCCTTAATCCATTTTGAGTTTAGTTTCGTGCATGGTGAGAGATATGGGTTTAGTTTCATTCTGTTGCATATGGATTTCCAATTCTCCCAGCACCATTTGTTGAAGAGGCTATCATTTCTCCATTGCATATTTTTGGCACCTTTGCCTAGTATGAGAAAATTGTATTTATTTGGGTTTGTGTCTGTGTCCTCTATTCTGTACCATTGATCTCCATTTCAATTCTGGTACCAATACCATGCTGTTTTGGTTACTATTGCTTTGTAGTAGAGTTGAAGATCTGATATTGCAATACCCCCTGTTTCACTCTTCCTGCTAAGGATTGCTTTAGCTATTCTGGGTTTCTTATTCTTCCAGATGAATTTCATGATTGCTTGCTCTATTTCTGTAAGGTACGTCATTGGGATTTTAATTGGAACTGCATTGAATCTGTATAGCACTTTAGGTAGTATGGCCATTTTGACAATATTAATTCTTCCTATCCAAGAACATGGAAGATCTTTCCATCTTCTAACGTGTTCTTTAATTTCTTTCTTTAGTGTACTGTAGTTCTCATTGTAGAGGTCTTTCACCTCTTTTGTGAGATTGATTCCCAAGTATTTTATTTTTTTCGAGGCTATTGTGAATGAGGTATTTTCCTAATTTCTCTTTCTGAAGATTCATCACTTATGTATAAAAATGCATTGGATTTATGAGCATTGATCTTGTAACCTGCTACTTTACTAAATTCACTTATGAGTTCTAAGAGTTTTCTGGTGGAATTTCCAGGTTCCTCTAAATATAAAATCACGTCATCAGCGAAGAGGGATAGTTTGAGTTCTTCTTTTCCTATTCGTATCCCTTTAATTTCTTTAGTTTGTCTAATTGCTCTGGCTAGAGTCTCAAGAACGATGTTGAACAGAAGTGGTGAAAGAGGGCATCCCTGTCTTGTTCCAATTTTTAGGGGGAATGCTTTCAGTTTTTCACCATTTAGAATGACATTAGCCATCGGCTTAGCATTGATGGCCTTTACAATGTTAAGGAATGTTCCCACTATCCCTACTTTTTCTAGTGTTTTCAGCATGAAGGGGTGCTGTATTTTATCAAATGCTTTTTCTGCATCTATTGAAATAATCATGTGATTCTTAACTTTAAGTCGGTTGATATGGTGAATGACATTTATTGATTTCCTGATGTTGAACCAACCTTACATCCCTGGGATAAAACCCACTTGATCATACTGCACTATCTCTTTAATATGTTTTTGTATGCAATTTGCTAAACTTTTGTTGAGAATTTTTGGGTCAATGTTCATTAAGGATATTGGTCTGAAATTTTCTTTCCTTGATGTGTCTCTGTCTGGTTTAGGTATCAGGGTGATATTGGCTTCATAGAATGAGTTTGGGAGGGTTCCCTCCTCTTCTATTTTATGGAATACTTTGAGAAGTATTGGAATGAGCTCTTCTTTAAAGGTTCTGTAGAACTTGGCTGAGAACCCATCTGGTCCCGGACTTTTCTTTGTTGGTAGGCTTTTGATGACCTCTTCTATTTCATTGCTTGAAATTGATTTATTTAAGTTGTGTATGTCCTCCTCGTTCAGTTTAGGCAATTCATATGTCTCTAGAAACTTGTTGATGTCTTCGAGGTTTTCTGTTTTGTTGGAGTATAGATTTTCAAAATAGCTTCTAATTATGTTTTGTATTTCACTCGTGTCTGTTGTGATATTTCCTTGTTCATTCCGAATTTTAGGAATTTGAGTTTTCTCCCTTTTTCTCTTTGTTAGCGTGGCTAAGGGTTTATCAATTTTGTTTATTTTTTCAAAGAACCTACTATTTATTTTGTCAATTTTTTGTATTGTTTCTTTTGTTTCAATTTCATTGATTTCAGCTCTGAGTTTAACTATTTCCTGTCTTCTACTACTTTTGATGCTGGTCTGTTCTTCTTTTTCTAGGGCTTTGAGCTGTAGTGTTAGGTCGTTTATTTGTTGAGTTTTACTTCTTTTATTAAATGTGCTCCATGAAATAAATTTCCCTCTAAGTACTGCTTTCACAGTGTCCCAGAGATTTTGATATGATTTGTTCTCATTTCCCTCTAAGAGTTTTTTAATTTCCTTCCTAATATCTTCTGTTATCCATTCATCATATAATAGCATATTGTTTAGTCTCCAGATGTTGGAATAGTTTCTGTGTTTTACTCTTTCATTTATTTCTAACGTCCATCCATTATGATCTGATAGAATACATGGTAGTGTCTCTATCTTCTTGTATTTGCTAACATTAGCTTTGTGGCATAATATATGGTCTATTTTAGAGAAGGATCCATGTGCTGCTGAGAAGAAAGTGTATTCGCTCTTGGTTGGATGGTATATTCTATAAATGTCCGTTAAGTCTAAATTATTGATTGTGTTATTGAGATCTATGGTTTCTTTGTTCAATTTTTGTCTGGAAGATCTGTCCAGTGGTGAGAGAGGCGTGTTAAAATCACCTAGTATTATTGTGTTATGGTCTATTTGGTTTCTGAAATTGAGAAGGATTTGTTTGACATATATGGATGAGCCACTGTTTGGGGCATAGATGTTTATGATTGTTATATCTTGCTGATTTATGCTTCCCTTAAGCAGTATGAAATGACCTTCTTTATCCCTTCTGACTAACTTTGGCTTGAAGTCCACATTATCGGAAATGAGGATGGATACTCCAGCTTTTTTGCTGAGTCCATGTGCATGGTATGTTTTTCCCCATCCTTTCACCTTTAGTCTATGGGTATCTTTTTCTATGAGGAGAGTCTCTTGTAGGCAATATATTGTTGGATCTTTCTTTTTAATCCAATCTGCCAGTCTATGTCTTTTGATTGATGAATTCAGGCCATTAACATTCAGGGTTATTATTGAGATATGATTTGTTTTCCTGGTCATTTGGTTCATTTTTAAAATTTTATTTATTTATTTGTTTGACACAACTTGGTTCCTCCTTTATTTGACAATTCCTTTAGGATAATTCCTCCCTTTGCTGATTTGCTTCTTTGTTTTTCATCTCTTCCTCATGGAATATTTTGCTGAGAATATCTGTAATGCTGGATTTCTTTTGGTAAATTCTTTTAGCTTTTGTTTATCATGGAAGGATTTTATTTCATCGTCAAATTTGAAGGTAAGTTTTGCTGGGTATAAGATTCTTGGTTGGCATCCATTTTCTTTCAGGGCGTGAAAAGTGTTGTTTCAGGCCCTTCTAGCTTTTAGGGTCTGGATTGAAAAATCTGCTGATATCCGTATTGGATTCCCCTGAATGTAATTTGGTTCTTTTCTCTCACAGCCTTTAAAATTCTGTCTTTATTTTGTATGTTAGGCATTTTCATTATAATATGCCTTGGTGTGGGTCTGTTGTAATTTTGTGTATTTGGAGTCCTATAAGCCTCTTGAACTTGATTTTCCATTTCATTCTTCAGATTTGGGAAATTTTCTGACATTATTTCATTGAATAGATTGTTCATTCCTTTGGTTTGTTTCTCTAGGCCTTCCTCAATCCCAATAATTCTTAAATGTGGCCTTTTCATGATATCCCATAGTTCTTGTAGATTCTGTTCATGATTTCTTACCATCTTCTCTGTTTGTTCAACTTTGTTTTCAAGGATCAATATTTTGTCTTCAATGTCTGAGGTTCTGTCTTCCAGGTGTTCTATCCTATTGGATATGCTTTCTATGGAGTTCTTAATTTGGTTTATTGTTTCCTTCATGTCAAAGATTTCTGTTTGGTTTTTTTTTTCAATATCTCTAACTCTTTATTGAAATGATCTTTTGCTTCCTGTATTTGCTCTTTTAACTGTCGAGTGGTGCGATCATTCAATGCCTGCATTTGCTCTTTCGTCTCATCATTCAGTGCGTGCATTTGCTCTTTCATCTCATCGTTTGCTTCCCTGATCATTTTAATTATGTACATTCTGAACTCCTTTTCTGTCATTTCTTCTGTCATGCTGTCATTGGGTTTTATTGATGTAACATCTAGATTTGTTTGCAGCATTTTCTTTCCTTGTTTTCTCATATTGTTCAGGTATCAGTGGACCGCTGAGATATTGCAGATTTCCTCTATTGACTTACAATGTCCCTGAAGATTTCTATATATATCCCCTCTTAGCCTTCAGTAGGCTGAAGTCTTGGAGGAAGTTGATAGTGCGGTGCTCCACAAGGAAGCTGCCTCTCTAGGAGTGGTGGCCTTCAGGTGGGGTATAATCCCTGCTAGTGGGCAGAGGTGCCTCCACTTGTTGACCAATGGTCATCCAAAGGGGACCTAGGCTGCGGGCTGAGGCAAGGCCTGTTTGGGCCTGAGTCTCTGGTTTTACCGTCCTTGTGGGGAAACCTCACCCGGCAGGGAAGACTCACCCGGTGGGGAGGTCTCGCTGGTCAGTTCCCCCTAGAGGTTCCCCTCAATTTACAGGTACCGCCTGGGCTGGGCTGCCTTCCTCTGCAAAGTTCCCAGGGGCCCGGCCCTACCTCCTGGGCCTGGGAGCCTCACCCTTCGCAGATGAATCTCCTTAGGCTGCCCCTCCTCAGAGAATCTGCCCGCAGCCCTGGAACCTTCGGTCCGCCCCTAAGCGTGTCTCTGTGCGGCTCTTCCACCAAGAAGCCTCCTAGATCCTGGGACCCTGCTGTGCACCTAATCGCCTGGCTATGCGGCCCCTCCTCTGAGCAGCCACCTGGGGCCTCGTACAATCGCTCTGAGTCCCAGAGACCCGCCACACGCCTCTTCCTCCAGACAGCCGCCCGGTGTTCCAGTGCGGTCACTAGGAGTCCGAGCAACTCACTGCGTGCCTCCTCCTCCCACCAACCACCCGTAGCCCGGGGCAATCAATCACTCCAAGTCGAAATGACCTTCCCTGTTCCTCCTCCTCCTCCAGGTAACCCCCCAGGTGTTCAGGAGCGGTCGCTCTGACTGGCTCTGAATCCACGTGACCTGCTGCACGCGTCCTCTGGGCACCCGCCCGGAGCTCTGGTGCAGCCACTCGAGCCCAAGCAACCCACCGCGCTTCTCCTCCAGGCAGCCCCCCGGCGTTCGGGAGCAATCGCTTTAAGTCCAAACAACTCACCATTCGCCTCCTCCTCTGAGCAGCCGCCTGGAGCTCTAATGCAGTCACTGCGAGTCCAAACGACCTGCCGCGCTCCTCCTCCTCCTCCTCCTACTCCTCCGGGCAGGCCCCGATGTTCAGAAGTGGTCTGAGTCCAAACAGCTCGCCACGCAGCCCCTCCTCTGGCAACCGCCTGTTGCTCTGGTATAGCCACTCTGAATCCAAGTGGCTGTGCTCCTCCTCCTCCTCAGGGCAGGCCCCGGTGTTCAGAAGCAGTCGCTCTAAGTCCAAACAGCTCGCCGCGCAGCCTCTCCTCTGGCAACTGCCTGTAGCTCTGGTATAGTCACTCCGAATCCAAGCGGCCACACTCCTCCTCCTCCTCCTCAGGGCAGGTCCTGGTGTTCTGAGTCCACACAGCTCTCCTCGCCGCTCCTCCCCTGGGCAGCCACCGGAGCCCCAGTGCTTGCTCCGAGTCCCAGCGCTGTGCTGAGCGGCCTCCTCTCCGATGCTCCCAGTTGTCCTAGTTCACTGCTCCAGCGGGGGGAGGGGTGTCTCGCCGGCAGCTCTACTTCACAAAGTTCCCTGCGTTCCGGGACTACCGTTCCATCCGGGACGCCTCCCCAACGGGAGAGACTCACCCAGGTGCTTTGAGTTGGTCCCAAGTCTCTCAATATCTCCTCTTTTGAATCCTGAGTCCTGGAGCAACATGAAATGCAGCCACCCTCTAGGCCGCCATCTTGAAACCCCCCAGGAGTCCATGTTGAATTTAAATGGACTAAATTTTTAATTAAACGTTATAGATCGGCTGAATAAGAAAAAGACTCAATGATATGATGCCACCTAAAATCTTACCTCATTAGTAAAGACACACATGGGCTGAAAGTAAAGGGATGGAAAAAATGTGCCATGAGAACAGAAACCAAAAGCAAGCGTGAGTAGCTATATTTATGTCAGATAAATAGACTTTAAGTCAAAAACCTTGAAAAGAGATAAAGAATGTCACTCTATAACAATAAAGGGATTAATTCAACAGAAGGAAATAACGATTGTAAATTATAGATGCACACAACTCTGGAGCACTCAATTACATAAGGCAAGTATTATCAGATCTAAAAGGAGAGACTTTAATGCAATAATAGTTGATGAATACAACAGCACACTTTCATCAATGGACAGATCAACAAAGAAACATTGAACTATACTGCAGACCCAATGGGCTGAACAAACATGCACACAACACTCCATCCAACAGCTCCTGAATATGCACTCTTCTCATCAGCACATGGAACATTCTCCAGGATAGCTGACTGTTAAGCCTCAAGTCTCAAAAAACTGGAAACACTGCATGAATCTTCTCTAACCACAATGGAATAAAACTTTGTATCAACAACAAGAACTTAAGAAGTTCTAGAAACATGGACATTAAACAACATCCTCTTGAGTCATCAATGGGTTTAGGAAGAAATTCAAAGGGAAAATAAGAATTTTCTTGAAACAAATGAAAATGAGATCACAACATATCCCAAATGTTGAGATTCAGCAAAAGCAGTAGTAGAGGGAGATTCAGAACAATAAGTACTTCCATTTAAAAAAATATTCCAATAAACAACCTAATGATTCAACTAAAACTAGAAAGGTCAGAATACACCAAAACCAAAATTAGTAGTAAGAAAAAAAATAACAAAGATTGGAGTAGAAATAAGTAACATAGAGACCAAACAAACAAATAAGTAAATCAATATAGTTTTTTAAGAAATAAAACAAAAACTCTTTAGCTAGACTAATCAAGAAAAATAAAAATATCCATATAAATAAAATCAGAGATAAAAAAAGAGACATTATAACTGATAACATCAAAGACAAAGGATCACTAAGGACTTATAATCAATGATACACCAATAAACTGAAAGACTTAGAAGAAATGGATAAACTTCTAGACACATATAATCTACGAAAACTGATGATTAAGAAAATCAGAATAGACCACTAACAAATAACAAGATTGAATCAGTAAGAAAAAAGAAAAGTTCAGGACCAGAGAGCTTTACTGCAAATTTTATTAAAACTTTAAAGCAAAACTGTCTTCCCAGAATATCCCATATAATTGAAGGGAGAGAATCTTTTCAAACTCATTCTGGAAGCCAACATTACACTGACACCAAACCAGACAGGGACACAATGGGAAAATTACAGCACACTCTCCCTGATGAACATAGAAGCAGATATTCTCAACATAATACAGCAAATTGAATCCGATAGCACGTAAAAAAGATTATGTGCTATGATCAAGTGGTATTTATCCCATGGGTACAAGAATGGCTCAACATGAGCAAATTGGCAAACATAATACATCACAGAACAGAAAGGACAAAAGTCACATGATCATCTCAGTAGACTCAGGAAAAGCATTTAATGAAATACACTATCCCTTCATGCTAAAGAAGTTCTCAAAAAACATACCTCCACACAATGAGGTTCTACTTGACAAATCCACAGCCAACATCATACTGAATGGGATAAAATCTGAAAGTGTTTCTGCTAAGATCGTAACAATAAAATAATGTCCACTTTCACCATTCCTATTCAACACAGTATTAGAAGTCTTAGTCTTGGCAATTAGGCAAGAGAAAGAAATAAAAGAAGGCTGGGATATATCTTAGTGACAGAGCACTTGCCTCCTGGGATTGAGCCCTAGGAACACACACACACACACACACACACACACACACACACACACACACCAAATGAACAAAAAGGAATGAAAGAGATACAAATAGGAAGGAAGGAAGTCAAATCATCTCTGTCAAACAGATGACATTATTTTATACATAGAAAAACCAAAAGACATCACCAAAAAACTGTCAGAACTGATAAATAAATTTAGTAAGGTCACAGAGATACACTATCAATATTAAAAAAAAAAAAGTAGCTTTCTCTATACACCTATAATGATATTTCTGAAAAAGAAACCAGTCTCATTCACAATATTTAAAAAAATAAAACAAAGAACACCTAGAAATAGATTTAACCAAGGAAGTGATTGATTTCTACAATGAAAATTATAAAACACCAGTAAAATTGAAGAGGATACCATAAAAAAAAAATCAGAAACACATCTTGTGTTCATGGATTAGAACTACCATTGCTAAAATGTACACAAAGTGATCTACCAGATTCAATGTCATTCCTATCAAAATACCAGTGAAATTCTTTTATTTTTATTTTTTTTGTGGTGCTGGGGATCGAACTCACAGACTTGTGCTTGCAAAGCAAGCACTCTACTGACTGAGCTATCTCCCCAGCCCACCAGGGACATTCGTAATAGAATTCCTAAAATTTACAGAAACACATAAGATCCCAAATACCCAAAGCAATTCTGGGAAAAAGGAACAAAGTTGGAGGCATTATAATACCCAACCACAAAATCTACTATGAAGCTATAGTATCTGGTGTAGAAACAGACACATAGACCTATGGAACAGGATAGAGAATCTACAAATAAAACCGAGAATGTACAGCCAACTGGTTTTTAACAAAGGTAGCAAGAACACACTGCAGAAAGAACAGTTTTTTCATTGAATTGTGCTGGGAAAACTGGATATTCATGTGCAAAGAAACATTGGGCATTATTGGTCTGGTTAAAACTTTTTTGGATATGATACCAAAAGCAAAGGCAACAAATGCAAAGAATTGATCACTGAGATAGATCAAACTAAAAAGCTGTTGGACAGCAAAGGACACAAGCAAGAGGGTAAAGAGATGCCAGGCACAGTGGCACATGACTGTAATTCCAGCACTTGGGAAGTCTGAGACAGGAAGATTCCAAGTTTCAGGTCAGCCTCAGGAACTTAGGAAGATCCTGTCTCAAAATAAAAAAAATTTAAAATGGCCTGGAGATATAGCTTAGGTTCCCCTAGGTTCCATCCTCAGCAGAGAGAGAGAGAGAGAGAGAGAGAGAGAGAGAGAGAGAGAGAGGGAGAGGGAGGGGTGGGGGTGGGGAGGAATTGGTGGAATGTGAAAAAATATTTCCAAATTCATCAAAAAGGGATTAATTTCCAGAATAAAGAACTCAAATAATTCAACAGCAAAAATATAAATAATCTGATTTAAAAATACGCTAATGACTTGAATAGATATTTGTTAAAAGAAAGATATACAAATGGCAAACAAATATTTGAAAAAATGCTCAACATCACTATTAGGGAAATACAAATATTATCAAAAATAACAAATGCTGGCAAAGATGTGGAGAAAGGGGAACTATCATACGCTGCTGGTGGAATTGCAAATAGTACAACCATTTATTGAAGAGTATGGAGGTTCCTCAAAAAATGAAAGATAGGACTACCATATGAGCTAGCCATCCTAATTTGGTATATATCCCAAATGAATGAAATCAACATGTCAAAGAAATATTTGCGGCACCTAGTTTGGTGCCATCACTGGTTGGTGCCAGTCGCTGGGAGAGCTTCGGGGGTGAGTCAGGCCGCCTACATTGCGGAGGTAGGCAGCAGGCAGATAACCGGCCCAGCCAGCAGGCCAAGGACAGATATCATAACTGAGTGACCGCGCCTGACCCTGCACCTAGGTCAGTGCCATCACTGGTTGGTCGTAGTTGTGGAGCAAGCTGACGGGCGAGTCAGGCTGCTTGCATCGCGGACATAGCAGGCGGGCACCCAACCCACCTGTCTTGCAGAGCTGGGTGGCGGGGAGCCAACCTGCCCAAACACCAAGCCAAAGACAGAGGCCATCACTGAATAACCCCGCCTGACCACCACAACGAGGTTTGTCGCCATCACGAGTTAGACAGAGGCTTCTTTATAGGCTGGTGCAGGCATTTTGAATTACTCCTGAGAGCATGGCCATCATCATTGGAAGGGCAACTCCCTTCCTGAGACACCTACAGGAGGCTAGAGGACCTTTGACAAGACCCGGAGGCCAAGAAGAGGAGGTATTGAGAGGCTCCGGACCAACTCAGAGCCACTAGGAAATATACCCCACCTGAAGGCCACCATCCATAGAAGGCAAGCTTCCTAGTGGAGCACCACGTTATCAAGTTACTCCAAGACTTCAGGCTACTGAAGGCTAAGAGGTAAGTTATTGGAAATCTACAGAGACAATATTAGTCAATAGAGGAAATCTGCAATATCCCAGAGTTTCACTACTAGAGGGGTATATATCTGAACAATATGAGAAAACAAGGGAAGAAAATGTCCCAAACAAACCTAGATGGTATAGCAATAATATCCAATGACAGAAAGGGAGTTCAGAATGTACATAATCAAAACGATCAGGGAAGCAAACGAGGAGATGAAAGAGCAAATGCAGGCAATGAAGGAAGAGATGAAAGGGCAAATGCAGGCATTAAATGATCGCACCAATTGACAGTTAAAAGAGCAAATACAGGAAGCAGAAGATCATTTCAATAAAGAGTTAGAGATATTGGAAAAAAACAAACAAACAGAAATCCTTGAAATGAAGGAAACAATAAACCAAGTTAAAAACTCCATAGAAAGCATAACCAATAGGATAGAACACCTGGAAGACAGAACCTCAGATATTGAAGAAAAAATATTTAATCTTGAAAACAAAGTTGACCAAACAGAAAAGATGGTAAGAAATCCTGAACAGAATCTACAAGAACTATGGGATACCATGAAAAGGCCAAATTTAAGAATTATTGGGATTGAGGAAGGCTTAGAGAAACAAACCAAAAAAATGAACAATCTATTCAATGAAATAATATCAGAAAATTTCCCAAATCTGAAAAATGAAATGGAAACTCAAGTACAAGAGGCTTATAGGACTCCCAATACATAAAATTACAACAGAGCCACACCAAGGCACATTATAATGAAAATACCTAACATACAAAATAAAGACAGAATTTTAAAGGCTGCGAGAGAAAAGAATCAAATTACATTCAGGGGAAAAACCAATAAGATTATCAGCAGATTTTTCAGTTCAGACCCTAAAAGCTAGAAGGGCCTAGAACAACATTTTTCAAGCCCTGAAAGAAAATGGATGCCAACCAAGAATCTTATACCCAGCAAAACTTATTTTCAGATTTGAAAATGAAGTAAGATCCTTCCATGATAAACAAAAGCTAAAGGAATTTACAAAAAGAAAGCCGGCATTGCAGAACATTCTCAGCAAAATATTCCATGAGGAAGAGATGTAAAACAACGATGCAAATCAGCAACGGGAAGAACTAGCCTAAAGGAATAGCCAAATAAAGGGGAAACCAAATCATGTCAAAAAACAAAAATGAGTCAAATGACTGGGAATACAAATCATATCACAATAATAACCCTGAATGTTAATGGCCTGAACTCATCAATCAAAAGACATAGACTGGCAGATTGGATTAAAAAGAAAAATCCAACAATATGCTGCCTGCAAGAGACTCATCTCATAGAAAGAGATACCCATAGACTAAAGGTGAAAGGATGGGAAAAAACATACCATGCACATGGACACAGCAAAAAAGCTGGAGTATCAATCCTCACATCAGATAATGTGGACTTCAAGCCAAAGTTAGTCAGAAGGGATAAAGAAGGACATTTCATACTGCTTAAGGGAAGCATTAATCAGCAAGATATAACAATCATAAATATCTAAGCCCCAAACAGTGGCTCATCCATATATGTCAAACAAATCCTTGTCAATGCCAGAAATCAAATAGACCACAATACAATAATACTAGGTGATTTTAACATACCTCTCTCACCACTGGACAGAGCCTCCAAACAAAAATTGAACAAAGAAACCATAGATCTCAAAAACACAATCAATAAGTTAGACTTAATGGACATTTATAGAATAAACCATCCAACAAAGAGCAAATACACTTTCTTCTCAGCAGCACATGGATCCTTCTCTAAAATAGACCATGTCTTATGCCACAAAGCTACTGTTAGAAAATACAGGAAGATAGAGATACTACCTTGTATTCTATCAGATCATAATGGATTGAAATTAGAGATAAATGACAGAGTAAAAAAGAAACGACTCCAACACTTAGAGATTGAATAATACGCTATTGTATGATGAAAGGATAACAGAGATATCAGGAAGGAAATTAAAAAATTCATAGAGATAAATGAGAACAAAGAAACATCATATCAAAATCTCTGGGACACTATGAAAGCAGTACTTAGAGGCAGATTTATTTCATGGAGTGAATTCAAAAAAAGAAGAAAAAAATCAACAAATAAACGACTTAACACTACAGCTCAAAGTCCTAGAAAAAGAAGAGCAGACCAACACCAAAAGTAGTAGAAGACAGGAAATAAACTCAGAGCTGAAATCAACAAAATTGAAACAAAACAAACAATCGAAAAAATTAAGAAAATAAAGAGTTGGTTCTTTGAAAAAATAAACAAAATTGATAAACTGTTAGCCACACTAACAAAGAGAAAGAAAGAGAAAACTCAAATTACTAAAATTCAGAATGAACAAAGAAATATCACTATAGACACGAGTGAAATACAAAACATAATTAGAAGCTATTTTGAAAATCTATACACCAACAAACAGAAAACCTTGAAGACATCAGTAAGTTTCTAGAGACATATGAATTACCTAAACTGAACGAGGAGGACATACACAACTTAAATAAATCAATTTCAAGCAATGAAATAGAAGAGGTCATCAAAAGCCTACCAACAAAGAAAAGCCCGGGACCAGATGAGTTCTCAGCCGAGTTCTACAAAACCTTTAAAGAAGAGCTCATTCCAATACTTCTCAAAGTATTCCATAAAATAGAAGAGAAGGGAATCCTGCAAAACTCATTCTATGAAGCCAATATCACCCTGATACCTAAACCAGACAGAGACACATCAAGGAAAGAAAATTTCAGACCAATATCCTTAATGAACATTGATGCAAAAATTATCAACAAAATCTTAGCAAATCACATACAAAAATATATTAAAAAGATAGTGCACCACGATCAAGTGGGTTTTATCCCAGGGATGCAAGGTTGGTTCAACATCCAGAAATCAATAAATGTCATTCACCATATCAACCGACTTAAAGTTAAGAATCACATGATTATTTCGATAGATGCAGAAAAAGCATTTGATAAAATACAGCATCCCTTCATGCTCAAAACACTAGAGAAAATAGGGATAGTGGGAACATTCCTTAACATTGTAAAGGCCATCTATGCTAAGCCCATGGCTAATATCATTCTAAATGGTGAAAAACTGAAAGCATTCCCCCTAAAAACTGGAACAAGGCAGGGATGCCCTCTTTCACCACTTCTATTCAACATCGACCTTGAAACTCTAGCCAGAGCAATTAGACAAACCAGAGAAATTAAAGAGATACGAATAGGAAAAGAAGAACTCAAACTATCCCTGTTCGCTGATGACATGATTTTATATTTAGAGGAACCCAGAAATTCCACCAGAAAACTCTTAGAACTCATGACTGAATTCAGGAAAGTAGCGGGTGACATGATCAATGCTCATAAATCCAATGCATTTTTATACATAAGTGATAAATCTTCAGAAAGAGAAATTAGGAAAACTACCCCATTCACAATAGCCTCGAAAAAAATAAAATACTTGGGAATCAATCTCACAAAAGAGGTGAAAGACCTCTACAATGAGAACTACAGTACACTAAAGAAAGAAATTAAAGAAAACCTTAGAAGATGGAAAGATCTCCCATGTTCTTGGATAGGCAGAATTAATATTGTCAAAATGGCCATACTACCTAAAGTGCTATACAGATTCAATGCAATCCCAATTAAAATCCCAATGATGTACCTCACAGAAATAGAGTAAGCAATTATGAAATTCATCTGGAAGAATAAGAAACCCAGAAGAGCTAAAGCAATCCTTAGCAGAAAGAGCAAAGCAGGGGGTATCACAATACCAGATCTTCAACTCTACTACAAAGCAATAGTAACCAAAACGGCATGGTATTGGTACCAAAATAGACTGGTAGATCAATGGTACAGAATAGAGGACACGGACACAAACCCAAATAAATACAATTTTCTAATACTAGACAAAGGCGCCAAAAATATGCAATGGAGAAAAGATAGCGTCTTCAAAAAATGGTGCTGGGAAAACTGGAAATGCATATGCAACAGAATGAAACTAAACCCCTATCTCTCACCCTGCACAAAACTCAACTCACAATGGATCAAGGTCTTTGAAATCAGACCAGACCCTGCAGCTTATAGAAGAAAAAGTAGGTCCAAACCTTCAACTTTTTGGTTTAGGATCAGACTTCCTTAACAGGACTCCCATAGCACAAGAAATAAAAGCTAGAATCAATAACTGGGACAGATTCAAACTAAAAAGCTTTCTCTCAGCAAAGGAAACTATCAGCAATGTGAAGAGAGAGCCTGCAGAGTGGGAGAAAATCTTTGCCACTCATACTTCAGATAGAGCACTAATTTCCAGAATCTATAAAGAACTCAAAAAACTCTACACCAAGAATACAAATACCCCAATCAACAAATGGGCTAAGGAAATGAACAGACACTTCACAGAAGAAGATCTACAAGCAATCAACAAACATATGAAAAAATGTTCACCATCTTTAGTAATAAGAGAAATGCAAATCAAAACTACACTAAGATTCCATCTCACCCCAATTAGAATGGCAATTATCAAGAATACAAGCAACAACAGGTGTTGGAGAGGATGTGGGGAAAAAGGTACACTCATACATTGCTGGTGGGGCTGCAAATTAGTGCAGCCACTCTGGAAAGCAGTGTGGAGATTTCTCAGAAAACTTGGAATGGACCCTCCATTTGACCCAGCTATCCCACTCCTTGGCCTATACCCAGAGGACTTAAAATCAGCATACTATAGAGATACAGCCACATCAATGTTCATAGCTGCTCAATTCACCATAGCCAGATTATGGAACCAACCTAGATTCCCCTCAATTGATGAATGGATAAAGAAACTGTGGTATATATATATATATATATACAATGGAATATTACTCAGCCATAAAGAATAATAAAATTATGGCATTTGCAGGCAAATGGATGAAATTGGAGAATATCATGCTAAGTGAGATATGCCAATCTCAAAAAACCAAAGGACGAATGATCTCAGTGATAAGCAGATAATGACACATATAGGGGGAGGGAAGGGGGCAGGAACGCAGGAAGGAGGGACTCTATAAAGGGATAAGAGAGGTGGGAGAGGGAGAAAAAAAACAGAACGAATCAAAAACTATTACCCTAGGTAAATGTATGATTACACAAATGGTATGCCTCTACTTCATGTAGAAACAGAGAAACAAGATGTATCCCTTTTGTTTACAATAAAAATAAATTTTAAAAAATTGAATGAATAAAGTTTGAATCATCTAAAAAAAAAAAGAAAGAAAGATTTGCACTCTCATGTTAATTGCAAACTTGACTATTCCAAACAGTCAAGATATGGAATCGACCTAGATGTCCATCAAGGGATCAATGAAGGAAATGTGGCATATACACACCATGAAATCAGCCACAAAGTCATAAAAAGGAACACAATTCTGCCCTTTACTGCAATATGAAACTGCAGGACATTATATTAGGTGAAATAAGTTAGGGAAATACCACATATTCTCACTTACACATGAAAGCTAAAACGATCTCAAAGAGAGAATAGAATAGGGGTTACCAGAGCCTGGGAAATGGTTTAATGGGTGCAGTTAAACAGGAGGAATCACCTCTGATTTTCTATAGCATATTAGGACAACTATGTTAGACAATAATTAATTGAATGCTTCAAACAGGATTCTGAATGTCCCCAACATAAAGAAATGATAAATGTCTGAAGTGATAGATATGCCAGTTACCCTGATCTGATCATTGCAGATTGTACACTTATCGAAATATCACACTCTACCCCAAAATAAAGCACAATCACTATGTATCAACTGGAAACAAAATATATTTTAAAATTAAAAATAAAACTAGGGGCCAGTGATGTAGTTCAGTGGAAGAGTACTTCTCTAGTAGTGTGAGGCTCTGGGTTTGATCCTCAGCACTGCATTCAATCAATTCATCAATCAAGCAATAAACAAAATCAAGTGAGCAAATGTATAACTGTTCTGTGCCTGGCTTACATTAAACACCACATAAACACTACTGCTGTCTGGGTTCAATAGCACATACCTGCAGTGATAACTACTTGGGAGCCGAGGCAAGAGGAGCCCTTGAGTCTGAGAGTTCAAGACTAGCCTAAGCAACATAGTAAGACTCCATTTTCAGAACAGAATAAAACTATTGTTTTTTTTTTTTCCCCTTATAAACATGGTTGTAAATATCCTTTCCTTTGCTTTGTCTCTTAGTAATTTGTGATGAAAGAATTAACTCTGAAAGGACACATTTCACTAATAATCTTTATAACATTATGGTTCACTAATAATCTTTATAACATTTATGGATTAACTGGGGTCACTGGAATTGAAGTGTCTGCTTTTCCTTGACCTAGATAGAGGAGCCTGAAGCACAAAATAAATAATGTCCTTCTCTTTAGAAATCAACCAGATAAATGAGAAAGTAAAGTACTTTGTAAGTGCTCAATAAATACTACCTGTTATAACTATATTTCAATGATGAAAGTCCCTTGTACTGATTTCTGTATCCATAAATTTAGAAATATATGCTATTTAGTAGCTCAAACAATGTGAATGTTCTTAATATCACTAAACTTTACACTTAAAAATGGTATATTTTATGTTTTGTATATTTTACCATGGTAAAAAATTAAAACCATCATAATTAGTAGAATATACAATAAAAACGTATTTATTGATATTTTGATTGATTGATTAGAACAAGTCACCAGAAATTTCAAACTGAGCCAAATTTTGTAAGTCAGCAGTGATGTGTCAATCTGTTTAGTTCTCATTAAATAACTATTCTACTTAAAATTCATTTTTTACTTATACAAGAACCTAGGGTTTCAAAATTATTGAATAGTTTTCTATTTACACCTTTATTTCTCACATGTAGGTCACCAAAGATTTACTATACAGAAAGGAGTAAAAAGCACAAATGCTTTTTACTATCATAGAGCCCCTGAATAAGATTAGAAATCAGGTGAGTCTGTGTTTGAGATACTTATTCATGAGATGATAACATATCCTATGAAACACCATTATTTAAGTGTTAACATCTTTAAAGTTACAAACAGGATAGTTATCAAGGTAGACCTTCTCTCCTAATAAGGCAGTGACAGGCCAGAATCTATGATCTAAGCCATAGTCTATATTTAGACATTGGGAGGCCTGTAATACTACTAGCTCTGGGCAGCTGAATGAGCCTGAAGATTAATGGAGTTTAATGGAGTAGAAAAGCAGATGCACTATTTAAAAATCTTCAGAGAGTGAGAGTGTTCTCTTTCTCTAAAAGGAACACTAGAAGGAATGTATTTGATATCAGAGGCAATTAATAGAAGAGTAAAAAGCAAATCTTCTAGATTACAAAGATCATGTTTCATATATCAACAATTAAAAAGCTTTAAAGAAAAACAGGGAAAATAAAACAAAGCTTTACAGAAGTTCTTGTGGCTAGTGATATAGCACTTATCTAAGCAGACTAGTTTATTTATAGTCTAGTTTAATCTCTAGAAAATTAGATCCAGAAAATAAATGAATCTGTTGTTACATTTTCTTACACTGACATTCTGCTCATAATTTGCCATCTTTAGCAATAATTTCGACTTCATCAGTATTAAAATGATTGCTATATCATAATCCTTCTCTTTCTGCTAATCGACATTTCACATTACAATTTTTTTAAAATGCCCATTTTAGAGAATATACAATGTATCACCAGAATTGTAAATAGTTGTTTGGATTTTTACAAGTTATGATTTCATCAAAAGGCATTATCTACCTGACTTCCTCAAAATTCTTTCAAAAACAAGACTACCATGCTCCGAAGCAAGATGGAACTTTTCCAATAAAAACTGGTTGATTTTTCAGATTAAAATATGCTTCTTCATCCCAGTCATTCAGACAGTAGTAAGCAAAAAGTGGAATATGGAGACATTAGCAGCAAAATTCCACTAACTTACTGAAAGAAGTTTGGCCCAAATACGGTGGCAAGATTGTGAACATGCATGCGATTCTGCAGATGATACTTGGCTACTTTTGTCAAGAACTGGCAGAGGTACTTGAGGAGGCAGTAGTGGGTGTCCGGCAGCTCTTTTATTAAGTCTCTTAAGCTATTTTCCTGAGCATCACATCTGCCATCTGGGGGGAAAAAAGAATAAAAGATATTCTCAAGCATGTTTCACAAACAACAAAAACATGCAGATATAATAAATTCAAACCTTTAATTCAGAAAAAAATTTCCCAAGAGACTGATATAGGCTTTGAGCATTTGAAGTTTTAAAATTTTTTAAAATTAAAAACGAATGTTTTTTTCAGTGCTAGGGATCAAATCCCAGGTATTGTGCATGCTAGGTAAGCACTGTACTACTGAGCTACGCAACCCAGCCCTTGATTTTTTTTTTCATGTTAAAGAATTACGAATTTATTCAAGAAATTCTGAGCATCACGAGTTTTATTTAGTATATAAAATGGATTCTTGTTTCAAGTTTTTGTTTTTTCCCCAATAATGAAATATTGGTTAGGTTTTTAATACATAGCGAACATTTTCATTGATAAATGTCTTTGAGTGTGTAAAAAACAAGATCTTGATGGGTTGTCATGAGGGCCACTGAACTTAATGATCAGTTACAGTGCTGAAAGTGAAAGAAACATAATAATTTTTACATGGTTTTGTAATCTTGGGAGTTTTTCTCCTAGAATGAACTCTAGTCAGTCTCCTCTGAACTCTTTTGCAGCTATCCCCAGGTTGGACGTGTCCTCAAGAACGGATTTACAAGAATTCCTCATCCTGGATATGCAATCACCCTTGATATCTGAGCAACTAACACATCTCCCACCATCCTCAGATGGTATCTGCTATGCTGTTGCCTTCAACAAGACTCCGATTAGGTAGGCTTAACCACAATCTTCTCTTACCCCAGATGCTTCCTCTTAGTGATTTTCCATCCACCACCTGTCCCCACTCCACCTCTGCTCCTTGGCTATAAAATTCCCACTTTTCATTGTCACATTCCAAGTTGAGTCCAGTCTTCCCTTCTGCAAAAGCCCACGACAGCAGTACCTCTACTTACTGCTATCCGACAGAATAAAGTCTGTCACCATTCTTTAAGAAGTATCAGAATGAATGACTCTTTAATATCTAACATGCCAAAAATACTCGTGCCCTTTATTGGAGATTTCACCTTTTGTGGCTTCACATACCCACCATCAACTGAGGTCTGAAAACATTAAAAGAAAAATTTCCGAAATAAACAATTCATAAATTCTAAATAACTGTATTGTTATAATTATTCTACCTTATTATTAATGTTGTTAATCTCTTACAGTGCTTAATTTATAAATTATGTTACATCATAGGTATTTATGGATAGGAAAACACAATACTATCTGCAGCTGGTACTATCTGTACCAGGCATCCTCTGGGGGCATTGGAACATATCTTTATGGAAAAGAGGGGGGCTACTACCATTTAGAATTCGATGTGTGGCTCTCCTACAAAAGCCTAATAATTTTGCATCAAACCAAAGTGTGTGATGATGTGTCAAAAGTCACAGGCATACATATGAAAAGTGTCCCTCAATTTTGAGGATTTGTTTCACCAATACTTAAATATGTAAAGTGGCTAACATGTACCTTCATGTTCTGCTTTCTATCATAGGAAAATACAAATCTTTCATAGCCAATAGTTCAGGGAGATGATCTAAATCTACCCCTTTAATAGACATCTAAGAGAACAAAAGTTTAATCCATAAAAATAATATATAGATTGAATTCCTTAGACAGGTCAGCTTTACCCAATTATGTGACTATGGAACAGAACAGTCAGGCAAACAGAATTCAAAGAAAGATCAGTCAGTTACAAAACATGTGCATAACATAATGCCATAGACAGGAAGTGAAAACACACAGAAAGTTGCATGCAGAAAGTGTCACCGAGTGACTGCACAGGATCCCAAAGCAAGCTCAGGAGAACTTCCTGCATGAGGATCTGCTCTCTACTACGTATATAACCTTGGTGGTCATATGCCTCTCTGCACTATGATCTTAACTAGCAGGGATATATGGGAAATGGAAATAATTAACTTTGGAGTAATTATAGACTACATTTCTCATATGTTTATATTATAAAAGTGAACAAATATGAACTTATTTTACCTTTTCTTTTTTTTTAATGGAGACTAATTCAAAATTAGTCTAGTCCCTGTTCTTTGTTTAAAACTCTGATCCAAGTCTCAACATTTAAAGATACAAACAACAGGCTTGATAAGGGGCTCCTGGCCTCTGGCTTTGAAATGAAACTTCAAATCCTAAGGCAGGCTGCGTGTGAAGACAACTGAATCAAACAGAACAATATTCAAAATAATACCAATTTATTTTCTCATACTAGACAAAGGGGCCAAAAATATGCAATGGAGAAAAGATAGTCTCTTCAATAAACGGTGCTGGGAAAACTGGAAATCCATATGCAACAGAATGAAACTAAATCCCTATCTCTCACCCTGCACAAAACTCAACTCACAATGGATCAAGGTCTTTGAAATCAGACCAGAGACCCTGCAGCTTATAGAAGAAAAAGTAGGTCCAAACCTTCAACTTTTTGGTTTAGGATCAGACTTCCTTAACAGGACTCCCATAGCACAAGAAATAAAAGCTAGAATCAATAACTGGGACAGATTCAAACTAAAAAGCTTTCTCTCAGCAAAGGAAACTATCAGCAATGCAAAGAGAGAGCCTACAGAGTGGGAGAATATCTTTGCCACTCATACTTCAAATAGAGCACTAATTTCCAGAATATATAAAGAAATCAAAAAACTCTACACCAAGAATGCAAATAACCCAATCGACAAATGGGCTAAGGAAATGAACAGACACTTCACAGAAGAAGATCTACAAGCAATCAACAAACATATGAAAAAATGTTCACCATCTTTAGTAATAAGAGAAATGCAAATCAAAACTACACTAAGATTCCATCTCACCCCAATTAGAATGGCAATTATCAAGAATACAAGCAACAATAGGTGTTGGAGAGGATGTGGGGAAAAAGGTACACTCATACACTGCTGGTGGGGCTGCAAATTAGTGCAGCCACTCTGGAAAGCAGTGTGGAGATTCCTTAGAAAACTTGGAATGGACCCTCCATTTGACCCAGCTATCCCACTCCTCGGCCTATATCCAAAGGACATAAAATCAGCATACTACAGAGATACAGCCACATCAATGTTCGTAGCTGCTCAATTCACAATAGCCAGATTGTGGAACCAACCTAGATGTCCTTCAATTGATGAATGGATAAAGAAACTGTGGTATATATATATATATATATATATATATATATATATATATATATACACACACACACACACACACACACACACAATGGAATATTACTCAGCCATAAAGAATAATAAAATTATGGCATTTGCAGGCAAATGGATGAAATTGGAGAATATCATGCTAAGTGAGATAAGCCAATCTCAAAAATCCAAAAGACGAATGATCTCACTGATAAGCAGATGATGACACTTAATGGGGGGTGGGAGGGGGCAAGAATGGAGGAAGGAGGGACTGTACAGAGGGAAAAGAGGGGTGGGAGGGGTGGGGGGGGGAGGAAAAAATAACAGAATGAATATAACATCATTACCCTATGTAAATGTATGATTATGCAAATGGTATGCTGTTACTCCATGTACAAACAGAAACAACAATGTATCCCATTTGTTTACAATAAAAATAAATTTAAAAAATACCAATTTATGAAACAACATCTTTGAAAAAGGAGCAGCACTTTTATCATTTACTTTCAATTTCTGAAATTTAATAAATTTTCCAGGAAATAAATGCGACAAGTAATGGGAAGGGAAACATATTCAAAGTGTTATATGCTTACCAAAATAATAAGTGGCATGAATGGAAGAATCATTAAATATGTTCTCAAAAGGCAAAAGTAACTGATAAAGAATTCCCTTATAACTATTTCTTTCTACCCCAAAGCATTTCCATTTTCTATGATGGAAGACAGATTGAAGGATCCCCTCACTAGGCAAGGGTGTGATCCTCTACAGCAGCAGTTTTGACAGCAGCTCTCTCACACTTGAACCTTAAATATTTAAAATATACCTTCTAAATTCTTGTTCAAATATATTGACAGTAAAGACCTTAATTTATTATTTTGACATTTTTCCTCACCTCTTTTCACACTGATTAATTATGTGCTAACATACTGAGAATCTGTCATTTGCTCTGTTTCCAGAAATACCTGGTAAATAACACCAGCCTGCAGGAGTCCTACAGAGCAGATTTCCTATGTGTGAGAATAACAGTTGCTCAGCACCTTCACAGGAGGCTCATGGAATGCTCAGTGTAGCAGGAGTGGAGCAGTGGTGGTACAAATGTGTCTATTAAGAAGATGACTTCTGGCTGGGCATGGTGGCACATGCCTGTAATCCTGCAGCTAGGGAGGCTGAGGCAGGAGGATCATGAGTTCAAAGCTAGCCTTGGCAACACAGAGGCAATAAGCAACTCAGGGAGACCCTGTCTCTAAATAAAATACAAAAAAGGGCTGGGGATGTGGCTCAGTGGTTGAGTGCTCTTGAGTTCAACCCCCAGAACCCCCCAAAATGAAGATGGATGCCTTCTGATGCATGCAAGAAACAAAATTCATAAAACAGGTGGAGTATTTCTTATCCAAAATGATTAGGATCAGAATTCTTTATTTCAGATTTTTAACTATTTGCACAACATAATAGGATATCTTGAGAATGGGACCCAAGTCTAAGCATGAAATACCATTTGTTTCACATAAACCTTATACATATAGCCTGAGGGTAATTTCATACAATATTTTTAGTACACCTGCATTTTGATTGCAACCCCACACAAGAGATCACATGTGGAGTTTTCCTCTGTGAGATCACATAGGTACTCAAAAAGTTTTGGAAGATTTCAGATTTTGGATTAAGAATGTTCAACCTAGGGGCTTGGGTTGTGGCTCAGTAGTAGAGGGCTTGCCTAGCATGTGTGAGGCACTGGGTTCGATCCTCAGCATCACATAAAAATAAATAAACAAAATAAAGATATTGTGTGCATCTACAACTAAAAAAAATTTTTTTAACAAAAGAATATCAACCTATAATTGCTATTGCTGGGTTGTTTTTTTTTGGAATTGCTGATATCCAAACATTGCTTCATTTATTCATATTCTTGTATTCACATTGGTAACTACAGTGGTAATTACACAATTATAAGATCTCACATAGAGAGTAAGCATTACTTCTAGGTTTATGTATCTTTATCCATAATGTACATTTATTGTATATTACATGTGATGTTTCTTTGTTTCTGACACTCTCTAATGGCAAAGATGTAGCACTGAACAAAGCAAAATCTATGCATTTATGAAATATACTCTAACTGATGTGGAAATAGACACATAAATTTAAAATATATATGCAAAGTGGTAACATAAGTACTATGAAGCACTTATACAGCAGAATAAGAGGGAGTAAAGCAAAGTGATATGGGAATGGGAGGCGTTACTTCATTCACCGTGGTTAGGGACACCGTACTGATATCAGAACACTTCAGCAGAGTTTATGGAAATGGGAAAGTGTATTCTAAGCAGAGGAAGTGCCAAGGCCCTGAGGTGGAAGTCTTGAGCCTGGGGCCAAGCAGCAGTGGACGGGGAGCATAAAGGGAGATGAGATCAGGAGATGATGCAGAGATGAAGGGCAGATCACCACAGTCTCATCGCTGTCATTGTCATTTTTTTTCCCCCTGAGAGTTTTGGGATATGAAGAGACAGGACCTAATTTAAAGGACTGCTTCAGCTGCTGTACTTAGTCTAGACAGGAGGGCCAGGGTTTTAATTCAGGGAAACTAACGAAGGAAGTATTTTCAGTTCAGAAAAGAAAGCTGGTGCCTGGACAGGCTGATCATGGTGAAATATAAGATGAGGGTGAATTCTGGATACAGCTGAAATGTATCGTTTCTTACATGAAAGATGCTTGTTTTGTATGTGAAAAATACATGTATAAAATAGTCAATCATTCTGCAAATATTTATTGAGTGACTACTCAGTGCCAGGTGTCATTCTAAATATTTTGGATACATCAGTGAACAAAACAGAGATCTCTATCCTCATGGAACTTAAAAGTGCCAACTATGATTTTAAATAAGATTGTTAGAAAGGTCTGATTGAGAGTGTATTGGACATATGTAAGTAAAGTTAAAAATCTGCAAACTGGTATATGCAAGCTCTTTCAGTGTTGGAAGTTGATTTTTAACCATCTTTTAAATCTCTTTAATGCCTTGCATATAAAAAGTGATGTTCAACAGTTGAGTAGAAGATGGTGAATAAGAGGAGGTAAGAGGGAAGGGAAATGGGGAGGATCAGGGACAAAAATGGAGTAAATCAAATTCCATGCATGTATGATTTTGTTAAAATGAACCCAACTGTTATGTACAGCTATAATGATCTAATAAAAAAATTCTGAAAAAATGTGATCAAGAAATCCTTTTACTAGAGTAATACTCACTTTTAAGATACAGTAAAACAAACTAGAATAGGAATAAAGTGAGCTATATCCCTAAAATACATGTTAAGAAAATGTGTAACAATTAATGCATTTATAGAACTAGCTGGGAGAGAATGTTAGGTAGTCACTGGATTACAAATGGTACTTGCATTTAAAGGTGGGCTGACTGTATAGTCCCAGCTACTCTGGGAGCTGAGGCAGGAAGGATTGCTAGAGTCCCAGGAGGTTAAGGCCATAAGGCCATGATATCAGCCCAGGCAACACAGCGACTCTGACTTTAAAAAAAAAAAAAAAGCTCATTTGCTGATCATGGGGTAAGGATAATTAGCATGGCCTCAGAAACTGAAGAAAATGTACTGCTGCAGATATACTAACATATTTTGATGTTATAAATTTTCAGTTATTTCTAAAATTAAACTGGAATAAAAATTAGAACAATATGCTACGGTTCATGAATCCACAGGTTTAAGAAAATTTTGCAGATGGAAATGATGGTTCACAATTGAAGTAGTCACCATTTTCTTTAACATTCGTCTTTTTCTAGGACAAGAACTACCTTTTTCCATTAGTGCAAAGTACCCCTTTGAATTATTCAAGTTTTTTTTTTTTGAGAGTTTTCATTAACTAAATTTGACCCATTCCTCAATTTAAAATGTAAACATACAATTAGCACAGTGTACACAGTATACAGAGAAATCTACTCAGCACTTACAAAGACCATAAATACTTTTGTTCCAGGGGAAGGGTAAACACTGAACCATGTAACAAACATTTGCTCTCATTAACAAAAGATTGTGATCATGTGCAATGATGGTGCACCTACATCGCAGTATACGAAGCAGGACAGAACCAAACTCTAACCTTGACATTTGTCCCCGTGCTTCTGATGTGCCTCTGCTGTTCAACGGGCATGAGGTTGAATTACACTTGTAATCAGCCTTAAGGAGAAATGATCATTATCACAGAGCACCTAACACTATTTTCTCACACATGAAATGCTTTAAGAAATGTTTTCGGAATAAACAAGAAAATTGTTGAATAGCAGGAGGTGGGACTCTTAATTCATTTATGACAAGCTGTAGCTTTTTAAATTCTGGGAGGCTTGTGAGGGGAGACATTTTTAAAAAGCCTACAAGGATGTGCACAAAAGGTTTTATAAACATTTTGCTTACTACATGAGAGTAAGCAAAAGATTAATTATGTTTCTTTCTAAATATGCATTTACACAGTGGGGGTGGGGTTTAAAAATGCCAGCTCCATTGGATCAGACTGGGTTTGACCTCTGTATTCACTCCCCAGGAACAGAATCACTTCTCTAAAGCGACGAGAAGCTGATGGAGACAACATAATTCCAACTTTACTTAATGGAACCAGCCTTTTCCTGTACAAAAGGTGAAGTTACACCTTTACAGATCTCTCACAACCCGTGACCATGACAAGGTCTCAAAGGCCTCACATACATTTCTCAAAGGGGAGGATGATAAAGTGACTAATAAAAATTAATAAATTATAGTCTGTTCTTAAACTTTACTAATGGAACTACAAATCTTATCATTCTGATTAGACTCTGCAAGATACAGAGGTGTATTTATTGCTCAATTACCCGATATTTACACTGCAGCTCTGGCTCCCAGAAGGACCTTCCATGCCTGCAAGAGCAAAGGCCTGCAGAAAGAACTGTCAAACAGGTGATACTTTTAGTCTTATAACCAAAACCAAACCCTTATAACACCCACACAGTAGCACAGCAGATTTATTTTGTAGATATTTATGGGGTGCTGAATGCTTGTCAGTGGGGGCAGGTGGCATGAATAAAAATATAAGAAAAATGTGAAAAATCTTACCTAATGTCAACATTGGGAGTATTTAACCTAGGCTTGATGTTAGACACATGCTTTTAATAGCTGAAGAAACTGTATGAAAATGTAAGTTCTAAGTAGACTAGAAAAACAACAGGGTACTTAGGAAGGGGAGCCTCCCACAAGATAATACTCTAATCTTGAACAATACTGGCAAAGGCCCAACTAATAAGGCTTGGCTTTCTCCATAAGTCTAGTGCTTTATTAAGTGATCAAAGTACAGTTAATATATAATTTCGATAGAAATCATGTTAGTGCCAGTTGTTTTTTTTTCTAGGCATTACTGACTAAATGCTCAGCCATAAGTGACCTCTCAATGGATTAGGTGTCACTTGGGTTAGACCAGCAAGCCTATAGTTATTTAACTCTATTTCACATGTCCTCCCTTTCTCCCTTAAGGACCTTAAATTGTTCACAGACCCAGTACAAAAGGTTTTTTCTAGCTGGGTGCAGTGACACACACCTGTAATCCCAGTACTTGGGAGGCTGAGACAGGAGGATTGCAAGTTTGAACCCAACCGCAGCAACTTAGCAAGGCCCTAAGCAACTTAGTGAGACTATGTCTCAAAGTAAAAAAATACAAATAAAAAGGGCTAGGGATGTAGCTCGGTGATAAAGCACTCCTCAGTACTCCAACTCCCACAAAAGGTTATTTCTATGGAGTCAGGAAAGCAGGTGTTCAGAACACAGCTTAATAGAGGGCAGAGCTGAGGTGACTAGCAAGCTAAGCATGTGGCATCCCTTCAAACTGATACCAAACTAATTTTCAATATTTATTTCATGTGGATTAACTTTCCATTAATACAAATTGTATACTTTTAAAATAATGCATTTGTTGGATGTTTTATCTTCTCTTTCAGTTTGACACAAATAAGATGCTCCACTCATAAAAGCATCAGGGAAAAATGAATTTACTGAGGATTTCACCCAGTTTGCAACAATTAATTTTTAAGTTCCCAAGATACATTGATACATTATCTTTGTGGTCTTGGCGCTTCTGGGTCCTTTCTCTTTATTCTCTTCAAGCTCATAATCTTCCTGCTATTAAAAAACTCTATAACTTTTACTATGAGGATGGCTAGAATATAAAAAGACAGAAGTAACAGGTGTCAGCAAGGGTATAGAGAAATCAATCATTCATTACTGATGGGAATGTAAAATTGTGTAGCTACTTAAGAAACCAGTTCCTCAAAATGTTAAACATGTCATGAAAGTTACCATATGACACAGCAACTCTACTGAGGTAGACACACAAGAGAAATGAAAACACACGGACTTACAAAAACTTGTACATGGCAACCCCAAGCAAAATGAGCAATGCTGGAGGCATCGCAGTCCGACCTGATTTCAAAATAGACTACAGAGCTATTGTAACAAAATGGCATGATGTTGGTACAAAAACAGACATGCAGATCAATGGGATAGAAGACACAGAGTCTGGATAAAGGTGCCAAAAACATACATTGGAAAAAAAGGCAGCCTCTTTAACAAAGAGTGCTTGGAAAACTGGATATCCATATATACAGTAAAACTAGATCCCTATTTCTCACTCTGTACACAAATAAATTTAAAATAGATCAAAGACCCAAACAGAAGACCTGAAAAGTTTGAAACTGCTAGAAGAAAACAGGGGAAATACTTCAAACACAGGCACAAGCAATGGCTCCTTAAGTAGAACTCCAGTGGTTCAGGAAATACTAGCAAGAATTGATAAATGGGATTGCACCAAATTAAAAGCAGCTGCATGGGAAAACCATCAGAATAAACCAAAACAGAGTTAGGAGACAGCCTACAAAATGGGAGAAAATCTTGGCCAGCAGTTCCTCGGACAAAGGATTAATATTCAGAATACACAAAGAACTCAGAAAAGTAACACTAAGTAAATAAATAAATAAACAAACAAACAAATAAATAAATAAATAAATAAAACCCAGTCGATAAATGGCAAATGAATTGAACAGACACTTATCAAAATAAATTCAAATGGCCAATAATAATATGCAAAGATGTTCAAGATCTTTAGCTATCAGGGAAATGCAAATCAAAACTACATTGAGCGCCTATGTTACCCAGAATGGCAATCACCAAGAATACAAAAAACAATAAATGCTGATGAGGAGACAGGGTTGGAAAGGAACACTTACACACTGTTGGTGGGAATGTAAATTAGTATAGTCAGTAAGGAAATAAGTGTGAAGGTCCATCAAAAAACTAAAAATATAACTACAATATGATCCAGCTATCCCCCTCTTTGGTATTTATCCAAAGGAATTCAAGTTGGCACACTGCAGAGACAACTGCCTACTCATGTTTATCACAGTACAATTCACAATAGCCAAGTTATCGAATTAGCCTGGGTACCCATCAATGGATGAATGAATAAAGAAAATGTAGTATATATGTATATACACAATGGAGTTTTATTCAGATATAAAGAAAAACAAAACCATGCTATTTGTAGGAAAATGGATGGAACTGAAGATCATGTTAAATGAAATAAGATAGACGTGGAAAGACAACTACTGCATGTTTTTTCTCTCATGTGAAATCTGAGGGAAATAAGATGACTATTAGAGATGAGGAAGGGGATCAGAGGAAGGAAAGGGGAGGTAGGGATGGCAATGGGGGTGAATATGAGCAAAGTATGTTATATATATACATATCTATTCATAAATGTGCCACCACAAAACTCAATATTCTGCATAATTAATATGCAGTAATAAAAAAAAGAAAAAAAAAACTTGTACACAAATATTTGTAACCATATTATTCACAGGACCCCAAAAGCAGAAACAACCAAATGTCCATCAACAGTTGAATGGATAAATTTGATATACAACAGAATATTAACTAGTCACAAGTACTGAAGTACTGATACAGGATACAACATGGATGAACCCTGAAACATGCTAGGTCAAACAATCAGTCACAAAAGACCACATATTATGTGATTCTATTTAAATGAAATGTCCATAACAGAAAAATCCATAGAGAGAGAAAGAATGTTAGCATCTGCCTGGAAGTCGGGTGCTAGGGAGAGGAAGGAATGAGGAGAGTGCCTGCTGATGGGCATAGGGGTTTCTTTTGGGGATCATAAAAATGTTCTAAATTAGATAGTGGCGATGGGTATGCTCTGTGAATCTACTAACAACCACTGACTTGTACACTTTACAAGGGCCAGTTTTATGTTGGGTAATTACATCTTAATAAAGCTGATAAAGAAGTTCTGTTGGCTTTAAAATCAAGCTTGGGAAAAAGAAAATCGAAGACCTTTCATTTAAGATGATACATTGTCTAAGATGAGAGCATCTACTTTTCCTTCTAATGTCCCAATAAAATGACAATAAAATAACTTTTAAAAGAATAAAAAGCATAAAAAATGTCAGTGGAAAGATTCCAACACATCTACACATGTACCCACACACTCAGGCACTTCAGGCCAGGTGATCTTACATGGAACGACTTCACTCAGTCAGTTTCTCTTTCCAAACTTGAATGACTTCACCTCCTACTTAATACTATCTCACAGGGTCAAAGGTCATTATAGGACAAATATATATAAATGTGTCCTCTGTAAAGAAAATATCATTCGGTTATCAGGACCTGTAATTTTAAAGGTTATGGGGAGTTATAAATATAAATAAGACGTTTTCCTGTCACATGGATCTGGATGGAAGCAGACCAACTGGAATGTCGCCAAAACATGTGGAGTCACTGTCTGGGTGTCCTGGCCCTACACTTCCGACTCATGGCACCTTGGTAGATATGTACACACCAACCCTTTACTTCTGGTCTGGTTTTAGGTCTTAATCCAGACAAAAAAGTATAGTTTATATGTTTGACGTTGCTTACAGAAAACCTAAAAGGTACAAAATGAAAACACAAAGAGCTAAAACTGGAGTTTCACATAATCATTCTATTTTTCATAGAAACAAAATTTTGTGGGGATTAAATAATTTCAAAAGAAAAGATGCTTTTCAGTGAGAAGGAATCCCTAGGAAAGTAAATATGTGCTTCCCAGGAGGCTCACCCTTTCCAAGGAATGACTATCACCAGTATGTAGGAACACTTGGACAGTACTTTAAAATTTTCAAGGTAAAATCACTCAGTTAACCTCAAACAATACATATGGTGTCCTGGTGGTGTGGATAAAAGACAGGCTTAACTCCAAGTTACCACCAAGTGAGTTTCAGGAAAAATAGAACTCAAGTCTCAGGCATATGCCAGTTCATTAAACTCTATTTCTTTACAATTAGCTATTGTACTGATTAAAATGGCCCTATTATTAAGGTGGTTTTCTCAAGTAAAAACAGTTACTGTCTATATTATCAAATGCTCATAAGCTAAAATTCACAGGCACTTGACTCTCCTTGCTTGCATCGCTGCCATTATAACATTCTATTCCATTTAAAATCAGGTATGGGGAGTATTAAAAGCAAGGGACAACTTCCATTTAAAGAGACACTTGATTACTTGCATTTATCTAATCTTCCCAAGACGCCACCAAAATGAGAGTACAATACTTTAAAAGTATAAGCACCCGAGGATAGAAACACACACAAAACAAAACAGAAAATGTGAAATAGATGATTTCAGAGACGTCTGAAAGTGGAAAGTGGACACAAGGGACTGAAAACAAACTGCTTCAAGGCCTGCCAGCCTCAGGGACCCTGCCCTCACCCCCTGCATTTGGGCATTCCTCCTCTCAGGAAGCAGTGCTGAGGAGATGCTGGAAATAGCAAAGGCTCTTTGGACAGTTAAAATAGGTACGATCTGGAGGGAGGGACACAGGTGGAAATGTGAGGATCAGTGAAAGTCAGCTAAGAAATAATGATCCCATCAGCAAGAACACACCCCTTCCCTCCCACTCCTGCTCTGGAGGAACTCAATTGTTAAATAAAAAATATGCTCACATACTGACACTTGGGGGGTGCCCAATGAAGCAGCTAGATTCCTGGATCTACTCTCTAAATCTCCTAAAGTGAAGCTTAGCAGTAGACAAGTCCCCAGTTTCTACTGATAAAATGTTACTCTTAAATCCAGACAGTCAAGAATCACTGTACATTTGAGTTAATGGGAGACAAAAAGGGAGACAAAAAGAAAACCCAGAAATAAATAAGACAGGAAAAAGAAGAGAAACAACAGCAATAACAAGAAATCTTTGTTATTATCCTTAGAAAAATAAGACTAGAATGCTATGAAACAAGAATAGACTGCTTTGAAAAAGCAATAGAAAGCAAGAATGTTCTGGATATTAAAAACATATAAGGCTAAATTTTTTTTTTAAAGTCCCTAGAAAATACAGTTGAGGAAGTTTCATAAACAGCAGAATTAAAAGACAGATCTAAAACAAGGAGTGGGATAGCTGGGTCAAAAGGAGGGTCCACTTCAAGTTTTCTGAGGATCCTCCACACTGCTTTCCAGAGTGGCTGCACCAATTTGCAACTCCACCAGCAATGTAAAAGTGTGCCCTTTTCCCCACATCCACACCAACATCTATTGTTGTTTGTGTTCTTGATAAAAACCATTCTAATTGGAGTAAGATGAAATCTTAGAGTTGTTTTAATTTGCATTTCTCTGATTACTGGAGATGTTGAACACTTTTTCATATATTTATTAATCACCTGTGTGTCTTCTTCTGTAAAATGTCTGTCCAGTTCCTTGGCCCATTTATTGATTGGGTTCTTTGTATTTTTGGTGTTCTTTAAAAATTCTGGAGATAAGTGCTCTACCCAAAGGACTTAAAATCAGCATACTACAGTAATGCAGCCACATCAATGTTTATAGCAGCTCAATTCACAATAGCTAGATATGGAACCAATCTAGATGCCCTTCAACAGATAAATGGATAAAGAAACTGTGGTATATATACACAATGGAATATTATTCAGTCATAAAGAAGAATAATATTATGACATTTGAAATAAATAGGTGGAATTGGAGAACATCATACTAAGTGAAATAAGCTAATCCCAAAAACCAAAGGCTGAATGTTCTCACTGATAAGTGGAGAATAATATATAATGGGGTTGGGGGTGGGAGTGAGAGAAGAATGGAGGAACATTGGATTATGTAGAAGGAAATGAGAGGGAGGGGGGTATGAAAAATGGTGGAATGAGACAGACATCATTACCCTATGTACATGTATGATTACACAAATGGTATGAATCTACATCATGTACACCTATGGAAACAAAATGATGTATCCCATTTGTGTACAATGAATCAAAATGTAGTCTGTAAAAAATTAAAAATAAATTTAAAAAAAGACAGATATAAAACATTTAAAGGAACTATACTATAGGAAAGATGATGCAAGAAAAAATTTAACAATGAAAGATAGTATTTTCCAAATTGAAAGAATTCATTGAGTGTTCAACAGAATGGATTAAAGGATATTTTAATAAATAAAAAGACTCCAGGAAATAGCAGGTCCAAGAAAGCAGACTGGGGAGGGAAAGCTCAGGATGACAACTGCAACAAACCCAGGGGGAGCATAAGAAAAACAGTCCCCACGAAGAATTCACCCAAAAATAAAGAATCGATAAATTATGTGAATTTTTTGAACAATAGCAAAAAGTTAAGGAGGACTTGGTGGAGCACCTTGAAAAAACCTGCGGACAGGTTTATAGAAAACCATGTGAATTAAAAAAAAAAAAAAGACAAATATTAACACCAGGAAATAAACCTCACTTATCTCATACATGCATGCACACACCCTTGCATGGTCATGACAAGTTGAACATTAATTATGAATTTGACCAAAACTATGCTATAACAATACTGGATGAAACTGAAAGAAGTGACAAATGTACTAATTCACATATTTCATAAGCAAAAGCTATGAAATAATGTTAAAAGTGAGCAATCAAGATATAACACTACATTATCAAATGAAAGCAACCACCAAAAGTGATAGCTAACCCATTTAAAACTAAGTTTCTCTGCAAGACAGATCTACCAAAGGCAATGACTCCTGGTGTTCTTTATGGCTTCCTATTTTATTTTATTCTTGTTTATAAAGACATATGCATTCATTTGCTAATTTTATGTGCATTTATTTGGGGTTTGTTGGTTTGTTTGTTTTTTGAGATGGTCTCACTATATCGTCCAGGCTGGTCTCAAACTAGTGGGCTCAAGTGATCCTTCTGCCTCAGTCTCCCAAATAGCTATGACTACAGTTACATGTGTCACCATGCCTGGCTGAATATTTTTCAAATAAAGGAAAACATGTTCATTGAAGATGATAAATTTTATTTAGGATAAAATAACTTAGGAATGTGCCACTTTAGGATTTGATTAATAATAATTTTACTGGAAGTTTACCAAATTCAATTTCAATACACCACTCCCCCCAACACACACACTACACTTCCTGTTCCAGTTGCAGGCTGTGATTTCTGAGTGTCTTTCCTCACACAGTCCTTGCTGCCTGAAGGGCATACCACTTGCAGGCCCCACTCAACCTTTTCCTTATCCTCTGATCATCTGACTTGAAAATGATTAATTCTCTCTCTTGTAATCTCACTTTACTCCATGCTTTGTATATATGTTGTATGCTCCTAACAAAACTATAAACTTGTTATAACAGGACAGTGTCCTCATTTTATTATGTGGGTGATAAGGCGCCAAAACCAATGTCTTCACCTCAACTGAACAATTGAGGGGCAATTTATCAATTTAATATCAATAAAGACTCCTTTGCTGAAACTATCAGCAATGCGAAAAGAGAGCCTACAGAGTGGGAGAATATCTTTGCCACTCATACTTCAGATAGAGCGCTAATTTCCAGAATCTATAAAGAACTCAAAAAACTCTACACCAAGAATACAAATACCCCAATCAACAAATGGGCTAAGGAAATGAACAGACACTTCACAGAAGAAGATCTACAAGCAATCAACAGATATATGAAAAAATGTTCAACATCTCTAGTAATAAGAGAAATGCAAGTCAAAACTACACTAAGATTTCATCTCACCCCATATAGAATGGCAATTATCAAGAACACAAGCAACAATAGGTGTTGGCAAGGATGTGAGGAAAAAGGTACACTCATACATTGCTGGTGGGGCTGCAAGTTAGTGCAGCCACTCTGGAAAGCAGTATGGAGATTCCTCAGAAAGCTTGGAATGGAACCACCATTTGACCCAGCTATCTCACTCCTTGGCCTATACCCAAAGGACTTAAAATCAGCATACTACAGAGATACAGCTACAACAATGTTCATAGCTGCTCAATTCACCATAGCCGGATTGTGGAACCAACCTAGATGCCCTTCAGTTGATGAATGGATAAAGAAACTGTGGCATATATATACAATGGAATATTACTCTGCAATGAAGAATGATAAAATTATGGCATTTGTAGGCAAATGGATGAAATTGGAGGATATCATGCTAAGTGAGATAAGCCAATCTCAAAAAACTAAAGGATGAATGATCTCGCTGATAAGCGGATGAGGACATATAATGGGGGTTAGGAGGGGTTAGCGTTAGGGTTAGGGTTAGGTTTAGGGTTAGGGATAAGGAGGGTGGTAAGAATGGAGGAAGGAAGGACTGTATAGAGGGAAAAGAGGGGTGGGGGGTGGGGGGAAAGGGAAAAAAATAACAATGAATCAAACAACATTGCCCTATGTAAATTTATGATTTTTAATAAAAAAAAAGACTCCTTTGCTATATATAACAGGCAACATATATTTGCAGGTTAAAATTTTCATTAGAATTATATAAAATATAACGAAGTAAAAATTATTGATAGTTGGTAGTCAATCCAAAAAGAGTCCCAAAGAATTTATGAATTTAGTCCATTCACCAGCTCAACCAATAATTAGAAGTTCAAACAGAATTTCAATTAATTTGGACAAAAATTTTGGAAACTTCATCTTAACTCCAAATGGAACCCCCTCTTTTTCCCTTTCCCTTCCTTTTTCCCAATCATTGGGCAGCTAAGTGCTCATTACTCTGTACTGTTTTGTGGACAAAGTAGTTAGAACAGAGAAAAGGTAAAGAGGAAAAACTTCAAGTGTGAAAGTGAAAAAATGGAAGAGAATCATATTAAATGACTGTCTTTTCATAACCAAGAAAGCAAGGGTGGGCAGTGAAAGTCAAGCCTGAGTAAGCACAGAAGTGGCATTAGAAATATGGATAATGGTGTCCCATGATGGGTTCCCCTCCTTAGCACTGACCTTCATTGTACTCACCTACTTAAAGTGAGTTTCTCATCAGGGACCCCAGTAACCTTCCCTCTTGACTTCCTTTACTTTCATTAGGGGATCAATTATATTTCTCTTCTTGTTTCAATAAAAACAGCTGGAAGTCAGGACAGACAATTAGTAAAGCCCCCATAAGAAGATCATCAGATCCTACCAAGCTTAACAGCATGAGTCTTTGGGCTAAGTCCCAATTCCTCTGGAAGCAGGAAGGCACATAAGTCAACCACAGGAGGTTCCTAGAGAGTCACAGACTGTCTGTCTTTTCCTTCAGAACAAAAGACTGGGTTGGACAGCCTATCAAATTTTAAAGTGCTACCACTCCTACTAAGGGTTCTCTACTCTAGGTATGGATGGAAAAGATGTGAATCACTGAAGACAAAAGAACACCATTTGCCTCAGGTCTTGTCAAAGCACAGAGTCTTCTGGGAGCTCTCCGTGTTGCAACTAAAACTCTGACTCAAAATTGCTTTCCAATTTATTAGCATCCATGCGCAAGTCTGACAAACCGTCCTTTGCCACCAAGGTCCTCCTGGTTCTGTGCATCTTCCCTAGCATAGGGACAACACACTGTTCCTCACTACTTTTCAAGTCAGTTGAACTCAAAACCTCAGGGTCATCTTTGACTCCTTTCTTACTCTCATTATCTATTTCTCAGCTCATATTCTGTTCATGTTTTCTTTCTAACATCTCTGGCAGCCTTCTTTTAATATTCTGTTACCAGTTTCTATCTGGAATGATAAGAACACCTGGAAATAGTGCTAAAGTCTGTACAACACTGCAAATGTCGTACACATGGGGGATGTAGATTTGTGGTAGGGCACTTGCCTGGCATGCCCAAGGCCCTTGATTTGATGCCCAGAAACACACACACATACACATAGTAAATGTTATGTATATTTTTACAATTTTTTAAAAAATTCTACAGTCAACCATTTAATGATACAGGTCTTTAGGGCCATGATCTAGATATTTTTACCAGTTTTCTAGATGTTCTCCCTGCACCCAGCACCTTCCCATTCAACCATCTTACACACAGCATTGTCTAAAATCTTCCATCAAATGACATTCCTTCAAAGAATTTACTATTTACAAACAGTAGTGCCTTTGCCTAATATTCAAGATCCTACACCATTTGGTCCGACCTGCCTTTTGAGTCCTCTTTTGTCAATCTTCCATTGCTATGGGTAACGGATTCTAGTACAAAATTCTGTCTTACAATGTTTTTGCTCATGTCCTTTCCTCACCTAAAAGATTTTCCTCTCTCCAAGTTAATCTCATGTTCCACACTCCTACTTTTACCACGAAGTCTCTGGCCACCATAACCCAGGCTCATATTATTCTCCCCTTCTTAGTTACCATTGACCAGATCTTCTTATCATTCATTTGAAGCACCACAGAATATATGTAACACACATCCTACCTCCTCAAACTGCACACCCCTTAAAATGAGGATCTTTAGTCTTTTGTTTGTATCATCCAGTGTCTAGGTAGAAGTTAACAAAAAAATTGATATACTGATTCAATTCCAGTCATAATATAACCAAAAGAATATCCAATTATGAGTTAGAAGTATTTTCATAGGTTCAGCTTGACATGGCTGCAGCCATCTTAAGTACTGCCAGAGAATGGTCAGTTTTTGCAGCATAGTTTTCCAGGGATTATAAATAGACAAAACCATTAGAATGGTACGTGAAGCTTTACAACCTGACCCTGGTGGCTGACTCTGAAGGTCTTTCAGAGTCTCTCTTAGATGAGTTGTCCAATCCAGGCCCCTGACAGAAACAAAGGTTCTGCCAAAAGTCAACTGTAGACAGAAAAGACTTTTTTTTTTTTTTTTGGCTACCAGGAATTGGATCCAGGGACATTTAACCACTGAGTCACATGACCCCAGCCCTTTTTTGTATTTTATTAGAGATAGGGTCTCGTTGAGAGTTGCTTAGAGCCCTGCTAAGTGGCTGTGGCTGTCTTTGAACTTGTGATCTTCCTGCCTCTGTCTCCTGAGTTGCTGGGTTTATAGGTGTGAGCCACCATGCCTGGCAAAAAGGACCCACTTAGTCTTGCAGCTGCCCAGGAACGTACTTCTGTCAGTAAGCGCCCAAATGTACTCTGTTCAATTCCGGATCTGTCGGCCTCTTTCTTAGGTCTCATGGCACCTTGGGGCTGGTTCTCATACACAGGCACCAGGTAGTTCTGGAACAATTATAGAAGATTTTCAATAGGGAGCATTGAAATAAAGGATTTCTAGTTAATCCTAAATTAAATGAATCCTACCCTACAATATTTTTATTGCTTAGAACTCATACCTGTTTCCAAAACACACCTAAGATGATAAACATACAAAGTTCATATACTGCTGACTTACTAAAATAAAGATAAAAGATCAAAAGTCATGGAATATGCCACAGAGATCATTACACTGCAAACCTCAATTTAGGAAGGTGAGTTGTTGCAATGAGAGATAAGCTTAACATGACAACAGGAAAAGATGGTCACTGAAGGTCCTTTAGAGTGTCTCTCTTAAATGTGAATTGTCTACACAGGTCTCTGAGGGAAACAAACACTCTGGAGACAGAAGTCTGTGATGGTATACCTGGTGTGCAGGTATATTGATTTGCGAATTTAAAGCAATGTGATCGCAAAGCTTCAGACACTAGGCAAGTCCAAAGCTGTTAATCTTTGATAAAAACAAATGAATCTAAACAGTTTTTTTCCCACACAGAGGACCACTGTTGATCTACAAGATGGTGAGCAGCAGGGACACACACAGGCAGCATCCAAACTGCTGTCAGTTTGCAGTTTGGGTTTGGCTTACATGTCTGAAAAAACACTTACTTTGGGCTCCAAAATTCCATCTTACCAAGCAAGGAAGAGGGGAGCTTGATCTGAAAATTTTGGACATATTCAAACATGATATGGTTTACTCTTATAGCCTCTTTACAGAGGATACAATTCAAAGGCCATAACAATACTTCAAAAAGATAAAAGAAATAGGACATTGAGTTGTGATGGAGTATCATGAAAACTTCTTAATGTTATTATGAGGACTGAATTATGAAAGTGGGGTAGTCTTCCCTAAGGGAATTGTATCAAAGCAATTTTATAGTAGGAAAGTGGAGATGGTACAAGCTTGTAGTCCAAGCTACTGGGACGGCTAAGGCAGGAAGATCACTTAAGATCACAAGCTTGAGCCCAGTCTGGGCAACACAGTGAGCCCCCTTCTTTAAAAAAAAAAAAAAAAAAAAAAAAAAAAAAAAAGAAAATGTAAAGGGGAGATGAGAACACTATGACTTCCAAGTGTAATTTTGCTTTCAGTAGGCAATAAAAACAGTAAGGCCTGGGCTGGGGATATAGCTCAGTTGGCAGAGTTCTTGCCTTGAATGTATAAGGCCCTGGGTTCAGTCCCCAGTACCACAAAAAAACAAAAACAGTAGGGCGGGGGCTGGGGATATGGCTCAGTGATAGAGTACTTGCCTTAGTGTGGGTGAGGCCCTGGGTTCAATCTGAGTACCAAGAAACAAAAGGGCAGGCAATTTACTGTTGGGAATCAGGTTTACCTTGCTGTAGTGTTTACCCTCCATTGTTAGAGTATCTCAGTCAGGAGAAACCAGCAGGAGCACAGTAACTGTATTTTGGTTTTTGGTACCAGGGATTGAACTAGGGGGCACTTAACCGCTGAGCCACATTCCCAGCCCATTCTTGTATTTTATTTAGAGACAGGGTCTCACTGAGTTGCTTAGTGCCTCGCTAATTTGCTGAGGGTGGCTTTGAACTCTCCATCCTCCTGTCTTAGCCTCCCTAGTTGCTGGGATTATAGGTGTGTGCCACGGCACCCATTTTTCTTTTAAATCTATTTTTTTACCCAAATTATTATAGACGTGAATTTTATTTTATAGGGGCAATGCTGTCTGACACCTGAGGCATGCTTTATTCCCTCTACTTAGCAGATTGCATAACTAGTATTCTTTATCCAATGTCTCAGATTTTCAGGGAATGAGAGAATAATATTTATAAACAAAATTTGTTACTTGTGCAGAAGCTTACATACCCTAAAGTTGACTATATAACTAGTCTTGTTTGTAGGATGACCCTATTGGGAATAAGTTCAGGAAATATCGAGCCTAATATGCTGCTCTGGCAGGGCTGAATACTGCAAACCCAGAGCACTGGGGGCACAAAAAATTCAGCAGCTGCCTTCTCTGAAGTTCCTGTATCTGAAGACAGGTCCTCCTACCATCAGAAGTGACTGACAGATTACTTATACTACCAGAGACTTCTAATCTGCATAAGAAAACAACCTTTGTTCACTACACTGTTCATCCTCTCATTCTCCTGTAACTGTGTCACACCCCAACCCAGAACCTCCACCCCCAGCCTCTGTTCCTTTCTGTGGCTCAGAATGCTACTACAATCTTCAATCACTGGCCTTTCTTTGAGTCTTGTATTCTGTGGGACTCCTGTGTGTGTGATTGTAATTAAAATGCATTTCTCCCTTCAGAGAATAAAAGTTCATCTCTTCCCTATACTTGCTTTTATATACATAATCAAAAAAATTTTTAACAGTGCCAAATTTTGAATCTAGGGCACTCTAACCACTGATCTAGATTCCAAGCCTTTTTAATTTTGTGCTTGTGTGTGTTGCTGGAGATTAAACCCAGGGCCTTGTGCACGTGAGGCAAGCACTCTACTAACTGAGCTACATCCCCAACCCCAGACATTTTATTTTTGAGATAGAGTTCCAGTATATTGCCAAGGTTGACCTCACACTTATGATCCTCCTGCTTGAGCCTCCCAAGTCACTTGTATTACAGGTGTGCCACTGTTCCTGGCTACATAATCAATATTTTGGACCCTAAGAACCAGACAATTAAGAAGAAGAAAAATTACAGAGAACTACATTATAATAAAATTATTACTATAAATTGTATCCAAAATACTAAAGCCAGGCATGCTTGTCAGAAGAAAACTATTCTAGGAAATATGATAAATGCTTCTGAAATTCATGTGATTTTTGAGTACTAAGAATATATAGTAATATAGAAAAATATTAAGGATACTAAAGATATTTGATTAAACATTTGGTGGCAAATGTTTAAAAATGATTTTCAGAACTTATCTTAAAACTTCTTGTCCCTGTGACCTGGATAAAATACCCCTTGTGAGGGTATTTTATACCTTATAAGGTATTTTATCCTTGTAAGGAGCAATGGTTACTTCTTTGAAATGCTCATATGTACAAACATGAAAAAGTTCAGCTTCCAAATAACAAGTTGCAAATGCATGTCACTTAATGTCACTTATTGAGAAAGCTTAAAAGCCATGTAGACAAACAGAACAAATATTTCTGCATTTTTTGCTTTCATATCACTATTTTCAATAGGATACAACAGTATATAATTTTATCTCTGATTATATCATGCCTTTTTTAGAAAATAAAGTCATTTTTTAAAAAATGAAGTGACTAAGATTATAAACAAAGTAATTTTTAAAATAGACAAGGCTTCTGGGATCTTTCCTGCTGTGTCACTGTTATGGACTGAACTGTGTTGCCCAAATTCATGTTGAAGCTTTAGCCGCCAGTACTTCAAAATGTGACTATATTTGGAACCTTTAAAAAAGGCAATTAAGGTTAAATGAAGATCTGTCAAGACTGATATCCTTTTAAGAAGAAACATCAGGAAACCAATCACACAGAGGGAAGACGTGAGGATACAATGAGATGACCCACTGGAAGACAAGAGGAGAGATCTTGCCAGAAACCAAACCTGTGGACATCTTGATCTTGCACTTCCAGCCATCAGAACTGAGAGAAAATGCATTTCTGGTCTTTAAGTCACCCAGTCTGTGGTATTTTGTTATGGGAGACCTAGCAAACTAATACAGTCACTCTTGGTTTGAGGCCCTCAAAGGTAACACTGTGATTGGCCCACCATTCCAAGCAGGTATACAGAACTTGTTAAAGTGAGAGCAAAAGCAGATGTGGTAAGCCATGGGCCATCATCTACCTTAAGGATATTTGAGCAGTAATCTGAAACTTAAAATCTGGAGTTAAAGATTAGAGAGCAGTCAGACAAAATATTCCTCTTCCTTTTCCCCAGCCTAGAGAGGGGGCATCAGAACACCACTGGGAGTGTGCAGATTCAAACTTCTGAGAGAATCTGGGACACCTGGAGGAGGCTGAGGCAGAAGCTGGTTGTCTAGGGGTGCCCTTGAGTGGCAGAACAGAGACAGCGCTCTACCCCGGGTCCAAAATGACCTCCATTTCAAGAACTTGGCAAAAATGTGCATGTTTCTGGAGGACCAGATAGAACTTTGAAGGAAAAGAGAGGACAAGGGTACCCTTCCAAGAGGACTACCTAAAGGTCACCACCAGAAGCCAGGAGCTGTGGAGGGGTGCGAAGGGGCCAGGCAAGGAGGCATTTCTGACACTAGAGCCTCAGGAGCTAAGATGCGCCTCCCTCCCTAGTGGCTGGCTAGGAGGGTCACCAGTCATTTTTACCCAAGGTATCAGCTTTCCATCACTATAATGAAATATCTGACACAGGCTCTTTAAAAATTAAAGGGATGTTCATTCTGGCTCATGGTTTTGGAGTTCAAGTCCACAGTAGAGTGGCCCCATTAGTTTGGGTCTCTGACAAGGGAAGCACATCATGGCCAGAGAATGCGTCATAGCAAGCACTTTTATCTTGAGCCAGGAAGCAGAGAGAGAGCTGAAGGAAGAGAACAAAGTCCCACAGTCCCTTTCAAGGATGCATTCCCAAGTAGGCCTTGCTTCTTTTATATATATATATATTTTTTTTTTTCTTTCTATTCTATTTCTACTCTGTTTGTTTGTTTTGTTTTGTTTTCCTCTTCTCCTTCTCCCTCTCCTTGGTTAGGCCTCACTCCTTATGGGTCCACAGCACCTCCCAGGACCATCACTCTGGGGAACCAAGCCTTTATATATGGACCTTTAGGGGTCACTCTTCCAAATGTTAGCTCCTAATATTTGCAAATGGTCTTCTATGGGATAAAATGTTTCTGGCACCTTCCTGTTCAGCCTCCCTGGACTTCTCACATCCCATTCTTTGGTATGCTACACCTGAATTGTCACACCACTGTTGTAAAGGAATTTAAGTAGCATCCTTCTTAATCTGGCCACTAACACTCTCACGAACACATTTCCCCCTTTTGATTCTAACTTGGCAAAAATAAGGAAATCATAGATTTTCAAAGGTCAGTCATTTTTCTTACTGTATTGCCTTATAATTGTTACACTTAAGGTAGTTCTTTTATTTAAAAATCACTTCACACTGCAATGAAAACCCACTTTTTGCCTCATCAAACAAATGCAATTTTCTCAGGACTCACTCTTGCTTATGAGAAAAAGCAAGTACATCAGTGAGCTTCCAATGTCCAAGGTCACTAGCTGGATACCATGTAATCGATTCATATTTTGTAAACAGATTTTGACATCTTATTCTTCTATGGCAGTTACTAGTCAGAAAAGAATTTCTCTGACCCCAAAGCATCAGGGCTTTTTGATATCATGTTACTGAAGAATTCATTTGCCAACCATCCAGAAATTCCATTTAATACCTGCATTTCATAATCAGTTTAGTATCATGTCTTGTAGGCATGAAATAGCAAGATGGACATACGGAAAGACCACAGACATCCAACAGCTTATTTTAATATTTGCAGTTTAAATATTTAAAAGCATAGCTTTTACTGAAAAATAAAGTTGTTTTAACTCCCAAGAGAAAGTCCTAACCCTTAAAGAGCTGGATGAAGCGAGGGTGCAGCGTGGAGGGGATGACGCCCCCGGGCAGCTGGCGCAGGAAGAGCTTCAGCAGGCTGGCGGCCGCGCACACGTCCGCGTCCTCCCGCAGCTCCACGCGTGCCCCGCTCTCGAACTGCAGCCGCAGGCGGTCCACCGCCTTCACGTTCCCGTTCACTCTGAAAAGGCCTTCCTGGGTGAGTCCTGCAACAGCAGAGTGGGCCCCAGAGATCAATGAGTTTCTCACAAACCTGCCCAAAATCTAAAGGACAGTAAAAACATACATAAATAAATCTTGGCATAGGATTCTCTGAATACTGTAATTATCAACTATGAGAAGACTTTCAAGTTTTTTAAAAAAATGCTTTCTTAGAATAAAAAGGTTTCATATCTATTGCACATCAAAAAGCTCATGCATGACTGTTGTAACAACTGATCTCTAAAAATAAGGCCATCCCATATGTAGAGATCAGAATATCATACAAAAATTTATATAATGTTATACAGTACATAACTGAAATGTACCTTGATTCCACCAGCAGCTCGTATTTCATGAATACTTTTTAAAATGACATGTTAGAAACTTGGGGAAAACGTAATCATCTTTGTGATAATTTAAGGAATAAGCATTATTTCTTTAGTGATCACTAAATTTAAAATGTAAGACTCTATGGGTCTTACATTATAAAGTGGTCTACAACAGGATCCTTTCTTCAGTCAGTTGATGAGGATGCCAATTTGGATGAGGATATCAGGTCTGTCTCCCTTTCACCTTCTGCCATGTGACGTTGCTGCAGAAGGGCACTAGACAGATGGCAGCCTCCAGAACCAGAGCAGACGCATTTCTGTTCATTACAAATAATCCAGTCTCAGGTATTCTGTTATAACAGTGCAAAATGCACTAAGAAAGAGTCCCTCATTTTCTTGTGCATTTTCTAAGCTCTGTCCCTAATTCGTTAGTCTTATATTGTATTTTTTTTATTTCCCTTAAAGAGGTCCCAAAAAGATTGCTATAGTTTGCATGTTGAATGAGCTCCAAAGTCTTGGTGTTAAACGTTTGATCACTAAGTGGCAGTACAAACCACTGGGAGGTGTTTTGGACCTTTAGGAGCTGGGATATAGTGGGAGGTCTTGAGGTCACAGGAGATATCCCCTCAAAAGGGATCATGGGACAGAACCAAGCTTCAATTCCCTGAACCAGGGCGGCGAGTTCCTGCCCGCAGGTTGCTTCAGGGACCAAGACAGGGCAGCCAGGGACTTCTGCAAGCAGCCCGCAGCCCGGCCCCCTCTGGCAGGAAGTGCCTTTCCAGGCTAGCTTCTCAGAGCAGACCGCCCAGTGAGGGCCTTTCCACACAGAACCAGCTCCAAGTCCTGGAACCAGTAGAGGACTAGGGGCAGCTTTCCTTGGAAGCACTGCATTATCAAGTTACTCCAAGACTTCAGGCTACTGAAGGCAGGAAGGTGATACACTGGAAATCTACAGGGACAATATAAGCCAATAGAAGAATTCTGCAATATCACAAAGTCCCACTGACATCTGACCAATATAAGAAAACAAGGGAAGAAAATGTCCGAAACAAACCTAGATACTATATCAATAAAACCCAATGACAGCACAGCAGAAGAAAAGTCAGAAAGGGAGTTCAGAATGTACATAATTAAAACAATCAGGGAAGCAAACGAGGAGATGAAAGAGCAAATACAGGCATTACATGATCGCACCAATCAACAGTTAAAGGAGCAAATACGGGAAGCAAGAGATCATTTCAATAAAGAGTGGGAGATATTGAAAAAAACCAAACAGAAATCCTTGAAATGAAGGAAACAATAAACCAAGTTAAAAACTCCATAGAAAGCATAACCAATAGGATAGAACACCTGGAAGACAGAACCTCAGATATTGAAGACAAAATATTTAATCTTGAAAACAAAGTTGACCAAACAGAAAAGATGGTAAGAAATCATGAACAGAATCTACAAGAATTATGGGATATCATGAAAAGGCCAAATTTAAGAATTATCGGGATTGAGGAAGGCTTAGAGAAACAAACCAAAGGAATGAACAAACTATTCAATGAAATAATATCAGAAAATTTCCCAAATCTGAAGAATGAAATGGAAACCAGGTACAAGAGGCTTATAGGACTCCAAATATACAAAATTACAACAGACCCACAACAAGGCACATTATTATAAACATACCTAACATACAAAATAAAGACAGAATTTTAAAGGCCGCAAGAGAAAAGAATCAAATTACATTCAGGGGGAAACCAATAAGAATATCAGCAGATTTTTCAACCCAGACCCTAAAAGCTACAAGGACCTGGAACAACATTTTTCAAGCCCTGAAAGAAAATGGATGCCAACCAAGAATCTTATACCCAGCAAAACTTACTTTCAGATTTGACGATGAAATAAGATCCTTCCATGATAAATAAAAGCTAAAGGAATTTACAAAAAGAAAGCCAGCATTGCAGAATATTCTCAGCAAAATATTCCATGAGGAAGAGATGAAAAACAACCATGCAAATCAGCAACGGGAGGAACTAGCCTAAAGGAATAGCCAAATAAAGGGGAAACCAAATCATGTCAAAAAACAAAAATGAGTCAAATGACTGGGAATACAAATCATATCACAATAACAACCCTGAATGTTAATGGCCTGAACTCAGCAATCAAAAGACATAGACTGGCAAACAGGATTAAAAAGAAAAATCCAACAATTTTCTGCCTGCAAGAGACTCATCTCATAGAAAGAGATACCCATAGACTAAAGGTGAAAGGATGGGAAAAAACATACCATGCACACGGACACAGCAAAAAAGCTGGAGTATCCATCCTCATTTCAGATAATGTGGACTTCAAGCTAAAACTAGTCAGAAGGGATAAAGAAGGACATTACATACTGCTTAAGGGAAGCATAAATCAGCAAGACATAACAATCATAAACATCTATGCCCCAAACAGTGGCTCATCCATGGATGTCAAACAAATCCTTGTCAATTCCAGAAATCAAATAGTCCACAACACAATAATACTAGGCGATTTTAACATACCTCTCTCACCACTGGATAGATCTTCCAAACAAAAATTGAATAAAGAAACCATAGATCTCAATAACACAATCAACAATTTAGACTTAACCGACTTATGTAGAATATACCATCCAACAAAGAACGAATACACTTTCTTCTCAGCAGCACATGGATCCTTCTCTAAAATAGACCATGTCTTATGCCACAAAGCTACTGTTAGCAAATACAAGAAGATAGAGATACTACCTTGTACTCTATCAGATCATAATGGATTGAAATTAGAAATAAATGCCAGAATAAAAAACAGAAACTTCTCCAATACCTGGAGATTAAATAATACACTATTATATGATGAATGGATAACAGAAGACATCAGGAGGAAAATTAAAAAATTCTTAGAAGTGAACAAGAACAAAGACACATCACATCAAAATCTCTGGGACACTATGAAAGCAGTACATAGAGGAAGATTTATTTCATGGTGCGCATTCAACAAAAGAAGTAGAAATCAACAAATAAATGACTTAACACTACAGCTCAAAGCCCTAGAAAAAGAAGAGCAGACCAACACCAAAAGTAGTAGACAACAGGAAATAGTTAAAATCAGAGCCGAAATCAAAGATATTTAAACAAAAGAAACAATCGGAAAACTTAACAAAATAAAGAGTTGGTTCTTTGAAAAAATAAACAAAATTGATAAACCCTTAGCCACACTAACAAAGAGAAAGAGGGAGAAAACTCAAATTACTAAAATCCAGAATGAACAAGGAAATATCACAACAGACACGAGTGAAATACAAAATATAATTAGAAGCTATTTTGAAAATCTATACTCCAACAAAACAGAAAACCTCGAAGATATCCACAAGTTTCTAGAGACATATGAATTACCTAAACTGAACGAGGAGGACATACACAACTTAAATAAATCAATTTCAAGCAATGAAATAGAAGAGGTCATCAAAAGCCTACTACCAAAGAAAAGTCCGGGACCAGATGGGTTCTGAGCCGAATTCTACAAAACCTTTAAAGAAGAGCTCATTTCAATACTTCTCAAAGTATTCCTTGAAATGGAAGAGGAAAGAACCCTTCCAAACTCACTCTATGAAGCCATTATCACCCTGATACCTAAACCAGACAGAGACAAATCGAGGAAAGAAAATTTCAGACCAATATCCTTAATGAACATTGATGCAAAAATTCTCAACAAAATTTTAGCAAATCATATACAAAAATATATTTAAAAGATAGTGCACCACGATCAAGTGGGTTTTATCCCAGGGATGCAAGGTTGGTTCAACATCCGGAAATCAATAAATGTCATTCACCATATCAACAGACTTAAAGTTAAGAATCACATGATTATTTCAATAGATGCAGAAAAAGATTCAATAAAATACAGCATCCCTTCATGCTCAAAACACTAGAGAAAATTGGGGTAGTGGGAACATTCCTTAACATTGTAAAGGCCATCTACGCTAAGCCCATGGCCAATATCATTGTAAATGGTGAAAAACTGAAAGCATCCCCCCTAAAAACTGGAACAAGACAGGGATGTCCTCTTTCACCACTTCTATTCAACATCGTTCTTGAGACTCTAGCCAGAGCAATTAGACAAACTAAAGAAATTAAAGGGATACGAATAGGAAAAGAAGAACTCAAACTATCCCTCTTCGCTGATGACGTGATTTTATATTTAGAGGAACCTGGAAATTCCACCAGAAAACTCTTAGAACTCATAAGTGAATTTAGTAAAGTAGCAGGTTACAAGATCAATGCTCATAAATCCAATGCATTTTTATACATAAGTGATGAATCTTCAGAAAGAGAAGTTAGGAAAACTACCCCATTCACAATAGCCGCGAAAAAAATAAAATACTTGGGAATCAATCTCACAAAAGAGGTGAAAGACCTTTACAATGAGAACTACAGAACACTAAAGAAAGAAATTAAAGAACACTTTAGAAGATGTAAAGATCTCCCATGTTCTTGGATAGGCAGAGTTAATATTGTCAAAATGGCCATACTACCTAAAGTGCTATACAGATTCAATGCAATTCCAATTAAAATCCCAATGATGTACCTTACAGAAATAGAGCAAGCAATTATGAAATTCATCTGGAAGAATAAGAAACCCAGAATACCTAAAGCAATCCTCAGTAGAAAGAGCGAAGCAGGGGGTATTGCAATACCAGATCTTCAACTCTATTTACAAAGCAATAGTAACAAAAACGGCATGGTATTGGTACCAAAATAGACAGGTAGATCAATGGTACAGAATAGAGGACATGGACACAAACCCAAATAAATAAAATCTTCTCATACTAGACAAAGGTTCCAAAAATATGCAATGGAGAAGAGATAGCCTCTTCAACAAATGGTGCTGGGAAAACTGGAAATCCATATACAACAGAATGAAACTAAATCCCTATCTCTCACCCTGCACAAAACTCAACTCAAAATGGATCAAGGACCTCGGAATCAGACCAGAGACCCTGCATCTTATAGAAGAAAAAGTAGGTCCAAACCTTCAACTTGTTGGCTTAGGATCAGACTTCCTTAACAGGACTTCCACAGCACAAGAAATAAAAGCTAGAATCAACCACTGGGATAGATTCAAACTAAAAAGCTTTCTCTCAGCAAAGGAAACTATCAGTAATGTGAAGAGAGAGCCTACAGAGTGGGAGAATATCTTTGCCAATCATACTTCAGATACAGCGCTAATTTCCAGAATCTATAAAGAACTCAAAAAACTCTACACCAAGAATACAAATACCCCAATCAACAAATGGGCTAAGGAAATGAACAGACACTTCACAGAAGAAGATCTACAAGCAATCAACAGATATATGAAAAAATGTTCAACATCTCTAGTAATAAGAGAAATGCAAATCAAAACTATCCTAAGATTTCATCTCACCCCAATTAGAATGGTGATTATCAAGAACACAAGCAACAATAGGTGTTGGTGAGGATGTGGGGAAAAAGGTACACTCATACATTGCTGGTGGGGTTGCAAATTAGTGCAGCCACTCTGGAAAGCAGTGTGGAGATTCCTCAGAAAGCTTGGAATGGAACCACCATTTGATCCAGCTATCCCACTCCTTGGCCTATACCCAAAGGACTTAAAATCAGCATACTACAGAGATACAGCCACATCAATGTTCATAGCTGCTCAATTCACTATAGCCAGATTGTGGAACCAACCTAGATGCCCTTCAGTTGATGAATGGATAAAGATACTGTGGCATATATATACAATGGAATATTACTCAGCCATAAAGAATAATAAAATTATGGCATTTGTAGGCAAATGGATGAAATTGGAGGATATCATGCTAAGTGATATAAGTCAATCTCCAAAAACTAAAGGACGAATGATCTCACTGATAAGTGGATGAGGACATATAAGTGGGGGGTAGGAGGGGTAGCGTTATGGTTAGGGTTAGGTTTAGGGTTAGGGATAAGTAGGGTGGTAAGAATGGAGGAAGGAAGGGCTGTATAGAGGGAAAAGAGGGGTGGGAGGGGTGGGGGGGAAGGGAAAAAATAACAGAATGAATCAAACAACATTGCCCTATGTAAATTTATGTTTTTTAATTAAAATAAATAAATTTTTAAAAAAAGGGATCATGGGACCACTGCTCTTTTCTCTTTCTGCTTCCTAGTGATGAGGTGAGTAGTTTGCTCTGCCACCTTCTCCTGCCATATTGTGTTACTTCATCAGAGACCCAAAGCAGTGGGCTGCTTGATCTTAGACTGGAAATTCTAAAACCATGAGCACCTAAATCCTTTCCTTACTCTGCTCTGTTCTGATGGTACCAAGGATTGAATTCAGGTGCATTTAACCATTGAGCCACATCTCCAGCCTTTTTTCCCTGTTTTTTTTTTTTTTTTTTTTTTTTTTTTTCCTTGAGACAGTGTCTTGCTAAGTTGCAGAGGCTGTCTTTGAACTTGTCATCCTTCTGCCTCAGCCTCCCAAGCCACTGGGATTACAGGCATGCACCACCACAACCTTTTCTCTCTATATTTGCCTCAGTTACAGAAGACTGATGAATACAAGGATTAAGGAACAAAACTTTGATCTGGCCCAGACAAATAGGAAAAATATGAATTAAGCCACAAATACAGGAAGGCATAAAGAAACATAGAGATGAAAATAAAGGGAACTTAGATCAAGACTAATGGGGCAATCAAATAGAATGGGATAGCACTTGAGAGTGTTAAGTCGAAGAGTGACAATCTGATCACTGGAGCATTAAGTAGGGGAAAAGACAAAATAAAACCAGGGTTTAAGGATGATTTAGCTTTTGATCAAACAGGGAACAGTGAGTCAGAGAGCTGGCCTTGGGAGGACAACGACCTTCTGCTGCAAGGCAGTAAGACAGATTGCAGGAGAAACAGAAGCGGCAGAGAGATTGAATGTGCTTCGGTAACTTGTTACAAAGGAAGTAAGGGAGAGAGGGAGAGCTAAAAGGTAAAACTTCAAGGTTTGAAAAGCAGAGATTCCAGGGAAAGGGCTGTAAAAGATTAGGTGGGAGCAAGGAAATAAGGACAACCAGCTCAGTGTAAACAAGTACTTCAGAGAGTGGCAGAGCACTAGGGTGTCAGAAACGATTGTTTTTATAAAAGCAGGCCCAGCACATTACTCAACCATCTTCTGGAGTCTGGTGGTCCATTTAGCAAAGACAGAGCACTGAAGCCCAGGAGCAGTGTGTGTGTGGGGAATGTTTACATCAGTCTTCATTTCTTTCTCTTACTTGCTAATCACGTTGCTCCTTTTTAAAGAAAAGGAGCATAAATTAAAGTATAAATTTTAATTTATAATCTGATTATATACTCTATGAACCCTTTAATTCAACAAATGTTTAATGAGCACCCAGTACCATGTTAAGTACTAAAAAAAATTTAATCATGGAAAAAAATTCAGTCACTGCCTTGACCTTTATGGAGTTTGCAGTCTGGTACAATGTTTGAGATCAACATATACTATCTCTATCTCTCTATCTCTCTTTCTTTCTTTCTTTTTCTATCTCTCTCTCTCTCTCTATATATATATATGTATACACATACATATATATATGTATGTATATACATATATATATGTATGTATCTTGGCTATGAAGAACATCAAGATCAAAAGTTGACATGAATTTTAGTTTCAGTTCTGACGAAAACTGTGACACCAGGGATGATATTAAAAACATTTAGATCCAAGATGGCCGAAAAGAGGTGCCCTGCACACAATGCACATAGAAAAACCAGGACAACAGAGGAAAATGATATTTCTAGGAAAGTGACTGAAGGAGAACTCTGGAAATCAGCAAGGAAAAGATGGAATCCCTAAATGGCATGCAGAGTTGGAAAGGCAATCAAGAGAAAAGAACAAATCCCATTCCATGTTTGGGGGTTTGGGGACACAGATTCCACGCCGTCAGGAAAAGATGAGCAAGAAGGTGCCAGCAACTCTAGTCAGAGCAGCAGATTAACAGTTCTACCTGCAGAATTCCATGGTTTTCAAAGGCTTTACATCCAGTTTGGAGAGATAACTGGCTTAAAAGCAACTGCTTGTTCCAAAGAAGGAACTCACTTTGGGTCTCTCCCAACCCCCAGAATCCAAGCTGCTAGGGCAGTCACGGCTGGATGCCATCTTGTCTCAGGAACCAGCCCCTGACACTACAAAAGCCTTGGGTCTGTGAGCACCTCACAGGGTGGGAAGACGGCCTCCTCAGCATCCTGCAGCTCCAGGAACACTGGCTGCTATAGCCACAGGCTCAAGTCCCACAGAAACTAAGAAAGGGCTCCCAAGTTTCTCGGGTCTGAGCTACCTGGTACAAAGTCTGGCCTCACACATCTTGAGTATGAGGGTCTGAGAAAGGTCCAAGAAGCATCCTGTGGCTCCAGAAACTTGGCTACCAGTAGTCCCATCTCCTGGTACTAACTCCATTTACCCCATGGGAACATGCAGAGTCTATATCCCAGTCCATGGCCTTAGGACTGCAGATATAGGTGCAAAAAGTCCTGGCATCTTGTGTTTTTCCCTTGGGATCAAGGTATCATGTGGGTTTCACAACTCCACAACTGTGGCTAATAGTGCTACAAAACCCAGTATCAACCTCAATCACCCCATGAGACTTGGAAACTTCTCTTTGTGTTCCACAACCTAGAGCTCATGGTTACTGGTGACAGAGACTCCAGCATTATCTATGTTCATCCTGTGGGACCTGGGGAAAGCTCCAGAACTCTGGCTTCTGGTGTCACAGGTCCAGATATCTCCTTGCCCAAGGTCCTGGGTAAGGTCTCCTTCATATCCTGTGGCTCAAGAACCATGGATGCTGGTGCCCAAACATTAGTGTCACCTATGCTTGTCCAAGGGGTCTGGGGACAATCTTCTCCATATCCTGTACCATGGAGACCATGGTAGCTGTCACCATAAGTTCTGGTGACATTAGTGCTTGACTCTGTGGAGCCTGAAGACATGCACCTTTGGAAGTCTATGTTTACTGCAGTCATAAGTCACTGCAGTCCAGACTACTGAGACAATCATGAACAGTATTAACATCAATAAAAAATGAAGTATTATACAGAAGCTACATTTTTGAGCTCACTTATAATCAAAGCCAAAGCAGCTATCCAAGTGACAACTCATATCCCATCCAAATGAAAAACTGTTTCCTGTGAAAGCTACTCCATAAAATTGGAGGCAAGATCTCCATTACTGTGACAAAATGCCTGAAAAAAATATTTAAAAGAGAAAATTTTATTTTGGCTCACAGATTCAGAATTTTTAGTCCAAGGCTAACTGGCTCCATAGTTTCTAGGCCTGTGGTAAGTAGTAAGTCAGGGCAGAAGGGCATGGTGGAGGAAAGCTGCTCACCTCATTGCAGTTGGGAAGCAGAGAGAGAGAAGAGAGAGTGAAGAGAGAGAGGCAGCTATATAGTCTCGAAGGGCACACTGTCAAAGACTCATTCCACTCATATTGGTCCTATTTCCTACAGTTTCCACCACTTCTCAATAGTCCATTATGTTACTAATCCATCAGTAGATGAATCCATTCATGAGGTTAGAGCCATTATGATCTAATCAGTTCCCCAAAGTCCTACCTCTGAATGTTGCTTCAATGGTTACCAAGCCTTCAACATGTGAGCTTTTGGGGAACATTCCAGATCCAAACCATAACACTGACTGATATACTGTATGCTCAGACATTGATGTAGAGACACAATAAACATGAAATAAATGATCAAGGGAAAACAATAATTCTCCAGAAGTCCCAATTTGAAGAAAAATCTATAAAATGCCTGAAAAGAAATAAAAAATAATGATACTAAGAAAACTCAGTGATATATAAAAGAATACAGATAGACAATATAAAGAAATTGGAAAAACAATTCAGGGTATAAATGAGAAATTCACCAAAGAGACAGATATCATAAAAAGAAAGGAACAATCAGAAATCTTGGAATTAAAGACTTCAGTGAAATAAAAAAACACAGCATATATACAAGCAGAAGACAGAATTTTGAACCTGATAGCAGGTCTTCTGAATTAACTCAGTGAACCAAAAGAAAGAATGAAGACTCAAAAGAAATGAAGAAAGCCTATGAAACTTATGGAATATGCTAAGCAAACAAATATCTTCATTATAAGAATTCCAAAGGCAAAAATAAGGAGAAAAAGCACTGAATACCTGTTTAATAAACTAATAGCTAAACACTTTCTGAATTTTCAAAGAGATATGGACATTGAGAGACAAGAAGCTCAAAGGACCCTAACTATACTCAACCCAAACAAATCTTCACCAGTACAAAGGATCGTAAGAACGTACTCTGAACAATCATATGCTCAAATAAAATACTATAGTGAGAATGTCAAAAGTATAAGACAAGATGGAATCTTAAAAAACAGCAAGGGAAAAGCATCAAATCACATATAAGGAAATACCCATTAGACTTACAACAGATTTCAAAATGGAAACCTTATAGGACAGAAGAGAATGGAAAGAAAAACTGCCAACCATGAAACCTATACCCAGGAAAACTATCCTTCAGAAAAGAAGAAGAAATAAAGTCTTCTTCAGAAATTGAGAAAATTCATCATCACCAGACCAACTCTACAAGAAATACTTAAGGGAGTCCTACAGTAGAAACAAAAAGATGATAACATTTATCACAAAACTCATGAATGTACAAACCTCACTAGAATAGATACAAAAAATAGAACCAAATCTTAGAATAACCAAAAAACTACCAAATCACCAAAATAAATTATAAGATAGATGGAAAAATATACAAAACATACAAAAACTTACAAAAAACAAGCAGAAAACAATTAAATGACAGGAGCAAGTTCATATCTGTCTGTAATAACATTGAATGTAAATGGTTTAAATTCACCAATCAAAAGTCATAAAATGGTCAAATGGATTAAAAAATAATAATAATAATAAAAGACCCAAATATATGCTGACTATAAGAAACTCACCTCAGTCCCTCCTGGTGGATCTCTAGCACAATGCCTGACATGCACGGACTCACCCTTTCTGCCCCAATGTGTACATGCCCTCCCATCTATGTGCTGCCCTGCACCACCCCCACTCATGGATACTCCACACTGTGGCTACCCATCTACCATCTACCTTGGAATGCCTCTGCCACTATCTTGAATTATCCCTGCTGCCACCACCATCTTTAGTTGGGGCACCTTCCATCCTGGGAAACCTGCTGAGGTTAGAAGCTCATTATCAAAATACATACAGGTTAGCCACTACTGCTGCCACCCACTTGGGGCATGGCTGATTACACCCAGGGATAACAGCCAGGACCTGAAAAATCATTACCAAGGGCCCTGTAGGCTTGGTTATACCTGAGATATCCCTGCTAGGTATCCTAATAGCCACTATATTGCTCCAGAGGCAGGAGAGAGCCTTGCAAGGGGTTGGTAGATGCGGAAAAGGTGTGAGAGCATCTTGATCCTGGCTCATCCAGCTAACCAGCTGGCATCTACCCAGATGCCAGAGTAAACTCAGGCAGCATTTGCTGAGACCTGACATCACCCTGGTCTATGATTTTCCACCAATCACCTGGTCCCACCAGTTTGGAAATCAATAGGGCCCTCTGGCTCCTCAATCTCCAGTCTCCCAACCATCTCCTAACCACCAACCTGGCCCAGTGCCTGCAGCTATGTGGCTGGTCCACAGCTTTCAACACACAGTCCTGATTTGCCCAGTACAGAAAGGCTTTCCAAGTCAGGTGCACGGGTCCCAGGGCTCAGCCCTCAGGACCTCCAAGGAGAGAGGTTCCTGACTGGAAAGTTGAAAGGGCAGGAGTAGGAAAGATAGTTTAGAGACTAAATGATAGACCAGGAATTGTGAGGAAAGGGGCTAAGACCAAGCTCCTGTGTCATACAAGTAGACCCCAAAAGGAGAGTCCTGGGATACAGTCTTCCAGAGGGACTAGCAATTGTTATACCCTGCCTTCAGGAGTCCTGCCTCCAAGTCTAATCCTCCCACCTTAGTAACTTTCTCCATCCTGAGGGTGGAGGTACCAGCAATCTCCAGCCAACCACACCTATCAGAAGAGAATGGAGCAGAGAAGAATTGAACTTCAACAGAAGCAACTGTTCAATTCTCCTTCAAGACTCCCCCCCATTTAGTTTTTCTTTTTTGTTTCCAGCTCTCACATCCCCATCATCTTTATTAATTAATTAATTTTTTTTTTTTTTTTGGTGCTGGGGATCGAACCCAGGGCCTTGTGCTTACAAGGCAAGCACTGTACCGACTGAGCTATCTCCCCAGCCCCCCCATCATCTTTAAAATCAAATACCTTTCATGCATCAGGCTACTGAAGACTGAGAGGTTTGAACAGTATACTACAGTTTTGTTGTTGATGATTCTTCTTCTTCTTTTAACTTGTTCTATTTTCCTTTTATTTATCTATTTCCCAGGAGGCTCTTTCTCCCACTAACAACCAACTTCTTTTGATTCTTCTTTCACTCCTCCTATGATCTAGTACCTCTATATTCTCACTTCTTACATTTTTTAAAATTTATTTATTTATTTATTTTTTTTTGCGGTGCTGGGGATTGGAACCCAGGGCCTTGTGCTTGCAAGGCAAGCACTCTACCAACTGAGCCATATCTCCAGCCCCACTTCTTACATTATTAACATCACATCCTACACTCCTCTCATGTCCTTTCTTTGTCCACCATTGGAAATGTAGACCTTATTGTAAACCTATTGTTTATGCTGTAGATAATAATCAGTCACATCATCTCTGTTTATTATGACATTATTAATGTATTGATGGAGGCTATTTGGTTTAAGGCTGCATATTATTGGCATTGGGTACTGTTAATTGATCTCCCACTTAAAGGCGAGGTATTGAAAACCGGCAGGTACACTATAAATCTATAGGGTGGAACCATAACACCTTGGATCCACATTGTTAGAGGGGAAGATACAAGAACAACATGAAAAAACAAGGGAAGAAAGCACCCCAAACAAGCCAAGATGCTATATTAATAGAATCCATTGACAGCATGATAGAAGAAATGTCAGAAAAGGAGTTCAAAATGTACATTAAAGAAATGATCTGCAAAGTAAAGGATGATATAAAAAGCAAATGCAGGCAATAAAAGATCACTTCAATCAATAAACAGTTAAAAGAGTAAATGCAGGAAGCAAAAGATTACTTCAATAAAGAGATAGAGATTCTGGAAAAAAACAAAAAACCAGAAATCCTTGAAATGAAAAAAACAATGAACCAAATTAAAAACTCAATAGAAAGAATCACCAACAGACTAGATCACAAGGAAGACAGGACCTCAGAAAATGAAGACAAAATATTTAACCTTGAAAATAAAGTTGACAACATAGAGAAGATGGTAGGAAATCATAAACAGAACCTCCAAGAATTATGGGATAATATGAAAAGAGCTAATTTAAGAACTATTGGTATTGAGGAAAGCACAAAGATAGAAACTAAAGGAATGAACAATCTATTCAATGAAAATTATCAGAAAATTTCCCAAACCTGAAGAATGAAATGTAAAATCAACTGCAGGAGGCTTACAGAACATCAATTGTACAAAATTACAACAGATTCACACCAAGGCACATTATAATGAAAATGCCTAACATCCAAAATAAAGATAGACTTTTAAAGACTACAAAAGAAAAGCATAAGATTACATATAGGGAGAAACCAATACAGATCAGCAGATTTCTCAGCCCAGACCCTAAAAGCTAGTAGGGCCTCGAACAACATATCTCAAGCTCTAAAAGAGCATGGTTGCCAACCAAGAATCTTAAACCCAACAAAACTAACCTTCATATTTGAAGATGAAATAAAATCCTTCCATGAAAATCAAAAGTTAAAAGAATTTGCAAATAGAAAGCCTGCACTACAAAACATTCTCAGTAAAATATTCCACGAGGAGGAAATGAAAAACAACAATGTAAGACAGCAAAGGGAGGAACTACGCTAAAGGAATAGCCAACTAAAGGAGAAACCAAATTAAAAATCAAAACTCAGCCAAAAATGACTGGGAATACAAGCAATCTCAATAATAACCCTAAATGTTAATGGCCTAAACTCATCAATCAAAAGACAGACTGGCAGATTGGGTTTTAAAAAAAAGATCCACCAATATGCTGCCTTCAAGAGACCCATCTCATAGGAAAACACAACCACAGACTGACAGTGAAAGGATGGGACAAAACAAATCATGTACATGGACTAAGTTAAAAAGCTGGGGTTTCCATCCTCATATCAGATAACATGGACTTCAAGCCAAAGTTAGAAGGAATAAAGGAGGACATTTCATACTGCTTAAGGGAATCATAAATCAACAAGACATAACAATCATAAACATTTATGCCCCAAACAATGGATCACCTATGTACATCAAACAACCCTTCTCAACTTCAGAAATCAAATAGACAACAACACAATAATACTGGGTGACTTTAATATACCTCTCTCACCACTGGATAGATCTTCCAAACAAAAACTGAACAAAGAAACCATAGACATCAATAATACAATCAATAATTTAGATTTAACAGACATATATAGAATATTCCATCCATCAATAAGCAAATACACTTTTTTCTCAGCAGCACATGGATTGTTCTCTAAAATAGACCATGTCTTATGCCACAAAGCAACTCTTAGCAAATACAAAAAAAGAGACAGATACTACCTTGTGTACTATCATATCATAATGAAATGAATGTAGAAATAAATGATAAAATAAAAACCAGAAAATACTCTAACACCTGAAGATTAAATAATACACTACTGAATGATGCATGGATAGCAGAAGACATGAGGGAGGAGTAAAAAAATTCTTAGAAGTAAATGAGAACACCAATACAACATATCAAAATCTCTGGGATGCTATGAAAGCAGTACTAAGAGAAAAATTCACTGCATTGAGCTCATTCAATAAAAGAATACAGAGTCAAAAACTAAATGACCTAACATTACATCTCAAAGTTCTAGAAAAAGAAGATCAGACCAACACCAAAAGGAATAAAAGTCAGGAAATAATTAAAATCAGAGCTGAGGTCAATGAAATTGAAACAAAATAATTCAAAAATTTGACAAAACAAAAAGTTGGTTCTTTGAAAAACTAAACAAAAACTGATAAACCCTTAGCCACACTAACAAAGAGAGGAGAGAGAAAACTCAAATTGCTAAAATCCATGATGAAAAAGGAAATATCACAAAAGACACTATTGAAATACTAAACATAATTAGAAGCTATTTTGAAAATCTATACTCCAACAAAATAGAAAATCTCAAAGACATCAACAAATTTCTAGAGACATGATCCACCCAAACTGAATCAGGAGGACATAAACAATTTAAACAGATCAATTTCAAGCAATGAAAGAAGATGCCATCAAAAGCCTACCAACCAAGAAAAGCCCAGGACCAGACAAATTCTCAGCTGAGTTCTACAAGACCCTCAAAGAACTAATACCAATACTCCTCAAAGTATTCCATGAAATAGAAAAGGAGGGAACCCTTCCAAACTCATTCTATGAAGCTAGTATCACCCTGACACCAAAACCAGACAAAGACACATCAATGACACAAAACTTTAGACCAATATCCCTGAAGAACATTGATGCAAAAATCCTTAACAAAGTTCTGGCAAATCACATACAAAAACATATGAAAAAGATAGTGCACCACAGTCAAGTGGACTTCATCCAAGGAATGCAAGGTTGGTTCAGCATCTGGAAATCAATAATGTAATTCATCACATCAATAGACTTACGGTTAAGAATCATATGATCATTTCAATAGATGCAGAAAAAGTATTTGTTAAAACACAGCACTCTTTCATGCTCAAAACACTAGGAAAAACAGGGATTGTAGGAACATACTTCAACATTGTAAATGCTATCTATGCTAAGCCCAAGGCCAACAACATTCTAAATGGTGAAAAGTTGAAAGCATCCCCTCTAAAAACTGGAACAAGACAGTTTCACCACTGCTATGCAACATTGTCCTTGAAACTCTAGCCAGAGCAATTAGACAGATGAAAGAAATTAAAGGGATGTGAATATGAAAAGAACTCAAACTATCACTATTTGCCAATGACATGATTCTATATAGGATCCAAAAAATTCCAACAGAAAACTTCTAGAACTAATAAATGAATTCAGCAAAGTGGTAGGATATAAAAATCAACACTTATAAATCTAATGCATTTCTATTCATAAATGATGAATCTTCTGAAAGAGAAATTAGGAAAACTACCCCATTCACAATAGTCTCAAAAAGAAATAAAATACTTGGTAATCAATCTAACAAAAGAGGTTAAAGACCTCTACAATGAGAACTACAGAACACTAAAGAAAGAAATTAAAGAAAACCTTAGAAGATGGAAAGATCTCCCATGTTCTTGGATAGGCAGAACTAATATTGTCAAAATGGCCATACTACCTAAAGTGCTATACAGACTCAGTGCAATTCCAATTAAAATCCCAATGACATACCTGATAGAAATAGAGAAAGCAATCATGAAATTTATCTGGAAACAAAAGACCTAGAATAACTAAAGCAATCCTGGGGAGGAAGAGTGATGCAGGAGGTATCACAATACCAGAACTTAATCTATACTATAGAGCAATAGTAACAAAAACAGCATGGTATTGGTATATGAAAAAATGTTCATCACTTCTAGTAATTAGAGAAATGCAAATCAAAACTACCCTAAGATTTCATCTAATTAGAATGGCTATTGTCAAGAACATAAGCAAGGGCTGGGGAGATAGCTCAGTTGGTAGAGTGCTTGCCTTGCAAGCATAAGGCCCTGTGTTTAATCCCCAGCACCACGCGCACACACACACACACACACCAAAAAAAAAAAAAAAAAAAAAAAAAAAGAACATAAGCAACAATAGGTGTTGGTGAGGACGTGGGGAAAAAGATGTCCTCATACATTGCTGGTGGGATTGCAAATTGGTGCAGCCACTCTGGAAAGAAATGTGGAGATTCCTCAGAAAACTTGGTATGAAACCACCATTTGACACAGCTATCCCACTCCTCAGTTTATATCCAACAGACTTAAAATCAGCATACTATAGTGACATAGCCATGTCAATGTTTATAGCAGCTCAATTCACAATAGCTAGACTGTGGAACCAACCTAGATGCCCTTTAAGTGATGAATGGATAAAGGAACTGTGGTATATAAACACAATGGAATATTATCAGCCATAAAGAAGAAAAAATGATGGCATTTGAGGGTAAATGGATGGAGTTGGAGAATATCATGCTAATGAAGAAGCCAATCTCAAAAAACCAAAGGCCAAATGTTTTCTCTGATAAGTGGATGTTGATACATAATGGGGGATGGGGAGAGAATAAGGGAAGAATGGAGGAATGTTGCATTTTGTAGAGGGAAATAAGGGGAGGGGAGGAGGTGGGGGGAAGGAAAGATGGTGAAATGAGACAAATATCATTACCCTATGTACATGTATGATTCCACTAATGGTGTGACTCTACATCGTGTACAACCAGAGAAATGAAAAGTTGTACTCCATCTGTGTACAATAAATCAAAGCCTTCTGCTATCATATATAACTAAATAGAACAAACAATTAAAAAAAGAAAAAATGTCCTGCCAAATCATAAATGACAAGATATAAGCATAATGCTGTACAATGCTACTTTACAACTTTCAGGGATGATTTATATGCCATAAAATTTATTTGTAATTGTAAAACACAATGATTTTTAATGAGCAAATTTAATAAATTAATTTAAATGTGCACAAAAAAAAAAGAAAGAAAGAAACTCACCTCACTGGTAAAAATACACATAGACAGAAAGTAACTGGTTGAAAAACAATAAAACATGCAATTACAAGTCAAAAGCAAGCAGAAGTAGTTATGCTCATATCAGACAGAGCAGACTTTAAATTGAAAACCATAAAGACACAGAAAAGAGCATTATATATTGATAAAAGAATCAAGTCAGGAAGAGGATAAAACAATTATAAATATATATGCCCTCAACATGAGACCCAATATAAAGCAGTGTTATTAGATCTAAAGGAAGATATGGACTCCAATACAATAATATTGGGGATTTAACCACCAGACTTTCCATATTAGAGAGATTATCTCAGCAGAAAATCAACAAAGAAACATCTGAGTTGAACCATAACTATGAAGCAAATGGACCTAAAAGACATTTACAGAATACTTCATCCAACAGCAGAATACATAATCTTTTCATCAGCACATGGGTAAAGCAAAAATAGTACTGAGAGGAAAGGTTATAGAAATAAATGCATACATTAAGAAAAACAGAAAGATAACAAGCAACCTAAAATGTACCTTCAATTAGAAAAGCAAGAATAAACCAACCCCAGTTTTCAAGATGGCGGCCTAGAGGGTGGCTGCATTTCATGTTGCTCCAGGACTCAGGAGTCAAAAGAGGAGATATTGAGAGACTTGGGACCAACTCAAAGCAGCCGGGTGACTCTCTCGCATTGGGGAGCATCCCAGATGGGGCGGTAGTCCCGGAACGCAGGGAACTTTGCGAAGTAGAGCTGCCGGCGAGACGCCCCTCCCCCCGCTGAGCAGTGAACTCGGACAACTGGAAGCCCCGTAAAGGAGGCCGCTAGGCACAGCGCTGGGACTCGGAGCAACCACTGGGGCTACGGGGGCTGCCCAGGGGAGGAGCGGCGAGGAGAGCTGTTTGGACTCAGAGCGACCACTTCTGAACACTCCTGCCCTGAGGAGGAGGAGGAGGAGTGTGGCCGCTTGGATTCGGAGTGACTACACCAGAGCTACAGGTGGTTGCCAGAGGAGAAGCGGCGTGGCGAGCTGTTTGGACTCAGACCACTTCTGAACATTGGGGCCTGCCCGGAGGAGTAGGAGGAGGAGGAGGAGGAGCGCGGCAGGTCATTTGGACTCGCAGTGACTGTATTAGAGCTCCAGGCAGCTGCTCAGAGGAGAAGGTGAGTGGTGAGTTGTTTGGACTTAAAGCAACCACTCCTGAACACAGGGGGGCTGCCTGGAGGAGAAGCGCGGTGGGTCCATGGTCTCGAGTGGCCGCACCAGAGGTCCAGGCGGCTGCCCAGAGGAGGTGTGCAGAGGGTCACGTGGATTCAGAGCCAGTCAGAGCGACCGCTCCTGAACACCCGGGGGGGTTACCTGGAGGAGGAGGAGGAACAGGGAGGGTCACTTCGACTCGGAGTGATTGATTGCCCAGGGCTACGGGCGGTTGGTGGGAGGAGGAGGCACACAGTGAGTTGCTCGGACTCCTAGTGACTGCACCGGAATACTGGGAAGCTATCTGGAGGAAGACGCGTGCGGCGGGTCTCTGGGACGCAGAGCGATTGTACGGGCCCCCAGGTGGCTGCTCAGAGGAGGGGCCGCATAGCCAGGCGATTAGGTGCACAGCAGGGTCCCAGGATCTAGGAGGCTTCTTGGTGGAAGAGCCGCACAGAAACACGCTTAGGGGCGGAGCGAAGGTTCCAGGCCTGCGGGCAGATTCTCTGAGGAGGGGCAGCCTAAGGAGATTCATCTGCAAAGAGAGAGGCTCCCAGGCCCAGGAGGTAGGGCCGGGCCCCTGGGAACTTTACAGAGGAAGGCAGCCCAGCCCAGGTGGTAGCTGTATATTGAGGGGAACCTCTGGAAGGGGAACTGACCAGCGAGACCTCCCCACCGGGTGAGTCTTCCCTGGCGGATGAGGTTTCCCCACAAGGACGGTAAAACCAGAGACACAGGCCCAAACAGGCCTTGCCTCAGCCCACAGCCTAGTTCCCCTTTGGATGACCATTGGTCAACAAGTGGAGGCACCTCTGCCCACTAGCAGGGAATATACCCCACCTGAAGGCTACCACTCCTAGAGAGGCAGCTTCTTTGTGGCGCACCACATTATCAACTTCCTCCAAGACTTCAGCCTACTGAAGGCTAAGAGGGGATATATAGACATCTTCAAGGACATTGTAAGTCAATAGAGGAAATCTGCAATATCTCAGCAGTCCACTGATACATGAACAATATGAGAAAACAAGGAAAGAAAATGCCGCAAACAAATCTAGATGTTACATCAATAAAACCCAATGACAGCATGGCAGAAGAAATGACAGAAAAGGAGTTCAGAATGTACATAATTAAAATGATCAGGGAAGCAAATGATGAGATGAAAGAGCAAATGCACGCATTGAATGATGAGATGAAAGAACAAATGCAGGCACTGAATGATCGCACCAATCGACAGTGAAAAGAGCAAATACAGGAAGCAAAAGATCATTTCAATAAAGAGTTAGAGATATTGAAAAAAAAACCAAACAGAAATCCTTGAAATGAAGGAACAATAAACCAAATTAAGAACTCCATAGAAAGCATATCCAGTAGGATAGAACACCTGGAAGACAGAACCTCAGACATTGAAGACAAAATATTGAACCTTGAAAACAAAGTTGAACAAACAGAGAAGATGGTAAGAAATCATGAACAGAATCTACAAGAACTATGTGATATCATGAAAAGGCCAAATTTAAGAATTATTGGGATTGAGGAAGGCCTAGAGAAACAAACCAAAGGAATGAACAATCTATTCAATGAAATAATATCAGAAAATTTCCCAAATCTGAAGAATGAAATGGAAAATCAAGTTCAAGAGGCTTACAGGACTCCAAATACACAAAATTACAACACACCCACACCAAGGCACATTATAATGAAAATACCGAACATACAAAATAAAGACAGAATTTTAAAGGCTATGAGAGAAAAGAACCAAATTACATTCAGGGGGAAACCAATTCGGATATCAGCAGATTTTTCAATCCAGACCCTAAAAGCTAGAAGGGCCTGGAACAACATTTTTCAAGCCCTGAAAGAAAATGGATGCCAACCAAGAATCTTATACCCAGCAAAACTTACCTTCAAATTTGACAATGAAATAAAATCCTTCCATGATAAACAAAAGGTAAAAGAATTTACAAAAAGAAAGCCAGCATTACAGAACATTCTCAGCAAAATATTCCATGAGGAGGAGATCAAAAACAAAGAAGCAAATCAGCAAAGGGAGGAATTATCCTAAAGGAATTGTCAAATAAAGGAGGAACCAAGTTGTGTGAAATAAATGAATAAATAAAATTTAAAAATGAACCATATGACCGGGAAACCAAATCATATCTCAATAATAACCCTGAATGTTAATGTTAATATTAATGGCCTGAATTCATCAATTAAATTCATCAATTACAAAGAAGGATCCAACAAAATGTTGCCTACAAGAGACTCACCTCATAGAAAAAGATACCCATAGACTAAAAGTGAAAGGATGGGGAAAAACATACCATGCACATGGACTGAGCAAAGAAGCTGGAGTATCCATCCTCATTTCAGATAATGTGGACTTCAAGCCAAAGTTAGAAGGGATAAAGAAGGTCATTTCATACTGCTTAAGGGAAGCATAAATCAGCAAGTTATAACAATCATAAACATCTATGCCCCAAACAATGGCTCATCCATGTATGTCAAACAAATCCTTCTCAATTTCAGAAAACAAATAGACCATAACACAATAATACTAGGTGATTTTAACACGCCTCTCTCGCCACTGGACAGATCTTCCAGACAAAAATTGAACAAAGAAACCATAGATCTCAATAACACAATCAATAATTTAGACTTAACGGACACATTTATAGAATATACCATCCAACCAAGAGCGAATACACTTTCTTCTCAGCAGCACATGGATCCTTCTCTAAAATAGACCATATATTATGCCACAAAGCTAATGTTAGCAAATACAAGAAGATAGAGACACTACCATGTATTCTATCAGATCATAATGGATTGAAGTTAGAAATAAATGAAAGAGTAAATCACAGAAACTATTCCAACATCTGGAGATTAAACAATATGGTATTATATGATGAATGGATAACAGAAGATATAAGGAAGGAAATTAAAAAATTCTTAGAGGTAAATGAGAACAAAGAAACATCATATCAAAATCTCTGGGACACTATGAAAGCAGTACTTAGAGGGAAATTTATTTCATGGAGCGCATTTAATAAAAGAAGTAAAACTCAACAACTAAACGACCTAACACTACAGCTCAAAGCCCTAGAAAAAGAAGAACAGACCAGCACGAAAAGTAGTAGAAGACAGGAAATAGTTAAACTCAGAGCTGAAATCAATGAAATTGAAACAAAAGAAACAATACAAAAAATTGACAACAAAATAAATAGTTGGTTCTTCGAAAAATAAACAAAATTGATAAACCTTTAGCCACACTATCAAAGAGAAGCCGAGAGAAAACCCAAATCACTAAAATTCGGAATGAACAAGGAAATATCACAAAAGACAGCATTGAAATACAAAACATAATTAGAAGCTATTTTGAAAATCTATACTCCAACAAAATAGAAAATTTCAAAGACATCAACAGGTTTCTAGAGACATACAAATTGCCTAAACTGAATGAGGAGGACATACACAATTTAAATAGACAAATTTCAAGTACTGAAATAGAAGAAGTCATCAAACGCCTACCAACAAAGAAAAGTCCAGGACCAGATGGGTTCTCAGCCAAGTTCTACAAAACCTTTAAAGAAGAGCTCATTCCAATACTTCTCAAAGTATTCCATAAAATAGAAGAGGAGAGAACCCTCCCAAACTCATTCTATGAAGCCAATATCACACTGATACCTAAACCAGACCGAGACTCATCAAGGAAAGAAAATTTCAGACCAATATCCTTAATGAACATCGACGCAAAAATTCTCAACAAAATTTTAGCAAATTGCATACAAAAACATATTAAAAAGATAGTGCACCATGATCAAGTTGGTTTCATCCCAGGGATGCAAGGTTGGTTCAACATCAGGAAATCAATAAATGTCATTCACCATATCAATAGACTTAAAGTCAAGAATCACATGATTATTTCAATAGATGCAGAAAAAGCATTTGATAAAATACAGCACCCCTTCATGCTCAAAACACTAGAAAAAATAGGGATAGTGGGAACATTCCTTAACATTTTAAAGGCCATTTATGCTAAGCCCATGGCTAATATCATTCTAAATGGTGAAAAACTGAAAGCATTCCCCCTAAAAACTGGAACAAGGCAGGGATGCCCTCTTTCACCACTTCTATTCAACATCGTTCTTGAGACTCTGGCCAGAGCAATTAGACAAACCAAAGAAATTAAAGGGATACGAATTGGAAAAGAAGAACTCAAACTATCCCTGTTCGCTGATGACATGATTATATATTTAGAGGAACCTGGAAATTCCACCAGAAAACTCTTAGAACTCATAAGTGAATTCAGTAAAGTAGCAGGTTACAAGATCAATGCTCATAAATCCAACACATTTTTATACATAAGTGATGAATCTTCAGAAAGAGAAATTAGGAAAACTATCCCATTCACAATAGCCTCAAAAAAAATAAAATACTTGGGAATCAATCTCACAAAAGAGGTGAAAGACCTCTACAATGAAAACTAGAAAACATTGACGAAAGAAATTAAGGAAGACCTTAGAAGATGGAAAGATCTTCCATGTTCTTGGATAGGAAGAATTAATATTGTCAAAATGGCCATACTACCTAAAGTGCTATACAAATTCAATGCAATTCCAATTAAAATCCCAATGACGTACCTTACAGAAATAGAGCAAGCAATTATGAAATTCATCTGGAAGAATAAGAAACCAAGAGTAGCTAAAGCAATCCTTAGCAGGAAGAGTGAAACAGGGGGTATTGCAATACCAGATCTTCAACTCTACTACAAAGCAATAGTAACAAAAACGGCATGGTATTGGTACCAAAATAGAAAGGTAGATCAATGGTACAGAATAGAGGACATGGACACAAACCCAAATAAATACAATTTTCTCATACTAGACAAAGGTGCCAAAAATATGCAATGGAGAAAAGATAGCCTCTTCAACAAATGGTGCTGGGAGAATTGGAAATCCATATGCAACAGAATGAAACTAAACCCATATCTCTCACCATGCACAAAACTCAACTCAAAATGGATCAAGGACCTCGGAATCAGACCAGAGACCCTGCATCTTATAGAAGAAAAAGTAGGTCCAGATCTTCAACATGTCGGCTTAGGACCAGACTTCCTTAACAGGACTCCCATAGCACAAGAAATAAAAGCAAGAATCGATAACTGGGATAGATTCAAACTAAAAAGCTTTCTCTCAGCAAAGGAAACTATCAGCAATGCCAAGAAAGAGCCTACAGAGTGGGAGAATATCTTTGCCAATCATACTTCAGATAGAGCACTAATCTCCAGAATCTATAAAGAACTCAAAAAACTCTACTCTAAGAATACAAATAATCCAGTCGACAAATGGGCTAAGGAAATGAATAGACACTTCGCAGAAGAAGATCTACAAGCAATCAACAAACATATGGAAAAATGTTCCACATCTCTAGTAATAAGAGAAATGCAAATCAAAACCACCCTAAGATTCCATCTCACCCCAATTAGAATGGCGATTATCAAGAATACGAGCAACAACAGGTGTTGGCGAGGATGTGGGGAGAAAAGTACACTCATACATTGTTGGTGGGGCTGCAAATTAGTGAAGCCACTCTGGAAAGCAGTGTGGAGATTCCTTCGAAAACTTGGAATGGAACCACCATTTGACCCAGCTATCCCACTCCTTGGCCTATACCCAAAGGACTTAAAATCAGCATACTATAGAGATACAGCCACATCAATGTTCATAGCTGCTCAATTCACAATAGCCAGACTGTGGAACCAACCTAGATGTCCTTCAATTGATGAATGGATAAAGAAACTGTGGTATATATATATACAATGGAATATTACTCAGCCATAAAGAATGATAAAATTATGGCATTTGCAGGCAAATGGATGCAGTTGGAGAATATCATGCTAAGTGAGATAAGCCAATCTCAAAAAGCCAAAGGACGAATGATATCGCTAATAAGTGGATGATGACATATAATGGGGGGAGGGTAGGGTTAGTGTTAGGGTTAGAGTTAGGGTTAGGGAGGGGGGCAAGTATGGAGGAAGGAAGGACTGTATAGAGGGAAAAGAGGGGTGGGAGGGGTGGGGGGAAGGGAAAAAATAACAGAATGAATCAAACAACATTACTGTATGTAAATTTATGATTACACAAATGGTATGCCTTTATGCCATGTACAAACAGAGAAACAATATGTATCCCATTTGTTTACAATAAAAAAATACATTATTAAAAAAAAAAGAATGAACCAACCCAAAATTATTAGAAGACAAAAAAAATCAGAGCAGAAATAAATAAAATTGAAACTTCAATAATACAAATGATCAATAAAGCTGTTGATTTTTTGAAAGGATAAACAAATTTGACAAACATTTACTTAGACTAATCAATAAAAAGAGAAAGATCCAAATAAATAAAATCAGAAACCTAAAAGGAGACATTGCAACTGTTACCGCAGAAACACAAAGAATCATAAGAAAGTACTACAATTATATGCTCAAATACTATAAAACCTAGAAGAAATGGATAAATTCCTGAACATGTACAGCCCACGAAAAGTGAATCAAGAAGAAACAGAAACTCCAAACAGACAATGATGAGCAATAAGACTGAGCAATAATTAAGTCTCTCATTAAAAAAAAAAAAAAAAAAAAGTCCAGGACCAGATGGCTTTACTGTTGAATTCTAAAAAACAGTAAATTTTTCGTAAACAGTTCCCAAAAAATTGAAATGGAGGGAACTCTGTCAAACTCTTTCTGTGAAGCCAGTCTTACCCTAATACACAAATCATACAAATATACAAGAAATAAAATTATAGTTACCTATCCCTGATGAACATAGATGCAAAAAAAAATTCTCAGTAATTTACTAGCAAACTGAATTCAACTATGCATCAAACAGATTATATACTGTGATCAAGTATGATTCATCTCAGGGATGCAAAAATAGTTCAACACACGAAAATCAATAAATGTGATGCAATTTAAGAGACTGGAGGACAAAAACCATATGATCGTTTCAATAGATACAGAAAAACATTCAACAAGATTTCAACATACTTTCATGATTAAAAATTCTCAACAAATTAGGTGTAGAAGGAACATACCTCAACAAGATTTTATGCATAGAATAACCTTAACTCTCCCATCAAGAAGCAGTTGGAACTGAAACAAATTCAGAAAAGTTGTAGGATACAAAATCAAAACCCAAAAACCAATTACATTTTTTGTGCCCATAATGGACTTGCTGTAAAATACATTAAGAAATAGCTACAAAAATATTTACAATAATAAATTTAACTAAGGAAGTGAAAAATCTCTACATGAAAATTCAATACCTATGAAAGAAGTTATTGAGGACATGTAAAACATAGAAAGATGTCCCATGTTTATGGACTGAAGTAATATTAAAATGATCATACTACCCAAAGCGATCTTCAGTTTCATTGCAATTTCCATCAAAATACCAATGACTTTCTTCACAGAAATTAGGAAAAAAAAATCCTAATTATTCATATGGAACCATGAAAGGACCCGAAATAGCCAGATCTTTAGACATTGCAGTATTTGATTTCAAAATATACTACAAAGTTGTATTAACCAAAACAGCTTGATACTGACATAAAAAAAAGAAACATAGTCCAATGGAACTGAACGGAGAACCCAGAAATTAATCTATGCTCATCTGGCCAAATGATTTTTGACAAAGGCACCAAGAACATACAGTTGTGACAGACAATTCCTTCAATAAATGATGCTGAAAAAACTGGATATTCATATGTATAAGAATAAATTAGATCCCTTCTTATCATCATACATAAAAATAAACACAAAATGGATCAAAGACCTAAATGTAAAATGTGAAGCTTCAAGAAAATAAAAGGGTCATCAGGTATGGTGGCTCATGCCTGTCAGTGACTTGGGAAGCTGAGGCAGGAGGATCACAAGTTCAAAGCTAGCCTCAGCAATTAAGAGAGGCCCTAAGCAACTTAGCAAGACCCTGTCTCAAAATGGAAAATTATAAAAGGGCTGGGGATGTGGCTCACTGGTAAAGCACTCCTCAGTCAATCCCTAGTACCAAAAGGGAAAAGAAGGAGACACTTTAAGACATTAAGACATTGGCATAGGCAATGGTTTTTGGGATAAGATCTGAAAGGCAACAAGAATAAAAATAGATACATCGGATTATATCAAACCAAGAAACTTCTGCAAGGCCAAGGAAATAATGAACAGAGTTAACAGCCTACAGAATGAGAGAAAATATTTGCAAACTATTAATTTGACAAGGGATTAATATTCAGAATATGTAAGGAATTCAAAAGGCTGAACATCAAACAAACAAAAAATAAAAGCAAATAATCTAATTAAAAATGGGTTAAAAATCTAAACAAGACATTTTTAAAAGACATAAAATGGCCAACAAGTGTATGAAAAGTGTTCAATCTCACAAATCACCAGAAAAATGCAAAGTAAAACTTCAGTGACATATTCTCTCACCTGGTTAGAATGGCTATCATAAAAAAGACAAAAAATAACAAATGCTGGGGAGGATGTGGAGAGAGGGGAATTCCCAAATACGCTGTTGGTGGGAATGTTAAATTAGTAGAGCTATTTTGGAAAACAGTTTGGAGATTCCTTAAAAAACTGAAAATAGAACTACCATATAATACAGCAATTACACTATGGGATATATATTCAAAGAAGATGAAATCATACAACAAAACGATACAGATGGTCCTGTGTTGATTGTAGCACTATTCAAATAGCTAAAATACGGAATCAACCTGGAGGCCCATCAGTGGATGCAAGAGTAAAGAAAATGTGGTATATGTATACAGATGGGAATACTGAACCATAAAGAGAATGAAATCCTGTAATTTGAAGCAATATGGATGGAACTGGAAGTCATTATGTTAAATGAAACAAGCCAGACACGGTGCTCACTGGAGACTGGGAAGGGCATGGGGAGGGGAATGGAAAGAAGCAGAAAAAGGGGCACCAAACACAGCGAGGAGGAATTAGTTCTGGTTTCTTTCAGCACCGTTTAATAACTATTGGTCAAAGCTACGGGGATTTCAAAATGACTAGAACAGCATGAAATTCCCAGCACACAGAAATGATTAATGGAGATGGAAACACTTCAACCGATTTGATTATTAAACACTGTATACATGTATCAAATTACCAAAATATACCCCATAAAGATATGCACATGTTGTGTCCACTTGTTTATTTAGACAGGTAGTGTCTGTGTGTAGTCCCAGCTCCTTGGGAGGCTGAGTTAGCAGGACTGCTTGAACCCAGGAGTTTGCAGTCAGCCTGGACAATATAGCAAGACAACCAGGGTGACCAGAGCACCATCTAATCAGAAGAACTACCAGTCAGTAGGTGGCAACTTCTAAAATAGTCTGCATGATCCCCCCATCTCTCTTGGTACCACACCCATATGTAATTCCCTCCACTTGAGTGTGGGCTGGACCTAGTGTCCAGCTTCAACAGAATACAGCAAATATGACTCGTCACGTCACATCTGAGGTTAGGTTCTAAAAGGCTGTGGCAATACACCTTGCTTGTTCTCTCCCCACCCACCACTAGCTTTCTCACTCATGAAGCAGCTGCTTTTTAGTTTGCTACCCTGTGGAAATGTCCAGAGGCAAGGAACTAAGGATGGGCTCTGTCCAACAACCAGTACCTGAGACCCTCAGATCAAAATAGCCCACTCGTAACTGAATCTTACCAACAACCTTATGAATGAGTCTAGAAGGGAATCTTCCCCTGTTGGGTCCTGATATGACTACAGCCTTGACAAACACCACCCACCATCAGAGCCTTATAAGGGACCTTCAGAGAGAGGACACAGCTTACTTAACTGATCATATTCTTGACACACAGAAACTGTGAATTAAAATTTTTGTTTTTTTTTTTTTTTTTTTTTTTGCGGTACTGGGGATTGAACCCAGGGCCTAGTGCTTGCGAGGCCAACACTCTACCAACTGAGCTATCTCCCCAGCCCCCAACATTATTGTTTTAATCTATGTTTTGAGATAATTTGCAGCAACAGATAATATGATATTCCATTCTTTTAAGTTCTGCAGAATATCAGGTGCAATGAAAATATTTCCACATAGTCATTCAGTCTCCAAGGTCTGTTTCCTTTACACTACACAGGTTCACCTTTAACTTCAAAAACATCCCAACACCAAGTAGCTAGCACTTAATAAAGCGGTGTCCCATTCCAAAGTCCAAATACTAGAAATCTAGAATTCTGTGCCCTACCTCTATGTTCACTCAGCTCCTAAGCCTAATTTTGGTTTCTGTTTCATGGCCCAGCAAATGACCTTTGGATCTGGTTTTGCATTTTTCTATCTTTGACCTTAGGCTTTGTCTTCCAAGGAGGTTTTTTTTTTGTTTTGTTTTGTTTTGTTTTGTTTTTTAAAAAACCCTTCCTTCAAATAAAAATACTTCCAGCAATCCAAAATAACTACCCAGTTCCAAAGACTGTCTGTGGTCTTCAAGGCTCCTGATCCCACTGGACCATTCTGGTGGAGAGATAAGTCCAAATGGAAGTTATTGCTGTTAGTGCTTCTGAGCCATATTTTCTTGCCTCTATCCTGATTCCATGTATGACTCTATCCTCAGCAACATCTCCTGCCCAAAACAACTCTCATGATACTTAGTAATTTTCAAGCAGGGAAGTTTCCCCTGGACATTGATATATCCCACTCTGGGAAACAGAATCCAGACAGTTTTTAAAAACGCCTATGAGGGTATGTAATAAATGCAATATTATATGAGGTTTACCAAGCTGCATACTTTTTAGATTTTCCTACTCTAAAATTTTAGGACATTATAACTGTAATGAAAATATTTAGAAAAAATGAGACATTTAGATGGTTTTATGAAGTAGAGTTAGTCCCATACATTTCAGTTAGTCCCTGTTACATTTGATTTTAGAGGATTTGCTGGGTTAATTATCATGAAACAGCAATTTTATAGTGGTTTAGAAATTAAAGAACAATTATATATGTAAACGTCAATGCCACTTACAGCTACTTTTTTACAACTGAAATATTTATAATGGTATGAATATATCATTAGAAACTAGGCCAGAAAATACAATTCGCCTAATGGTACACTTTGGCCCAGGAAATCATGACAATATGAAAGCTCATTCTGACACCTGGTGGTGACTGAAGAATACTGCACTATTTAAAATAGCATAGCAACAATGCTGTTTTTCCACACCAGGGGAAAACCGTTCATGCTGCCTGCAACATTAGTTGTTTTAAAACAGTTTAAAGATGGTATGCCTTGTAAGTTACCTGTAGTTTGTTTTTTTTTTAAAAGGAAAGGTCCAAAATCTGTTTAAAGGCCTTGGCATAGGCCTTAATAAACCCTTTCTGCGGTAAAATACGTTTGTAAGAATCTTTCCTCATGTCAAGTTAATTGTCTTCATTTACATGAAACAATAAATGACTAAAATTTATACTTATGATTCAATTATATGACCTATCACCCCTGTAAGCCTATACCTGAAGAATGCCTACTGTATTGCAGGTAAACAATAAATGTTGACTTGAAAACAGTTACAAAATAATTAAATAAAACAAAATGGAGTGTCTTACCCTCAAACTTCTTATTACCCTTCAAACATACACAGACTCTTTGGTTTATTATTATGATAGCTTCAAATACAAGAAGGGGCTTTTGGTTGTCTCCATAGTAATTAACTGTATAGTCTTTCAAAATGTAGGTACCAGGCTGTACCCCAGCTTGATCAGTCAAGATTCTGAGTCAGTAAATCTGGATATTGCCAATGCATGTGCATTTTGAAAGAGACAACTAGTGATTCTACTTCATGTCCCTAATTAAGAATGACTGATTTAAACTACTAAAACAATTAGTTCTCATACATTGATGTTATTTATATACCTGTAACTGCACACCTGTAATCTCAGCAACTCAGGAGACTTAGGCAGGAGGTTCACAAGTTCAAGATCAACCTCAGCAACTTATGGAGGCCCTAAGCAACTTAGTGAGACCTTGTTACAAAATAAAAAATAAAAAGGGTTGGGGATGTGGCTCAGTGGTTAAGTGCCCCTGGGTTTGATCCCTGGTATCAATAAGTAAATAAATTAATTTAAAAAGTGTGTGTTATGCTATACTTGTGTTAAAGATAAAATGCTTAAATATGCATGAAATATCATTTTAAGAAGTTACCAGAAGCTAATAGAGTAATATTATTCTGGGGAGAGGAATGAAGGTCAGGAGACAGGGTTTGAAGGGTTTTTTCATAGTATACTGTATATTTTGAATCACATGAGTTTATTGACTATGCAAAATTATATATATATAGTCACCCCATGGTATTCATGGGCTATTGGTTTCAGGACCCCTGTGGATATCAAAACTCTAGATGCTCAAATGTCTTATATAAAATGGTAGAGTACTTACATGTAACCTATGCACATCTTCCCGTATACTTTAAATCATCTCTAGATTACTTATAATACCTAATATGATGTAAATGATATCTAATTAGCTGTTATACTGCATTGCTTGGGGAACAATGACAAGAAAAAATTCTGTACATGCTAAGTAGAAATACAATTTTATTTTCACACATTTTAAATTCAAGATTGTGAATATAATTTTTTAAAAAATTAAAAATGCAAAATAATTTTACATGATACACTCAATCAATATCAATGTGAAAAAAACATTGATTATGCCAAAATCAAAATATTATTTTAGGATTGAGGGTGTTACTTAGTGGTAGTGTGCTTGCCTAACACGCAGGAAGTTCTGGGTTTGATTCACAGCAAATGAAAAATTTTTAGGAAGGCACATTTGGGCATCCAAATGAACATGTAATAGATGAAATGAATTATCCAGAGATTCGTCTGTATCAAAAACAGTGGGATGCAATTTCACTCAGCACTGAATATGTAAATGAGTCCTGTCAAAGCTAACCTAACACTTGGCTTCTACACTTTGCAAGTCAAGTTCTCATCTCCTTGCTGTGCTGTATATAACACCTTTTGTGTTTAAGGGCAGAAAGCAGTTGTTTTCTAAGAATCTGGCCCTTCTGAAGCTTAATTTTGAAGAAAAATAGGAGATAACTTACGAGGTAATAGCACAAGCCTGGCTCTTGAGTTTTCAGAACTAAACATGACTTTGTTGACTATATACCTGGTAACCAGAGCAGATGGCTATTTTTTCAATGAACACAAACACTGTCCCTGTAAGGAATGAACACACATCCCCAGGCAGTCCCTGTGAGAAGCTGGTACTTATGCCTGGGGAGGGGTAAACAGTGCTTTTCGCTCACTTCCTACAGAAGGACTCTTATCAGCAAGGGGAATGAACTTTCATCCTGGGAAGCTGGGGGCCTGAATAAAACTGTACAAGGTCAACAATTTTCTTCGAAGCCTCAAGCTTTACATTTTAAAATCCCTACTCCACAACGAACCTGTGCTTGTTTCACTTATAGAAATGATAAAAATTCCAAATTCTTCCTCAGAATATTTCCTTCCTAAATCTTTTAAAGTTTATTGATATTTACTATGTAGTTTGGAGTTCTCACCTCACACAGTCTGAGTTTGAAAAGTATAGATGTAGGGAATATGGAACCATTCTCTCAAAGTATCAAGGCTCAAGGCTTGCTTTAAATAAAAACATCAAAAAACAAACAAACAAACAAAAAAAAAAAAAACCAAAAAACCCTGTAGGCTACAGAGCTGGCAATAACTCAGGGATGAGCTGGGGGTGTAGTTCAGTGGTAGAGTCCTTGCCTAGCATACTTGAGGCCCTGGGTTTTAATTCCACTACCACAACAAAAAAAAAAACCCCAAAGAGATATAACTTATCTTTTTATCATCCAATATGCTATATTAGTCTCTAAGTGTTTTACAGGCCTAATTTGATAATTTCAAAAATAAATGACTTTGCCCAATGTGGTGGTGCATGCCTGTAATCCCAGTGGTTCGGGAGGCTGAGGCAGGAGGATGGAGAGTTCAAAGTCAGCCTCAGCAAAATCGAGGTGCTAAGCCACTCGGTGAGACTCTGTCTCTAAATAAAATGCAAAATAGGGCTGGGAATGTGGCTCTGTGGTCAAGTGCTGCAGAGTTCAATCACTGGTACCAAATAAATAAATAACAAATGACCCTCCCGACAGTATTCATACATTTTTGGTAGCTCTCCTGAGTACATGAAGAGTCAAGACGTCCAGTAAGTTCGGATTGACTGTTGTTGAGAGAGACCCCCAAAATGCTTGATTACCTTAAAAATTATTGCATATCAGCTGGAATTTAATTATTTGAGAGAACTATTAGTGTTAGAAATTATTTTAAGTTTGTTTTTTTTTTTTTTTTTTATTACTTAACCATCCCAAACTAAAAACCTCAATAGTTATTGTGATTTCTCTATGGTTAACCAAATACGTATTGTCAAAATAATGTTAAGGAATAATACCCAGCCCCGTCCCCTTTTGTGTGTGCGTGGTACTCCTGATCCAACTCAGGCCTTGCACAGTGGTAAACAAGCACTGTACCACTGAGCTACAACCCGGTCCAGTAAGGCCCACTTTTAAAAGTATTTTGTACAGTAATTTGCTATCCTAATGAAAGTGTTTCTGAGGACATTCCAATCGTAGATTATGAAATAGTTCATACAGAAACACCACCTTAAAGCAAGGAATAGCAGGCATGAACAGAACTGGCACTCGATTCCACTCACCGTGCTGCGTCAAGTACTCCACAAGGCTCCACACTACACTGGGAACGCCATTCTCCATGAGTCCCTGCTGCTGGAGCTCTTGGAGACTGACTCCGAATAACTTCTTATAGGTAGGATCGTTCTGTTCACTCAGTGGCACTGCCACTATCTTTTTCATATCTTCTTTCAGCCGAACTGCTGCTTTACTTTGCTTAAAAGAGCAAAAGAAAAGAGAGCAGTCAGACATGGTGACCACAGGGGGTTGCATGGTTACAACAGAAACATAGGATTAAAGTGAGTGGAGATGAGTAGTCTTGGTATTCACTTAAATCAAAATCTCCAACATCTCTCCTATGTTGCTCAGCCTTACGAATTGGTGCACACTGATCTGATGGTTAAAAGGAATGAAAAACAATGAGATACCTAAAGCCACAACTTAAGTGTAGCTAAGAGAGGAAGCAATACATGGCGGTATCCAAGATATATTCCTATAGTAACCATGGGGTGTGACTCACAAGTACCTGGTTAACAGGAAAATAAAACATTTGGAAGAAAACCAAAACCCCATGCAGATCCTGAGACAGTGAGATGTTTCCTCACGATGAAAATTTACCTACATGTCCTTTTAAAGAAACTTTAATTTCAAGTGTAAAAATAAATTATAAATGTGGAATGAACATTTTACTTCTCTGATTTGATTATATCTCTAATTGTGATGATCACTTGCTAATTTTTCAGGACATTAAACCAATTTGTTTCTTATTGAGGAACAAAATGCAGAACTCCAAAACTGCAACATTTTAGGTTGGCATGATTTATGATTTTTTGATAAACTTTATATTATAAATAAAAAAATGCAACTTATATCCAACTGAGAAAAGTTATTACCCCACTGAAAAAAATCCATATGTTTGTCTCTTCCTTTAAAAGAAATTATATCTCAAGGAAGGAAATTTTTTTGAGGCATGTTATGGTTTAAATGTTATATACATATAAGTAAATCCAAATATTGGAGAAATGGATGGCAGAATGCAAACAATTTTATTTGGGGACAGAGGTAGTAGAACTGGGGAAAACTGGCTTTTTGAGAATGAATATAGCCACTAACCAAAGTGTAAACATTATTAAATGACTACAGGTTAGTCATCATAATATCCTAAGAGTAAAAACTATTTCTAGAGTTGAAGAAGCAAAGAATAGAAAGTTAAGTGATTTCATAAAAGTTCAATAAAAGTTTCATAGTATTCTAGGTCCATGTTCCTTTTCTTAGTGTAAGTTTGTATTAATGTTTTTCTGTACTTTGTGTATAATTATAGTAACAATATAAATGCTACATGTGGCACAGATTAATTGCAAGTTATTTTGACAATTTATATTTTGAGTAGGATCCTTAAAATATCAATTTGATTTTGAATTTTATAATCTCAGAATCAGACCAACTTTCATTGACATATTAGCACATTTTAATAGGTCACTTTTGAAAACCAGATCTCCCTAGTGAAAATTTAGCAAGGATCAATTTACCATATAGATTTAGGATCAATTAATATTATAGGTAAGTCATAGTGTTATCTCTGATGGAGTAGTATTGGCAAGAACCATTGATCTCCATTAGGAAATAATTTTATTAATTTAGACAAATTTTCAATAGCTAATCATTTTTTTTTTCTTGTGATTTTATGAACATATCAATCTCTTCTAAATTGAATACACAGGAAGGTTTAACCAGGTTTATCAGGCGAGAAAAAGGTAAAAAAATAAACAGTAATACTGAAACTTTGAAAATAGTCTCAAGCAGAGTGTTAAAAAACCTCTCCCAGGGCTGAGGATTTATCCGTGGCAGAGTTCCTACATAGCAACGTGCACGGCTCTCAGTTTAATCCCCAGCACTGCACTAAGGAGGAGGGAAAAAAATTTTAAAAAACATAACTGAGCGGAGGTTCAATTACACAAATGTCATCTCACTTTTACTCTGCCTTCTTACAGTGACAATACAGCAGTGTTGAGAGCACAGACTGTGGACTCATACTGTCTGGTCTGCAGGAGTTTCAGTGTCCCTTCAGGTACACATTGTACCTGCCTGGCCTCAACAGACCCTGAAACAATAACCACAGCACTAAGTGAAGTATTTGGAGGCCACCTTACTGTTCAAACTTTGTTCACATAAAAATTCCCACGTATCGTTTTGGTTTGAAGACTGGGCTCAGTTGGGCGTATTATGTGCGGGTGTGTATAAAAGCAACATAGGCTGCTGTGTACAAAAGACACAACAACTTAGGATTCTACTGTGAGGTGATCCTTAGGGGTAGTTAGTGCTTATGTTATCATCTTAGGAAAAAAGAAATCAGGACAAAAACTTGTGGTGAACTCAGTGACAAAGGGCTAGATCTCAGGCCCAGAAGTCCTGAGCGTATACCAGTATTCTTTTTCATAATGAAGTTCCAGTGGCCTTGTTTATTTTTGCCTTCATTTATTTTTGATAAAGCTACCAGGATTGTAGTGAATATTTTGTTGGTTCAGGGCCACCTACTCTCCTTTTGGCCTTTGTAGTAATAACACACTGTGGCCACCTTTAAGGGAAGGACAACACCTTCCAGCTTGGTGAGGTGACCCCTCAAAATGACCACCCTGCCTCTAGCAAGGACTGGCCTCTGAATCCCCATCAGATCAATCAGGCCTCTCTCCTTCGGGCCACTGAAGTGGGAGTGGCTTGGCACAAAGACTGAAAAATGATCCTAAGACGTTGATAACTCTTGCTGCCTGCATCACCTGGGCCAAGCTGGTCCTGCAGCGGCCCTGTCTGACACTGACCCCTTTGCTGTTCCAGCCACTTGGGGCGCTGCTCCATAACTTTCCAGTGAAGTGTCTTGGAGTTTAAACTAGCCAGATCCACTTCTATTCTGTAACAACATACATACAACTAACTGATAAAAATAATAATAATATCTGAGAAGATAAAAACCAGAGCAAATAGAAAGTTGGAGTCTTAGAAAAATAAAAGAAAATCAGCATGATCAAGCTATCTTTCATGGAGCGTTTACTATGTATGATAGTCACAGTTCCAGATACTTGGGGTGGCTTCACCCAATTAATCCTAGTAAAAAACATTATGAAGAGAGATACTTTAGTGACCCCCGCTTCCCAGAAAGCACAAGGGAGCCAGAATGTACCCCCCAGGTGGCATCAACGATGTGGTACAATCAGGAGTTAGTCAGGCAGCTGAGCCATGTACAAAAGGCACATTCTTGATGTTGTCTCCAAATAAGAATGGGTGACAACCAAGGATACATGCTGGGAAGACCTATGCACTTCCTAGAAATAAGCAGCAAAATTCATGCTCTTGTAGCAGAGGGGAAAAAAAAAAAGATTGTTTACATGTTTCTCAGTTTGTGTATCTATCCATTTGACATGGAGTCTCGCTAGGTTGCCCAAGCTAGCTTCATATTCCTGGGCTCAAGTGATCTTCACAAATCAGCCTCCCAAGTAGCTGGGGGATTACAGGTATGCGCCATAGTGCTGGCTCTCTTGGTCTCTTTAAAACAAAGTAAGATACACGTAGAGGTAATATTCCTATTTCCGATATTAGGATGGGAATAGAGAAGGCTTTCATCAATACAGTTAACAGGGCAAGTTTCAGAAATCTTTAGTTTTTATAGTAGTTATCACCTCTTGAACGTTGATTTTGTCACCGTTCTCTTTAAAATTAATGCCTCTAAATTATCAAAACCACCTTATTAGTAAGTACTCTTACTATTTCCATTGTGGTTTAAAAATAAAAGAACAAAAAATTGAGGTACGAAGGAAAAGAAACTTTCTTGTTACATGGATAGTAAGTTGTAGAGCTAGCACAAAACCCCAGGTCCCTGGTTTATCTCCTAGGCTTGAGTTTTAAACATGATGCTCTATGGAATCCCTGATTTTAATACAGAATTCAATTTTAGACTACTGAAATCAATGTCCTTGAATTCCTTTAGGCAATTCTCCATGAATTTAAATACCATGGATTTAAGGTACTTGGAAGGATAATCAGATTACACTGCTGGTTAAATTCAGAACTGTATGTCTCAAGACTCTAGGATGGGAACTAGAGCTAATCAGTCTAACCAGGAACCTAGAGAATTGGAAGTACCTAACATCAAATAAAATGAGTGAACAGAAAGCACAAGTTGAACCTGAGACATCTTGTTCCAGAAAGCAAGACTGGCTCAAGGACTAAAGGGTTACATCCAAACCCCCAGAATATATAACAGAAAAAGTGAACCCTAATATAAAGTACAGAATCTAGTTAATGATAACCTATCAATACTGCTACATCACTTATATCAAATGCCTCACTCCATGTAAGATGTTAAAATAGGAGAAACTGGGATGTAGAGAGGAAGGGTTATGTGCAAACTGTATGTTTTGCTCATTTTCTATAAACCTCAAACTGCTCAAAATAGTAAAAGTCTACCAATGAAAACAAAACCAGCCAACTGTCTCATTGAGACAACCAGGTAAATCTGGCACGTGCTGGTTATTAGGAGGAAGCATGTAAATGTCTTGGGTATAATAACATTGTTGGGGAAGAGCTGATGTACTCCAGCTATGGTGTTGTTCTTACGAAGTCCATGCTTGAAATAGGAATACAGTGTTATGATGTCTTTAAATACTTTAAAACATTTTGAACCCAAAATGTCTATGCATGCATACATAGATATGTACATACACAAGCATATACACAAAGACAGAATGAGCACAAAAATAGAATGCTAATTTTTTTAAATCTAAGTGGACAGTAAACAATTTTTTCATTGTACTAGCTTTTCAATTTTCATGAAAGTATGACTTTTTTCATTAATAAAATTTTGGGAAAAAAATAGAGAACCTTCAAAGTGGTTCCCTAACAGTAACTATATATATATATATTTTTTTTTTTTGAAAGAAGGAAAGGAACATGTCTTTTTCTAAGTGCAACTGAGAAATTAACAATAACAATAATTGTGGAACTATTCTTACATATAGACATAGGCAATCATATTAACCAAGACGGGGTTGGCAACCTGGAGAAATCACTAGATCTGAATTATGAAACCAGGCATGAATATACCAGCCACCAACTTGTATATTCTCACTGGGAATGTCAGCCCCTTTTGTCAAGTGTGCAGCTTTGGAGAGAAGAAAATGCAACAATAAAGCAGGATGACCCATGCTCCCAGACTGGTAGCTGAGGGAAGCTCAGGAATCACTGGAAGACAAACACTGAAGCCAGATCCCCCTCACATTCAGCCTCTTGACCTTACAAGCACTTCTATCTACACCAAGACCCTGTCCTCATCTGTCAGGCTGTAGTCATAACACCCCCCTTTGAAGTGTCATGAAAGTTGAACAAGATAAGGTAGGCAAAAACACCTCTGGTCACACTGTGACTATGTAGCAACCCAGAAGCTAGAAGGTAGCTCTAAGGACAGTAAAACAGAACAAAGGACTTTCAGTCTGATGGTATTAGAGTCACATACCCACCCTGGAGCCTATCTGTGGGTTTGTTTCTTATGAGAGAACATTCAAACAGTGCCTATTAGAAAGTCACAACTGTTTACTCAAAGAATTATTAAGTCAGGGAAATAAGAAGCTTTCTATGAATCAGTTTCTCCTAATATAGTTCATTACTTTTAAATTCAAAGCACTTCTTGGACATCTCACTAGTCACCCTTACACAAACTCTTCATAGCACGTATTATCCTAGTTCATGGTAGATTTAGACAATGGTTCTTAAGCTGAAATCCATGGTCATGAAACTCTGAAAATGAAAGTGCGTATTTTCAGAATCATATCCTCAAAGAGCTCTGTGAACTAAAAAATTAAGATCCAATAATCTTTAAACATTTATAGAAAACCTCAGTTTAATTAAGATTTAAAAAGAAAACATTTGTATTTGCTTTTATTTTTTCCTATTTAGCCCATATATTTCTTTATCCAAATAAACGTATGCTTTAAAATAGCATGGATCACCTTATGTCTCATTTTTCAATTAAGTTCATTAATTTCTACAACTCAAACTTTAAAAGTCTATTAGAAGGAAAATTCACAGCCAGGTGGAGTGGTGTACACCTGTAATCCCAGTGGCTTGGGAGACTGAGGCAGAAGGACGGTGAGTTCAAAGACAACCTAAGCAAAAGCGAGGTGCTTAGCAACTCAGTGAGACCCTGTCTCTAAATAAAAGACAAAATAGGGCTGGGGATGTGGCTCAGTGGCCAAATGCTCCCCCAAAAAGGAAATTCACTAGGTTAAAATGTAGATTAAAATGTAGAAGAAACTAATAACCAGATGGGTGGCACACACCTCTAATACCAGCAACTCAGGAGGCTGAGGCAGGAGGAGCACAAGTTCAGGCTAGTCTCAGAAACTTGAAAAATCCCCAACAATTTAGCAAGACTCTGTCTCAAAATAAAAACTAAAAAATTTTAAAAAGGACTTGGGATGTAGCTCAGTAGTAAAGTGCCCTTGGGTTCAATTCCCAGTATCATAAAAAACAACAAAAAAGAAGTTAATAAAAATAATTTCAATAAAAGTCTTGTGAATTTTACCACTTCTCTGAAATCACAGATTAATAAGAGTATAAAGAAAAGTAACAGAACACAGAAAAGGTGTAAACCAGAATTAGTTTCTGCCAAAGGTAGAGACAAGACAGGAAGCTTAAGGCAGACGACACACCAGAACTATGCTGGTCTGGAGAGGACCAACAGTGGGTGATCTTCAAAAGCTCCTACACGTATTTATTACCTTAGAGACAGAATACACTTTCGAGAGCAGGGTTCAATTGCAAAAGTACCTACAAGGACCACAAGGTGGCGGATATCCGGAGACATGAGAAAAATACACCGGTTAACAGGGAGTGCAAGTTTATGAGAAAGATAGTAAGCTCTCCTACACAGGCTGGCTTCCAAGAGGCAGGGAGAAATGGGCACATAGTGGCACGGTATTTCAGAAAACAGTTCTTTCACAGCAGTACAGGGGAGTCCCTAAGCTTTGGGCCCTCGTTGCTATACCCTGCAGGAACTCATTCCACAAAACTCCATCTTGTTCAAAGATGAACAGGAAAAAAGCAACATGGACAGCCTCTATTCAGAGGCAATACTCTTCAAAAAGTACAAAAATGCTTCACAATTTACCTGCCATAATTCATCAGGAAAATGTCAAGAAACATATTAAAACTATAGTCTAACATAAAAAACTAACAAGTTAATAAGGATATAACATCAAAAGCATAGGCAACAACTAAGAAGACAAATTTTCATTAAAATTAAAGAACATGCATCAAAAGGCACCATCAACAGTGGAAAGACAACCCACAAAATAGGAGCAAATATTTGTAAATTAGGCATCTCACAAAGGATTAATATCCAGAATATTTTTTAAACAAACAAACCCCCCAAAAAACAAAACAACAACAACAAAACTCCTACAATTCAACAACAGAAAAACCAACCCTTGAATAGATATTTCTTCTAGGGAAATTATATATATGATTAAAAAGCACATGAAAAAATGTTCAGCATCACTAGGCTTTAGAGCAATACAAACCACAATGAGTACCACTCCATACCCATCAGGATGGCTATTATTAGAAAGAAAGAAAATAACAAATGTTATTAGGATTTGAAAAAACTAGCATCCCTGCACATTGCTGGTGGGAATGTAAAATGGTACAGATGCTGTAGAAAACAGGCGATTTCTCAAAAATTAGAAATACCGTGTGATGCAGTAATTCCACTTTTGGGTACCTAACCTAAAAGCAGGGACTTAAGTGTATACTTATACACCAATGTTTATAGCAACATTGTTTACAACATCCCCAAAGAAGAGACAACTAAAATGTCCAGCAACAGATGAATGGATAAATGAATGTACTATGTGCACCAAATGGAATATTATTCAGCCTTAAAAAGGAATGAAATTCTGATGTACACTACAGAATGGATGAACTTTAAAATATTCTATGTGAAATAAGGAAGACCCAGGATCAAAAATTTTATGATTCCACTTAAATGAGATATTTGGGTTGGGCAAATTCACAGAGGCAGAAAGTAGAACAATGGTTACCAGGGACTGAGGAATGAGAGCTTGGGAAGTTACTCTTTTTGGGTACAGAACTTATGTTGGGGAAGATGAAATATTCTGGAAATGAAAAGTGGTAATGGTTACTTAACACTGTGAACATAGTTAATGCCACTGAATTGTAGAAAAATTGTTGAAACTACATTTTTGTTATGTATATTTTACCACATTAAAAAGGTTAGTAAATAGATCACAATGACGAAAGAATACAAATGCAAAAATTTAAGAAAGAGGTGATCAGAGAGCAGGAGATGTGAAATGGAGACTGGCAGAACTCAGGAAAGGAAGAAAAGGAAAAGACAGAAACATTTCAGAACTGAAGACCAAATTTTAAAGAGCACGAAGGAGAACAGAAACATCGACAGAGTAAGAGCCATAGAGGACATAAATGAGAAAAGCAGGTCTAATGAAACATTCTTAAACATCACAAGGATTTGAGAGACTACAGATGGCAGTTAAATGAGCTCAAATATAGAGTCCCCAAAGAAGACACCGAACAATGGGATAGAATATTAAAGATATAATTCACAAAAACTTCTTTTAAATAGAAGCAGCCTTGAATCTACATATTCAAAAGCAAACATAGCAAACATATCCAGAACAGTCTACATAAAGATACCTTATAAGAAATTTATTAGACTAATAGTGACGAAAGCATCCTTTGGGCAGTCAGGTAAAAATTGTATCCTTTTTTTTTAAAAATATTTTTTAGTTGTTAATGGACCTTTATTTTATTTATTTATATATGATGGTAAGAATCAAACCTAGTGCCTCACACATGCTAGACAAGCGCTCTGCCACTGAGCCACAACCCCAGCCCTGTACCATTATTAACAAGGAATTAAAAAAAAAAAAAAAAGCCTCAAACTAATAGACAGCAATATTTAATATCAGAAGACAACAGAATAAAATTCAGAAGATATTTAAGGAAAGTAAATATGAACCAAATTTAATAGCCAAGCCAAGTTGTCCTTCAATTATGAAAGCTACTGTTTAAACATATATGAAGGCTAAGAAAACACTATATATTTGAACCTTCATTGAGAAAACTATCAGAACAAACTTTAACCAACTGCTAAATAGCTGGGAGATTTTGATGGAAGGACCAGCACAGAAATTTAAAATAAGACCAGACATAACTATGCTATGTAGAGAAGGAATGAGAACCTGGAACAATAACATGCTGAAGAGAAGGCTGGGGATCAAAACAGTTTCAGAGTTTAGAAGAGCCGCCATGAGCTTCAGAGGGCAGGACCAGCAAGTGAATGGCAGGTATCTGGAGACAGATTTTAAGATATACAAAGAAGTACAGTCACTTCTAAAGATGAAATAGATTTTCTTAGAAGGTACAGAAGTTCCTAGTAAAAGAGAAGCAAAAATAATAATGTGATACCTTTTCTTTTCTGTTCTATTGAGAGACAGAGAGAGAAGAGAGAAAGAGAGAGAGAGAGAGAGAGAGAAAGAAAGAGAGAAAGGGAGGGAGGGAGGGAGGGAGGAAGAAAACTGATGTTGGCAAGATGAGAAGACATGGGAGATAAAGTGGTTCCCATTTCCTGCGGGCAATGTGGTCCTGGCCAGCAAAAGTTGGGGCCTTTTCCTGGACAGTCCTCCCTTCATCCAGGACTCCAGACACAGGACAAGGACAAGCAACAGTGAGCAAGGCATCTCGAGGTAGCCACTGTATACTGTAACTTCATGTAGAGGGGAGAGGGCTGTGAAAACTAATACCAAGCATAATCTGTTTCTGTTAACTATATGATCACCAAAATAAACTATAGAAGGACATATATAAAAATATTATGTGTTTTTTCTGGGTTATAGAATCTTAGATGAGTCATATTTTCTTCTAATATTATTTGTATTTCCAAAATTTTGCACTCCAGACATGCATGATTATTGTAACAAGAAAATGTACAAGTTACTATAAAAAGTTAAATTATCTACATAAAAGCAAGTCAAGTCAAAATCTACTACTACTGACTTCCAGTGGTGGTTAAGAGGATCTGCAGATCCTCTCCTAGAAACTACTGAAAACTAGACAAATTTTTCAAAAAACCCATTTTTTAGCTCTGGAAATTGATCTATGGTTAAAAAAAATTATACACTTATTCTTGAAAAACTGATGACATTTAGTTAAGAGTACTGAGCATTTGTGAAACTCTTCCCTGGGCCTGGGTCTGCTCATATCCCTTCCAGCTCCCGGGGTTGGATGGCACAATAGTAGTACCAAGAGGAAAACAGCAGCTTTGCTGTCAGAGGGGGTGATGTGATTGGGAAGAAAGGGTAAATCCCCACACCCAGTGGGTCATCTACAGATGGTCCTTGACTTACAATAAGACTAGATCCTGGAAAGCCTATCATGAGGTGAAATATGATAGGCTGAAAATGCACTTAATACACCTAATCTACTTAATACCACAGCTTAGCTAACCTCCCTTAAATGTTCTCAGAATATTTACATTAGCCTACAGCTGGCCAAAATCATCTAACACAAAGCCTGTCTTATAATGAAGTGTTGACCATCTCACACTTACTGAATACCTGTATTCAAAAAACACTGATAACAGCACACTGTAGACAAAGAGTTGTTTCCCCTCATGATCTCGAGGCTGAAGGTGAACTACAGCTCTTGTCTACTGGTCAGCATCTCAAGAGAGGATCATACAGTATATCTGAACCGCTGGAAAAGACCAAAATTCTAAATTTGAAGTACAGTTCCCACTGAATGCCTGTAAGCTTTTGTACTATCATAACTTGGGCACTGTTTGTGCCTGATAAAAGACTTGTACCTAGGACATAAAGAACTCTTTACAACTTGATAAGAACAAATGACACAAGAATTGAAAAATGTCCAACATTATTAGGAATCAAGAAACTGAGATACCAACACAAATTCACCAAAATTGCTGTAATTAAAAAGATGAATAATATCATATGCTGGTGAGGATACTGGAACTCTCAACACATTGGTGGTGGGAAGGCGCACCTACTTTTGAAATTAGTTTGACAGTTTCTTAAAACATTAAATGTAAAATTACCATATGACCCAGTAATGCTAGTCCTAGGTACCTAAGAGGAATGAAAGCGTATATCCACACAAAGACCTGTATATGAGTGTTCAAAGCAGCATTATTGATAAGAACCCAAATTTGAAACAACACAGGTGTCTATGACTAGTGAAAGGATAGATAAAATGTGGCATTATCATATAACAGAATATTATTCAGCAACAACAAGAAATGAAATACTGATGTGCTACAACATGAACCTCAAAAACAAAATGCTAGTCACAAAAGAAGGTATATGATTCCATTTATATCAAATAGCCAAAAGACAAAAATATAAGAGACAAAGTAAGTTATATGGTTTGTGGAGGGGGTGTAAGAGGAGGAAGATGGGAATGTGGGAATGGGAATTATCTGTAAATAGGCATAAGGGATCTTATTAAGGTAATAGAATGTTCTAGAACTGAACTGTGGTGATGTTTGCACAATCAGTATACTAACTAAAAATTAAACTGTACACTTTCAATGGGCATACTTTATGGTTTATAAAGAGCCGTTAATAAAATAAAAAATAAAGTCAACACAGGCTTGAAATTCCCTGCTGAAATAAGACTAAGCTATCAGTAGAAAAAGTATACTGAAATGAATCATATTCCTCATCATAGTAACACACTTCATCCCTCTTCAATAGCTCCAGGTGACACAGGTAAGCTCTGGGGTGGTGATCACTACTGCTACCCCAAAGCATTAAAAAGCCTGAAAACACAAATATTCCTGGACTGTCAGAATCTTTGGGCTATTTGGAGGAAAGAGGGGAGGCTCTTGCTGTCATTATTTTTGACCTTTTGTTCATGGTGGCTGGCAGTTTAAACATAAACAAGGAGATTTCAACAGAAGAGAACAGTCTTGCAGGAAGATGCTGTGAGTCAAACCTGAAAAAAAAAAAAGCTCTTGGAAAGGCTGTTCTCGCCAATGTTTCTCCACACATTCATCAGAATTTAAGGTTATAAACAGAAGGATGCTTTGGATCTTAAAAAACAAAAAAACAAACAAACAAAAAAACCTTGAAAGCTCATTTAAGGTAAATGACCTAATACAGAAGAGGAACTACAGTGTTAAGTGAACTAACTTTATATATAACTTTTCAGAAAAGTCCAATGTGCTTAAAAATACTGCAGCATGTATTTACGTGTCTACATGATTAATTTACAAGCATGAACCACAGGCATAAAAATTCCTGACACTTATTTACATTTTTGACTAACACTTGCCCCCTCTTTTGTATATGCACATGTGTGTGTGGTCCCAGGATTGAACCCAGGGCCTCCTGCCAATAAGCCTATAATCTACCACTGAGCTACAGCTCCAGCCCCTAAAACTCACTTCTTAAATATTAAATGAATCTCTGGAATCTAACAAATATAAATTTATTGATTATAATGAAGTCAGAATTGAGGACAGGCAGTAAGTGTAGGATCGAGAATCTGGTCCAATCAAGGGATGGAGGCCATCTGAGTCTGGGAAGTTGGAGACTGCCCGTGGGAGACAGGAACGTCACTGTCTCCAGAGCCCTTTTGATCACCAAGGTTACCTGCCTGTACTACCTCTCCCAAAAGGTTGCAGACAGGAAATTGCTAATTAATGCCCCCTGGGCCCCTCCCTGCCTGGATCACCCCATTTGGCCCTTCCCCCTGCCCATCTGCTTCTCACCTATTTGTGATGTCATTGGCACCTCCTGGGCCTAGTCTTGAAGGCAGGAAGGAGAAAGATCAGGAGGGAGAGAGCAGGAAAACAAAGGAGACTCTCATGGACAAAAAGAGCACGGTGCACTCAGTTCTTGAGATACCAGAACACCAGCCATGACCCCCTTCTCCCTCCAGGGAGAAGTCTGTGTTACTACCTTTAAATAAAACCTACTTTATATGCTTGCCTCGGCATGCTTCTCTAATAACTCAAACTTCAACATTTGAGGAAGCAGCACTTGTCACCAAAAACTGGTGGTATCAATAAGATAAGTTTATCTCAAAATGGTTTTCTTCTAGCATATTGTATTGTTAGACTTTGTGGACATTTTTCGAGAATGAACTCAGTTCTACTGTACCTTTCTTAAGTAATTTCTGCAATTTGAACACAGTGAAATGCAGTAAGTAAACTTGTACAAATCTGCAGTGATAATCTCTAATTCCCTCATTTACAAAAATCTCTTAACATTTTCACTTTCCGGGTTGTCAAAAATTAAGTTAATTTGAAAGAAGGAGATGACAAGAAAATAAGTAAGATATACTATGATGTTCACTTTAAAATGGAGTAAATGGCAGACACCGCTGCCAGCAGGGTACCCCAAGGTCTCCCCTAGGGGCGGGGAGCTGCCCGAGGCCGCTGCTGCAGACACCCAGAGGTGTTTTCTCCAGGTGCTGCTGCTGCCTACGCAGATGCCTGGAGGACTTCTCTTGGTGGCACAGCTGACTCTGAAACTGAAAGAATGGACATTTTTTTTAAGTTGTCTGTTTTATCTCAACTCCCTAAGGTTTCCCTCCCAGTAATGGGAACAAAGCCCTTAAAGCTGTTCTCTGTTCCCAAACAGAGAGTAAAAGAGTAAATTGAGCCTGATAGCCAGATAGTGCTCAAACAGTAGGATTACCAGAAACTATTGACCAGAATCTACAGCCTGTTGTAAAACATTGTGAAACATGTTGTCAGCAAACCCAGACCCCCTTTGAAATTTCCTGGCAGCTTTGTTCCCCCTTTTCCCCCTTTCATGTGTGACCCCTCCCGATGTGTGGTTTCTGCCTTTATAAACCTACAAGATTTTCTGCTAGGGACTCGACTCCTGGAGTTGGGTCCCAGCGCGCTGGAATAAACACCTCTTGCGGTTTGCATCAAGTGACGCCTCCTGCGGTTGATTGGGGTTGCCATCCATCCATGGGACAGAGTTGGGGTTTCCTTTTTGGGGGCCTTACAAAACCACCCCGCAGGTGCCTGGAGGACTTTGCTGCTGCTGTCCATGCCACTGCAGACGCCTGGAGGTCTGCTGCCCAGGACTCTGCCTCGGACACCTGAAGGCCTTTTCTTTGAGCACAGCTGCCATCAACACTGCTGTTGATGCCACTGCTGCTACTGAAGACACTGCTGCCGCCAAGGCCGCTTGCTGCTCCCTGGAGGTCACCTGGAGGTCTTCTCTCTGCTGCTGCTGCAGCCACAGCCACCACTGCTGTCACTGTCCCTCCCACCGGCTGTCAACACCCCTGATAACTGCAACTACCCCTGACTGCTGCCACCGACCCCGCCACTACCACTTCCACCACTGCCCAGAGGTCCGCTGTCAGGGAGACTCCAGGCTTGGTTGTATGTGGCCGCATCCATTTTGAGAAAAAGGCCAGAGACTGGGGTCTGGGGTGCCAGCGGGTTTGCTGCCACTGCCTGTCAAAATGACCACACTACCAAAAAATTACAAATTTAATGTAATTCCTATTAAAATTCCAATGACATTCTTCATAGAATTAGAAAAAGCAATCATGAAACTCATTTGGAAAAATAAGAGACCCAGAATAGCCAAAGCAATCCTTAGCAAGAATAGTGAAGTAGGACGCATCACAATACCAGACCTCAAACTATACTACAGAACTATAGTAACAAAAACAGCATGGTATTGGCACCAAAACAGGCATGGAGACCAATGGTACAGAATAGAAGACAGGGAGACAAACTCACATAAATACAGGTATCTCATACTAGACAAAATATTTACTGGAAAAAAGATAGCCTATTCAACAAATGATGCTGGGAAAAATGGAAAGGCACATGTAACAAAATGAAATTAAACTTTATCTCTCACCCTGCACAAAACTCAACTCAGAGTGGATCAAAAATTTAGGCACAAGAACAGACCCTGTGACTACTAGAAGAAAAAGTAGGCCCAAATCTTCCCCGTGTTAGCTTAGGAACTGACTTCCTTAACAAGACCCCTCAAGCACAAGAAATAAAAGCAAGAATCAATAAAAGGGATGGATTCAAACTAAAAAACTTCTTCTCAGCAAAAGAAACAATAATGTAAAGAGAGAGCCTACAGATTAGGAGAAACTCTTTACCACATGCACCTCAGATAAAGCATTAATCTCTAGGATATATAAAGAACTCAAAAAACTTAACACCAGAGAAAAGAATAACCCAATCAATAAGTGGACTAAGGAACCGAACAGACACTTCACAGAAGATATACAATTGATAAACAAATATAAGAAAAATGTTCAACATCTCTAGCAATTAGAGAAATGCAAATCAAAACTACTCTAGATTTCATCTCACTCCAATCAGAACAGCAATTATCAAGAATACAAGCATAATAAATGTTGGCAAGGATGTGGGGAAATAGGGACACTCATACATTGCTGGTGGGAATGCAAAATGGTACAACTATTATGGAAAGCAATATAGAGATTCATCCAGAAAACTTGGGATGGAACCATCATTTGACCCAGTTATCCCATTCCTTGGTTTATACCCAAAGGACTTAAAATCAACATACTACAGTGACACAGTCACATCAATGTTTATAGCAGTTCAATTCGCCATAGCTAAAACATGGAACCAACTTAGTAATGCCCTTCAACAGATGAATGGATAAAGAAAATGTAGTGCGTGTATTTATAAATATATATGATGGAATATTACTCAGTTTTAAAGAAGAATGAAATTCTGGCATTTGCTGGTAAATGGATGGAGTTAGAGAATATCATGCTAAGCAAAATAAGCCAAACCCAAAAAACCAAAGGTCGAATGATTTCTTTGACATGAGGATGCTACTTCACAATAAGGGGAGGGGCATAGGGAATAATAGAGTTACTTTATATTAGATAGAGGGGAGTGAATGGAGGAGAAGGGGTATGGGGATAGGCAGGATAGTAGAGTGAAACAGATATTATTACCTCATGTACATATATGACTGTATGACCAATGTGACTCTACAATATATACAATCAGAAAAATGAGAAATTACACTCCATTTGTATATGATATATCAAAATGTATTAGTGCATTTTATTGTTGTGTACAAATTAGAATAAAAAGATTTTAAAAATTGAGTAAATGACTCAATTGGTAGAAAAATTGATATTTTTCTATGAAGACTCTATTTACCAACTACAATATTGCCTTCCCCCAAGGACCTATCTTTTTAGTTCAGATCAAGGAAACCTGATCAGCCTGGGCTACCCTCCAGTGCTTAGATAAAGGAATCCCTAACAGAGGCAAGCACAGAGGGAATTAGAGCAGATATATTTTAAATTTCCATCAGTCTAACAAACAAAAATATATAACTGGCTGACAACTATAAATTCTGGGAAGGACACAATGATTCAGAGAACCCTAGTGCACTGTCGGGGTCTCCTGCTTTGTAACTTTAATTCTACATGGGGATGCTTACAAGTTGACCCGTGACTACCTGGCCTTCCCTTTGTGCTTTTCATGATGCAGTGCTGACCACCTCCCGAGACAACCAGCTCAGTTACACACACCTGAATCTACAGCCTTCTCTTTCTATGGAGCTGAAATTGCCTCACTATAGTCTACCCAGCTAGCTCTATGAAACTATCAGGGAAAGAAATATTTTCTTTTATATACCAGAAAACTTCAAATAAACTACCTGCTGTAATTATACAATGTACCTGTACAAAACAAAGGACTGTACACTCAAATTTAATATCAATTGCCCTTCAAATCTCAAACAAGTCTTTATTTCTTTCAGATAGGCCTACCATCACATGTTTACTGTTCGGTCTTTAAATGAAAGTAATATGTGCACTTGATCAAACTCACACAGCATACAACAGTTGGAATGGAAAAGTCTCTGTGTTTGTCAGCTTTCTGTTGCTGTGACAACTTGGAGGAGGAAAGGTTTGTTCTGGCTCCATTGCTCTGGGCCAAAAGTGAGGGCAAATGTTGAGGTGGAAGGATGGGGTGGAGGAAAGCTGCTGAGCACAAGGTAGCTAAGCTGCAGAAGCAAAGGGGAGGCAGGGGCACGCTCCCAGGAACCTACTTCCTCCAACGGTGCACACCACCTACCTACCATTCCCATCTTCTCCCACTAGTCCATTCAAATTATTAATCCATCAAATGGATTAATCTACTCATGATGTTGGAGCCTTCATAATTCATTCACTTCCCCGAAGCCCAATCTCTGGACATTGCTGCACTGGGAACCAAGTCTTCAACACATGACCTTTTCAGGGATACTCCAGATTCCATCCCTAACAGTCTCTCTGAGCCCCAGTATTTCTTGCAGAAATTTTCTGTGCACAATTAAGCATATACATGTACAGTCTTTTAAACAGAGAAACACAGGGGCTGGGAATGGAACTCAGTGACAGAGTACATGCTGAGCTCCAGGTGCAATCCTCAGGACCAAAAAAATAAATAAAATGAGAAAGGGAATTATATTATTTGTATATTTATGCATCTAGCTTTTGACACTTAATGATATATTTTAGAGGTCTTCACTTATTGGCACACACAGGTACACAGACACATAATTTATTTAACCCAAGTCTTTTTTTTTTACTGGCACTAGTGTTATTTATAGTTCTTGCTATCAGAAATACTGTAGAAATAAAATATTTGCACACATTTTTACATAACTTTACAAGTACTTTTAAGACAAATTCCTAGAAGTGAAATTGTCGATAAGTAAGTATATAAATTATAAATTTTCTTTTTAAAAATTGTATTTGTTCTTTTTAGATATACATGACAGTAGAATGTATGTTGACATATTATACATACATGGTGTATAACTTATTCTCATTAGGATTCCATTCTGTGGTAGTACTTGTGGAGTCTCACTGTAGTGTATTCATATATGAACTTAGGAAAGTTATATCCAGTTCATTCTAATGTCTTTCCTATTCCCATCCCTGCGCCCATACCTTCATCCCCCTTTTGTCTAATCCACTGAATTTATATTCTCCCCCAACCCTGTTGTGTGTTGGCATCCACATATCAGAGAGAACATCTGGCCTTTTGTTTTCTAGGATTGGCTTATTTCACTTAGCATGATCATCTTCAGATCCATCCATTTACCAACAAAAGTCATACAAAAGTCATTCTTTTTATGACTAAGTAATATTCCATTATATATACATACCACATTTTCTTTATCCATTCATTTGTTGAAGACAGGTTTACAGTTTGACTAACAGCATGAGAAAGTGTTGGTTTACTTCATTCTCATGTCTAATTCGGGTACTATAAAAATGTTAAATGTTGCCAATATTTAATTATGAATAAGCATTTTTCATATGTTTATTAGCACCTTAATTTCTTATTTAAGAACCTCCTGTCCTTAAGATTTGGACATTTTTAGCCATCAAGATTACAAATAAGTGAGGCGAGGGGGCGTACGTCTGTAATCTCAGCGACTCGGGAGGCTGAGGCAGGAAGATTATGAGTTCAAAGACAGTTTCAGCAAAAAGCCAGGCTCTAAGCAACTCAGTGAGACCCTGTCTCTAAAGAAAATACAAAACAGGGCTGGGGATGTGGCTCAGTGGTCGAGTGCCCGAGTCCAATCCCCAGTACCACTCCCACAAAAAAGAATACAAACAATAGGGACTGGAGTTGAGTGTTTGCCTAGCACCTGTCAGGCACTGGGTTCAAACCTCAGCACCATATAAAATAAATGAATAAAATAAAGGTATTATGTCCATCCACAACTACAAAAATTAAAAACAAAGAATACAATTATAAATGCTGGAGAGGATGTAGAGAAAAAGAAACATTTTTACATTATTGGTGGGATTGTAAATTAGTAAAAGCACTATAGAAATCAACATGGAGGTTTCTCAAAAGACTAAGCATGAAACCACCATATGACCCAGCTCTACCACGTCTTGTTATGTATCCTAAAGAGTTAAAGTCATCATACTGTAGCAATTCATGCATACCCATGTTTATAACAGCCCAATTCATAATAGTCAAACTACACAGCCAGCCTAGGTGTTCATCGACAAATGAATGGATAAAGAAAATGTGGTATATATTTTGGAGTTAATATGGAGTTGTATTCAACCATAAAGAAAAATGAAATTGTAATTTGCACGAAAATGGATGAAATTTGAGAACATTATGTTAAGCAAAATAAGCCAAACTCAGAAGGTCAAGGGTTGTATGTTTTCTCTCACAAGTGGAAGCTAGAGAGGAAAAAGTAAAAGAGAGGTTGAGATGAGGGAGTTTAATGAAAATTGAAGGGAAATCAGTAGAGAAAAGGGACCAGAGGGAGGGAGAAGAGGAGGGTAAGGGGAAGTACTGGATCCAATTATATTCCATGCGTATATAATTATGTCAAAATAAATCCCACTATTGTGTATAACTATAATATACTAATAAAACATTTTCAAAGAAGAGAATTAAAAATGACTTGGCTATTTTAATATTATATTTCTTTTTCTTATTGATTTGTAGAAATTTGCATATTAATTTTTTTTTCTTTTGCCAGGCATGGTGGTACCCGCCGTTTAATTCCAGCAACCTCAGGAGGTTGAAGCAGGAGGATCACAAGTTTGAGAACATCCCGGCAACTAGTGAGGCGCTGACTTAGTCTCAAAATAAGAAGAGGGAGGGTGGGTTGGCTGAACATTGCTCAAAGTCGGAGTAAAAAAAAATATTCAAAAAAATCTTCAAGGCTGGGGTTGTAGCTCAGTGATGGAACGCTTGCCTAACCCGTGTGAGGCTCTGGGTTTGATCCTCAACACCACGTAAAAAATAAATAAAGGTGTTGTATCTATCTACAACTAAAAACATTAAAAAAAAAATCTTCAATTGAAAAAATGCCTGCTATTTATAGAATCATCTTATTAATATATTATTTATATTCTCTTATTCATCTTACATAAACTTAATTATACTATTACTTGCTGTGGTACAACTTTGTAAACTGTTATAAATTCATAGTTACAGATAACAAAGTATGCTTTTTTATATTTCCTTTTTTCAAGAACTAATGGACACAAGCTTCTTCCTGGTCTCTGAAATTTAATTTCACTAAATTCAGTTTTAAGATGTAGATCAAATTAATGTAATTCTGGTGGGTTTAACACAGTCTTCTGGCCCAATTAACCCATTCTTCTACTTCATAAGCTGCTTCACACTGGTTTGCTCTTTCCACCATGGCTACTAAAGCACATGGACATCAGATGAATCTGCCTGATCAACTGCTTCAAAAGACCTGACCCTTAAAATAACTAATATAGATTCTGGTGACTTCAGCCACATTTTCTGACAATCTCTTAATATTAATCCTTAATTGTGTCACTAACTGTGTATTATAATGTGTGTGTCCCCCATTCTCACATGGAAACCAAATCTTGGATGTGGGGTATTAAGAGGTGGGACCTTGGAAGGTGGTTAAGTTGTGAGACTCTTCCCTCAAGAAAGGGACAAATGCCCTTATTAAAGAGGCCCGAGGCTGTTTCTTTCCCCTTCTGCAATCATAAGACAAAGCAGTAAGGCATCACACATGAAGCACAGAGTCTATCAGAAAATGGACTCTTCTTGTATCTTGATCTTGGACTCTCCAACCTACCGAACTATGTGACATAAACCTCTGTTGTTTATAAATTAGCCAGCCTAAGTTATTTTATAACAGCAGCCTGAATGGACTAAGACACTATGTTTTTGGTTTTTGAATTCTGTACAGCAGAGATGAAAACTCAACTTGCACTACAGCTTTGCAGAAGAAAATCCATGTTATGCTTTTGTTTGCCTAATTCTTACTTAGTCTTCCTCCAATCGTTCACCATTGTTTATTGTAGAAAGAAGCAAAGCTAAATGTTTAAGCTTGAACTGAATTTGGTCTAAATCCAATAATATAAAGTCACTTCAGATCATAGATGTCATTTTATTTAAAATAAAGTAGACTCCACTTATAATTTCAGCATTAAAGAAACCATCTCAAGACAAGACACAAAGTAGCCTGCCATATAACACAAGCCATATTTTATGATGCTATATAGCTTACAATATGTTTTCACATGACACTTTTATTTACCTCTCATGATAATCCAATTTAGGCTGCTGTCAACCCTACTTGATTGGAGAGGAAGGGAAGAGCTGTGAAGGATCCTGCCCAGGGCCAACCAGCCAGTAAGTGGCTGACCCAATATTCAAAGCAAAACTATGACTCCTGCCTCAAATCTTGCCTCATTCTATTTCATGACAGTTTTCCCTAAACATAGACTAGGAAGGCTAATAAGGATGAAGTGTACAGGTTAAGATGTTTCTGACTGGAATCCTGCCTAGGTGGGAGGCTGAGGCAGGAGGATCATGCATTCAAGGCTAGCCTGGGCTACTTAGTGAGACTGTTTTAAAATTTTTAAAAAAATTTAAAAAGGTCTCAGATATAACTCAGTGGTAGAGTGCCCCTGGGTTCAATCCCCAGTACTGCAAAGTTAAAAAAAAAAGAGTCTCGACTGTAAATAATTGAAATATCAGCTCAAATTGGCTAAAATAATAAAAATAGTTATTATTCTATAATAATACAAAGTTCAGGGAAGGGAGGACATGAAATTGGGATTCAATGATTCATGGAGGCCACTACTGTTCTACCATGTGTTGTTGTCTAAAATCCTCCTTCTTGATCCATTCATTAGATGCCTGCCAGTAGCACCTGGGGTGCATAACTCTTGCAGGAAATAGACTGCTACCCCAATGATGGGACAAACATCTTTGTCTTATGTAAAAAACATAGGTTATAGGGCAGAGACTGCATAAAATATTCCATGGGATATTTCTCTACATTTTCCAGCCACTTTTGCATTTAGATGGGAACATGTGACTAGATCAAAGTAATGAACTGAGAGAATGGAGTGTCACTTTTAGGATGAGACAGAGCATGTGTGCCTCAACTGTCTCTGTCTTTCCCTGATGTAACCTTAGGGTATTCACGGTCACATGTTAAAATAGCAAATCATCCAAAATGGAAGTAGCCTGGATACCAGAGTCACCAGATGGAGGAGGAAATCTGTTGGCTTGTATTAGACTTTAATTAATCTGCAAGTAAATGTTCCATTCCTTGAGTTACTGAGATTCTAGGGTATGAATGAATGTTGGAACATTTAGCATTAATATCCAGACTAATCAAGATTATATGTCTACCTGAGAAAAACTCTCACACACTGACCAGCTTGTATATCATCTGAGATGGCATGGTCATGCAGAATCACTTTCATTTACTACATGCAATTTTATAATAAGAGAATTCCTCTGCTTTTCAGTTGAAGATACAAAGCGGTGGTCGGGGGTAGGACACAAAAAATAGCATTTTTATTGCTAAATTTTGCTAGGTGGAAAATTGTGCAATTTTCATAAAGAACACCATTAGAAGATAGAATGCTTACACAGGTATGGCCTTAGCTTCTTGAGGGTCAATAAAAAAATAAACTTCACTCAGGCGAAGCTACTAAACCTTAGAGCATGACTTGCCTATTTTGGTTTCTGCAAACATTTATTAAGCAACTACTACTGCTTATCCCTGAGCAAGAGGCAAGACATGCAAATAAGATATGTCCAAACTTTACAATCTACTAGTGAGACATACAAAAGGATCATGTCCAGGAAATTGAACAGCTGGTCAAATATTACCTAAGATCTGCTATCAAAAAAGCAAACTGCTTAGTAAAGTCTAAGATCAGAGATCTGTTAGTGGCAAAAACTAGGACATTCCAGGTCTGCAAGGCTCCTAACAAAGGCCTACGTAATTTCTAAAAATTCAAATAAAAATAGCAAGGTTTTACAAAATCGAATTCTTCATGTTTAGAAAACCTAACTGCTGTCTGGGAGGAATGAATTCGACACCAAACATCAAACTAGGAACTACAAAGAAGATAACCATGAGCCCTGAAATTTGAACTTTTATAATATTTATTTATTATATTATTTAAGGAAATTCAATTCTGCTAAACAGAGAACAAGAGTAACAGTGAGGAGGATAGATTCAACTATGTACAGAGAACATGTAAGGAAGTAGCTATGGAGACTTGTTATGCCACACTAACAAAAAATATTGTAAATTTTTATAAATTTTATAAATAACAGGTATTTATATCTCATATTTCTGGAGGATGGAAAATCCAAGACCCAAGGTGCCTTACGGTTTGGATCTAGAATGTTCTCTGAATGCTCACGTGTTGATGACTTGTTTCTCCATGAAGTGAAGTTCAGAGTGGGCATATGGAAAAGTGTTTAGATCATGAGGGAGCCAACATAACCATGGATTAATCCATTGATGAATTCATAGCTAAATGGACTATGGCGAGGTAGTAGAAAATATAGGAGGTGGAACCTAATTAAAGGGAACGGACCCTTGAGAGTGTGCCTTTGAGAACTGTTATCTTGTCTTTGGAGCACACCTCTCTCCTCTCTCTCTCTCTCTCTCTCTCTCTCTCTCTCTCTCTCTCTCTCTCTCTCTCTCCTCACTGCTACAATGTGAGCAGCTTTCACCTACCACACCCTTTCACCATGATGTACTACCTCCTCATAGACCCTGAAACAATGGAGCCAAGCTACTATAGGCTGAAATCATGAGCCAAAATAAACCTTTCCTCCCTTAAGATTTATTTTTTCAGGTATTTTGTCACAGTAACAGTTGGCCAGCACAGTGCCTTGGTGTCTGGTGACTGATTTGAGTGGGAGTCCACTTCCTGATTTATAGCTGGCTTCCTTTTGTTATGTCCCAGCATGGTGGAAGGATGAGAAAACTCTTCGGGTCTCTTCTATAACAGTACCAGTCCCATTCCTGGGGGCTACACCTTCATGACCTAAGAACTCCCAGAGCCCCTGCTTCCAATATCATCACATTAGGGCATAGTTTCAACATACAAATTTGGGGAGACACGTTCAGTCTATGACATTCTACCTCTGCCCCATTCCTTGCAACTTCTTATCCTTTCATAGGCAAAATATACTTGTTTCATTCCAAGAGCCCACAAGTTCTAACTCATTCCAACTCTAACTCAAGAGTCTAAAGTCCAAAGTCTCACGTGAATATGATCTAAATCAGATATGTGTGACACTCAAGGTATGACTCATACTAAGGCAAACTCCTCTCCAGCTGTGAACCTGTGAAATCAGACAAATTAAAATGACTCACCAAAATATAATGGTGAGTCAGCCATAGCATAGGCATTCCCATTCTAAAAGGGAGAAAGAGAAAAGAAAGGAGCGAGGGGTCCTGGGAAAGCCAAAACTTGGAGAAATTCCATTAAACATTATGGGTGGAGAATAACCCTTTCCTTGCCTCAATGTTCTATACTCCAGGCCCACTGGAGAAGAGGCCCTGTTCTCTGGTCTCACTGTGGCAGGGATCCTGCCCTTACAGCTTTGCTGGGCAGGGGTTAGACTTCCAATGCTCCAAGTGGTCCTGCTCTCAGGACTTGACAGGCTGGCCCTGCAGCAACTCTCTGCCTGGGCCCCACCTCAAACTCTGTGGGATGGTGGTTCGTCCTTTGAAATCTAGGTGGAAGCAACCTTGCTCTCATGGCTCAAGTATCCTGGGCACTGCAGAGATGGGGCTATGTGGTCAATGAAGTTGGCTGCCTGAGCCCTCTGGAGAAGCTGCCACCAGAGTGCATTGGGCCTGCTGGAGCAGTACCTAGGACAGCTGAGGAGTGTGGCTCCAGAGTATGCGGAACCCAGCCTAAGATGTGAGGAGGTGCTAGATAGCACTTTACAAGATCCTGCAGACACCAGGCACAGCAGCCCCTCCTCTGAGACTGCTCTGGCTTGGGGCATCCACACTGGACCTGTGATGGGAATATGCACCCTTCTGATTTCTAAACTGCCTTTGGGGTTATTCGTCCATACATCTTGGAGAAAAGCTCCTAGTTTCTGTTGAGACAGTTGATCCATATTAACTTCCTTATCCAACAGTGGCTTGGTCAGACACTTGGTGATCCCCACTGCTCTCAACGGACTATCTCATTCTTTACAACGTGAATAGTCTGAGCATTTTCCAAATCTTTGAGTTTTGCTTTCTTTCTGATGAAGAAGTACATCTTTAAGTCATGTCTCTCTTCTCACATTTCATGATAAGCTGCCAGAAGAAACCAAGCCACTTCTTCAGCTCTTTACTTATAATTTACTTCAACTCAATGTCCAATTTCATTGTTCATAAGTTCTACCTTCTACAAAACACAATAATGAATGTAATTCTGTCAAGTTCTGTCAAAACACTAAAACTTGAACATGATACAGTCGAGCTCTTTGCCACTTTGTACGAAGGTCTCCTTTACTCCCGTTTCCAATAATGTGCTCCTCACGTTCATGCGGAACCTCATCAGAATGGCCTTGACCATCCATATTTCTACCAACATCAATCCTGTTCAGGATTACTTATCTCTTAGAAGACAAAGGTTCTCTCTACTGCTGTCCTTTTTTTCTTTGTCACTCACCTCACCAGAATTTTCTTTATAGTTCATTCATGGCAATGTAAGCTTTTTTTGTACTTTTTTTTTTTTTTTTTTGGACCCAGGACTGCTTAACCACTGAGCCACATCCCCAGCCAGTTTTTTTTTTTTTAAATATTTTTTTAGATGTTGATGGACATTTATTTATATGTGGTGCTGAGAATTGGAACCCAGTGCCTCACACATCCTGAGCAAGTGCTTTACCATTGAGCTACAATCCCAGCTCCCCAGCCATTTTTATATTTTATTTAGAGATAGGGTCTTGCTAAATTGCTTAGTACCTCACTGCTAAAGCTGACTTTGAACTCATGATCCTCCTGCCTCAGCCTCTTGAGCTACTTGGATTACAGGTGTGCACCACCACACCCAGCAATGTAAGCTTTTTCTAGCAGGCAACTCAAAATTTTATCAGCCTCTACACAATGCCCAGTTCCGAAATTGTTTCCACATTTTTAGGTGTTTGCTACGGCAGCATGCCATTTGTCAGAACTAATTGCTGTCTTTGTCTGTTTAGGCTGCTGTGATAAAATTACTATAAACTGGGTGGTTTATAAAAAACAAAAATTTATCTCACTCTCCTGGAAAATGGGAAGTACAAGACGGGGCACACAACGTTGTCTATGGCAGAGACATTCAGAGACATATTTAATATAGACAATTAAGTAGGACAAAATAAGCACCCAACAGTCATAAGGTATCAAGTATTTATGGACCATTGATTATAATTATTCAGGCCCCACGTATTGTCTGCTTGAGATACGTAGATAAAAATTCATAGCTCTTCAGTAGTGTACTGGCAAATTACAACTGTACCCAGGCCTACTTACACCTGATGACCGAGCAAGTTAGGCTGGTTCTAGACACATTCCATCTGCTCTGCACGCTACTCACACTCAGTGCTGGTCCTCAAAAGCACACCACGATCACGCAAGGCTAACATGGCAGGGAAAGGCAAGAGGGACTGGACGTCAGAACATAAATTCAGGAGTATAGTCCTTTCTTTCCACTTGCTTTTTAAGTAGGTAAACCAACCCCATCCTTCCCTCTTGCTTTTGCTATGCTTTGACTAAATAAATCTTATGGCTGGAATATTTTAACTTGATACATGAAACTTTCTGTTCTCTGACCATAAGTCCCTGTTTGTTCATGTGGAAGGTAGCTGATGGTACCAGGTGGAAAGGCCACAGGAGTAGGGGGCACCAATTTCAAGAAAGAGGCTACAGAGCCTGGAATATCCTTTAACTGTCAGCACCAGCAAGAGTTGGGGCTTACTCAGGGTGAGGAAAACACTGCCATGCCAAAAGAACTGATTCACAAATGCACCAGGCACAGGTCTGATACCTGAGCTCACTCACAAATCAACACATCCGGAGGGTAAGAGACTCCACACGTGCATCCTAGCTCTGGTTTCTCTGTCCACAAGGATATGAAAACTACCACTCACCACCCACCACTCCTCTAAATGCCCTCATGCGGCCTTGGACAGAGCAGTGGGAGGCATAGGAAATCCAAGGGTCAGGATTCACCTGAGAGAACCCAACATTTAAAACTAGAAGAGAGAAGATAACATTAATTGGCAAGTATAATTTCCCACTCTGCCTGTAGGTGGGTGGTTTACTGAGGAAAAATAGATTTGTTGCAAGAAAGCAATATTTTCTTTGTACATATGACTGGTTATGTAAGTATATGTGTGAGCACACTACAGTAATACTAGCAGCAAAATTCCATAACATTATCTATATGAGAAAGGGTTATATAAAATGACTAAGGAAGAAAAAGCAGGTTAGTCAATGGACATAGAAAGTGTCCCAGTTCAAGAGGTCATGATACAAGAGTTCACACAGGTGCACCCAAACACACACACTCACCCAGAACAAACATCTGTACTCCATTATTTGTCTGAAAAATGACTCTTCAGGAGCACGACACTTGAGCAGTAGGTACCTATAACATAGTCTACACAGAGAAGTCCCAAATTAAGAAACAGTCAATCAGCTCATGTGTAGGTAGTATACATGCACACACATGAAAAGTGACTTAGTTCTTACTTTCCCATTACAAATGTTAAGAAAAAAATTTTTATTCACCAAAAGCTACCATTTTCCAAACCTACTACATACATCTCGTAAAAACATACTGCTTGTAGAGTCTTCTACAGGCAAACTGGGGCAAAGCCCAATCAACGCAAGCTGTAGGCTGAATGGTAGGAATGATTGATAATTACTCAGCTACCAGAGTGAATAATCTCTAAAATTGCAATTTTTATGTCAACATGATATGAAATTTTGTACACACTTTGAATATAAATTGAGGGAAAATATGGAGTCAGTCTGAATTTCCGTCAAAGTATTGCAGATTGGTGTACTGCAGACTAAAAACATAAGTAAGACTCTAATTAGACAGAGATGGCAATACATGTGCATGGCAAGTACATCAATCTGCTGCCTCCTCCTATATGTTTTCAGTTATGAAGTATTTCTTTTACAAAGGTGGAAAAATAGAAGATGTGTCTCTGTAATAAAATCAAAGTCAGCATCTTACTGATAAATCAGATTTTGAAAGAACCGCTTTAGAGTGATAAAACCACGTGGGTGTCTGGATGTTGTAATCCAGGGGCTAAGACGGAAGAAAGGCACACAGGGTGCTGAAGAGGCTGAGCCTTCCCAGCAAAGCTAATAATCTGTGAGGCTGGTCCACCATCTGGTGACCATTCTGGGTCTGTGGGTCAAAAATGTCCTGGATATTTCTAGATATTTCGGGATGCCATCATAACCTACAAAAAATTACATCTCTTCCTGAAACTTAAAAAAAAAAAATCTGATTTGCATGTGATTTAAAAGGTGATAATAAAGAATATAATATTTCTCATTTACTACCTTTAGAGACAAATAAAATGCCCTCTTGGACTACAACATCAACTTGAAGTATAAATATGTATGCTACACACATACACTATACATATGCTTTTTCTACATACAAGTAAAAAGAAACAGAATTCTGTGAATTGCATTGACAATATTTGATCATTGCAATAAGTTGTTGTATAAGCACCAGCAAAATTATTTTGAAATTTCTGAAATTTATTTAGTTTTCAAAATATGCACATTTTCCCATGGATTTTATCTTACTTATTGCTACTACTGTTTCTAACCACCAGAATACAGATGAATAAGAATTCACGAACATTTATCAATGAGGCTATTCCCACATCATTTTCAACCACCTTTCTGAAACAAAAATTCCACAATTACCAAAGGAAAATAGGAATGTGAACTAGAAAAATATCATACGCATACTCAGAGATTATGAATCAGTGGTTATTTTAATTCTTTTCTTAGGCTAGCCACAAAAGTTTTCTAGCAACTAAGACCAAGCTCTCCTATTTAACTCTTTAGGAATGATAAAGAGCAAACACCGGACAGCGTTCCACATTAAACCAAGCTGACTTGCTGAAATCAACTCAAGCATGCATCTTTCTTCACCTTTTTTGGGAAGGAACGTGGACAAAATGCTGGATGCCACCCAAAATTCTGCTTAATATCCATCTGAATAGATAGGAATTTTGGCAACAAACCTTCCCCCTTCTCCTAAGAAGGGAAACAACAGTTCTGTCTACAAACATCCCCTCAGAACAGGGAGGGCAGAGGCCCCCTCTCCTCAGCCCAGCAGCACCCACAGAAGGCAGAAGGCCTGTACTCACACAGATGGCTAGCGCTCCTGCCCCCATTCTCTCAGGAAGTGTCTGGAAGAACTGATGAAGTCCAAACGAAAGCATTAAAAGGACAGCAAAATTAGAAAATTCCACTCCGTGGATATGTTTTGATTTGAAAAGCAGCTCCCAATCCGAAGGCCCCACAGTAGGTGAAGAGCGGCTGGACACATCTTAGGAAGTGTGGTTTTGCCTCTCATTCGGTTAAGCCCACATGGCTGGGAGGACGGCCTGGAGCTGAAATTTGATCCAGAGCAACGGTGTTGGCCAGCAGCAGGGGTCACATGACTTGGGTCTGAAGTTGCTGACATCCCCTTCTTAAGCCTGACTTGCTGGATACCACACACAGGCTCCTTCAGTTTGGAGAACTGCTGCGGGCCTGGTAGTATTCATTAATCCCACTCAGTACACAGAGTAGAAACACAAACTTGCTTCCTTGTCACTCTTGTCTCTAAGGAAAATTTACATAGTCACACTCAAGGTTTGAGTCCACTGGCACAAGCCTCATCTTTCTGAGGCAGTTTTCTATTGTCTGCTAGAAACCAGCAAAATTCTATCAAAGTTTTCTTCCCTCCACCCTTATCCTCTCAGAATTGTTTTAAATGGAAATGCTGTTTTTCGTGAAGGTATTTATTTTACTGCTTCTGATTCCTTTCGAGTTATCTTACACAAACTTATGTTAAACACAAACAGCATACTTCTAGACCTGCGTAATTCCACATATATGATTTGCAGTATGGAAATTTTGCCTGTAGTTAAGTTTCAATAATTTTCTACTTCACATACTGTGTCAATAGGAAATTTGATTATACAGTTTCCAACTATTTGAACTGAGGGCTAAAATATCTAGTTCAGGTAATATAGAAGGAAACTATCCTATTTTTAATACTACTTTTTCATTTAAAAAATTTTAATATATATTTGGCATGTTTAAAGAATGCTGAGTAATTTTACATGTGAAGTTTCATGTGACCCAGTTGTACTGATAATAATGGCATAATAATATTGTATCTTAAGAGGAATAGGTGGAAAGAAAAGGGAAAACCAAAATCAGCTCCGATTACATTTCCTTTCCAACTTAATATTTCTTGTTTGTTGATAACCAATCAGCACTACCCACAGCACAACCAAGATACCAAATCATATTAAGCAAACCACAGGATGTGACAGAGTATATATTATGTCTATGTGTGAATGTAAAACATTGTACAGACTCTACTTCCAAAAGGGAGGATATCAAGATCCCATACAAAGGAATGGGGTTGAGAGAATAGACAAACTCTTCTTCACTAAAAAAGAAAACTTCTTTCAACTTCATCTAGATTTTACCTTATGCTTCCCATTCACCCATCAGAAAACTGGACTGATTCCTAAAGTTTTATGATCTTGTCTTAATTTTCTGATAAGTATTGCCACTCCACTGTGAAAATTTACACCCTAAAATTAGGTCCCCTGTAGGCCCAATATGCAATATCACCTAATCAATATTCTTTACCTAACCTGACCAGACACTGCTATATGCTATACTGACATTGATTAAAAGGACATGGTACCTTCTTCATGAATAGTACAGTGTAGGGTGGGAAGAACAAAACTAATAACCAAAGGGTTATAATTAGTAAATGCACAAAGTGGTGCTCAGGATACACTTTCCTAAAATACAGTTCCCTGGCATATTGAATATTTTAAACTGAAGGAATTGAAGGAACCAGAGAACCAGGAAAGCTGCTCGCATCTTCCCTTTACCCTTCTCCCCTGAAGCAGATCATAAAACCACCCTCATGTGGGAGGTATCCTTCCTACTGCCAGAGAAAAAGATCACTTTTATCTCTGGAGATGAAGGGTCAGGGAGAAGAACCTGAGCAAACAGGACCAGCTAAATTTCCCTCATATCCCCTTTGTCCTATTATATTTCTCCACAACTTTCTACTCTCTATCAAACCTAAGGTAAAAGTACACATCAAAGTTAAGGTAAAAGAAACATTTCTTTGGGTCTTTGTTTCCTTATAAAGGCTCCCAGGTCACAAAGTTTATTGAATGAATTTGAATGCCCTTCTCTTAATAATCTGTCTTCGGTTACCGGGGCCTAGGCTATGAACCTAGGGTGTGAGGAGAAGATGTATTTCCTCCCCTACACAGATGTGCTTCTTTATTAAGAAGCAGAGGAAGTGAAAGAGAGAAACACAGACATACATCAATAGGTCACATAGGTACTTGCAGTATATTTTACTTGCTTGTCAAAAAACCATACTTTAAATTTCATTTATGCTAATTTTATGTCCCAATTTTTTTTTTCACTTAATGTGTATCAGAGGCATGTTCTCACATTGTTAATATTCTCACTATTGACAAATTGTCACATGTAATATTACCTATGGCATACATAACAGCTTCTGTAGTCATTCTCCCATCTCCAGACATTTATATAGCTTCTGATTTTTTATTCTGATAAAGATTTCTATAAATGAAATTTCTGGATCATAGAGAATATTGACATGTGTTTAAGGCTCTTGACATACATTGGCTTTGGCTGTCTATAATTTCTAACCCATCCAACCCAAATTTGAAGATTTTATGAAATATTTTCTAGTTTAATAAGTGAAAGTGACTTCATTTTAAAACATATTTCCTTTTATTATCAGTAAAATTAAATTTATGAACTTAAATAGCCATTTGTATTTTCTGTTCTGTGAACTATTTTTGGTCTGTTTTCTTTATCCATTATCAACTGGAATCCTATCAGCTGAGGTCTCGTTTATAGGGTCATGGTATGGATTAAATAATAAAATTCATTAAAAAGCACTTAGACTAGTACTTGGAAAGTGATAATTTAAAAACAACATTTTTGGAGGGCTGGGGATATAGGTCAACTGGCAGAATGCTTGCCTGTAATCCCCCCAAAAAATAATAATTGGATGCTTATTATATAATTTAGTTATATGCAGACTTGGAATTTATTTTAAAAAATAGCTAAATAAGATCTAAATTCATTTTTTCATTTCATGTAACTACTGTGACCCAGTCCTGCTAACAGTTCCCAGAATTCAATCTCTCTGATAATACTTGATTCTGTTCTCCCTCTTCATTGTGTCTGAGTCAATGGTGGTCCAGCAAGGGCTATATTTCCCAACCTCTTATAGATGAAGATATGGTCATGTGACCATGTACTCATTAACAGAATGTGAACAGATAGGTATGTGCAACCCATGTTGCACTGATCATAGAAAATGCCTCGTTCCACATTTCCTCTTTCACTTCATCATAAGCAGAAACCTAGTTTACCATAGAGAAAAGGGTCAATGTCCCGGGGATGATAGTAAATGAATGGAAGGTACCCAGATCTCTGAATAATCTTGTGGAGTACAGCTGCCTTGCAAGTATAGATCAATAGGACTCTTCCATGAGAAAGAAATAAAAATCTCAAATATGCTGTCTAAATATATAGATGTATAGATACCTTCTACTTCTCTCTCTGTACATATATATACAATTACACACGTTTGTCTTTACCCTGATACACTAACCAAATGATACAAACCCATTTATTGAGCAAATATTCCATTTCCCAATTATTTGTGATACTGTCTGCACTGTATCTTAAATTCATATACACATACTATACATACATATACACACACACATGCACACCCCAAGGTCTTTTTCAGGATAATATATATTTTACCTCCTTTTATATCCTTAATATTTTAATAACTACCATTATAATTCATTCCATATCTGATAAAAAATAGCCCTCTCTCATTGTCTATCTTTTTCAAAACGTTATTGCTCTCCTTTCAAATCAATTCTTCATGATACATTTAAAAAAAAAAAGTATTGTTAGAACATGATTCTGTGATATAATAAGAAATACATATTTAGTCTTAACCATGGACTTCTGACTCAAAGTTCCTAAAACTCAAGTGATGGGGAGATAGGAACACCTTTTTTAAAAATATCTGGTCTTAGTTCCCAGCTCTTGATACAAGTGCTCCTAGGATCCTTAGAATCTCCAGAGTGATAATAGTTCTTTTACATGCTAATGAGATGACTGTTGGCTGAGGCCCCAAGATAGTTTGGAGATCCGGGCTGGGGCAGCATGGTTTCAGAATAGTTTCAAGGCATAACTAACAGGGTTGGAACTTTCAGCCCCTTCCCTGACCTTGGAGGAAGGGGAGCACTGAGTTCATCACAAATGCCTGTGATTTAATCAATCATGCCTACATAATGACAGCTCCATAAAGATCACCCAAAATGGGGTTTGAAGTCATTCTAGATTCATAAACACCTAGAGGTGCTGAGAGAGTGGAGTAACAGAACAAAGTATGGGAGCCCAGGCCCCCTCCCATTTGCCTTGCTCTAGGCATCTCTTGCATGTGCCTGTTTCTGAGTTGGATCCTTCATAACAGTCAAGCACAAGCTAAGCCATGAACATAGACCAAACACGTTTGTATCTTTCCACAATGTCAGAACTTATTGAGCAACAATAAATTGACTGCCTGCACTACTTCCATGGGTGGTAGTTCTCTGAATACTTGTGGGCCACCTCCTAGTCCTAAACCAAGAAATCACAAGTTATTTTATTCTGATCTTAATTTCTAATATTGATAACACTCAAGTCATGCATCACTCTATACATAATTCTTTATATCCATATCATTTATATATAAATCATTTATACATGTAACATACACACATTTATACTACATATTTTTATATCATAAACTATTTATATTTATCACATATATGTTACAGAAAGGCTAAGGAAGGGTTAAGTGCTACAAGGGTTAAGAGACTGAACTGAGCAAAAGCAGAGAGCAGATACAAATGCAGAGTCACTGTAGGTGGTCAGATAAATGTATGAACTAGCCAAAGAATTAGTTCAGGGAGTACAGATGTCAAAATGCACGAAATTAGTCTGTGCCAAGGTCTGGGAACAGTTTCTCAGTGTTAGCTTGGAGTGGGCCATGAGTGGTCATCACCAGCAGGAAGCCTGCTGAGGCCTGGGAAGAGAGATTCAGAGGTTTATCACTGTGGCAATTTTCTGGGTATGGCTCATGATGACTGTTCAGGTGATGGAGTAAGGGTGCACTGTGTCCAGTCTCAGGGTGGTGCTCCTCCTTTGATGGGCCGTGGGTGAGGGGATTGTTTCATTCAGTGGTCTGATGTGCCTGATAAGTTCATGGGTTGTGGCGGGCGATGCCCAGGGTCGTGCCACAAAGACCAAGCTAAGACCAAGCTAAGATGGCGGCTGGCACAGTGCCAGTGGGCGTGTAGTTTGCCTCTCACTGTAAACAGGAAGATGAGCACACTGGCTATCCCTGTCAGACCATACCTAAGCTACCAATAGTGATATTCCAAGACTTACTTCCCCTTGGCAACAAGTTTCTGATTGGTTTGTTAACTGTATATAAGTGAGTGTCCTTCCTGTAATAAAGGTCCTTTCTGTCCAAGCAAGTAGAGTGTGGTGTGTGTTTCACTTTGTGTCCCGCTGGTCGGTGACATTTGGTGGCCCGTAAGGGGATGGGGAATATACGGGGAAAGGCAAGCAAGGAAACAGCTCAGGAATAGAAGTAGTTTATTTCCAGTCCACCTCCAATAAATGCCCGCGAGATTGTTGCTGCGGGCAGCGACAATGAGTCTGTTTTTCTTGTGAGTTTGATTATCCCCAAGCATCCATGTGCTTCCGATTCATTCGATAAGTTTCCAGGTGGTCATTTTTATTAGCATGATTATCAGTTTGTGCCTTATGGTTGTACTAGGCAGATGGTGGCTATTTATTGGTGCTAACGAGATGTAGATCATTTCACCTCAGCACTTAAACTCAAAATGGAGTAACTCATGGAAACCTACCGCTTTGCAGTAACAGGTTTAGGTACACTCTGAGAACTACAGTTCTCATGGAAACATCACAGCAGGACATAGCTAGCTCTTCACAAGGAAAAATCAGTAATGGTAATTAAACTGTTTTCCTGAATTATGGTGAGCCATTCTAGCAAATTACCAAGCCCAAGGATGGGGTGATGAGAACTGCCAGTTCACAGCTGGTTGGTCAGAAGTAGGGGAAGCTCAGGACTGGGAAATGGCATCCAAAGCAGGCAGTCATGTGATGCTGAGTGCTTAACTTGTGGGATTTGTCATAAATTCCAGTTAGTGTCAGAACTTACTTGAATTTTAATATCAGTAGGTATTAGAGAACTGGTTGGTGTGGGGAAAAATCCCATGCATTCAGTATCAGAAATGTTCTTTGAGTAGAAACAGATAACAAAAACCATCACATATCTTGTCACTGCTTCTCATAGGTATACACACATCTTATTTCTTCTATGGCTGTTACAATATAGGATGATATGGGATTAAACAAAAAAAGCTTTTCCTAACTTTCACAACTTCTTATACCATCATAAGGTAAAACCAGTCCTCTAACAAAATTTTAACCTTATTCTTCACTGTGATGACTAGATTTCATTTCCCAAAACAAACCATAAATAGGCTATTGAACAAAAACTGAAGACACTCTGCACTTCAAATGATATTTGTTTCTCCATGGAATACATCTGAAATTAGAGATTAAATATTATTTTTCCTGGTCCCAAAATGAACACAAATGATTAGACTTCAGAAAAGTCTCTTAGCTGCCGTATATTCCTGAACATGCTATACAAAGACCCTTAAGAGTAATCAGCCACAGCCAAGAGATTTGCTGATATAAAACATGAGCATTGGGGCTGGGGAGATAGCTTAGTTGGTAGAGTGCTTGCCTTGTAAGCACAAGGCCCTGGGTTCAATCCCAGCACCAAAAAAAAAAAAAAAAAAAAAAAAAAGTATTACTTTTGTCCCAGAAAGGACAAATGAAAATTTTAAGTGCTTTTCTTAATACCCTAACATACCCTGGCAAGACAAAGAATGTCCTATTTTCAAAAAGGTGACTCAGCACCCTGGAAAAATGAGTCCAGGTAACTTCACAATTGAAGTCACAACCCTGAGATACTGTCATTCAAACGACCATCTGACCTGAGGAAATGGTGGAATATATCTTATTGGAGGGAACTAAAAGGACCAGGTTATCGTGTAGTCTCACCAAGCTAAAAATGCTTAAAATTCAAGCTCTCTAGGTTAGTAGAGCTATCAGTCTTAAAAGGACAACATCCTCTTGGAAAGGGTAGAAATAAATTTTCAGAAGGGAAGCAGCCTACACAACTGTCAGCTATCTAGCAGGGTCCACAAAGCATCATGGGGTAATGGCATAGTTGCCATAGCCTGAACCACCTGAGGTCCATCGGGAATGGGCAATGGAGACCTCCCTCCAAACTCAGTCTCCACCCCAGCTCTAGCACCATCACAGCCTGGATCAGAATTAGCATCATCCAGTCTGACAGGATATCAGAAGTCAGTCATTTGGCAACTATTTAATATTTATGTAAACTCTCTTGACTACCAGAGAGGTTGAGATATGTTGAAATTTTGAATCCCTGAAAGTATATGCATCTGAAAGTTTACTTATTCTAGATCAGGGATTAGTAAACTGGTCTGTGAGTCAAATTGAGCTATTCTGGCCAGAATCTGGCCACATCTATTTATTGACATATATGTATGGCTTCCTGGCACCTACAAAAGCAGCTGAGTAGCTATAACAGACTTACTAAGTCTAAAATATTTATTCTCTGACTTTCATAAAAAGATTTTGTTGGTCTTTGGTCTAGGCTATTGAGTAACACTGTTTGCCATGAGATTCCTCATATACACATAGAGATGTACTTTGGTTCTTTGGAAAATGGAAAATAGGTCTTGGTTTTGTTACCACTGTCCCATTACCTGAGGATGGGCTTAGTCTTACCTTCTCCTAATTATTTTCTGAGGGACTTGTCTGGAAATTGGTCAGTTAATAATCTGATGGTCCGATTTCTGTTCTGAATTCTAGAAGTACTGCTATCCTGCTTGAGGGAAACACCACACACACACACACACACACACACACACACACACACAGTTCCCCCCACACACTTTGCTCTCTGTCTTAGGAGAAGATCAATTATTCTGTACCCCTTACAACAAAATTGCCAACATAACTGATTTTAAACTTGTTCATCAAATATGCGACTTGCCACAGTAAACTGACATTTGCAAGCCTACCATCAGTGACATCCCCTCACTGTGTGTAATCAAGACAACTCATCCTGAATGTCTCTGAATGCCAACCAATCAACAGCCATTTCATATGAGCAACTATTCTCCTCTGGATGGTCTCAGTTCATTTACACACCTGAAAATCCACCAATTCTAATTTCTGTTCTTATACTCCAAAAACAAACCAACAAACGAAACAACCAACAAAAAAACTAAAACAAAAAATACCTACATAAAATCAATAGTATGCTCTGTTCAGAAAGACCTGCCTGACCAGATATCTTGCCCTACTAAAATAATGCATAAATTTGGTTCTGTTTTCTTATTTCAGGTACTGAGTATTGGTTTCATTGTTCTTTGACACAAATCATGGTTTAACTATCCCAATTCCTTGGAGACCACTAAGGCCTACTCTCGAGTTGCACTTACTTCTCTTACCTCTTCAGCAGCTTGCCTCCCAGTTCTCCAGCCTTATTTGTCCCTCCATCTTAACTTTTGGCATGCCTCTGAGCTGAGGTGAACACTTCACCTGGAAGCCAAAGGAGAGCTATCGTGTCAGTCTTCACTGACACGAGAGAATTAGAACTCAACCCCCCAGGAAGTAGGCAAGAGAGTTGACTCAGGAATAGAAAGCACTATTCCTGAGATGATCACCTGAACCTCTGGCCTAGTAAACAAGAGAATAGGGGGATTTTCTTTTGAAAATAGTTTTAGTTATTTCCCCAGAATCCCACTCTGGACTATGTATTATATGGTTACCCTACTAATAGGAGGAATTAATTGGGAAACAACATGTTTGAGCAGAAAGTTGCACTTGGTTTTAGGCAGACACTAGAAACCAGACAGTGCAGGAAAATTTTCACTAGGGAGAGACATAGTCATGTCTGCTGAAAGGTTGCTGTGGTCCCCTCTGACTTCTTTAACTCCTCCCCAGAAAATCACCACTGCTTATTTATTCTACCTCTGAAAAGTTTTTGAAATTCCTTTCCCCTGTAACTACCACCATTTAAAAAGTTCAGACCCTCAACAGTATTTCTTTGGTACAACTACACCGTTACATTTCTGGAACAGATTTGATTATGCCACACATTCTCTTTCTATCTAGGGGTTCCACGGATAGGTTTCAGAGGGTCTGTGACTACTCATGTAATGGTATTTAAATTTTCAGTGTATGTGCCTGAAGTGAGCAGCCATCTTAATCTTTTAAAATCTTTTTTATGCTTTTATTAGTGCATTAAAGTTATACACTGTAATGTACAAAGCTGCTCCCCCGCCCTTTCTGTTGCAGCCATTTCCCCGCCTCCCAACTACTGTCAGTCTGTGAACATCCTAGCTAGCTATTGGTTCATCAGTCAGCTTGCAAGTATCCTTCTCTGTTATTGCTTCCCTGTTAGCCTGGCAGAATTCAACTGCTTCACATAGCTACCCCGCCATCTTTTCTCATCCTTCTCTCTCTCCTACTTACTTTCTCTATCCTCCTCGCTTTCACACTCTTTCTTGCGTGCGCCCTTTCTCATTCCCTTTCTTTTCCTCTCATTTTCTCTCTTACCCTGCAGGGAGACACTTTGTTTGCTTAATAAACTCCCTTATGTGATTTCCCGTGTCTGGCGTGGTTTTCGTGGGACCCCTTACATACACAACAGTTGGGTTCATTTTGACATAATCATACTTTTTAACCTTTTTGAAGAATAAAATACTACTTGTCTATAGATTAAATCCCAAAGTCTTTGGCATGGCTTTTTCTAAATCTAAACTCATACAGTATTTTCTCCATTATATATCCTTAAATTCTAGTCTTCTTGCTTGCAATAGACAGAATAATGGCCCCCTCAAAAAGGTCTACATCCTAATCCTCAGAACCTGTGAATATGTTTCTTTGCATGGCAAAAGGGACTCTGTAGAAGTGAAAAATTAAGGATGTTAAAGTGAGGAAGATTATCCTGAATTATCTGGATTCAGTCTAACAACATGAGACCATAGAAGAGGCATGAGGGTCTGAGTCAGAGGAGATTTGACCTTGGAGACAGTGATCTACCCATAGAGATTTGAAAATGCTGCTGGTCTGAAGATGGAAGAAGAGACTGTAAGTCAAGGAATTACATAACCTCTAAAAAGGACTAGAAAAGGAAAAGATTCAAATGAAACTGATTTTAGATTCTGACCTCCAAAACCATAAAGTGATAAAGTTGTGTTGTTTTAAGTCACTAAGTTTGTGGTAATTTGCTACAGCAGCTTGTCCCACACATTAAATAAGGCAGACATTTTCTCACTTTGAACCTTTACTCATGACTTCCTATTTGCTAGAAATATACCCATCTCCATTTTCTCCTTGAAGAACTTAAACATACTTCAGTGCCCAACACCTCTGTTACTAGCACTCATACCTAACCTTATTCCTCTATGTGCATATAGTCCTGGTTTAAATCACTAGTACATTTTCACTAGTTTGCAAACCTATATTCTAGATTTCAAATACCTTGAAAGGCAGGGCAATGTCTTAAGTCTTTTTGGCATCCCTTGTTAACTCCATAACTAATACACATTTGTACAGTTCGTGCATTAAATGAGGTGATAAATTTGGATTGCTTATGGAAATGCCTTGGGGTGCATTTAAAAGTTAGGACAAGAAATAGGGATTACCTCAGTGTCAAAAGGAAGAGTTGAAAATGTGACCATGAATAGAATTTCTAAGGGATTTTAGAGAAAGAAGTGCAGAGATCTGAAAAAGAAGAAGAGTCAAGAATAATAAACATATGAAGGGAAACTTGCCAGAGAAGAACGAAGTAGGAGCACAGTGCTGCCGAAAAGTTGATGTCTATCTGTAGCCCTTAACCTCTGGGTCCTTGGTTTTAACCTTTTGTTTTTAATCAGGAACATTCCACTGAATTCTTGCAAGTCTTACTTGTGAATAAAGGTTAAATTGAAGTTCTTGAGGCAATTACTTTTAACTTTTCATTTAAACAAGAACTTAGTCTATTTTTCATGCAAAAGCAAATAATAAAGCTCCAAGAACCCAGTCCAGTTCTTAGCCACTGATGTACCCAGTGGTAGTGTATGCTTAGCATGTTCAAGGCCCTGGGTTCAAGCCTCAATACCGCAAAAAAAAGCAAAAAAAATTTCTGTTGTTCTTGCTGTTTTAAATGATTTTTGGCAGGCACAGGGCCTGCAAGTCTACATAAATAATGCAGTTTACATTTTTATATTTTTAATTTAAAAAGAAAACCAAGACTTCTTTCCAGAAGGCAAAAACAAAAACAACTCTTTTTGCAAAATCAAAATCTAAACAAAAACAAACCAAAGTTGGTCAGGAGCAATAGAAGACAATATTCTTAAATGAAAAACAATTCCCACAACTAGAACTAAAAGGTATTTTAACTTGTGAAGGAATATATATAACAATCATTAGTATCTGTTCATTGCTAAGGGTTTTCACATATGTTCTTGTTTAGTTCAAACAATCCACCGTATAGGTACTATTATTCATGTTTATCAGGTGAGAGACTGAGACTATGGGAGGTTTAGGCTTGTATAATCAGTAATGGACAAAGATGGGTTTCAACACATATTCTCTGTCTGAACTCTGTTCTCATGAATGCATTAAATTATTATCAGCAAATCCCTCTCTTCAGAACAGAATGACTTCTGATTATGATCAGGCAGAGGGTGATGATATACAAGGAACCTCACTGCCAACTACAACTGTGAACCAATAGTCCAATTGTGAAAAATATTATATATACTAACAATAGTAGAGGTACCTTCAAGAATTTATTTTTAAATGTTAAATATTAATTACAAAGGAATTTTGCACATATTGTGTCATTCAACATGAAAAAGCTAAGATATAGGTACTATTATTTCCTTTTTATAGTTAAAAAATTGAAACTGAGAAATAAGATCACTTGCCCAATAACACATTCTGTATGTATGCACATATAGAATAGAATAGAAATTCAAGATTTCACTTATTTATTCATTTAATAAGCAAAGACTTATTAAAAGTATACTGTATACATGTACTATATTGCACATGCTCTTCCTCTCCACAGCAAATTTTCTTTATTTATTTTTGGTATTGGGAATTGAACCCAGGGTTGCTTAACCACTGAGCCACATCCTCAGCCCTTTTTATTTTTTAAGCCGACTTTTTTTTTTTTTTTTTTTTGTGTTGGTGGTGGGGATTGAACCCAGGGCCTTATGCATGTGAGGCAAGCACTCTACCAACTGAGCCATGTCCCCAGCCCCCTTTTTATTTTTTGAGACAGGTTCTCCCTAAGTTGTTTAGGGCCTCGCTAAGTTGCTGAGGCTGGCTTTGAACTTGTGATCCTCCTGTCTCAACCTCATAAGCTGCTGGGATTACAAGCATGCATCACCATACCCCAACTCCAGTGGACTTTTAACGAATACTATCCTAAAAGCCTTACAACTCATATGTGTTTTAATATGCTAGGCTAAAAAGCACTGGTAGGAAGGATTGAGCAGACACTATTATAGGATTCCTCTGCATTAATGTGGCAGTAACTATTCAATAACAACATTTCACAATATTGTAGCTACTACAGACATAAACTGCTGCTAAATATCTATTTCATAATATAACAATGTTTATTTCCCTTCATTAGAGTATAACAAAACTCGTAGAGGCAATGCAATTAGCTACTCCCACTTGTGATGAATCAATTTCCTAGTCACTTACATCAAGGAGTACCAAACTATACAAAAGAGGGGGAGTTCCTTAAACCAAATTAAAAAAAAAAAAAAAATTAAGGGAAGGAAAGAAGGCTGGCTGGCAGGCAGGCATGTAAAAGACCCAATAATGCACGTGAAAGATTCGTCAGAGAACACTATCTAAAACCTACCTCTTCTGTGACCATGGAATTGATAAATGAACTATAATCACTCACTGGGTAAAAAATAGAAACTTATGAACAAACAAGATCTGTGCAAAATTAACTTCTGTGTTGGTACTACTGTTTAAGCATGTAAGCCTGTTTGTTTCTTTTTAACACCCATGGAAACAAAACTATCAATTGAAATGAGAAAAATTTAAAAGTCCAGTTAGCTTTGAAATGGGATTTAATAATCCCAGAAATTCCTCCTAACCACAACAATCATGTAATCAGTGCAACAATTTCAGCACACTGTTGATAGGGACTTTCCAAGTTGTTAACTAACTCTCTATTATATCCTCAAGGAAAAGAACAAAATGTACAAGATAAGGGAAGGAGGAGAAAAAAAAAAAAAAAAAAAAACAAAACCAGAAATTAGGAAACACAAATAACAAAGCACAAGAGAGAAACATGAGAAACATGGCAACCTGAGAAGCAGAGGTCATTAATACCTACCACCACTTTTCAGAAGGGAGATGTCAGGGCTCAGGTACATCCAGAGACACAATAAAGGCACAGAGGGCAGAACTGGACTGCTGTCTCTATTTTAGGGGTTTTCTACCCTATGTGGAACAAAGAATAGGGTATATTTCAAAATATTTCTGCGATGATGACTGTTGAAAGATTGTCATATCCACAATTTATATCTTTAGCATCCCCTTCAGATACTATTAAAAAATCTGCCCAAAACGCTATGTATGTAATAAACTAATTCTAAATTAAAGTGCAGGAAGAAAATACATACCTGTTTTGGAATAACAAAATGAGAATTTCAATAGACAATCTTGAGTGGGTTTAGTGAATCTCCTTATAATTATAATGACATACATAAAACTCTCTTGCAAACACTGTACAATATTGTTATGTGTGTATAAACTAGGCCTTTCCCACTACGTTTGTCTTTTAGCTAATCTCCTTTCTAAATATCCTTTTCTTGGGAGGTTGAGAGAATGAGTATCCCCTTCCTGTCCAAAGATCTGGGAAATAACAAATCTAGCTAGTATTTGCTTATTATTAATTGCTTATTATTGGGCATTGTGCAAAGCAATTTATACATACCATTTTCTTTCATTCTTACAACATCCATATAAAATCAGTATAATTTTTTTTCTCATTTTCCAGATACAAAAGGTTTTACATAAGCAGCCTAAGGTCCGTAGCTAGTAGGTGGCAGTCAGCAGTACAAATCAAAGCCTGTGTTTCCACAACCTATAAGGTACATCACTAAGATGCACTGACTGTTGAATCTCTAATTTTACTGTTTATCATAACTACTTCCAACAATGGTTGAGATAACTATAATATAGAGTTACCTATATTAAAAATAATATAGAACCCAATAAATAATAAAAGTAGTATGAGATAGAAATTAATCTGTCTTAGGAAAAAAACCCAAAATTAAGCTTGTGCAGGCCAATGCCTTAATGGATATGTCTAGTTCCTATGTCAGATAAAACAAAGTAAAATTCCATCTGGAAATATTTCCTGACAGTAATAATAACCAGCACTTATGACGTGAATCCTTAAGTCAGGTGACCAAGTAAGTATATCATGGGCAGTTTCTTCAATATCAGTTGGGCTAAATGCAGAGATACTCCTCAGAAAATTATTTCTTGTACCTCACCTTAACATGGTAACCCTAATAGGACACAAATATTTTAAAAAGGGGCAAAGGATCTAGATAGACATTTCTCCAAAATATGCAAGTGGTTAGCACATGAAATAATAATGTTCAATATCATTAACTATTAGAGACGTGAACATCAAAACAAAAATGAGATACTACATTATAATCACTAGGATGGCTATAATTTTCACAATAAATGTTTATGGGAATGTAGAGAAATGGGAACCATCATATACAGTTTGCAAAAATGTAAAATGCAACTAGCTGCTTTAGAAAAATAATTCCTCAAAAGGTTAAACATAGAGGCTGGGGATATTTCTTAGTGATAGTACATGTACTTAGCCTGCACAAGGCTCTCAGTACAGAGATTCCCAGCACTGAAAAACAAAAACAACAAAGCCAAGAACGACAACAAAAAGGTTAAACACAGTTCTCATATGATCCAGAAATGCCAATTCCAGTTTTACACTCAAGAGAAATGAAAATATATGTCCACACAAAAACCTGTAGAGGCATGTTCAAAGTCAAACAGTGGAAACCAATGCAAATGCTTGTCAACGGCATTAGGGGTAAATAAAATATCGTATATCCATATAATGGGATGTTAGTTGGAGTAAAAGGAATGACATATGAATAAGTGCTACAACGTGCAGAAACCTGAAAGCAGTGTGCTAAGTCAATGTAGGCAGACGCAAAGGACATTAAGTGAAGGACATAATCCCATGTACAGGAAAGGTGTTGACTAGAGGCAGTAGGCTATGGTCAAGGGCTGAGTTGGGGAAAAGCTGGCTTTAAGGAGCAACTACTAATGGCATAGGGTTTATTTCTGAAGAAAGAAATACTGAAGAAAAGCTGTCTAAAATTGACTGATTGAAGCTGAGTTTGAGATACATAATCATGAGACATTGAAGCGATTATTTTGGCATTAAGCATTAAGCCAAATGTTAACCATCGACTTCCTCAAGCATTAGAGAATCTAATGGTAGAATTACATCATCACACATCTACCCAGATGAACTTGGGATAGTTTCTAGCCTGATGAGTTAAACTATCAATGATTAATATTTGAACTGTATTTCATTGTGGATCTTATGAAAAATGTGTGGGAAGCTATGAGCAAGGTAGGCATGGTATTACCCTGTGGAACCTAAATAATTTCATAAGACTATCAACACCAGAGGAGAACTCTCCACAGTTATGGTAAAACAAGACAAACTAGATCACTCCATAATCTTGCCTCAGTATAAATTTAATGGGGTCGGGGGAGAGAGGGAAATACTGTGTAACCATACAAATAACCAACCTCACAGTTGGCAGAAATCACTACTGATTCTTATGAATGAGCTCTAGCCTCTCTGTTCCCCTACCTTCCTAAATATAAATTAGGACACTCAATACCCAAATTGCCCCTGATTTCTTTTTCTTTTTTTACAGCACCCAATCTAAGATGGATTATTTTTTTTTCTCAGTAAGTTCTCAGTAAGTCTTGCTATATTGCTGAAGCTGGCCTTGATTGCTATGTTTCAGTCCTCCTGCTTCAGTCTTCCAAAGTGCTGGGATTATAAGCATGGGCCATCATGGATCTCTCAGACACATCTTTCTTGAACCTTTCCTAAAATCACCTTAAGCCAAGTTCAAATTCCATAATTAACTCCTTTTAATTCCCTCTTAATGAGACATCCATTGTTTTCCAAGATTTGGCTATCTCTGGAGCCAATTTGGCTACAGATATATTTCTTTTTTTTTTTTTTATTGTAAACAAATGGGATACATGTTGTTTCTCTGTTTGTACAAGGAGTAAAGGCATACCATTTGTGTAATCATAAATTTGCATAGGATAATGTTGTTTGATTCATTGTTATTTTTCCCTTCCCCCCACGCCTCCCACCCCTCTTTTCCCTCTATACAGTCCTTCCTTCCTCCATTCTTGCCACTCTCCCTAACCCTAACCCTAAACCTAACCCTAACCCTAACACTAACCCCTCCTAACCCCCATTATGTGTCATCATCCGCTTATCAGAGAGATCATTTGTCCTTTGGTTTTTTAAGATTGGCTTATCTCACTTAGCATGATATTCTCCAATTGCATCCATTTGCCTGCAAATGCCATAATTTTATCATTCTTTATGGCGGAGTAATATTCCATTGTATATATATACTGCGGTTTCTGTATCCATTCATCAATTGAAGAACATCTAGGTTGGTTCCACAATTTGGCTATTGTGAATTGAGCAGCTATAAACATTGATGTGGCTCTGTAGTATGCTGCTTTTAAGCCCTTTGGGATAGGCCAAGGAGTTGGATAGCTGGGTCAAATGGTGGGTCCATTCCAAGCTTTCTGAGAAATCTCCATACTGCTTTCCAGAGTGGCTGCACTAACTTGCAACCCCACCAACAATGCATGAGTGTACCTTTCCCCCCACTTCCTCTCCAACACCTATTGTTGCTTGTGTTCTTGATAATTTCTCTTCTAATTGGGGTGAAATGGAATCTTAGGGTAGTATTGATTTGCATTTCTCTTATTACTAGAGATGTTGAACATTTTTTCACATATCTGTTGATAGTTTGTACATCTTCTTCTGTGAAGTGTCTGTTCATTTCCTTAGCCCATTTGTTGATTGGATTATTTGTATTCTTGGTGCAGAGTTTTTTAAGTTCTTTATAGATTCTGGAAATTAGTGCTCTATCTGAAGTATGAGTGGCAAAGATTTTCTCCCACTCTGTAGGCTCTCTCTTTGCATTATTGATAGTTTCCTTTGCTGAGAGAAAGCTATTTAGTTTGAATCTATCCCAGTTGTTGATTCTTGCTTTTATTTCTTGGGCTATGGGAGTCTAGTTAAGGAAGTCTAATCCTAAGCTGACATGTTGAAGATTTGGACCTACTTTTTCTTCTATAAGATGCAGGGTCTCTGGTCTGATTCTGAGATCCTTTATCCATTTTGAGTTGATTTTTGTGCAGGGTGAGAGATAGGGGTTTAATTTCATTCTGTTGCATATGGATTTCCAGTTTTCCCAGCACCATTTGTTGAAGAGGCTATCTTTTCTCCATTGCATATTTTTGGAACCTTTGTCTAATATGAGAAAATTATATTTATTTGGGTTTGTGTCCATGTCCTCTATTCTGTACCACTGATCTACCTGTTTATTTTGGTACCAATACCATGCCGTTTTTGTTGCTATTGCTTTGTAGTAGAGTTGAAGATCTGACATTGCGATACCCCTGCTTCATTCTTTCTGCTAAGGATTGCTTTAGCTATTCTGCATTTCTTATTCTTCCAGATGAATTTCATGATTGCTTGCTCTATTTCTGTGAGGTACATCATTGGGATTTTAATTGGAATTGCATTGAATCTGCATAGCACTTTTGGTAGTATAGCCATTTTGACAATATTAATTCTGCCTATCCAAGAACATGGGAGATCTTTCCATCTTCTAAGATTTTCTTTAATTTCTTTCTTTAGTGTTCTGTAGTTCTCATTGTAGAGGTCTTTCACCTCTTTTGTGAGATTGATTCCCAAATATTTTATTTTTTTTGAGGCTATTGTGAATGGGGTAGATTTCCTAATTTCTCTTTCTGAAGATTCATCACTTATGTATAAAAATGCATTGGATTTATGAGCATTGATCTTGTAACCTGCTACTTTACTGAATTCACTTATGAGTTCTAAAAGTTTTCTGGTGGAATTTCTGGATTCCTCTAAATATAAAATCATGTCATCAGCAAACAGGGATAGTTTGAGTTCTTCTTTTCCTATTCGTATCCCTTTAATTTCTTTGGTTTGTCTAATTTCTCTGGCTACAGTTTCAAGGACGATGTTGAATAGAAGTGATGAAAGAGGGCATCTCTGCCTTCTTCCAGTTTTTAGGGGGAATGCTTTCAGTTTTTCACCATTTAGAAAGATATTGGCCATGGATTTAGGGTAGATGAGCTTTACAATGTTAAGGAACGTTCCAACTATCCCTATTTTTTTCTAGTGTTTTGAGCATGAAGGGATGCTGTATTTTATTGAATCTTTTTCTGCATCTATTGAAATAATCATGTGATTCTTAACTTTAAGTCTGTTGATATGGTGAATGACATTTATTGATTTCCGGATGTTGAACCAACCTTGCATCCCTGGGATAAAACCCACTTGATCATGGTGCACTATCTTTTAAATATATTTTTGTATGTGATTTGCTAAAATTTTGTTGAGAATTTTTGCATCAATGTTCATTAAGGATATTGGTCTGAAATTTTCTTTCCTCGATTTGTCTCTGTCTGGTTTAGGTATCAGGGTGATATTGGCTTCATAGAGTGAGTTTGGAAGGGTTCTTTCCTCTTCCATTTCAAGGAATACTTTGAGAAGTATTGAAATGAGCTCTTCTTTAAAGGTTTTGTAGAATTCGGCTCAGAACCCATCTGGTCCCGGACTTTTCTTTGGTAGTAGGCTTTTGATGACCTCTTCTATTTCATTGCTTGAAATTGATTTATTTAAGTTGTGTATGTCCTCCTCGTTCAGTTTAGGTAATTCATATGTCTCTAGAAACTTGTTGATGTCTTCGAGGTTTTCTGTTTTGTTGGAGTATAGGTTTTCAAAATAGCTTCTAATTATGTTTTGTATTTCACTCATGTCTATAGTGATATTTCTTCGTTCATTCCGAATTTTAGTAATTTGAGTTTTCTCCCTCTTTCTCTTTGTTAATGTGGCTAAGGGTTTATCAATTTTGTTCATTTTTTCAAAGAACCAACTCTTTATTTTGTTAATTTTTCCGATTGTTTCTTTTGTTTCAATTTCGTTGATTTCAGCTCTGAGTTTAACTATTTCCTGTCTTCTACTTTTGGTGTTGGTCTGCTCTTCTTTCTCTAGGGCTTTGAGCTGTAGTGTTAAGTCGTTTATTTGTTGATTTCTACTTCTTTTGTTGAATGCACCCCATGAAATAAATTTTCCTCTAAGTACTGCTTTCATAGTGTCCCAGAGATTTTGATATGATGTGTCTTTGTTCTCGTTTACTTCTAAGAATTTTTTTTAATTTCCCTCCTGATGTCTTCTGTTATCCAGTCATCATATAATAACGTATTATTTAATCTCCAGATTTTGGAGAAGTGTCTGTTGTTTATTCTGTCATTTATTTCTAATTTCAATCCATTATGATCTGATAGAATACAAGGTAGTATCTCTATCTTCTTGTATTTGCTAACAGTAGCTTTGTGGCATAAAATATGGTCTATTTTAGAGAAGGATCCATGTGCTGCTGAGAAGAAAGTGTATTCGTTCTTTGTTCGATGGTATATTCTATATATGTCCGTTAAGTCTAAATTATTGATTGTGTTTTTGAGATCTATGGTTTCTTTATTCAATTTTTGTTTGGAAGATCTATCCAGTGGTGAGAGAGGTGTGTTAAAATCGCCTAGTATTACTGTGTTGTGGTCTATTTGATTTCTGGAATTGAGAAGGATTTGTTTGACATCCATGGATGAGCCAATGTTTGGGGCATAGATATTTATGATTGTTATGTCTTGCTGATTTATGCTTCCCTTAAGCAATATGTAATGTCCTTCTTTATTCCTTCTGACTAACTTTGGCTTGAAGTTCACATATCTGAAATGAGGATGGATACTCCAGCTTTTTTGCTGTGTCCGTGTGCATGATATGCTTTTCCCTATCCTTTCACCTTTAGTCTGTGGGTATCTCTTTCTATGAGATGAGTCTCTTGCAGGCAGCATAGTGTTGGATTTTTCTTTTTAATCCAATCTGCCAGTCTATGTCTTTTGATTGATGAGTTCAGGCCATTAATATTCAGGGTTATTATTTTGATATGATCTGTATTCCCAGTCATTTGACTCATTTTTGTTTTCTGACATGATTTGGTTTCTCCTTTATTTAGCTATTCCTTTAGGCTAGTTCCTCCCGTTGCTGATTTGCATCGTTGTTTTTCATCTCTTCCTCATGGGATATTTTGCTGAGAATGTTCTGTAATGCCGGCTTTCTTTTTGTAAATTCTTTCAGCTTTTGTTTATCATGGAAGGATTTTATTTCGTCGTCAAATCTTAAAGTAAGTTTTGCTGGGTATAAGATTCTTGGTTGGTATCTGTTTTCTTTCAGGGCTTGGTAAATGTTGTTCCAGGCCCTCTACCTTTTAGCTTTTAGGGTCTGGGTTGAAAAATCTGCTGATATTCTTATTGGTTTCCTCCTGAATGTAATTTGATTCTTTTCTCTTGCAGCCTTTAAAATTCTGTCTTTATATTGTATGTTAGGTATTTTCATAATAATGTACCTTGGTGTGGGTCTGTTGTAATTTTGTATATTTGGAGTCCTGTAAGCCTCTTGTACCTGGTTTTTCATTTCTTTCTTCAGATCTGGGAAATTTTCTGATATTATTTCATTGAAGAGGTTGTTCATTCCTTTGGTTTGTTTCTCTAAGCCTTCCTCAATCCCAATAATTCTTAAATTTGGCCTTTTCATGATATCCCATAATTCTTGGAGATTCTGTTCATGATTTCTTACCATCTTCTCTGTTTGGTCAATTTTGTTTTCAAGATTAAATATTTTGTCTTCAATGTCTGAGGGTGTGTCTTCCAGGTGTTCTATCCTATTGGTTATGCTTTCTATGGAGTTTTTAACTTGGTTTATTGTTTCCTTCATTTCAAGGATTTCTGTTTGTTTGTTTGTTTTCAGTATCTGTAACTATTGATGATCTCTTGCTTCCCGTATTTGCTCTTTTAACTGTTGATTGGTACGATCATTTAATGCCTGCATTTGCTCTTTTATCTCATCCTTCAGTGCCTGCATTTGCTCTTTCATCTCCTCCTTTGCTTTCCTGATTGTTTTAATTATGTACATTCTGAACTCCCTTTCTGACATTTCTTCTGCTTTGTTGTATTTGGGTTTTATTGATATAGTATCTAGGTTTGTTTGGGACATTTTCTTCCTTTGTTTTCTCATATTGGTCAGATATCAGTGGGACTCTGAGATATGGCAGATTTCCTCTATTGGCTTATGGTGTCCCTGTAGATATCCAGTATATCACCTCCCAGCCTTCAGTAGCCTGAAGTCTTGGAGGAACTTGATAATGCAGTGCTTCCGAAGAAAGCTCCCCCTAGCCCGCTACTGGGTCCGGGTCTGGGGGCTGGTTCTGCATGGAAATCCTCTCACTGGGCAGTCCTACTCCTAGAAGCTGACTATAGACAGGGCCTGCCCTGGCCTGAGGGAGCCCGGCTGCTCGGAGAAAGCCTCTCCCTGTCCGGCCTTTGTCCCAGAAGCTGCCTGCGGGCTGGTGCCCACCACTGGGTTCAGGGCTTGGGGTTGGCTCTGTGAGGAAAAGCTTTCACTGGGCCGGCCTGCTCCAAGAAGCTGGCTGTGGATCGAGCTGCCGCCGGAGAGAGCAGGGCTGCTTTGGGAAGACTCCTGCTGCCCTGCCCTGCTCCAAGAAGCTGCCCCTGTCCAGGCCTGCTGCCCGGGCCCAGCTTCACCCAGTGGGAGAGACTCACCCTGCAATTCTATGTTGTTCTGAGTCTCTCAATACCTCCCCTTCTTGAATCCTGAATTCTGGAATGACGGGAGATGCAGTCACCCTCTAGTCCGCCATCTTGGATCTCCCCAGATATATTTCTTGTGGTATTTGGTTCATGAGAATCCACAATATTTATATTATTGGTATGGGCACGTATAAGTTGTTTGTATGTTTTTGCTATGGTTTGGATGTTGAATGTCCATGAAACGCCCATGTGTTAAAGGCTTGTTCCTCAGGGTTGCATACTGGGAAGACCTGTGGACATGTAGGAGGTGGGGTCCTTAGGTCATGACAGTGTGTCATTGACAGAAACTGTGGGTTCCACTGGTACTCCCTCTCTACTTCCTGGTTTGAGATGTATAGTCTACTCTGCCCTGTGCCCAGCATGATGTGTCACTATTACTAGAGGCCTAAACCCATAGGGCTGCCCAATCTTGGGCCTGAGCTTCCAAAACTATGAGCCAAATAAACCTTCACTTTTTCATAAGCATCCTGTTTCTGGTATTTCATTATATTGATAGAAAGCTGGTTGATACAGCCTCATGTTCTCATTTATATTTTTTAAGCATGTACACATATATAGTTGCATGGCTATAAGAAAGACAATGGATACACACTAAAATGTTAAGAGTAGTTATCTCTAAATGTTGATACAATTATTTCCCTTTTTGTTTCAGTATTTTATATTTTTCCTCAAAGATGATGTACAATTTTATAAAAAGGATGGATTGGGGGAAGAAGATCTCTCACCCAAAAAATACATTATGAAAAAGGAATCTCAGACTCAAATGATTGTCAATAACCTAAGGCTTTCAAATTCAGGAATATTATAATCACTTGAGATGTTTGTTGAAAATAGATTCCTGGGATTCACACCTGGAGTGAGTTCCAGGAATCTATATGTGGGACCTCATGTGATTCTGACCAATGAGGTCTGAGCAGTAATCTTGAGAAATGTGGCTTTTGAGACAATTACTGAGAAAGGAGAAAGATTCCCCAGGTTAAAGAAACCTAATAAGTTCAAAAGCACGCAGTGGTATGTGCTGAGGAGAGGGAGAATGAATGGTCTGAGGCACAGTGGGCTTCAGTTAACCTGACTGACCAACCTGACAGAGCTGAGGGTTGCTCAGGAGAATAGCTGGAACCTGGGCAGATTTGGGAAGGTAAGGTGGGCACCTCACTCAAGTGTCCCACCCACATTTCTGACATCAATCAGTCAATTCACTAGTTTCTTTGACTTACATCAAAATGTTTTTCAGGAAGCAAGTACAAATTTTATATAAACATTTCCACAAGCAATTTTCATTTTTTGATCTCCCTAAATCTTTCCTATCATTCTAGGAACACATTCTCTCACCTTCATCTAAACTACCAGTCACCTGAAAACCACCAACCAATGAGAAAACAAAATTAAGTTTAAAATTCCCTACTGGGCAGCTATATAACTCAAGAACTTAAAAACTCTTTTGCAACAAATGAAAAAGGAGACACAATACAGCAAAACCTATCTGATGCAGCAAAAGCAGTAATAAGAGAGAAGTTTACAGCAGTCAATGCCTATATCAAAAAAGCAGAGGTCTCAAATAAATACACTGTTGTTTCTCAAGGAACCAGAAAACGGGAGTACTAAACCCCAAATTAGAAGGAAATAAATAATAAAGACTTAAGTAAGATAAATGAAATAGAGATTAAAAAACAAACGAAACAAAAACCAAAAGATCAATGAAACAAAGAGCTGATTCTTCCAAAAGATAAAGAAAAAATTGACAAATTCATAGCTAGAATAAGAAAAAGGACACTCAAATAAAATCGAAGATGAAATGGGAGACCTTGCAACTCATGCCACAGAAATACAAAGGATCACTGGAGATTATGATGAGAAGCTAAATACTAACCAATCTGATGATCTAGAAGAAAGGGACACATTCCTGGAAATATACACCATGCCAATATAGAATCATGAAGAAAAAAGAAATCTGAATAGATTACAAGGAATGAGATTATTCAGTAATAAAAAGTCTCCCATCAAAGAATCAGATGACTTCACTGCTGAATTATGACAAACATTTAAAGAAAAACTAGATAGAAAAAGGAAAGACAGGGGAATGAATCAGACATAACTTTCCTGTGTGTGTGTGTGTGTGTGTGTGTGTGTGTGTGTGTGTATTCATACCACAGTGAATCTCACCACTGTGTACATCCACTAGAAATGAATTAAAGCAAGCAAACAGACTGCTGGGCGTGGTGGTGCATCCCTGTAATCCCAGTTGCTCAGAGGCTGAAGCTGGAGGATCATGAGTTCAAAGACAACCTCAGCAAAAGCAAGGTGCTAAGCAACTCAGTGAGACCCTGTCTCTAAGTAAAATACAAAATAGGGCTGGGGATGTGGCTCAGTGATCAAGTGCCCCTGAGTTCAATCCTGGGTATCAAACAAACAAACCAACAAACAACTATGGGTAAATGACAGAAAGATCAATAAAGGGAAGGGGGAAAGGGGTGGGGGAGGGAAGGGGAAGGAGAGGTACTGGATCTGAATTTGAACAAGATATATTCCATGCTTGTATAATTATGTCAAAATGAATTCTAGTGTCATGTATAACTAAAAAGAACCAATAAAAATTTTTAAGAGCTTGCATCACATCTTATTAGTTCAAAAAGTTGAAGAGAAGAAAATACTTCCATACATATTCTATGAGGCCAATATGGCCCAAACCAGAAAAGGACATAATAAAAAAAAAAAAAAAAAAAAAAAAGCACTATAGGGCAATATCCTTCATGAACATAAATGCAAAAATTCTCAACAAAATGCTAACAAATTGAATCTGACATTACACTAAAAAGATTATCCACCATGATCAAATGGGATTCATTCCAGAGATGCAAGGATGGTTCAACATATGCAGATCAATAAACACAACAAACCACATGAAAAGAATGAAGGACAAAGCCATGTGATCATCTTGATATACATAAAATGCATTTTATCAATTTCAATGTCACTTTATGACAAAAGTGCAAGACAATTAGGTTCAGAAGGAACATACCTCAACAGAATAAAGGCCTTAGCTTACAGCCCACATTATACTGAACAGGCAAAATCTGAAAGCTCTAGAAGATCTAGAACAAGACAATGATGCCCACTCTCACCACTTTTATTAAACATAGTATTGGACATCCTAGCCAGACCAGGTAGCAAAAAGAAATAAAGGACATCCAAACTGGAAAGGAGGAAGTGAAATTTTCACTGTCGGTACATGACATGGTGTAAAACAACCCCAAAGACCACACCCCAAAACTTATCAGAACTAATAAATATAGCAAAGTTCCAGGTCATAAAATCAATGCAAAAAAAAAAAAAAAAAATCAGTAGTGCAAACATCAGTTGCCCTATATGGGAATTATCTGAAAAGGAAATTGAGAACACAATCTCATTTGCAGTGCTACAAAAAAATAAGATAAAATACCTAAGGATAAATTTAACCAAAGAGATGAAGGAACTCTATAATGAAAATTATAAAACATTGATGGAAGAAATTGAAGAGGACACAAAAGTGGAAGAACATCCTAAGTTAATGGATCAGAACAATCAATATTGCTGAAAGTGTCTATGCTACCCAAAGTACTCTACAGATCAAATGCAATCCCTATCAACATACCAATGATATTCTTCACAGAATTTTAAAAGAATCCTTAAATTTGTATGAAATCCCCCCCCAAACACCCCAAAAGGCCAAAACAAGTTTTAGCAAAACAACAAAGCAGTAGGCATTACACTACCTGCCTTAAAAAAAAAAAAAAAAGCTGTAATATCAAAATAGCACAGTAGTGGCATAAAAACAGACACATAGACCAATGGTACAGGTTAGACAACCTAGATGTAAACCCACACATTTACAGTCAGCTGATTTTCAAAAAAGGAGCTAAGCACATACACTAGAGAAAAAACAGTCTTTTCAATAAATGATGTTAGGGCTGGGGAGATAGCTCAGTTGGTAGAGTGCTTGCCTTGCAAGCACAAGGCCCTGGGTTCAATCCCCAGCACCACAAAAAAAAAAAAAAAAAAAAAAAAAAAAAAAAAAAAAAAAAATGATGTTAGGAAAATTGCACACAAAGAATAAAACTAGATTCCTATCTCTGATCAGTTACAAAAATCAACCAAAAATGGATTAAAAATTTAAATGTGGCATCTGTAACTATGAAACTGTTGGAAGAAAACATGCTTTAGGACATTGGAATGGGCAAGGGTATTTCGGATGCAAAAGCAAAAAGAGACAAATAGATTACATTAAACTTAAAAGCTTCTTCTGCATAGCAAAGGAAACAATGGCCAGAGTGAAAAGACAACCTACAGAATACAGAAAATATTTGCAAACTATGCATCTGTCAAGACATTAATATTCACAATACATAAGGAATTTTAAAAACTCAATGGTAAAAAACAACCCAACTTAAAATAGGTAATAGACCTAAATACATATTTCTCAAAAGAAGATATACAGTCAGGAGTGGTGGCACATGCCTGTAATCCCAGTGACTCAGGAGGTAGAGGCAGGAGGATCACAAGTGAAAAGCTAGCCTCAGCAATTTAGCGAGGCCCTAAGCAACCTAGTGAGACTCTGTCTCAAAATGAAAATAAAAAGGGCTCGGCATATGACTCTGTGTGGTTAAGCACCTCTGGGTTCAAATTCTGGAATCCCAAAACAAAACAAAACAAAACAGTATGCAAATGGCCAACAGGTATATGAAAAAAAATCTTCAATATCACTAATCATCATGGAAATGTCAATCAAATATTAAAGATAATAAGTACTGTTGAGGATGTGAAAAGAAGGGCAAACTTGAACTCTCTTGGTGAAAATATTTTAGTACAGTCATTAGAAAAAAACTATATGAAAGTTTCTCAAAAAAAAAAAAAAAAATAGAACTACCATATGATCTAGCAATCCCCCCTCTGGATACATACCAAAGAAAATAAGAGAATCTGTACTCTCATGTTCATTGTAGCTCTATTCACAAGAGCCAAGAAATGTCTGTCAATTGATTAATAAATAAAGAAAATGTGGTACATAATGAGATGCTTTTCAACTATAAAAAAGAAAAAAAATCCTGTCAGATGCAACAACATGGATGGAACCAAAGATCATTATGTTAAGTAAAATAAGCCAGGCATAAAAAGCAAGTCCCATAAGATCTCACACATAGGTAGGAAAAAGTTAATCTCAAAGAAGTTGATTGCAGAATGGTGGCTTACCAGAAGATGGAGAAAACAGGTGGGAGGAAGAGATAGGGAAAGGTTAATCTGTGAGTATTAAGTTACAGTTACATGGAAATCAGAAGTTCTGGTGTGCTATTGCACAGTGAGGTGACTATAAATAATTATGTACTATGTATCTTAAAAAGCTAAAGGAAAGGATTTTGAATGTTTTCACCATAAAGAAATAATAGGGGCTGGGTGTATGGCTCAGTGGGACAGCACTTGCTTAGCATGTGCAAAGTCATCTGGATTTGATCCCCAGCACTGGAGGAGGGGAGGAGAAAGAAATAACAAATGTTTGAGGAGAGAAATATAGTTAACTTGAATTAAACATTATACAATATACACATGTATTGAACTATTACATCATACCCCATTAACATGTCCAATTTTTGTTTTCATGTATTAGTTAAAAATAAATCGAAATTAAAAAAGAATTAAAGAATTCACTATCTTTCAAAATCATTGTTATCAACTTTTTATAAAGGTCTGGGATTTTCTAAAGAGTAATGTGACCTTTCACTTGCATCCACAAACTTTCAAATAGAAGTGTTTGTACCTTTAACCATTCAAAAGGATATTTTTATATTAAAAGAGGAATATTAGGGACTTTTGTCTATAATCCAAAGTAAGATAACTTTAGAGTTGAAAGAATACAAATAACAAGCCTTCATTTTACTGATGAGAATGGGTTCACATCCTGCTCAATGGAAAACACACACACTCTCCAAAAGAAAAATAAATTATATTTAACTGGAAAATTTCCCTCTATTATATGTCTCTGAAAGCTGATGATAGTAACTTTCTTTTTAAAACAAGCCACTGAGTTTCAGTAGGCAGTAAATATTTTTAGCTACAGAAATATACTATTTGATATTAAATAGGTTAAATATACATGGAACATTAGTATCATGATCAAAATTTCATGTTTTTATCTTTAAGTTATTAGAGTAGTAATTTGGTATCATGGAACAAAAATTTCTAAATAAATGGGATCGGTGATAAAGGAAATGGAAAAAATGCAATCCCTTAAAATTAAGAATTTATTCTAACTAGAGATATCTTATTACATTACAAATCTGTTTTTCATGAAGAATACCAGGATAAAGACTCCATATAATGTGCATTGATATATCTCAGCAGAAAATTTAAACCTTATGAGAAATATAAGCCTGTTAAATTCTGTGCATTTGGACAAATGTACTATGATGTGTATCCATCACTACAGTGTCATACAGAGTATTTTTACCACCCAGAGAATCCATTCTTAACATTCCAACGTTAGTGCCCCTCACTCTAACATTAAGTTGATCACAATTAGCAACCTATCTCCTTAGAAAAAGGAGAAAGTTTACAGCTAAAACTTTAAAGACACAGCTGCCTTAGATAAGGTCATATTACAAGTCTGCTAAAGACAATTGCTTTAAGTGAAGTGGTGTTGGAGGTTGGGCGGGGACCAAGAGATGTGGGTTGTATCCAGATTGGAACTTAACACAAGGCGAAAAAAAGGGAACAGCTCTAAGTCCAAAACATCAACAAGCTGGAGAATTTAGGAGAAATAGAGACATGCATGTGATATCTGGAAGAAAATTAAACCCTAGAGATAGTGGGGCATGGGGATAAAAGGCAGGATTCATTTTTATTTAAATATCATAGGACAGAGTGACCCTAGTAGGCTGGAGGGTGAAGGGAATGCCAGGCAGCTGACATCTGCTTGCTTGCTGCCTCTTTTCCACATGATTGGCAGTCTGTAAGTCAGCACTCTTAAGAGGAATGATCAGATCCAAGTCTTTCACGCTCCTTATAAACAGCAGGGGAAAAGAAAAGTTTTTAAAATGACATAAAACTACTATAAAGTTAGACTTTTACCCAAAAAGGAAAACTGCCAGAAAGGGGATGGTGGTAGGAAACTAAGTGGGAACGGGGATAGGGGAGAGGGCGTCGAGAGGCAAGTCTACCTTCGGGAAAAGCAGGTATTTGTCAGAAGTCACTTACAGCCTCCCATCCTCAGAAGACCAGTGATTTTTGTATCACTCTAGACAGTCCAAGGCTGCGATTCTGAAGAAGGCAATTGCGCAGTTTTGGCGTGGGAGTCAAATGAAAGCCTGGGAATCAACATCTCTTTTCTGCAGTATGAATGCTCAGTTGAATTTCTGTCTCTGAGTTAGAAAATTCTAGCAACAATGTTGCCTCGTCAAATATATGACGAGATACTACGTTACTTTGTGTTAACGCAGATGCTCAGATGTTAAAAAAAAAATAATATAAAACTCAACAGAAGACTCTTCCACTTTCACACTACTTTACCCGGGGTCGGGGGCAGGGAGGCTGCGTTTCCACCGTAAACAGGTGCTGCAGGATGAAGGTGCAGCCGCTCCCACTCCAGGGAAGGTTCTGACGACGCTGCAGGTATCTCCGTTGGAAACACTAAATCCAACCTTTATCCAAATGCAATTCCCTGACTACAACTGAGACGTAGTGGGCGTAAAGGAGCTGCAGTAAATTCACGCCAGGGCGTCCCACAGGTTAACGCGTGTACCGGGTGCTGACAGTTCTAAGGGTCGGTCTCCACAGGGACGGACTTAAATCTTTGGGCATCAGCCAGAGAAAGGACACGACAACCAGCTCGAGCGCTGCCCGCTCTTCTCCATCCACCCTGGCTTGTTTGATTGGGTGTTGCAGAGTAAGAACCCCAGATATTCTCCCGAATCCTGTCCCACCCGGAGTCAGCGACCTGACCTCAGCCAGCAGCCTCGTCGCTCTCTCCTTACCTTGCCTCATGCATGATGCCGGCTTCTTCTCGTCTGGTCCGGGCGGGCAGCCAGCGGGGTGGGTGGGCTCGCGGCTCCCTACAGGGGCCTCTGGGAGGCGCAGGTATTGGCGCTGCCTCGGGAGGGCGGCAGCAGAGGCTGTTTGTAAACACTCTCCACGTGCGCTCGCCCTGCCCCATTCACAGCACTTCTCTGCGCCCGGTGATGCGTCGCTTTCTTACTCATTCGCCAAGGGTGCGAGTTTCATTCCCGCTGCGGGAGCAGGAAGCCTGGTCCTCAGAGCCCCACCACTGGGAGAAGCGCCAAGACAGGACGAGCTTGTACCGCCGCCTGCTGGCCAGCCAAGCAGCCTGCAGCCCCAAACGACCCGGCCATTAGCCGAACTCGTGCGGCGTCCGAGTCCCGCCCCACCTCCCGCCCGCTCGCGGAGTCCCCGCCCCGGGCCGCGCGCGCTCGCCCGCCAGGCCCCACCCCTCGCCGACACACGTTCCTGCGGGGGCGCGCGCGTGCTCCCTAATCCCCCGCCTTCCGGCTCCGGCAGCGACGCTGGCTCCGCGCTGCTGCCGCCGCGCCACCAGTGTCAGCCTCCCTCGGGAGACTCCATTTGCTCTCAGTGCGATCTGGCCACCGTGCAGGCAGGCGGAGAGCGATGCCCGCAGCCGGCGAGCTGGCGTCCTCTGCGCCAAGCGGCCGCTCACTGGCTGGCAGGCTACGGCGGTGACACCCTAGTCGCCCGCGTCCAGGCAGAATCCGGGCTCCCTCCCCGGGAGGAAAGACGTCCCGCGCTCCGGAGCTCGCGCGGCGGGGAGAGGCCCTGGCTAACACGGCTTCTCTCTGACCTCTTAATTTCAGGAGGTAGGCTACTGAGGTCCCTCTCGGTCATCCTAGATAATGCCTAGAAGCATTATTTGTCGTATTTAGCCATCACATTGATAGGAGGCGGTAATTTTCTCAACATAGTTGCAGGGTAGGTGTGGGTAATGCCACAGAACCCGGTACTGAAAAAGGAATGTTCTTGGTATTTTCCTTTAGGTTTCAGAGGCTCCGAGTACCTATACAGCCCTCACAGGAACTACTTCTGTTGGCCCATGGAGGATCATCTCTCACCAGGACTGTTGTAACATCTTCACCGAGCTTTCCACTCCATAGCTTTACCTTGGGTCCTGATTTCTAACCATGAAGTTTTTTGATGCTTTCTTTAATCACGTGACATCATCTCTTGCCCCAAATTTTCCCTTTCCAGTAGCAAAGTACATTAGGTGTAAGTTTGCGTTGAGTTAAAGTACAGAGTTTTCTGCTTGTCCACTTGCACCTCATTTGCACTTCTCACTTCTGTCCAGCTCACCTTAACTTGCTACGATTTTCATAAGCACTCACCTGTGTAACCTATAGCAATGCTTGCCTAGGAGAGATAGCATCCCTTGCAGTTCATTGCCCTATTAAGACAACACTGTAAGGAAATGAGTTTTCCCTTTGTATTTTGCTGTATGTCAAGTTTGCAAGTCCTATCTTGACTTTATTTTCTTGCACATTTCCCAAAACACTGCAACCAGAGTCTTACTGGCTTTAGCGAAGAACCTTTCCTGTAATGATGGCAACTGTTACGTGTGCAAGAGGACTGTTGTAGAGACCTTGTTATTGTAACCTTGGTTCAATATCTAACCTCCAGTAAGGTTGCAGTTCATGAAAAGTCCTCAAAGTAAGAGGAAGATAGAAGATAGGGTTGGAACTTTTCTTCCGTAGGAAGTTTGTTTTAAAATGCAAATGAAGAGAGTCCTGTGGACTTTTTCTGAAAATTGGCCATCACAGTAGGTCCTCATGGCAGAGGAGGGATCTTAATGCTCCATATTCTAATCTTTTTGTATTCAAATCTAAGTTGTTAATTATCTTGTTCCAGTAATCACCTTAAACATTAGACACTTAAAATGTTAGGGAAACGTAAGCGTGTGGTATTGACAATTAAGGACAAGCTTGACATCATTAAGAAACTTGAAGAAGGTATCTCTTTCAAAAAACTTTCTGTGGTGTATGGAATTGGTGAATCCACAGTTCGTGATATTAAAAAGAACAAAGAAAGGATTATAAACTATGCAAACAATTCAGATCCTACAAGTGGGGTATCCAAACGTAAATCTATGAAGTCATCAACATATGAGGAACTGGATAGAGTTATGATAGAGTGGTTTAACCAACAGAAAACAGATGGGATTCCAGTGTCAGGAACCATTTGTGCAAAACAAGCCAAGTTCTTTTTTGATGCTTTAGGGATGGAAGGTGATTTTAATGCATCATCTGGCTGGCTAACTCGATTTAAGCAGCGCCATGGTATTCCAAAGGCTGCTGGGAAGGGAACAAAATTAAAAGGAGATGAAACTGCTGCCAGTGAATTTTGTGGTAACTTTCAGGAATTTGTTGAGAGAGAGAATCTACTACCAGAGCAAGTTTATGGTGCTGATCAAACTGGATTGTTCTGGAAATGTCTCCCATCAAGGACATTAGCTCTTGACTCTGAGCAAAGTACTTCTGAGTATAGGTCTAGCAGAGAGAGAATCATTATTATGTGTTGTGCGAATGCCACAGGTTTACACAAACTTAATCTTTGTGTTGTGGGGAAAGCAAAAAAACCCCGTGCATTCAAAGGAACTGATCTTTCAAACCTTCCTGTAACTTACTTCAGTCAAAAAGGTGCATGGATAGAACAGTCTGTTTTCAAACAGTGGTTTGAGAAATATTTTGTGCCACAGGTGCAGAAGCATTTGAAATCCAAGGGGCTTCTCGAAAAAGCAGTGCTTCTCTTAGATTTCCCCCCAGTACATCCAAATGAAGAACTGTTGAGTTCAGATGACGGCAGAATAATTGTGAAATATTTGCCACCAAATGTCACAAGTCTAATTCAACCAATGAGCCAGGGAGTTTTAGCCACAGTAAAAAGATACTACCGGGCAGGACTTCTCCAGAAATACATGGATGAAGGAATTGACCCCAAAATGTTTTGGAAGAATTTGACAGTGTTGGATGCAGTTTATGAAGTATCAAGAGCTTGGAACATGATTAAATCAAGTACCATAACCAAAGCATGGAAAAAACTTTTTCCTGGCAATGAAGAAAATTCAGTCATGAACATTGATGAAGGAGCCATTTTAGCAGCTAACTTGGCAACAGTTTTACAGAACACAGAAGACTGTGAACATGTTGACATTGAGAATATTGATCAATGGTTTGACTCTCGGAGTAATGACTCAAGCTGTCAGGTGCTAACTGACAGTGAAGGTGCTGAGGACCAGGCCAAGCCTGTGGAGCAAAAGCCTTTCAATAAGACTAAAAAAGCAGAACTGAACCCAGAGAAACTTATTAGCCATAAGGCTGCACTTGAATGGACTGAAAATTTACTGGATTATCTAGAACAACAAGATGACATGCTTCTGTCTGATAAGTTGGTATTACGGAGGCTTCGGACCATAATAAGAAGGAAACAGAAAATCCAAAATAGCAAAAGTCATTCATAATGCTGTTAAGTGTTGCAGTGGTTTGCATCTTTGTGACTTATTGATCTGCAATGGATCTTACTTTGTTTGAAGTGCTGTGGATTCTGAGGCCAAATACCTTTTATAAATAATTTTAGGATTAGATGCCATTTTTGATTGCTTAAATTACAGTTCTTTAATGTTGATTTTAATAATTAAGCATTGACATGTAACTTGTCTGTCTACTGATTCTAATCTGTATTATACTAATTAGATCATAAGGTACCTAAGGTCAGGGATCTTGTGTCTGTCTTGTGCCTGAATTTCAATGTGTCTAATAAAGGTCCATGCACACTATAGGCACACAATAAATCTTACTTAAATTGAATTTTTATGACTTTCTCTGAATTTTTGTTTCTAAATTGAAATATGGTAGGCATAAGTTTCTGTTTTTGCCGCTGAAAACTCTGCAAAGACTGTGTTAGAAACTCAGGGAGGTGGTACATACCTGCAATCCATAGGCTGAGGTAGGAGGATTTTAAGTTCAAGGTCAACGAACCTCAGCAACTTAGCAGAGACCCTATCTCGAAAACACAAACTGAGCAAGCATTTGGCTCAGTAGTAGAGCAATTGCCTGTCATGCACAAATCCCTGGGTTCATTCCCAGAACCAGGGGAAAAAAATTGGACCTGACTGCTGAGAACTGAAGGACAGTAGTCCCAAGCCTTAAAATAAGGCATTCCTGTACAAGCAATATTTGGGCAATCAGCAATTCAAATTGACCATCTCTGAATATAGTGAAGGAAAATCTAAGGTTAAAATGACCCTGGGAAAAGGGTTTGCATTTCACTTTTACTCCATTTGACAATGGAATTGTCTTTGTGGAAAGAATGCCCATGCTGTTCTAAGAAATATATTTTAGTTTCCAAACCATTGTGATCAGAAGAGATAAGGGTTAAGTTTCATGATATGTCATTTTGATTCTTTACAGATTGATCAGTAGCTTTTCTTTTTACTTAGCTATTTCACATTAATGTAAGACTTTAAGTAGACCATTGCTTTCATATAGCATATTTTTCTCTGACATGCTCAGAATATAAGTGTGTGTATATATGTGTGTGCGTGTATATATATATATATATAAATTATATATATCTATCTGTGGAACAGCATCTGTATGGTAGACTAATTAAGAAGGACGTGAGAGAGCCACTCCAGAAAGAACATGGGCTACTGTGTGACCATGGGCAAGTTATCTAACTACCCCCTGCTCATGTATAAGATAGGGATATTATCTGTCTCAAAGAGGGCTTGTGAGGAGTAAATGAGTTAATATCTGTGAGGTATGCAGACATGTTTAAGACATCTTAGATTAATTGTAGGAAACGGAAATAGAATTGTAATTTCTTTGCTCTAGACTATTAATATTATTGCTAATAAAATAAGTAGATATTAATTTTGTTTATAAAAGAAAAATTTTTTAAGAATGTCCAAATTTGAGCTTAATATATACTTTACAAGAGATCATAGGAATACCTAAAATATGATTCTATGGTTTGTCTTAAACATGCTCATTAATAGCAAATGCCATAACCATATATGTTCTTTTAATAAAAGAGAATAATAATAAAAAAAAAAACTATACGAATATTGGCACAATTCACTGAAGCAATAAAATACCTTTAAAGTAGGTAAGAATAAGACAGTGGGAAGTAGGACGCTTGAAATAGTTTATCAAACTAATACAGAAACAGAAAACCAGAGCAAAAGAAATACCACAGGAGGCTGGTTATAGTAATCAGGTCCAGCCATTGACAGCAAGATTCCTTGTGATTTGATTTGAGGGGATAGTAGAGGCACATCTGACAATTTCTTCTTTCATGAGTCTATCATTAGCTCAGAATTCTGCCTTTTGAGCTGAGGCTTTGGGTTCTAGAATGACTTTTCCAGAAGACTTCTAAGAATCCTCTTTCTTTGGGAGAATTCATGGGTCACCTTCCTCAGTCTACACAGTTTCACCTACCTGATAGACTTGAGGAAATGGCTGAGGTCCAAAGCTAATTGAGCTTCCCCAAGAAGGGCAAAAATTGATAATGGTCATGACCTACATTTGAATACTGCTTTCTACTTTTTTACAGTGCTTTTTACTAATAAAAACTTCTCAAACTTCTTCAATCATGACACTGAAATGGCCTAATCTTGTATTTTTATTATAAATGCTAATGTGACCTGTGATTCTGATTCCATAAGTCATTGTAATATAAAAATCTTTTCCCCCTTCCAGATAATGTAATATATTAGATTCTGTAGAAAGACGCAAGGTGGTTATCTTGTTTAGCCACATACTGCATATAGATACCCTGGGCTGAAAAGCACAGACATATAGGCTCTTGTGATTTTGTGTGCCTTAGAGAAAACATGCACAAATTCTTAACTATTGGTAACTATTTAAAAAATGCATATTTTTTAGGACACTTGAAAGACAAAACAGACCAAATGGAGAAAGTGGTAACTAAGAGCTTACTTTTTAAAAATTGATAATGGAAATATTTAGCATTTCATAATTCATCCTCAAAGTAATGCAGTGGTTTATTGCAATAAAGTTGGCAGAATTCAAATTGGTAGCCATGATCAAGTTGAGCAGAATTATAGTATTATAATAGCTATTGTTCTGTGATTCATTTTGCTTTTAGTTTACTTCATACTGAGCCACACAGTCACTTCATGTTGAGTTTTCTGAGTTTAGGAAAAATGCTGTGTACTAAGTGGCATGACTTATCTGTAGCAGAACACAGAACTACCCAAACCACAGACTCACAGACACCTGCCTACTGTGCTGTGACCGGAGCCACGGAGCCATAGTACTAGAAACCAAATTGAGGGCCTGAATGCCTAATAGCCCTATTCAGGAGGCTTGTGTCCACTTTTTACCTTACTATTTTCACAAAGTTGACCATTTCCTAAATATATACTTTATATCTTAAACAGTAATGTCTACAAAGTCACAGGTCTTGCTTGTGTGTCAGTTGTGGTCTTTTCTGTTCAAATTAAAGTGAATATAAAACAATTGTTTACCAAAAATTCTTGCCTGTCTATAACCTAAAATTAGCTTGCATACCTCATCTGCATACATTGAGAAATGGTAGCCAAAAAGAAGGAAGAGGTGGTTGAAGTCCAATGTATTTGGAGGGCAAACACCAGCTTCTCTGCTCTGGGTAAAACTTGGCAGATTCTGGCCCTCTTTTGACCTCAGTTTCTTTCTGTATAAAAAGATAGAAGGTTAAATGGACACTCCAGGCATTCATAGACAGCAGCTATTAAGCAACATCATAGCTGTTTGTTGGTCTCCTGGCTTGGCTTGCAGAGTGAGTCACAACTTTCTCACATGGTGACTGTACAGACCTCCAGGGGTCTTAGCATGCCTGTTTAGGTTCAAGGCACAGATCATCTCTGGGAATGCTGGGTGAGGTGTATGTATAGGCAGGAAGGCAAAGCTGAGTTCTCTGTCCCCTAGGACTATGGTGTATACTATTGATCACCACAGAAGCCCATAAGTAAAAAACAAAGCAGGAAGAACCAACTGTAGCCACAGTTTGGGATAACAGGGTTCAAGAAGACATGTGTTTTTCCACACAGTATTAGGTCTACTTCTAAGATGATAGCTCATGTGCTGTAAAGAAGAAACACAAATTGCCTATGCAAATGCCAAGGGAGGGACTGGGGTTGTGACTCAGTGGAAGAGCACTTGCCTAACGTGTGAGGCACTGGATTCAATCCTCAGCTCCACATATAAATAAATGAATAAAATAAAGGTCTATCAACATCTAAAAATATATATTTTTTTAAAAAATGCCAAGGGAAAACTGAAGGAGCAGGTTTAATGCGGACATGAAGCAGCACCAGCATCTGCAGCACTGGTCAGTCACCATGGAATGGATGAGTCCAGGGGCCACAGGGTCTGGTTTGCCCAGCATCTGCCAGTATCTGCCTAGTTTATACCTGTCATCCCAGAGTAAGTGTTACAGTACTCCTTTTACCTTCAGGTATGCCAGATTAGAAGAAAATTAGATGGTTTCCCTATCAATGAGGAAAATAAAGAACAGAGAATGTAGGTGATATGCCCAAGGTCATAGAGTCACTGGGGCCCAAGAAGGAAGTAGAACTTGAGGCAATGTGGCCTACTGGTTGAGGGCATGGCTCCCTCCACATGTGCCTCTGAGGAATGAACTATGTGATTAATCCTACTTCACCTCATGGCCCAGCATGGCACCTGCCTCATTAATACAGGTGGGAGTTCCTTATTGAAAGTTTGTTTCTCCCTGTGGACAAATAGTACACCCAGCCCATGTGCTGAATGTCTGCTATGTGTCAAGCAGAAAGCTGGGTGTTCTGCAAATTAACATCTAGTTTTATGATCCTCAAAACCAATCCTATGAAACATAATACCTGTGTCAGAGGGAGCCCTCAAAGGGAGTTGGCAGAGTCAACAAACATTTCCATCCAAGACAAACACCGGAGTCTCAGCCACTGGAAGAAGCTGTGGTCCTGTGTCCGTGGGCATTCAGACTGTAGGAACCTGTGTGGCAGTCAGGCAATCAAAACTTCCTCAAAACCCATATGTGTTATTTTTCTGAGGCAAACCAAAGGTATATTTCTCACGGTTCTTGCTGCATTTGGTGGTGGATCTTTTATATACATTTGTAATAGATAAAAATAAACCAGATTACAAATTCTTTTTAAAATCTTAAACCATGTACCAAGTTTTTGATTGAAATTGTGTAGGATAAGTTAAACTTAAATTGCATTCTATTAATCAATGTGAGTGTATTTCTGCAAGCATAGTTATGTTGGAATAAAGTTTTAAAAAGCAAAACAAAACAAAACAAAACACTTTTAGCATCCAGTAATGTGCTTGGCATGTGTAATTCCAAAGAATGCTGCCATCAGCATTATTACCAGGCAGTCAAACCTTTGTAAATCCACCAGGCTCAGAAAATCTTTGGATGAATCTCCACAGAGACTGACTGTCATAGTCCTCATGAGGGACATCTTTTAAATTCCCTTCTGATCAAAGATCAGGACTGGGTTGTAGGGTAATCTAGCCCTGTCTACTCTGATCACTGGGACCACAAACATTCTTTCGGCATAGAAATCCACGCTATTTTCTATTCTTCTTCAGGACATCCTGGAACCTCCTAGCCACAGGCCCATGCCAAGAACACACTTGATTGACATAATTTGGAAAGCTGAAAACAAAGTATTTTAAGTGCATAGTGAAATGTGTAAGGCTAAGTGCCTCCCACTTTTGAGACCAACCTAAAGATTCAATTGAAGCTCCTTTAATAGAACTTTAAGTGTGATTTATGAATATTCCTAGAATTCTGAACACAGTCCTTTGGGGATTTTTATTTTCACAGTAATTCTGTAATGAGATTATCAGCTCTTACTGCTGTAACTGATTCAATCACTGAGGGACATGATATTTTAGAGGTATTTTACAGATATTATAAAAAACAATGGGATTTGGACTATCCAATTTGTTTCCCTTAAGTTACAAGAGGAAAATTGACTGTGAAACTCAGACTCATTAACTTGTGAAGTAACCTCCACCCAAAGCGCTTTTGTTCTCAAGAGGATCTTAACAAGTGGAACTTGTAACAACTAGTTTTTTCAAAGACCAACATAAACGATACCTAATTATTTCCTACATTATAGAATATGTTGACATTCTAGAATTTATTTATAAACACAATTACCGTTCAGCCTAAAGATGGACAGAGTTAAAGATAGTTTTTCTCATTTATTGATGCAATCAATGGACAGTTTTTTAAAAGTTATCTAAAAGAATAAGTCTTTAAAAATAGTTTTTTTTTTTTTTTAATGAGAAATGTGTTTGAGGTCATGTGCAGAAAGTTATCTTAAATATAATGTAATAACCCAGAATTTTTAAAAAAATTTTCCTTGTTATCTAAAAAAATTAACCCAACTTGAATTCAATAGTTTTGATAATGTATATCATTTAATGCAAACTAACATACTTTAAGCTATTTCAGCATAATAATTACAATAGTATGGTATTTTTAAAAATTTTCTACTGTGGGACTATATGTAGGGATAACATTTCTATTTTCTGTTAACCAGCATTTGGGGCCATTTGCCCATTTACTTTAACATTTGGAGGGCTTTGTGTCCCCTCAGTGTATGTATTAATAAAAAATTTCACTTATAGCACAAAATATTTGTATTATTTTTCTATAAAAATAATATTCATTACTATAAATTTGACTTAACAGATATATTGGAATATAATATACAATATAATAAAAACTCTTCTATCATGAGAACAAACTCCTGTATTTCACATTTTAATATCTGGGAAATTGGGACATTTCATCCAATCAATATCTTGCAAACGATAAAATTTTTACCTTGATATGTGAAATAATGATGTCTTTTAGATTCTATGAAATGTAAAAAAAACTGTAAATCTTGCCTTCCTTTTGAAAATAGAGAAAATCATGATTGTGTACAGAAAAAATTTCCATTTAGTAGATTTATGTTAATAAAAGCAACACCATTTGTGTTCAGTGAATCAAAATAAAAAAGAATACTATATTAAAATTAAAAATAAAATCAAAATTATATATTACAAATTAATATGCAAAAGTTAGATAACTTCTTTTGAAAAGATAATCTATCTTCAGAAATCTAATTTCATAATATTATTTACTCACACACTTGCATTGTTTTACTAATTTAGGAGAAAATAATTCTTACAAAAATATTGAAAATGTGTTTTTTAAAGACATGCTGCTTTATTTCTTTTAAATATTAAAAAATAAATTGAGCTAACAAAATGCAGGCAAATAGTGGTTAGATTTGTACATGAATAATCTAGAATTTTTCAGATTGTTTATGAATAGCTTGTTTTTCCCCTTTGTATGTCCCATCCATATGACATACCATGCTGGGGTTTTTTTTGTTTGTTTTCCCTCACTTGATTCAGACTTCTTTAGTTTTAACTTAATAACCTTTTCCTGTTCCAGGCTCCCATCCCGGACACCACATTATAGTTGGTCATCATGTCTCCTGAGGCTTGTCTTGGCTGTAAGAGTTTCCCAGAATTTCCTTGCTTTGGATGACCTTGACATGATGACCCTGATAATTTTGAGAAGTGCTGGTCATGTATTTTGTAGAATGTTCCTTGTACCATAAAAAAATTTTTTTTTTTTTCCCGGTGGGGAGAGAATTCTTTGTGCATTTCTTGTCCACTCTGAGCAGATTTTGAATGTGACATGACATGATTAAAGCTACATTATATAAAATAAGAGAGAGAAATAAATTTGGATGAAGACCTGGGATGGCTTTTCATCACAAAAAGATTTTAAACTTGTCCTTTAAGAAATTAGCTGTGTTTGTGGTGGGGTTGGCAGGGGTGGGGTGAGCAATAGCATGAACATGGGGAATGCAAGTCATGTTCTAGTAACAAACTTATGTTGCACTGCAGTTTATTAAAGACTTAATGAGAAGTAAAGGTGTAAGGTTTGTTTGGGTCTGAGGGATTTTTTTGCCTCCTGACACATTGTGTCTTTTCCATCTTTTCCAACTTGTGTCTTTCCACTTCTCCAACTCCCTGACATCAGCAAATGTTAATTCTAACAATACCTGAAATTGGCATCAGATTCCCCAGATTTAAGGACTCAGTCTCACAAGATACCCTTACTTCAGACACCAGTTCTAAGTTTAGTTGAGGATTCTCCTACTCCACTTCTGGGTTCAATAATTTTCTAGAATGGCTAAGAACTCAAGAAAAATGCAATCCTTACTTTCACAGTTTATTATAAAGGACATAAAGGAACAGGCAAATGCAGAGGGCACAATCTAGAAGGGTCTGGAGTGCAGACTATGTCCTTGTGGAGTTGGGGGACATCACCCCTCTAGCAACCCAGAAGCTTCCAAATCCTATTGCTTAAGGTTTTCAAAATATTTTATGGAAGTACCACCAGGTAGGCATCATTGTTTAAATCACTGGCCACAAATCACTGACTTAATCTGTAGCCCCTGTCCCCTACCTACAGGTTGGGAGGTAGGACTGAAAGTCCCAAGCTTGTAATCAAAACCTAGTCTTTCTGAAGACCAGTCCATATCCAAAAGCTATCTAGGAGCCCCAAAAGTGACTTCATTAGAATAAAAGATGCTCCTATCACCTTTCATCACCCAGGAACTTCTTAACTTTGGACCAAGAAGCAGAAATAAAGACAAGATACCTTCCATATTATACCACAGGGCCCAATTTTAGAGAACATTGTTATGTATAGGTTTTGAGGTCTTTTTCTACATGCATTTTTTAAAAACATGAATAATGGAATAGTTCAAATTTGACTTTTAAGAAGTATACCATGGTTGGTGACAAAGAAGAGAGCAAAGACATAATGAGAGAAACCGGATAGGAGCTCTGGTGGTTGTCTAGCAGTGAAAGAATGAGGTATGTTCAAGCATAATAAGTGTGTTCAATAGGAAGAGAATCAAGAACGTCCATGGTGTGGGATTTCACAGCTGACCTACATCAGAGGGCAACAGGGAAGGAGTTACCACAACTTTGAAACACGGAGTTGAGTATCTGGCAGGATAGTGAAAAGGGTGTCTGATCTCCAATGATTGCATTCAGATTCCTGGGAGTACAGCACAAGGAATGCTCCCGCCATCTGTATATATTCCTTTTAGAGTGACTCAGGATCCCTTGAGTTTTCCCTGTTCTATGAAATTTGGATGAAATAGCCTTATACTTACTTTTTCTGCACATAACTTGCCCTGTGGGAGAACCAAAGTCCTCCTATGCTTTGCTGTGATTTTTGAGGGCACTTGTATTCTGCCTTTCTTTACGACTTATGTGACTTCCCTTTAACCCCCATTCTTTGGTTTCTGTAGCTGATGGGCAGAAATTTGATTTTCCTTATTATTGTCTGACTGAATTCTATCTTCTTAAGCCCTTACTTCCCGATGATAAAAGAAAAAACAAAAATAATTTGATTTTGATCACTCACTTCTAATTTCAGATTTATATTGTTTTTGAGGTAAATATTCAATTCTACATTTCAATAATTCAGAATTGAGACTCTATACAATGTTGGCTCTTTAGGGTTTTTCCTCCTTCCTCTATCAACTGGATGCCATATAGATTAAGGGGACAGTTTCTGTACTTTTGACCTCCGGGAAGAGCTCTAGTGCATGTCCTTTCTCTGCAGATTCCTTTGGTTTAAGGGTTAGGCTCTGGTCTTGTTGCATCTTGTGACACTACAGTGTGTGAGACTGGAGCACCTTGTGGTCTATTGTGTCAGCAAGTCCATGCCAGTGAGGCGGAAACTCTGACTCCATTCCCATCTTGGTACTCTGGGGGTCACTTGTTCCATATGAGCCTCTTCTTTGACCATTTACCCCATCTCCTCTGCTCATAAGGATACTTTATGTCCCTGCTGTCATATCCCAGCACACAGTGGCTCTTAACACTCACATCTTTCCAACTCCCCTGAGACATAGAGGGATTTCTTTCTGGAACTCCTCTATGCCACACATAGACCAGGAATTCAAAATTTGAACCTTACCTTCCTGGGCATTATTATGGTATAATTGTAAAGTAGAGAATAGAACTTGATTTATAGCTTAAATATTTAGGTATATAGTTCAGGTTCTGCACTTATAATCTTGCACAAATTTGGAAACATTAGATGTGTGCCCGATTAATATATTTCTTGGAAGTATTTTTTTGCTCCAGGCCTTTCTACAGTCATTATTCCTTTTCTTCTGGGATTCATCTCTGAATGGGAAGACCCAGGGATAAGGCCCCATATTTGTAGCTAAATGATTTGGCTCTCTTTTTCTTCTCTCCAGAGAAAATATTTTTCTAATTATCACTCTACAGGTACAGACATTTATGGATAAGTAACTTATTTTCTGTCCTCTTTGGTTTAACGCCTGGGGGTTCTGTGAATTAAGCTAGTGAAAGACAGATTAACATAAAAAAGAGACATAATTTTTGATAATATTTAGTGAAAGGAGGGGAACTCAAAGTTGCAGTTGGACTGAGAAGCTTACGAATTATTGTAACAAAGAAAAGGGGGTTTGGACTCTAACGTGATAATTGTGGAGAAGTGACTAGGTAATGTGAAGGGGAACGGGAAACTATTGGACAATTAGGGTTCTTTTAGTAAGGGCTGTCGATGCAGACTCATCTCATCTCATGCCAACTCTGTCTCCATGGATGATTTGCTCTGCTCTTCCTGGTATGGGATAAAGAGATAGGGAAATTTGTGCTCTGCCTTTAGGCTGACAAGAGGAGAGAGAACGCTTTCTACCTCTGTGGAATCTCAGTTGGCTTCAGTTCAACATAATCCTTATGTCACAGTGGCATATTTTGGGGTGGCATAAACTGAGTTCCTTCTGTTCTTAGTCCTCAAACTATAGTTTCTTAGTTTTTTAGAATCCAAATTTTTTTTCTTTCTTTCTTCTTTCCCCCTTTTTTCTTTTTCAACTAGCTTGGCTTTAACAAGTGAGAGTGCTGCTTTTCAGATTATTGTTTCTACTGTGCCTTTTTTTTTTTTTTTTTTTCTATTTTCTTAAGTCTATTTTGAAAGCCAAAGCTAAGAAAAGACTTCTTTGTTCTCAGCTATACTTGTGTTTTCCCTGAAGCAATGAAGCCACAGAACAAGAATTACTGGTAATGAAAAGTATGTTGGCTTTTATTTTATTTTATTTTTTTATTTTATGGTACTGGGGATTGAACCCAGGGATGCTCTACCATTGAACCACAATCCCAGTCTTTTTTATTTTGAGACAGGGTCTTGCTAAATTGCTGAGGCTGACCTTGAACTTGTGATCCTCCTTTTTTAGCTTCCAGAGAAGCTGGGATTACCATGTGCCCCCACCACACCTGGCCTTGGCTTTTATTTTTAAGATACTATTCTGCATTTTTCCACATTTTGTAAGTTTGAACCTCCAAACTTACAAAACTTCCTTAAACTTTCTGCCTCCTTTTTTTCCTGTCATGTACAGTAATTTAGCTATCAACTCCCCCTCCCAGCCCCCAGTTCTCTCTCTCCTTGCAGTACTGGGGATCAAATCCTGGACCTCTTGCATGCTAGGCAAGTGCTGTACCACTGAGCCACAATCCCAGCTCCATCCTTGCCTCTCTTAAAGTCTAAGTAGCATTATGAGTGAAAATGCCATCCAGCAAAGCATCTCTGTATGCCTTTTTTTAACTTAGTAAAATATCTTTGTAATCTCTGAATGGCTTTTCAGGATAGGTAGATCTATTTCAAAACTATTTCCCTTAATTCCAGTGCAACTGATGCTGATTTGAGAATGCAATGGCCATGAGTTTAGAGCAACAATCCCTTCAAGGATGCAGACATGAAAGGAGAGAGACCCTCTCCCAGATCAGTTCCATTCCGATGGAGAAGTCAGAAAAGGGATAGGGGTCCCATATAAGTCTCACCTTTGGAGGCAGCATGGTATAGATGCACTTTTCCCCAGGCAGACTAGCTCCATCGTGTGTGACCAGTGCAGCTGCACAGGGTCCTGTGCTCACTAAAGCCCCATGCTTGAGATCTTGGGCTCTGTAGCCAACATCTTGGAATCTCAGTTGATTTTCCTTTAAGTCTGTATTTTGTAAGTGAAGTCTTTCGGGGCAAAGGGGGCATGTACCAGGGCCTTGCTGCTTTTGTTTCTCTGGATCCTCCTTGTTGCCTCCTGGGCAGCTTCTTGGCTGCCAGTTCCTCACCTTTGATGTCCCAGATTCTACTCAGCTTCTCTTTCTCCCCTCCTGCCTGGTGACCACTGCCAGTTTTCACGATGCAGGGGCTTGGGCACAAGTCCAAGGAGGTTGGAGTTGGGTGTGCTGTCCAGTGGTACACGGGTGAGGCATGGAAGGAGCTACTCTGCCCTGGGCTGACAGTACTTGTGGCTAGGAAGAGCCTTTCACCCATCCCCAATTCAGGGGTTGAGCACTTCTGGACAGACTGCAATCCCTTGGCAGTTACCTGTCCTGTGGGACAAGAAGGCAGACACATGGGAGTGAGAATTGACTTCCCCACCTCTAGCCAGCAAAAGGTAAATTGGTGTGGCTTAGGGTGGCAGGGTAGGTTCCAGGCCCCAGTGACAGTCTGTGCTTGCTTGGCAAGTATTCCTGTGTCCAAGGTGTGTGACATTAAATAGCAAATAAAAACAGCATGACAGGTCCAGAAAGAGATTGCAGAAGAAAGGGTAATGCTTATTTTAGTACCTTTAACAGCACTTCCATTTCTAGCATTTTGAATAAGGGATCCCACATTTTCATTTTGCACTGTGTCTCGCAAATTATGTAGCCAACTCTATCACAATTTTCCTATTCCACAATCTAGGAATGACAAGTCTCAACTTTCTGATCATAGGGAGCAAAGGGGAATCATACAAGGATATGACCTTTTTAAAATTTAAAAAATTTTTTAAAATTGTAGATTGACACAATAACTTTTTCATTGATGTACTTTTATGTGATGCTAAGGACCTAACCCAGTGCCTCACACATGCTAGGCAAGCGTTCTACCACTGAACTACAACCCAAGCCAGATATGGCCTTCTTAGAGCACTGGGAACAATATATTCACAGGGTGGTGTTAATTATTTTTACACATTGCATTTACAGCCTACCTCAGATTTTTAATAATGAATTCCCACCCAGCGAGTGAAGACATAAGAGATTCTACTGTGATCCAGCACAGCCAAACCACATGTGGACTTAGGAACATCTAAATCATGTCTAGAGAAGAAAGAGGGAGTACCCAAGTGGGCAGTGAGGTAGAAGAAGATGCTTTTTATAAACTCTAACTAAAAAATTTCATCCTTGGATAGCTGTGTATTGGTAGGGGAAAGACTCATCTCATGAAAATGACTATGAAAATTCAGAGCATGCCAGTGGCAGAGATTTTCTTTGTGAAGCAGAATCAACCCTTTAAAAAATGTACACTTGTCTTCAATAAGATGCAAAAACATAAGGACTCTGAAACAGGACACAGACTGAGATGGTGCGATAACTAAAACTAGCAGTTTCCCCGGAAAGTAAAAATGCAGTATCAGAATTTAGGTCTTCACTGGAGAACATAAAGAGCAAATTTGACATTGCCAAATGTTAAATCAGCAATTTTTATGATGAACTGGGGAAATTTTCCATTCTGCGTTAAGTGAAGGTCACAGAATGAAAGGGATGAGAGAACAAAAAGTGAAGACTCAAACTTTTAATCTATAATAATCAAAGTTAAATTCTATCATATACTTGAACTGAGACTAGGGGCAGGAAGCTGAAGTACTGAGTACTGATTATTGAATAGCAGGAAGTGTTGGTGGAGCAAGATTGTATGTTTAAAACTATGGAGACAGCTCAAAATCATCCAGTCAAAACATTTCTTGACTACCCACCTCTCAAAATCAGTTTATCTTTAGATTTCTTTGAAACCTGAAGAGCTACAAGAAATAGATTCTAAGGGAGAAGAATTGAAAGCAAATGATTCTGTATGCACTTGGGCTGTTAATTTTGTGTAAAGGCAAAAAAATATATATATCTTATGAAGACTTCAGCATTTGCCACACCATCCACGCAAACTACCTCAAAAGAAAAAAAAAATTAAAGATTAATAAAACTCTTCAATTTAAAATTGGAGAAACAAGAATGCTTTCTTATAAAAATTGGCAGTTACATTTGGAATCACTTAAATATAGATGTCTAGATAATTATATATACTCTATAACTACAAAACAAAGATAGTAAATATAAAAAGAAATGTTAACTATAAAAATGTAAAATAAAACGTTTTGAAAGGAAATGCTCTAAAAATATAAGGCATAATGATACTTTAGGAATATTATCTTAATATAGAAGTTTAAGATTATATTAACAAAGTGCCAGAATGAACTGGGAACACAAAAACACAGTAATACTTTTAAATGAACATGGGGAGAGTGAAAAACATTGAATTATTTAGGATTAAATCAAACCAAAGTACTCATATGCTGTTGACAAGAGACATGTCTAAAACAAAAGGTCACAGAACATTTTAAATAGAGAGTGAACACTTTTTTACTTTAAGTTAGGAATGACAATATACTAACAAAGTAGAATTTTAAGCATAAAGCAATTTAACCACAAAAGTGGTTATTTTATATTAGTGGTTGTCTTAAAGGTGTAATGATGATGATGATGATGATGAAGCTGTTATAAAAAACAACACTGAAGGGATAAAATGAAAATTATTAGTCATACAAGGATAAATTGATAAAAACACAACATAAGGGAATGATTTAACATATCGTTGTGTCTTTGACAGATCAAGAAGTTAAAGAATAAATTATATAGAGCAAGTGGACAATATACACAGGAAGGTCACAAATTGTCAACCCATGCTACAACTTGGGATCTGGAGGGAAACCAGGAAAATAAATGTCTTTACTTTGTGATTAATCTGGCTTCCTAAGACCCAAAATTGTGATTTGTAACTGGGGACAGATGTAAGTACCTAATCTATGTCTGTCTTTCTTTCTTTCTTTCTTTCTTTCTTTCTTTCTTTCTTTCTTTCTTTCTTTCTTTCTTTCTTTCTTTCTTTCTTTCTTTCTTTCTTTCTTTCTTTCTCTCTCTCTCTCTCTCTCTCTCTCTCTCTTTCTTTCTTTCTTTCTTTTGGTGCATTCTATTAGTTTTCTTCAAAAATCCTGCAGAAGAGCAAAGTTAAAAACCAAGACTCTGTCAAGCAGGTGAGGCCTTCCTTATCCCAGGAGCCCTCCCCTATTCTGTGTCCCCCAGCTGAGTCACTGCTGAAGTGCACAGGGGTGGAGGGCTTGCTACTTTTGCCTGTTACCAAACCCCGCAGAGGGAAGAACTACCACCTAGCAACCCCTTCCCCTCATCCCAGCTCCTCAAGCTGATCCTGGTTGCTGAAGGCCATGGTAAGAGCTGTTGAGATCTAGCAGGAGTTCTAAACCCCAGAGGGCCAGGTTCAGGGCACGATCTGTAAAGAACATATCCTCCTTTGGCTTGGTGGCCTCTAAGAATGATGCTGGGCCCAGTACTTCACTCCCAGAGACCAGCTGAACACTCTTTGGCCAAGGAGGACCAGAGGCTGGGGATCGCAGCTGGAAACTGAGATTATATTAACAGCAGTGGGCAGTCAGATTTGAAGGGGCAGCAGCCATTTCCCAGCATAAAGAACCGGTATCAGATCTGGCTGATATGAACCTTCCTGATGAGCTGCTCCTTGGTCTCAGCTAACCTCACTTAAGTCTTAGTGCACTCTGATACTTGAACTAGTCCTTTTGGGTGGTATTTTAGCCTCCTTTTGATAAAGATGTTTGGTATCTCAAATGGTTCACTGGTTCCCCTCTCTGTCCTCAGAGCAACATGTGGGTCAAGGATGTGCAGCTTTCTCAACCACTCAGTGCTGTGCTGAAGGTGAGATCCTCAGGTGTGGCTGTATCTGTGAACTCTCCTCTGTCATTTGGTTTTGGGAGCAATGTCTGGTTTTGTTGGTTGCAAGCTTGTCTGCTGGCCTTTGCTTTTAAGGACTAAATCTGGTGTGAGTGATAGGTTGGTCTCTCACTGCCTAATCATGTCCCCTTGGTGAGTGCTAGCTGATGCAACCCCACCTTGGCTCTTGGTGAGCCTGTGAGCCCACTGGGGTTCTCACCTTGACTTCCATTTGCCCCATCTAGACTATAGCCCCTGCCACACAGCTGTCATTGGCCATGGCAAATTCTCTCTGGCAAGTTACCCAATCTCATCTAATTCATCCAAGGTGGTTTAGCAAAGATAAATAGCATGGCCTTCTTCTCTATGCCTGTTCTAGTTGAAAAAAAAATTGAGAGGCTGTTGGGTTGAGATAGCTCCAGGGTTCTAGTTTCCTACATAAACAAACTGAAACCCAATTCAGAGTACCTTAAGCAATCAGAAACCACCAGTTAACCTCTAACTAGAAACTCTCCACTTTAACCAATTGAGTAGTTTCTTCATCTACTTCTAGGAGCACCTTGTACATTTTTTCTTCTCATACTCCCTTGGTGGAGCCCAATTGCCTGTGGTATGGTGATGCTTGATTTATGAACTACTGTTTGCTCAAATAACTCTAAATTTTTAATGTGCCTGTTGATCTTTTAACATAGGTCAGTCTGCCAAGAATCAACTCACCATATGACAAGTTAGCCACATTTAATTTACTTATTTACCAGGGACTTGTTTCATCATCCTACTTCTAAAGGCTGCTGTAAAAATTTCTGAAGGTATCTGTGAAATTTTAGTTGACAGCTTTTCATTTTATCTTCATAGCATTTTTAGTAATAGTCAAGTTTTTGAAACCTAAGGATTATACATTGGTTTAGTGAATGTACTAAAGAGTTAGGAAAGTTCATTTCCCTTTAGCAATTTTTGGGCCTAGGGTTGTTTTCTTTATTTTTTCTCTATAAATTCATATTTACAATAAATAAATACCAGATTTAGGGTGCTGATCTTAAAATAGAGCTCATTCAGCAAAAGCTTATAATTTACTTTTTCATTTTAATAGATTCTGTTTTTCAATGCACACTATAAACAGCAACAAAATAGCTTTAATAACCATGGTGTTCCTTTTAGTGTTTTTTTTGAAAAGCAAAGCATCATGAATCAGAACAAAGAAGGCAAAAGCTTAAATTTTCTGAGATTTTGACAGAAGCAAAACAATTTTTAAAGCCACTGATATTTATTTTTCAAATTCTATGTGGTGATTTGCAGGGGACAAGGGTGTAGACGGTGCAAACATTAGCTTTTGTCAATTACCAGTACTATTTAGAAAAAAAATATAGCTCTATCTAGTACTTGTTGCTAAGACGGTTCCTGTGCTGTGAGCTTCTCTGACCTTACCCAGCACACTGCAAGTCAACCAGCACATTCAGGGCTCATAAACTACTGATGAGGTGACTGACTAAAGGAGAAAGAAAGGTTGGAGTTGAAGATATGCGGTGGCATCCGGAATTCCATCCAGTGCTTGACAAAGATCCTCTGGAGGATGTTTGCAAAGGCTCATCCTAAAGGGAATTGCCAGATGTTTTGCTCCGGAGCATGGTGATTTTTCTGCTGTGTTTTTTCTGATAATATATTACTCATTTTAGTCTGAACGGATTGCTTAAGGGGATGAGGGGAGTACAGCAAAAATTCCAGAAAATATTACCTACAATCTGAAAAACAATAGGTCTTTACCACTAACAAAGTCAAAAATAATTTTGCAACCGTACAATGAGTCCCTGAAAGCCTCTGGAGAAAATAGATATAGATCTGCCTTTGTCTCCAACAGGCTGGTTAAATTCTAACGATGGTTTTGTTTATATGTGGTGGTGGGGTAAAAGAATAAGGTTTCACAATATTCCTTCCTTCCTACAAAGAATAGGTCACCCCTATAATAAACGTTGGTACACAATAACCACTGCGACCGCTGCCCTCCTGTAGCCCTTAACTCAGCAATTTAGATATTAACCAGATGGACCTAGTAGAGATGGTCACATGAGATTACTTGTCTATCGCTTTAACTGCGAGAGTAATAAGAATAGTCTTAGGTCACATGGAGTTTAGATATTAAGGAAATAAACATTGTATTAGCTCATTGACATAGTTAGATATTCTTAAAACAATTGTGATTAGGTAAGGATAATCTGTAAGGTTACTGTTTTCTGCCTATGCTTTGGAAACTTCTTTAATTTCATTAACCACAAGACTGCCATTATAGCCTAAAGAAAAATGTATATAAACCCAGCCTTCCCCAGAATAAAGCGGGAGTGATTGCACCAGAACTAGAGTCTGTGTCTTTCATTCTCTATCCATCACCGACGCTGTCCCCCGCGCCCCGTTACCAGTGTGGAACCCATGGACTCCTGCTAGGGCTGGACCCCGGCAAAGATACATATTTGAAATTCAACAACAAAGTTTTTTGTTTGAAGAATGAAATCGAATATGATCACTGAATAAGAACGTAAAAAACAAAAATGTCAAGAATTGAGTCTGCCAACACCAATAATTAAAGAGTTAACTAAATGGATGAAAGCATAGGAATAATAGGAAGAGAAAATATGAGAGGAATATAACTAGGAAAACAGAGAAGAGAGGCAACTCAGAGGACCGCCTGGGAAAAAGAAGGAGGAGACATGTGGAAAGGCAAAAGTATAAATGTTTGAAGAAGAAAGCACAAAAGAGGGACTTGAAATGCAGAGAGTCGACAGGTCTCTGTCCTTGGAAGAAGCTGAGGATGATGAACCGTCCTCCTGAGATGCACTGTGCTCATCTCACTTTACCTGTCAGAAGACTCAGGGACAGTGCAGAGTTGGGTTGCTCAACTTCCTGTCTTTAGGTGTTTCTACTCTGGGGAAGCCAACTCATTCTCATCTTGGACTCTGACACTCTGAACCCAGATTTGGTTCTAGAATGCTCCTCAGGCAGCTAATTTTTAACTCTCCTGCAGGGCTCTTTTCACTATTAACTCCTCTAGCTGTATCCTGACTCTATTAGGGCTGATGGTTCTCTCTTCTTTCCTTCTGCTGCTTTTCATTGGTTATTCATCGGTTTAGCTAACATTTTTCAGACAACTACAATGTGCCCTAACAAATTTAAACTCCAGGACAATGGGGACCTTAAATGCCTTAAAGATTTTGGTATCCAGTCCTAGCATGAGCATGTGTTCAGTTAACACTGGTGGACTTAAAAAATCAGTGCCATATTAAGCACTATATAAAGGGTTAAGATAAAGTTCTATTTTCAAGGATTTTCAAAAAGGAGTGGGAGATCATCATTTATTCAAGTAATTAGGCTGAAGAATTGTTTAATGAAAGAGAGAGCGAGAGGGAGAGAGAGAGAGAGAAGAAAATCTGAAAGTATTAAAAAAGTGATACACAGCTAGAAGAGGACTAAAAGGAATTGATTGAATTAAACAATGAAAAATTAACCTACCAGTATGGAAAATCAGATTCGTTGAATGAAGATCTCTAAAAATGCTAGGTAAAATATAAGAAAACCGCATCACTTTAAATGCATCACTGAGCTGACAAAAAAGATAGAATCTGCACAGATTAAAAAATTAAAAGTGAGTATGCCTTCCCTTTATATAAAATACAAAAACAGATGACATGTATCGCTGTTGTAAGAAGTCAAAATACAAACACTGTTGATGGAGTCAGTAACTGTAAAGGAAACTGGAGGTGGCTTCTGGGGACTGGGAATATTCTTTCTCTTAATATAAATACTGGTTACATAGATGTATCCAGTCTGTGAAAAATTCATCAAGCTTTCATATATATTTTGGATAGTTGTACTTCTGTGTATATTTTCAGTAATAGCTTATTTATTTTTTAAATAAAACAGCCAAAAAATAAAATGAAAATCCTAGGAGGTAAGTGATTACCCATGCTGTCTTTTGACTGGAGGGTATCTCCCTGATCCCAGTCATTTTTAGATTTCATTTTGATGACGTTGAGGGTCACAGGGGAACTCTGGGGAGTCCAAAAGGCAATTACCTATAAAGTTGGGACCACAAAAGATACTCCTTCATTGTAAGGGAATTAGAAATAAACTTGTAGCTTAGGAAGGGCCTCAAGAAGACTTTCCTGTCTTGACCTTAGATTTTGTTGGAAGAAATAAGAACAGCTTTCCCGGGAATTTGTAATGGGAGCCTCTCCTCACATAGGTTTGCAATGACTACTCTCTGTGTAGTTCCCACTCTCCCAGATGGGGGTTTAATTCAAAGTCGTAGTGCTTGCCAGTCATCAGTAGGGGTGAACGCAAATCCTCTCTGAAGGAGTGCTACTTCTACACCAGTCTCAAAAAATTTCATGGATAAAATCCTAAAGAACAAGAGCTCACACTGAAGAGCCCATAATGCTCAGAGTGAGTCAGCAGAAGCTGAGGAAAGAAGAACCAGACTGCCTCAGACTGAGTATTGCAATTATTAGGTAACGTAAAAACAGCAAAGTTTAGGGTTTTTTTTTTTTACTTTTTTTTGTTACTGGGTAGCTGCTTTTTCACTCAGCTGCATTCCCAACACTTTTTATATATTATTCTGAGACAGGTTCTCACTAGGTCTTTTTTTCTGGGGGAGGGGAGCACTGATTTAACCCAGGGGTACTTAACCACTGAGCTGTATCCCAAGTCATTTTCATCTTTTATTTTGAGACGGTTTCACGAAGTTGCTTAGGGCCTGAATAAATTGCTGAGGCTGGCCTCAAACTTGTGATCCTCCTACCTCAGCCTCCCATGTTGCTAGAACACAGGCATGTGTCAGTGTGCCCAACTACAAAGTCCAATTTAAGTTTAGTTTATTTAGAATGTAAGAAATGAATGGAAGACTTCAAAAACAAAAAGATCAAGTTGATTTGAAAAGGAGCTCACTAGAACTTTAAAAAAATAATATAATCTGTATAGTCATTATAATGAACTCACTGTGACATTTGTCAGGGCAGGGTCATCAGAGGGAAGGAGGCAAAATCCAAAGCCCAGTCAGTTGAAGAGTTAGTGGCAGTGCTTTTCTGTATGTACATAATATTCTACAACTTAAAACTATTAAAATAGGGGGTGGGGGTGTAGTTCAGTGGTAGAGGGCCTGCTTAGCGTGCAGAAAGCCTTGGGTTCTATCCCAAGCATCAAATAAATAAATAAACAAATAAAATGAAGGAGAAGATAAATCAGGATTGTAAATAGAAGATAATAGAGATGAAAACTAAGAATGCTAAGTGCAGACTATTTCTAGTAGTTTTCAGTGGTGACAAGACACAGTGATGGTAAGGAGGGAAGAGAAGGAATCCTTTCCTCCATCATCCAATCTCTCTACTCCTGGATACCAGCTCTGCTTTACTCTCTTTGACTAAAGGAAGCAAAGAGATGGAGGGAGAGTGGGATGATGCTGGGAAAGGGGAAAAGAGAAAGGAATTAGGGCAAGAGAAGAGTTGAAAGGGAAGAGGAGAGAGGGACCACCCACTGACTAAACAGATCTCCCCCCTGTCCCTGTGCTGGGCTTTATAGCAATGGAATAATAAAATGGTGAGGAGAAATAAGGAACACATGACACACATCCTAAATCCATCACCTTGAAAATTAACACCTTATTAAGGTATAATGTTTTTCCACTGTAAATCACACATTTCATTTAAAAAGTCTTAACCCTAACCTAATATGCTCTCTAATTTCATTGTCAACTAGAAGAACAGGATTTGAACCTAACCAAGACTGACAAGTTCCATTCCGCAAGAGTCACATCACTACCTCTTAAAAATAGAAAGTATAAAGTAGGACAATCACTTGTCATCTTGGATTACTTTTTTTTTTTTTCTTTTAAACATAGTTTAGGCCTCTCAGAAAGCTGGAACTAGGATGAGCTCTCCTACTACTGGAGTTCATAAATCTGTAAAACATAATTCATGAGTTTGTAGTGCAAAGGATTAAATATTTATTCTACCCAATTGCTTTGAATGCTTTTCAAAGTCAGGTAATTTTGAAAAAGGACATTACCTATTTTAAACTTAAACAACTGTGTTCATTTTAGCTCTTTTCAAAACAGCAAGTCAAAGTATTATTCAAATTAAAAAAATCATAATTATGTAACTAGAAGCAATTATTTCTCAACTCTAGCAATTGTTCTACTATCTTCCTCTAGGATGATCATCACATTTTCTCTACATCATGCTTCTGCTTGAAAAGTAGGCTGACTTAGGGTGTTATTTTCACTGTGATTTTTTTTATAATGCAAATGTTATTATCCAACCCATAGTGGCTTAAAAGAAAAGAGGTCATTTGTTAAGCACTGTACTGAACAGCCCAGAACTTAGCCTGGTTTCAGATGTGACTTGATTGAGGACTCTAATTGAGTTCCTATCTTCTATCTTTGGGGTTAGTGTTCCCTGTAAGTCATCCTCATACCCAGGCTGGCTCACCTCATGGCAGAAGGTATTGTATTGTGTATTTCCAAGGCCCATGACATCACGCCATTAAATCTACCTCTAGCAAATGTCTTTGCAAACCAATTGATCTGATTACTTATATGTGCACCCAAGACTGACCTGTGGCATTGTGGATGGATCAGACTGCTTAGTTTAATCCAGTCATGGCCCATAACTCTCAAGCTTAGGTCAGAGTTGTCCTTCCTAAGTAGCATGGCTGAGAAAAAGAAAGGAATGATCTTGAGGATAAGATAAGACCTACCTCAAATAAAATTTGAACTACATTTAACTCATATTTAAGGAGGGTTAATAGATGCTTAGTGAAAAATAATGTATGATTTAGGCCAAGAATTGGTTAGATCTGGCTCTAGAAAAGCTATTGATGTATGGGGCATGGTGGTGTATGCCTGTAGTGCCAAGTATTTGGGAGGCAGAGGCAGAAAGATCACAAGCTCAAGGCCAATCTCAGCATTTTAGTGAGCCTTGTCTCAAAATAAAAAAAAAAATAAAAAAGGTTGGGGATATATCTCTGTAGTGGAGTGCTTCCCTAGCATGTATGAGGACCTGGATTCAAACCACAGTAACACACACACACACACACACACACACACACACACACACACATGCTCACACTGAAGAAGCAAAATTTGGAATTTTCTCTCATTTTGACATCTTCCACTTTCACACTCCTCCCATTTTTAGTTAATATTATACCCAAGCATAATCTTAAGGCTTTTAAAGCAAGGGCAATTTTTAATGTATATTTGGCATGAATAAATAATAGCTAATGTACTGTCAGTCAATGAAAATCAATGAGCACCTAAGATTTTGCCACTTGAACATATTAGTTTATATTGACCTTGAGTTTTCAGAAGGAAATAGTATTTTTTGAATGTCAAAATATAGATAGAATAATATGGACTGAGGTAAATGCTATTTAGTATAAACTAGTAGGGCACAAAACCTTTCACTGTTCACCAGCATTATGGATTTATGTATTTTCATGTTCATTCTTATCCCACTCCCTTAAGATGGAAAACAGATCTTTAAAAACTAATGCCATCAATCAGAATTCAACTTTTTTTTTTTTTTTTTTTGCGGTGCTGGGGACCAAACTCAGGGCCTTGTGTTTGCGAGGCAAGCACTCTACCAGCTGAGCTATCTCCCCAGCCCCAGAATTCAACTTTTTATAAAACCAGTTTTAAAGGTGACAAATATGATAAAGTATATTTACTTGCTTGTGTATTTGATTAAGACACAAATTTCTGTTTTCTTTGCCACTATCCTGATACTCATTCAGGAAATATTCAGTACATCCTGTGCTCCAGGCTCTGTTTTGTAGTTGGGAATATAAGATTAATGCTTATTACATCAATTAAAATAAAAATAATAAGAAAAACATTGTTTTGATGGGTTATAATTTAAGATATATATAATTATATATCATATAAGTAATATAATATATTAATATAATATACAATGACATATTATTTTACATATGTATAAATAATTATATATAATTAAGGATATATATATATATATATATATATATAGTGTTTATTTCCAGTGGAACAAGGTTAATTATTTAGCTTCCAGGCACTAGAATTGTGCTGAAAGTTTTCTTAATTATCATTCTTTATCCCAGTGGAGATTGCTTGAATCTAGTTAATAGAAAGAGGATATGGAGCATCTACACAGTGTTTTCTAAAACTGTGAATCGAGTTTGTTACTGAAAAGGAAATGATAATTTTCAGCCTGTTATATTTTTATTAATCAAGTTTAAGTGTTTAGGTTCACATCTGTTAAACCATCTTACATGAATACAGATGAGGAGTCAAATACATAGTTCTTTTAGTTAATCTATTTTTTTCTTAGATATTTGAGGTTATAAAACTTGGGCCTGGGAAATCAGATTGAAATAATATTATGAAAATATGTTTAAGCCTTACTCCTTCTGATGGAGCAAAATATCTGATTGGCAAGTGGCCACTTTCAATGTTCTCTTGCTTGGCCAGAATCCTAAACTTTAAAATGTCCTGTCCTATCAGAATTCATGTGTTGTAAAGAGGCAGAATAGTGTGGTGGAAAAGAAATGGTTGGTGGGTTCTCACTGCCTGGGTTGGAATTCTCCTAAGTGTTTGCTGTGTGATCTCAGTCTTCATCTGTTTCCTCAACTATAAATTGAGGACAAGATAAGACCTACTTCAAGGGTCTGGCCTGAAGATTAAGTAAATTATTACATGTACAGTGCTTAGAACTGTGCCAGGCACATAAAAAATAGTATGTACTTGGTTAAACACGCACACAAACACACACACACACAGCAGTAATTGCTCATATTTTATATAGTTGAACTAGGCTAATAATGACTTTATACTTTTCTTATATAAATATAAACTATTCTTTGAATGAGCTTATTCATTGAGGGTTATTAAAACATAAGAGATAAGACTGTACATTTATAATACATGTGAATTTTCTACTCTTCTGTTTAAGATGTCTATTAGAACCGTGAAGTATAATTGTCCTTATTGGATATCTTATGACATTTGTGTGCATTCCTCAACAAATTAACCATGGGTATAAATATCCTTAAGTGACATAAAAACAAAGAGGATAAGAATGGTGTCTTTCATGCTCTAGTGATGGTTTCCCAGTTATGTTCATTTTTTTCACTTTTGAATACATTATTAGTGCTGGGAACAGAAAGATCAGAAGGAAGCACTTCACCTTCTTTCAAGAAAAGACACTTAAGGAATCAAGGAAGGAAGGAAGGAAGAATGTCATGACACATTGGGAGTCTCCTTCTTCATTTATTCTTGATAGATGAACTTCTGAAATATATGATATTTTTCAACCAGGTCTTCCCAGAAGACATTTAAAAACGTGTGGATGCTATTGGCATTTAGTGGATTGGGAATAGGAATGCTCAGGGTCCTACAAACAATCCTGAAAAATGAAAAAACAGAATGCTCAAATGTCAAGAGCCCCTGGCCTTCCCGCTGGTGAGCACAAAGAGTTCTTTAAGAGAAACAGCTCTGCCCAGAACATAAGAGATGTGGACCTGTGTTAACTCCAACTAACTACATGACTGTGAGGGAGCTCTGGGTTTATTTTCCTCATTTATAAATATGGTGGAAATCACTATCGTTACTATTTATTTGACTTGAAAGGTAATTACTTTGCTTTCTTGTTTACCAATTTAACATTTCAGCAATATCTTTTCCAGGTGACATAATAGTACGATGTCAGTCCATTTGAGGCCACACCTGTCATATTACCCAATTTATCATATTATAGAAAAACTGCAAATAACAGCTAATATTTCAATAAGTCTTTAACAAAAATATTGAGTTGTAATTGGGGTAAATAAATTAACAAATTTGAAATTAAATTTCAACGGGAAAATATTATTCTCTAATACATCTTGTATTATGTGTCAGTTTATTCCAATTTGAATAGATCATTATGGAAAGATGTTTGTATAAAGGTGAGAGTGCATAGCAATACAGTTATAATTTATCTTATCATTTTTATTCTTTTCATAAATTATTAAATAATACACATAATCAGAAAAGGCCCATTGGAAAAGAAATACTCTCATTTGCAAGGATATTTATTAACAAATTATGACCATATTTATAGTTGATCAGTTTTAGTGTTTGTGCCCTAAACATAATAGTAAATACAACTTGTATCAGATTATCATATGAAACTGTAACTTCTAATAAATTGTTAGCTGATTCATGGTTTTCACATTTACATTGTGAACTCTGAGCGTATCAGTTCTTTAACTTTTAGTGTATGATTACTTGTTTTTACTCTATAACTCCAGTTTTCTTCTATAGAAAGTAAATATTTATTGAATATTAATGTTAAATTGATAAGAAAGAAACACAGTACAATGTGTTTTATATTTTACTTTGTTTTACTGAAACCCAGGATGGAAAGTTTCCCACATAATATTTTTTCCTCTTAAGAATAAAAGCAGTTTGTTGTTAATATTAGGCAAGCCCCTGTGTGAAAGTGGACTTGATGCATGCTTTGAGATCAGATTCCTTGCAAAAATATTTTTCCCTTTTGAGTCAGAGCAATGCTATTTAATTGTGTTCTGCACAAATGACATTCAATCCATTGGACAGGTTCATTGGTCTTGCCTAACTTTGCAGTGTCATTCGTGGTTCAGAATGAGTTGTATAAAAGCCATTCCTGGATAAAATTGGCCAACCCCATGTCCAAAATAGATTTCTAAAAAATAACTTCCTAGCCGGGTGTGGTGGTGCACACCTGTAATCCCAGAAGCTGGGGAGGCTGAGGCAGGAGGATTGTGAGTTCAAGGTCAGCCTAAAAACTTTAGTGAGGCCCTAAGCAACTTAGTGAGACACTGTCTCTAACTAAAGTATAAAAAGGGTTGGGGATGTGGTTCAGTGGTTAAGCACCCTTGGGTTCAATCCCTGGCTACCCCTGCTACAAAAAAAAAATTAACTTCCTTAAATTTTTGAGTTCCTGATTGAAATACAAATATACTTAGATTAAGTTTTTGTAGCAAAAAAAAAAAAAAAAAAAAAAAAAATTCGTTAAAATAAGTAGAAGCATTCTTCAGTTTCTAGTGGTCTTTTTAATCCTTGTTATGGTTTAAGTATACACTTATAAGGGACAAAATTATACATGGGAGGGTTTTTTAAAAATTTGTTTGCTTTGTTTATTTTTTAAGAAAATACAATATTTTTATTTGAAATGTGTTTTTCATAAGTCTTGTAAAACTTTAATCTCTCTATAAAAATTTGTCATTTCAATTAATTATTACTTACAATTGAATATATCAGTCGTATCCTTAGTTGGAAAGACGAGTGGTTTTATTTTTAGTCTTTTCTCAGAAAACATATTCTCGTATGTTTAACCACGCAGTTACCATTTCTAGAACTCTTTAGTTTTCTACGTAAGTCCATATTTCCTTCTGGTATCATTTTCTTTCTAACTGAAGAACTTCCTTTATTATTTCCTGTAACACAGACAATGTTGCTCACAAAGCCTCTTGGCTTTTGTATGTCTGAAGAAGTATTTTCCCCCCATTTTTGAAAGATATTTTGATGGCTATAGTGTTTAAGTGAACAGTTTTTCTCTCACTTCTTTGAAGATTTTTCTCTACTCTCTTTACATGCTTTGTTTATGCTGGGAAATCTGATGTCGTCCTTGCCTGTGGTTCACTGTATGAAGTGAGTCCTTCTCTGGTTGCTGCTATCTCCTATTTATCATTGGGTAGGAGAAGTAAGATTATAATGTGCCTTGAGATAATGTTCTTCACTTCTTGGATTTGAAGTTGCCCCCAAATACTGCTTTCTTCACAAAGAGGTACTAATGCCAGAAACTCTTACAAATAAAATTTCCAAATGATGCTACAAAATGACTAAATATATTAAATAAAGGCCAGTTCATTCTAGAATATTTTAAAAATTATTTTATCCTTCGGGCAAAGATAATATAAAGCTACTACATTTAGAAATCTGTGGTTTTGCAGACGATGTGTTTATAACAGGGTGTTTAGTCAAAAGATATTTTCGGGAGGGCAGTAGGCCCGATTTTACCAAGCATTTTGAAGAAGCATCTAGCTACTTAAAAGGTATTTTTCATGACATGAAATAGTTGAACAAATATCTGTAGGACCCTGGAGAAAGTAGCATAATTTTAAGTGACACAAATTTTTCCATTTATAAGAATCTGAGTCTTTGGAAAAACAATACAGCTATAGGAAATTGTGAAAATTTCCTATTCTGGTTGGGCTTGAGAAAGAGAAAGGTTATGGCAAGATTTAAGTTTTATACAAAACCACCTAGAAGAACCGCAGACAAAACAGAGACTTTCTCTTTTAAAACAATTGTGAAACAGGCTTTTTTCAAATCTCAGCCTGAAAAGTGACTTTGAGAGATGAGCAGGTCTTTGAGAGTAGCAGTCTGGCCGTGCTGTCAGGAGTCAGGATGAGGTTACTGGTGTGTCCTGAGGAAACGTTGGAATTTCTGTGAAGGAAGAATATCTTGATATTCATAGAAAGGCACTGATCATTTTCTTGCAGTTTTCAATTCATTGCATATGTTAACAAGCTTACAATGATCATAAGTAAGGACGAAAATAATGTCATTTTAGCTGAAAATGAAATCTGTGTGTGTTTATCTTAAGTTTGATCTAGAATTGGGCAATCAGGAAGCAGAAAAACAGGGACCAGTTTCAAGTTCCTTTATTCTTTATTTATATGGTTTCAAAAATTAAAAAAAAATACATAAATAGGTATACAAAGAAGATCAAAGGTCAACACAAATGTATAATAACTTTATAACTGCTAGGTTTATATTTGAACCTGATCATAGTAGTTGAGAGAAAAATTTTTTTTTCAAAGTTTTATGTAAAATGTGTCTTAGAATTTACTTTTATTTGTATTCTGTTGGCTTATGGTTTTAAAAGCTGTACTAATCATATAGTCAGTAATCTGTACTCAAACTGCACCAGTTTGATCTAATATCGTTGTTTTCTAGATGGAAACCTAGAGAGAAACTTATTAGAACTACTTTTTAAAAAGTATATACTAGATGTTTTAATTCAACTTATAATGCCCTGAGCTTACCCACATTAATGAAAACTGTTTTTTTTTTTTCATACTGGCGATCTATTCCAAAACTACTCATCTGAAAATACTATACACTGTCAATGATGGTAATATCATCATTAATTAATTTTCTCATTTATAAAAACAAAACAATAACCTCCTTTCTCACCTCAGCCAATTCAAAGCTAATTAAATCTCAGTTCCTATTTTCATACCATATCTGCTATCTGTTATAGAAAAATGAAAGGCCTCAAACCTCAAATGATTCAACACCAGCTATGATATCTTATTTTTAAGAGCTGTAAGTTGGCAAAAGAAAGTCTGATGATCAGAAGGCTCACTTTTGAACAATATTTTTACCTACTTAGTTGCTTGCCTAGTAAGTAAGCCTAGATTAATATGACTATCTAGTACTTTTAACATTAATGAAACAGGGAGATTTTTCCTGATACAAAATGATATTGTAGAAGAAAAAGTAGGTTCAAACCTTCAACTTGTTGTCTTAGGATCAGACTTCCTTAACAGGACTCCCATAGCACAAGAAATAAAAACTAGAATTGACCACTGGAATAAATTCAAACTAAAAAGCTTTCTCTCAGCAAAGGAAACTATCAGTAATGTGAAGAGAGAGCCTACAGAGTGGGAGAATATCTTTGCCACTCATACTTCAGATAGAGCACTAATTTCCAGAATCTATAAAGAACTCAAAAAACTCTACACCAAGAATACAAATAATCCAATCAACAAATGGGCTAAGGAAATGAATAGGCACTTCACAGAAGAAGATGTACAAGCAATCAACAGATATATGAAAAAATGTTCAACATCTCTAGTAATAAGAGAAATGCAAATCAAAACTACCCTAAGATTTCATCTCATCGAATTAGAATGGCGATTATCAAGAATACAAGCAACAATAGGTGTTGGCGAGGATGTGGGGAAAAAGGTACACTCAGACATTGCTGGTAGGGTTGCAAATTAGCGCAGCCACTCTGGAAAGCAGTATGGAGATTCCTCAGAAAGCTTGGAATGGAACTACCATTTGACCCAGCTATCCCACTCCTTGGCCTATACCCAAAGGACTTAAAATCAGCATACTACAGAGATACATCCACATCAATGTTCACAGCTGCTCAATTCACTATAGCCAGATTGTGGAACCAACCTAGATGCCCTTCAGTTGATGAATGGATAAAGAAACTGCGGCATATATATACAATGGAATATTACTCCGCCATGAAGAACGATAAAATCATGGCATTTGCAGGCAAATGGATGAAATTGGAGGATATCATGCTAAATGAGATAAGCCAATCTCAAAAAACTAAAGGACAAATGATCTCGCTGATAAGCGGATGAGGACATATAAGGGGGGGTAGGAGGGGTTAGCGTTAGGGTTAGGGTTAGGTTTAGGGTTAGGGATAAGGTGGGTGGTAAGAATGGAGAAAGGAAGGACTGTATAGAGGGAAAAGAGGGATTGGAGGGGTGGGGGGAAGGGAAAAATAACAGAATGAATCAAACAATATTGCCCTATGTAAATTTATGATTTTCAATTAAAATTAAAAAAAATGATATTGTACTTGTTTGGGATCAAGAAATGAAGCTAATTTATTCAGGAAATCACTACCTGGCTGAACTGGGTATTATTGAAGTCCTAATGGTCAGTTTCATTTTATAATACTTTCTTGACACCTACATGTTTTAAAAAGTCAACATGATAATAAATAAAATGTAATGAACTGGCCTGGGGTTGTGGCTTAATGGGTGAGTTCTCACCTAGCATGTGTGAGGCACTAGGTTCAATCCTCAGCATCACATAAAAATAAATGAATAAAATAAAGTTATAAAAAATGTAATGAGCTACAGAAAGAAATCTTCAGAATATAAAATTAAGTATTCCTGTTGGAGTTTAATTCAGAAAGCACTTGTGGGCTTGAAATATATTTTCTCTACAAATGTGTCTTGTTATACTTATTGTCAAAAAATACTACAACCATTTTATTGACTTGGACTCATTCTAGTTCCTAAAAACAATATCTGCAAGTGATGTTCTAGTGCCTACATAGAGGATAGTCATTGAAAACTTTCCCCCTTTCCTTACAGCATTGCTGTCACCTATGATGGAGCTAAGCATGTACCATTTCAAAACATGCCAAATTGGCTTACTGATTAAGCTGAAATCACTTGAAGAACTAACTTCAGAAAGGGCCCTTTGATCTATATTTTCCTATGAGCAGCAAACCATACAGATTCTTTTGGGAGGAATGTCCTTCCCAATACTAGAAAGTAGTCTTGATTACCAGAGACTTTCAATGGGGGCTGCAATAAGCCTGAATAAACAAATTGTTAGAAGTAATCCTTATCTCCACCAGTTTCTATATCTGCCCCCACCATCATGTATTGCTTAGTGACATCCCTAGAATTTACTAACCCATTCCAGAGATTCATTTGTCCTTCAATTCCTTCATGACTTATGGTTCTTTTTCTAAAAAGTGCAAAAGTATCACGCTTTGGTCATTTCTTCTGATTCCACTCTTGCAAAGATGTGCATGTTCACGTAAAATTAATAAAGCTCGTAAACTTTCCTCCAAAGAGCCCACATAAGAACTCAAGGGGGAAGATGGTTCCCAATGCTAAGAAGGAAGCTCCTATCTGTCCCAAAACTGAAACCAAAGCAAAAGCTTTGAAGGTCAAGAAGGCAGTGATGAAGGACATCCACAGCCATAAAAAGAAGATCAGCACGTCACCTTCCGGTGGCCCAAGACATGTGGCTCCAGAGGTAGCCCAAATATCCTCAGAAGAGTGCCCCCCAGGGGAAACAAACTTAACCACTATGCCATCATCAAGGTCCCTCTGACCAGTGAGTCGTCCATGAGGAAGATTGAAGACAACAACACACTTGTGTTCACACTTGTGTTCAACACCAGATCAAACAAGCTGTAAAGAAACTCTATGACATTGATGTGGCCAAGGTTAACACCCTGATCAGGCCTGGTGGAGAGAAGGCATATATTCATTGGATTGGCTCCTGATTATGATGTTTTGGATGTTGCCAACAAAATTGGGATCATCTAAACAGAGTCAAGCAGTCTAATTGCAAATATGCCCTTATTTTTTCAACATTAAAAAAAAAAAAAAAAGAACATAGGGGGACGTACAGTGGATCTCTCTCTCCCTACACAGGCAAAATTAAGGTGTCTTCCACTTATGAATTGTCTTTAATATGAATGATAATTTCTTATAAAGCACTTGTGGAAAAAATAGCAGAGCAGTGAAAAGTATTATACTACTTACCATAGAATAAGCAATACAATTAAAGTGTTAGAACAATTAAATTTAATCTAAATGGGTTTTAAAGCACAGCAGTTTGGCAATGCATTGTGTATAAAACAGAACCAAGAAACCAGCTGTAAACTATAATGACAGAAATATTGTCATCAGTACATTTGGGACTCAGTTCAATCAGGGATATAACTTTTAAACATATTAGCTAAAAATGGATAGACATCAGTGCAAGGCTTTACACCTCCCAACCTCCTCTAGATAAAGTAATAAATATTTATTGCATATATATATTTATAGTAATAACCAGGGATAGGGATGTAGCTCAGTGATAGGGTACTCGCCTAGCACAAGCAAGGACCTGAGTTCAATCATCCCCAGTACCCATTCCACCCACACACAAAATCAGTTACAATAATAGTTCAAATGGAAATTTTAAGCAAGCTAAATATTAGTAGTGTTTCCAATTTAAAATTTAACAATTCCTCTTTTTTTTGCATTGAGGTTATGTTGATACACAATTTTTAAGGTCACTTAAAAGGAAGATTTAAACCAACAAACACAAGTGTTTATACTTAGTCGTGTCCATATGTTGTTAAGACAAATTCATACTGTTTTTCTAATTGCAAAAATGGTTTATATTTATAGTTAAAGAGATTTTATGAAAATTATGTTTAAATACCCTTATACCAAAATACCAATAGCTTATTGGTCTATTTCTCATGCATGTGTTTGACGTTTTTATTTCCTAATTAGCATCCTTTCAAAGTATAATGATATTTTAATATCTTTAAGGTGAAAAACATTAGTCAGACTTATTATCTTAATAAAATTTGCTCAAAAAACTGTAAGGAATGGAGTGTGTTACTAAATGAAACAACCCTTGAAAAAACTTTAAATCTAGTGTACTCACTGAATATTTTTAGAGGGAGAAAGGGTGTTGTTATGGATTGAATTTGGCTCATTAGTTCTGATATGCACAAGACTATTTGTTTTAAGTCATTTCATGGTGCTATGTCTTGTTTCACCATTAGAATACAATGCAGGGACCATTCATAGTGATTGGGGACACAGTTTTGGGGGTTAGACTATTTGAGTTCAAATCTTAGTTTTGACACTTAGTGGTTGTGTGGCTTTGATCAAATTATTTAATCTCTTCTGTGCCTCAGGTTCTCCAACTATAAAATGGGGATAACAATAATACAATGTAGGGTAATGGAAGGGATTAATTATTAAGGTTAAACATTTAGAACAGTGTTTGGAAAACTAGAAAAATCCAAGTTATCATGAATATAAATATTTATTCCTACATTACTTTATTTGCCAAAGGATTGACTCAACCAGGTAGGCAAAAATTCACCTCAATATCTCTCAATTTCCTGATGGTTCCTGTAAGTCATATCTTGACTATACAAGTGATGAAAGCCCTGTTTGATGTTTCTTTCAGTTCCTGATCCTTGACAAAACTTTAAATCTGGTGTACTCATTGAATATTTTTGGAGGGAGAAGGGGTATGGTTATGGGATGAAACATTAACCACCAAAAAAGTTATGTTGTGCTAACCCCTGGTACCTCAGAATTTTGCTTCATTGGGAAATAGGGTCTTTGCAGATTCAACCAGGTTGATATGAGTACCCTAATCCAATATGAACTGCATCATTATTGAAATTGAAAATTTGGATATAGATAAGCATAGAGGGAAGAAATGAAAACAGACTGGGAGAAGATGGTCATGTGACAGGAGTGATTCTTCTACAAGCCAAGGAACACAGGATTCCTGGTAAATATCAGAAGATAGAAAAAGGCAAGAAACAATTCCCCCATCAGAAGAATGACTATGACTTCTAGCTGCAGAACTGTGATTCAATAAATTTCTGTTGTTTTAAATCCCACCTGTTGGTGCAGATGTTCTTTGACTTATGTTGGAATTACTTCCTGATAAGCAATTTGTAAATTGAAAATATGGTAAGTCAAAAATGCATCTAAAACATCTATCCTTTCAAACATCATAATTTATCCTATCCTAAATGTGCTCAGAACACTCTTGTTAGTCTATGGGCAAAATCATCTAAAACAAAGCCCATTTTATAATAAAATATTGACTATCTCATGTAATCTATGAAAAGTGAAAAACAAAATTGTTATACAGGAGCTCACCATTAATGTATGGTGAATGCACCCTTCAAGTATGGTTTCTACTGAGTGCAAGTGAGTTTTGCACCAATGTAAAGTCAGAAATTACAAGTTGAACTGTGTAAGTTAGGAACTGTATTCTGTATTACAGTGCCTTTAGGAAATGAAGACAGGTATTGTCAATTTATGCATTTTCTGATTACTTTTCTTAACCTCTAACTAAAAATTGAGGAGGCTACAACTAATTGTTGCTTTTGTTTTTCCTTGTGGACCATGTGTTATGGGTTTGAAGAAATAAATGCTGAAATTCTGGGTGAAAATGAATTCATGGAATTATTTTTGATCAGTGAGTGAAAAACAGGGTGAGGAGTGGTGTACCAGTGTCACGTGGGGGTTCTTGGACCTGGGTCCAAGACTAAAGACTATTTATCACAGCCCTCCTTTCTGTATCACAGTACCAGGGATTTAAACACGTCTTAAATAACATCTCACAGATCAGATTTTCCAAATTCTTTTCATATCTTCTTCAAAGCCTGTAGCATAGTGAGTGACCTTTTTAAAAGTAAGTGACAAAGTGATTGTTTATTGAGGAGAACGCCGGTTTGCTGGTTGTCTTGAAGCATTCAACAAACTTGATATTAATACTTATATAGAATGTGGTTGTATTCAATCTCTCTGTCCCTGTTTCAGGTATAGATGCACGAAGCCAGTGTGTGGGAGGTCTACACTGCCTTCCAGGACACAGGCATTCTTTATAGTGGTGGACTGTTAAGGCAGAAGGGATATTTCTAAATCTGGCATCAAGCAGAGATTAGTCCTGAGTTTAAGAAGCACATGGACATATTTACTATGTCCTCATATCCAACTGCAGCTAGCATATGACTTTGGAAGTACAGGGTGAGGAGGTCATGAGAAAGGTCGACAAACCAAAATAAAAGAGTCTAAGAAAAGCTACCAAGATTTAGAAAAGATAAAAGTACACAAGCTTAATAAATGACTTTGAGGCCATTAGTCATTTCATAGCGTGCAGATTCTCCATGGTAGTTAATGGTTTAACTAAAGTGTAATTAGCTATAGTTACTTAGAGATCTCTCTTCATTTTCATATCATCTCATATAATATTTGCTTCAAATAATTATGTGAAGATTACAAATAGGGAGATATTGGTCAAAGGGCACAAAGTTTCAGTTAGACAGAAGGAACCATGCTTTTGACATCTATTGTAAAACATAGTCAATTATAATAAAATACAAAAATGCTGAGAGTAAATTTTAATGTTCACATTACCAAAGAAAGATAAGAATGTGAAATAATGGATAAATTAATTAACTTGATTCAAACAGAAGGAATACATATGTCAAAATATCACATTGTATTCCATAAGTGCAAACAATTTTTTTGTCCATTAAAAAAATTTCTGCCAAGAATAATGCTGATAAAGGCATAAGAAAAATATAATCACTGTCCTCATTTCACAGTAATAAAAATGAAACAGTTTAAATAATTTGCTTAACATTGCACTGCCAGCAAACAACTGAGCCAAGATTAAGACTTGATTTGCCTAACTCCAGTGAATATTTACGTTCATTATATAATCAGGCAGTTGATAGACTCTGACTGGGCACATTTTCCTGTGTCCCTCCTGTTAGATAAGATGGGCCCTCCTGCTGGTTAAGCTCTGGGATCATCTTTATGTGGCCATCAGCTCTCAATACAATCCTTTCTTCCCACAGGTCCTAGAGATTTGGTCTGCCCACCTTTCCTCTTTCCAGCTGTCTCCATCAATTCTTCTTTTGGCAACTCATCTTCTGCTAGAATTCTCTAGTGGGATTCAGATTCCCCTCTTTTTCTCTTTTTATTATTTCTGATAAAACAAGCAACAACAAAAACACTTCAGAATTTTTAATGAGGATCTCATTAACAACTTCAAGCTATAATATAATAGCATTAACTATTGTTACCATGTTTCACTAGTAAGAGGTTATTTTTGCTATTAATTTTATCATTTATAATTATTTTTGCACATGTTCTTAGACACATATGATAGTGAGTAGAGTTTAGTTTGACTCAAAATTGCAGTTTCTTTAATCCTGCTCTTTCTGAAGGTTGGCAGCGCCCTTGTTTGTCTTCCCACAGCTTGTGACTGAGAGAGAAGAAAGCTGTTATTGAAGATCACACATATCAATATATACATTTTAAGAAATAAACTGAAGAAGAGAGACATGACTATTAATTTCAGAAAAGTTCCCTCAATATTAATTAATTTTGCCATTAATGAGACTGGCTAATATTTGTTAAGTACTTAATGTTCTAAATGCTCTCCATATGAAAATTCATGATTATCCACATTTATTGATGGAGAAATTGAAGCACAGAACTGACTCAGTGATCCCCATAAATAATGAATCTAATCAAGCCCAGGTCTGTAGAAACAGATGCAATAGGCTGCTTCCAAAACTGTAGCCCAGGATCGCCCATCAAAACTTACATAAAGACCAAATTTTATTTTCTATATTTATTATTCTGCAATTGCTTTGAATCTTATTAGTGTGCTTATTATCCTGCAATTCCTTTGGATCTTATTAGTGCTGTTAAAAAATGGATCTCATTTTACTCTAAAAAGCCTGTAGTTAATGGATGAGCTGTTCAGTAAATGCAATTTTTTAAATTTAGTCATTGTGAGGCTAGCTGTTTAGCTAATTCTCTTGAGGTACTTGGTTTAAATTGGTTTTATTTCTACTTCCTAAAAAAGTTATAATTGCTATTTGTCTTCTGAATTCCTTGATAAATACAAGTAGGTAAAACATATATGATAAAGCTCAAGCTACATCCTAGGTTTTACAGTTCCTTTCTTATGAACTTTATCAGGGTAAACCACCTTTCTAAATTCCAGTTAAGTGTATTTTCTATAGATTAAACCTCTGATAACATCAAGCATCCTGAATTCATTAATCATATCTACAGAGATTTCTTTTTTTCTGTTGTCTTTTTTTTGTGAGAGAAAGCAAGAATTCCCCTCCCACATACACCTGCCAAATTGTCACTGTTTTAAAACTGTGTTATTAATAGATAATTTTATACAGATGTACTTAGTAAACTGTGTATAGTTCTTTTCATATAATGGCTCTGTGATCTCAGAAGACTTTTTCAGGAGGGGTTAAAATAAACATAATTTATTGAGTAACAATATATTCACTTTGCAGTAAAAATAATATTGTATAAAATATCTTCATGCTAAGGGTCACTAACTTTCTGTTAGTTTAGATTTAGTTGACATTAATCTAACAGGTTTATCTTCTGTTCCATTTCATTAGAATCTTCAGATAATTAAAAATGTTTTGAAAAATAGAGTGCAATACACAAATAAGTAAAATAGGCAACATATAAAGATCACTCATAAAAATCTGAAATTCATGATGCTACTAAATTCTGAGGTCATTTGTTTAGGGAAAAGATTATTTTATCAATATCTGTTCCTGTATGAGATTATTATCACCCTATATCTATAGTAGGTTCAGGTTCAAAAGCTGACTCTCAAAGGAAAGAAGCTAGTAGAACTTTACCTGTGGCACTTTTCAAAGATTCAAAGATTCAAATGTGGAAGTGTCTGCATAATGCCAAACATCCGAAACTGTGCTGACTAATATAGTCGCTTGTAGCCATATTTGACTATTTGTTTTTGAATAGTTAAAATGAAATAATATTAGAAATTCATTTCCTTTATCACAATAGCCATATTCTAAGTTTATAATAGCCATCATCCAGGAAATCCTGCAGGACAGCTCTGATACAGACAGTCTGAAATGGCTGTGAGCATTTAATTGTTTGGTAGATCCTCAGTGTTCAGCCAGGTGTCTGGTAACATAAAAGGAGTAGTGAGTTGTTTACCCCAGGCACGACACATTTAAAGAGGATAAATAAAGAGCCTGGCACAGTGGCACATGACTCTAAACCCAGTGAATCAGGAGGCAGAGGCAGGAGAATCACAAGTTTGAGATCAGTCTCAATAACTTAGGGAGATCCAGTTTCAAAATAAAAAATAAAAAGAACGGGGAATGTAACTCAGTGGTAGAGTAGGCTTGGGTTCAATCCCAAGCACTGAGGAAAAAAAAAAAAAAAAAAAAAAAAAGAAAAAGAAAAAGAAAGAAAGGAAGAAAAAATGTAACTCTATAACTTAATAATTTGTCAACTAAAGTTTCATAACGCTCATCAAAACAGGAGGCACTAGTAAGGCAAAGGTGAATACTGTGTGATTTCTGACCTTAAAAGGATTACAGCTGTATGGATGGATGAACTGGAGAAACTTCCAGTCAATACACGGTGTGGTTTTATTGCACAATGTTGCATACTAATCAAAGAAGACATCAACTCTGTCTGGAAAAATTGAGGAAAACCTCAAATATGAGGTGATAGTTATTAAAACATTTTTTAGGATGTGCAGTAGTAACATGAAATAAAAAGCTAAGTTCTTCCTGATATCTGCCTAAGTGAATCTGGGGATGACCCTGACCCTGAGGTAGTACACTGCCCCAACATTCTGTACTGTTCTAATGCTATATACTGAATTTTATGGATATAATTTGTCCTAGTGTATTTTTTTTAAGGGAATGCTGAAATAACAATAGGAGCCACTATAACCCAAGTGATATTGGACATGAACTAATTAAACACTCCCAAGTTCATGCTGCCAGGTCAGGATTAATGATGTCACATGGGGAACTCTGATAAGTTAGAGATTTTTTTTTCACACGACGTTAGCTCATTTATTTTTTGAATTTGTTTCAATCAGTTATACATGACAGTAGAATGCACTTTGATACATCATATATAATGGAGTATAATTTCTCATTTTTCTGGTTATACTGATGTAGAATCCCACCATATAGTTATATATGTACATGGGGTAATAATGTTTGATTCATTTTAGTATCCTTCTTACCCCCATACCCCCTCCCCTCCCTTTGCTCCCCTCTACCTAATCTAAAGTAACTCTACTCTTCCCTAGCCTCACTGCCATTGTGAATTAGAATCTGCATTATCAGAGAAAATATTAGGTCTTTGGTTTTTTGGGATGGGCTTATTTCGCTTAGCATGATATTCTCCAGTTCCATTGATTACTGGCAAATGCCATGATTTCATTCTTTTTTTTTAATTTATTTTTTATTTTTTATTGTAAACAAATGGGATACATGTTGTTTCTCTGTACATGGAGTAAAGGCGTATCATTTGTGTAATCATAAATTCACATAGGGTAATGTTTGATTCTTTCTGTTATTTTTTCCTTCCCCCCCACCCCTCCCACCCCTCTTTTCCCTCTATACAGTCCTTCCTTCCTCCATTCTTGCCCCCCTCCCTAATCCTAACTCTAACCCAAACACGAACCCCTCTCACCCCCCATTATATGTCATCATCCACTTATCAGCAAGATCATTCGTCCTTTCGTTTTTTGAGATTGGCTTATCTCAGCATGATATTCTCCAATTTCATCCATTTGCCTGCAAATGCCATAATTTTATCATTCTTTATGACTGAGTGATTTCATTCTTTTTTAAGGCTGAGTAATAGTCCATTGTGTGTGTGCATGTGTGTGTGTGTGTGCGTGTGTGTGTGTCACATTTTTTTTTATCCATTCATCTGTTGAAGGGCACCTGGGTTGGTTCCATAGTTTAGCTATTGTGAATTGAGCTGCTATAAACATTGGTGTGGCTGTGTCACTGTAGTATGCTGATTTTAAGTCCTTTGGGTGTAAACTAAGAAGTGGGATAGCTGGGTCAGATGGTGGTTCCATTCCAAGTTTTCTGAGGAGTCTCCATACCACTTTCCATAGTGGTTGCACCAATTTGCAGTCCCACCAGCAATGTATGAATGTACATTTCCCCCCACATCCTTGACAAATTTATTGTTTGTGCTCTTGATAATTGCCATTGTGACTGGGGTGAGATGAAATCTTAGAGTAGTTTTGATTTGCATTTCTCTAATTGCTAGAAATATTGAACATTTTTCATATATTAGTTAACTGATTATATTTCTTCTGTGAAGTATCTGTTCAGTTCCTTTGCCCATTTATTAATTGGTTTAATTTCTTATTTTGGTGTTGAGTTTTTTGAGTTCTTATTTGAGGTGCATGTAGTAAAGATTTTCTCTCATTCTGTAGGCTCTCTCTTCATGTTATTGATTGTTTCCTTTGCTGAGAAGAAGTTTTTTAGTTTGAATCCATCCCATTTATTGATTCTTAATTTTACTTCTTGCTCTTTAGAAGTCTTGATAAGGAAATCAGATCCTAAGCTGACATGGTGAAGATTCGGGCCTACTTTTTCTTCTATTAGACACAGGGTCTCTGCTCCAGTGCCTAAGTCTTTGATCCACTTTGAGTTGAGTTTCGTGCAGGGTGAGAAATAGATGTTTAATTTCATTTTGTTACATGTGGCTTTCTAATTTTCCCAGCACCATTTATTGAATAGGTATATTTTCTCCAGGGAAAGCTACAGAGATTTTAAATGATCTCCTCAACACACAACCTGAGGAGAATGCTAATAATGCTTATGAGAGTGCTAGAGAAGGGAAATAAAAGAACTGAGGAATCGTGTTGAGAATGGTAAACACTGTGGTCTTTAAAGAACTTCCAGTGCCAATGTCTGGGCCTCGAGAGCAATGTAGCATTAGGGAAATCCTTGCACGGGCTTTAGGAGGCCAAACAGAACTAGAATAGAGGAAATTCCTTAACTTTGTGGGCTAAGCACAATTATCAGTTTCTTCAGTAAAACAGATTGAAATTTAATTATCAAGTCCTATATATGGAGTATGTCATATATAACATGTAGGTCTTTGTACCATTTAGGGGTTCAATCAGAGAAGCAGAATCATTAAGCTATATATTTGTAACATCAGAGATTTGTTTCAGGGATTTGATTTTATGAAATTAGGGGAGCTGGTAAGGAAACCTGTAAAGATTTCACTCTTTTGTCTGGTGTAGGAGTTCAAAGTCCACAGGTTAGGAAGTTTGGAAGGGAAGGTGGAAGGTGAGAGGAGGGGAGCAAGAACAAGCTGGAACCCACAAACCTGAGCTGAAGCCCCCGAAGACAGATGGAAACCTAAGTCAGTTCTTTCTCTGAACTTCGGGTATGGTTGTAGAAGCTGCAACACTTCACAATGAAGTCAGATCCAGGAGGCAGAGAAGTTGAAGAAGGACCCAGAGGTAGGTGGAGCAGACCTGGCTGCTGCCCTACACCAACCAGCGAAGAAGACTGATAAATGAAATAACTATGTGAACTGCACACATTAACCTAAATCTCACACGAGAATCTTTCTTGATGTTCATTCTAACAAGAAACACTTAGGAAAAGAAATTCTGAGTAAGAGCATCCATGTTAACCAAGCTGACACACAGCAAAGTTGCCATTCTCACTGTGGGATGATTTTAACTTTGTAAAGTCATTTGTTAAACATCTTAAGACAGCTTATATAGAGAGTTACTTACATGGAGTGAATTCTGACTATTTTAGTTAAGATTCGGAAGCCTAGAGTGGGCAAAAGCAGATACGCATCACTTTTTAAAAATTAGAGCTTTATAGTTGTACACAATAGTTGGGGTCATCCCAACAAACTGATAAAAACATGGAAATGGATTTCAGTTCATGATTTCCCTGCTTCTCCCATTCTCCCTCTCCTCTCCCATTCTCCTTCCTCTACTCTACTAGACCTCCTTTCACTAATCTATGAATTTATATTTGAATGATTCTTTATGTGTTTCTTCTATTAAGAAATTTCTGTTTAGTTCTTTTGCCCATTTATTGATTGGGTTATTTGGGGGTTTTGGTATTAAGGTTTTTGAGTTCTTTTTATATTCTGGATATCCTCTCTATTGGAGGAGTAGCTCGTCAAAATTTTTTCCCATTCTGTATGCTTGATCTTAATCATTTCCTTTGTTGTGCAGAAGTTTTTAGTTTCATGGCATCCCATTTACTGATGCTTGGTTCTATTTCTTGCACTTTTGGTTTTTTATTAAGAAGTCAGTGCCAACACCTATATGATAGAGTGTTGATTCTATGATTTTTTTTCTAGAAATTGTAAAATTTCTGGCCTAATTCCTAAGTCTGATCCATTTCGATTTGAGTTTTGTTCAGGGTGAGAGATAGAGTCTAGTTTCTTTTTTCTACATATAACTATCCAGTTTTCCCAGCACCATTTGTTAAAAAGTCTGTTCTTTCTCCAAGATATATTTTTGGCACCTTTGTCAAATGTCGGATGACTGTATCTATGTGGATATGTCTCTGTGTCTTCTATTCTGTTTCATTGGTCTTCATGTCTATTTTGAAGCCAATACTATGCTGTTTTTGTTACTATAGCTCTAATATAATTTCAGATCAAGTATTATGATGCCTTTTGCTTCACTTTTCTTGTTTAGTTATTGCTTTGGTTATTCTGGGTCAATAGAATTTTTTTTCCTAATTCTATGAAGAATGTCATTAGTCTTTTAAGGGATATTGCATTGAATCTGTATATTGCTTTTGGTAGTATGGCCATTTTGACAATATTAATTCTGCCTTTCTAAGAGCATTGAATGTCTTTCCATCTTCTAAGGTCTTCTTCAATTTCTTTCTTCAACGTTCTGTAATTTTTATTATAGAGCTCTTTTATTACCTCCTTGGTTAGATTAATTCCCAAGTATTTAGTTTTTTTTTTAATTAAATTTTTGAGTTAGCTGAGGTTATAGTAAATGTGATAGTTTTCCTGATTTCTTCTTTGGCTGACTCATCATTGGATTATGGGAAAGTTATTGATTTATGGGTGTTGATCTTGTATCCTTCTACTTTACTAAACTTATTTATAAGCTATAAAAATATTCCAGTAGAGTTCTTTTGGGTTTTCTAGATATTGTATCATATTATCCGCAAACAAGATAGTTCTTCTTTCTCTATTTGTATCCCTTTGATTTCCTTATTTTTTGACTGATTACTCTGGCTAATATTTCAAGGACTATACTGAATAGGAGTGGTAAAAGTGGACAGCCTTGTCTTGTTCCCGATTTTAGAGGAAATACTTTTAGTTTTTCTTCACTTAATACGCTGTTGGCTTTAGGTTTGTCATTAAAGGTCTTTATTATGTTGAGGTAAGTTCCTTTGATCCCTAGCTTCTCCAGTGTTTTTAATATTAATGGGTGCTGGATTTTAGCAAAGGCCTTTTCTGCATTTTTAAAGATAATTATGTGATTCTTGACTTTAATTCTGTTTAAGTGGCAAATAACATTTATTGATTTGTGTATGTTGAACCAACCTTGCATCCCTGGAATAAAACCCACTTGATCATGGTGTATTATCTTTTTGATGTGTTTTTGAATGCAGGTTGCTAATATTTTATTAAGGATTTTTGCATCTATGTTCATCAGGGATAGTGATCTGTAGTTTTCTTTCCTTAATGTGTCATTGTCAGGTATTGGTATCAGAGTTATACTGGCTTCATAAAATGTATTTGTTAGTGTTTCCTCCCTTTCAATTTCATGGAATAATTTGGGAAAGACTGGTGCTAATTTTTCTGTAAAAACTCAGCTAAGAATCCATCTGTTGAGTTTTTCTTTTTGTTAGGCTTTTAATTGCTGTTTTAATTTCATTGCTTCATATTGATCTGTTTTTCTATATCTTCCTAATTCAATTTGGGTAGGTCATAAGTGTCTATAAATTTGTCAATGTCTTTCAGATTTTTCAGTTTATTGAAGTATGAATTTTCAAAATAGGCTCTGATAATCCTCTGGATTCCATAAGGGTCTGTGGTGATAACTCCTTTTTCATTTCTGATCTTGTTGATTTACATCTTCCCAGTCTTTCTTCTGGTTAGTTTGGCTAAGGGTTTGTCAATCTTATTATCTTTTTAACCAACTCTTTGTAAGCAACTCTTCATAAGCATCACTTTTAGAGATCTTCATTTTGGTGAGGAAAGTCCTATGTAATGTTAATTTTCACAGCTACATAGACTTGGTCTCTGCATTTTTGGAGGTCAAAATCATACAATTAGTTGTAAATATCTTTATAGGCATGCAAAAATAAACTAAGAGGGGAGTGTGAAAACCTGACCAGATAAAAATTTTTATGTATTTATTGTGTAATCATGAGGTTGAGAAACTCTTCTGTGCATAGAAATGAGTATGAACCACATAGCTGTATCTCACTAAATCCCAACTAAATGTATCCTTGACCAACTTCTCTCTAGCAGGATCTCAAAAATGGTTAGGCAGTACAAAACCAATGAACATAAATGGAAATAGGAATTGAAAGTGACAATATTTTAACTGATTATGGTTAAAATTTCTCACTTTTGAAATTTTTGCAGAACCATAAAGGCATATGAAACTAATGTCAAGTTCCCTTGGAGGGGACCATGATAATGAAGTATTTGGAAGTGTAAGCTGTATGATAAATGTGCTTCTGGGTCATAGCATATCATGACTGACTGAGAGGACTCTGAGATGACTACCTATAATACTCTGCATAGTTATTAGTATTTACTCATCTCTTATTAAAATATTTGCTAAAGGAAGTATGAAATAAAGTGGGTGGAGAGGGAGAGAAAAAAGAGAAAGAAGGACAAAGGAAAGGAGAAGAAAGAAAGCAAAAGAAAAAGGGAAGTGATTGGAAGGAAGAAAAAGAGGGAAGGAAAGGAAAGAAATGTACATAGTCACTGAGTCATTCGAAGACAGATCTTGGACTAGAACCCAGAGAATTTAGTCAGTTCCTTAGGAAATAAAGTAAAACTATACATGTATTTTGCATATCTATGTTGGTAATTCATAATTTAAAAAATATTAGATACATTCAATATCACGCTCATTACATGGTAATGAGAGAAAATTTAGTGCTTCATTGTTCAAAAACTATTTCCATAACTTCCTAGAGTCCTCATGAAGATTTATTTTTGGGAGTTTTGATGTATAATATTTCCTTTATAAGTGACCAAATGTAAGTTATATTAAGGGTCAAAAATAGTTAACTTAGTCTCTGGATCCAAAGTTTCCACCAATAGAACTTAGGTGGTCCATGAATGTAGATAAGAAAAAAAGTGACAAATTTTTCCACCAACTTCTAACATAATTTAATATTTCCTTCAATATGAATGTAGGCAACAAACCGCAACAGCATTACTCATGACACACATTTTCACATTATGGTACTGTTGCTGCTGATGTCTCAAAATATGTTTACATGGTTTACTAGTTCAAATTATAGTAGTTATTAGACTAACTACTAGATTTGGTTACTTAAGTGTTAAACACATATTATTCTTTAAAATTTTTTTATTGGTTCTTTTTAGTTATACCTGACAGTAGATTTTGATATAAATATTCAAGCATGAAATATATCTTATTCTAGTTAGGACCCCATTCTTATGGATGTTCATGATGGTGGATTCACTATGGTGTATTCATATAAGTACATAGGAAAATTGTTTCATTTTACATTTCTTGATAACTATATTTCACTATAGCTTCCTCTCTAATTCTAGTATTTTATTTTATGCATCATTATTAAAAAAGATTCATAGGTTACCAAAAAGTCCCTTAGGCATACAGTGGATTAAGAAACCTTGCCTTTTGCAAGGACAAAATGTCCCCCTTCATTGCTCTCTAACTTTTTTTGATTAGAATTCTAGAGGTACTAGTGGAAAAAAGTGGTGATTACAGGCACAGTACACCAGGTGGCAGCACATCATTACTTAATTTCCACAAGTCCGATTCCCCCATTCCTGGCAGTATCTGGTTGGAAATGTAAATAATAAGACAATTAGAATGTAACACATTTTCAGAAAATAAATTTTGATACTGTTAAGCTTTCTAATTGATATTAATATACTTTTAAATATGTAATATATAACACATATGTAAGTTTCTCAGTTTGATAAAAATGTTCCTTAGCTCAACAAACAGAAGGATATTAAGTTAAATTATTTTCAGATCTTTCTCTAAAAAGGTTCTCTAAACTTTCCACTCCACTCCCCCCAAAAATAAAACCCCAAAAGAAACCAAAAGACTTATGAAAAAAAACTTTTTCATACTATGAACAAAATGATCTCATTTACACAAATTTGGCCTATGTGTTTAAAGGGTAATTTATGAATTATGTAATACCTTTCCCCCAAACATATATCCGTTATAATCACATACTTTCAAATTGAAATTTGTAAGTTTTTCCTTAAAAACAGAAAGGAGCGAGGGAGAGTTGGTAAGATTATCCTGGACGTAGTAGATTGCAAAATGCCTGTGATTTCTCATTCCTCCCATGAAGTGGCATAGTCTATTTCTCTATCTCTTGAGTCTGAACTATTCCTGGGACTTGCTTTGACTTGTAAAATGTGTTGGAAGTGACGGTACACCATGTCCAAGACTAGGATTCAAAATGCCTTGGGTGTTTCCTTTTGCTGTTTGGGTTTAAGGCTGAGTACTGGCTTGTTTGCATTTTTGCCTCCTGAGAAAACATGCCTGTTAGTCCTCTGGAAGGAAGTGAAACCTGTGGGGAAGACTGGGTTTTCCTACCTATACAAATCCTAGAAAATTGAGACCTCTGCCAAGAGCCAGTCTACTCCCAGACACATGAGAGAGGCCAGCTGAGGACAGGCGACTCCCCAGTCCTATATCCCTGACCCACAGCTCATTCCAGATGGATAAGCAATGAACACTTAACCCTTTTTAGTCACTGAATTCTGGGGTGGTATGTTATGCAACATTATTTGCAAGATAGATAATAGTTGCAAACTGTCTTTTTTCTAACTATATATAAAATCATGACTGGTCCAAACATCTTTTAATGAAACGTACCTGTAACCTAGCAGTACATTGTATCTGACATCTTGACATGCATGACATTTACTCAAGTGTTTCTCCTTACTTAATAAATCTAGTTTTGACTTTAGGGAGGAAGTCAGGTAGAAAAAGAAATTGGGTTTGGAGGGGTGAACCATATGTTAAAGAGTTAACGTCTGAATCCTCCCAAATTCACATACCATCCCAATGTGATGGTATTTGGAGATGAGGTTCTTGGAAGGGGGTTTTAGATAGGGTTTTAAGGATGAGGCCCCATGATAGGCTTAGTGTCCTTATGAGAACAGACACCAAAGAGTGCTCTCTCCTTAAGTGTGCATGATAAGAGGTCATTTGAACTCTCAGAAAAATGCAGCTTCCCTACAGGAAGCCAAGAGAAGAGGCCTCAGGATAAAAGCCACCTTGCTGGCACCTTATTCTTTGACTTCTCAGCCTCCTGAACCGTAAGCAATAAATGTCGGTTGTTTCAAGTCCAAGTCATTGGTATTTTGCTATGCAGTCTCAGTTGACTAATCCAGAAAGGACTGGCCACTGTCCACTTGCCCAATGTCCAAGCAATTGTTGAGAGTAATTTCCAGCATTCTAAAGACAAGATAGTTTTACTTAGTCCCCTATAACAACACAGTGAGGTGGATATTGTTATTGGCATCCTCATTTTATCCGCAGATGAGAAAATTAAGACAAAGAAAGGCTAAAGAACTTGTTTGAGTTCTTGCAGCTTAAAAGTGGTAGAGTCAGAATTTGAATCAAAGGTATCTCTCTCTAGAAGCTGTGTTCTTAACTACTATGGCCTACTGCTCAGAAATGGCCAACAAAGGCAGGGAGACAGCAGAGCATGATTTATAGGGAGAGCTCAGAGCTTGATGATCAGCATCTGTTGTTTTCTCCCAGGGTCACTTTCCCTGGACTCAGAAAGTTTGCTTCTGAGACGTGCTTCTCAAAGCTGGCAGCCCCAGAGGCCTGACTCAGTGTGAGATCTCTGGCCTGGAGATCTGCTCAGGATGTTCTCTATTGTTTTAACAACCTGGGTTGCTAAACCTCTTTAGGACCCCTTGGAGCCCTAAATCTGGCTCCCTGCAGAAACATGTGATGCAGACTTGGTGGTGAAGGCTGTGTACATTATACTGCCACGTCCACAAGCTGTTTTGTTAAAGATCTGAACGGTCAAGTTTCACTGAATATAGTAGAGCAAAATTCCATCTCTATTTGTACACACTAATAAAATTGTATTTAAAAAGTTATTCAGCATTATTACATATCTGATATAGTTGCAAATCACCCATGATATTAATTCTCCCCACAAGTTGGCAGAATGACTTCATGATATTTCGGCCTCTCAAAAATAATTGGTCAAATAGAACATCAGAGGTATGATAGACAAGGAGTTGCTGCTCCCTTCATATAAGTAAGAAGTATTATAAAATTTTGTAGCATTTTACTCAGCTAGAGAGGTCTCATTGAGCAAATTCCTCTCCATTACCCCAGGGCCTTAAACTTTAGAGTATGTAGAAAAGAAGAGAGAAAATTTCCACAGCTTATTGAGAAGCGTAGGGAAGTCTGAGAATAGAGAGTGTCTGCCTGCCAGAAGGTCCCTGTTTTCCAGGAAAGAGTGAAGCTGTTGTCATGATTCCAGGGTGACTTGATAATATGGCATTGTTTCAGTGGATTTGTCACCCCAGCATGAACCAAGGGGCAATGTGGAAAGAAGGGAGACCACTGACCTGGGTGTGCTGGATAATAGTCTTCTAGTTATATCAGCCTCAGATGCTTCAGCAGCAGTAAAGACAGAACATTCCAAGATGAGGTGGAGCATGCTGCAGCTTAGAGAAGCAGGTGAAGAAAAGAGGCCAACACATAGATCAGACACCTCCTGTCCCATTTCAAGACAGTATGCAAGCATCTCTCTAGATCCAGACCCCTTCCTGAGGAGAACGAAGGAAGGGGAGACTCATAGGGAATGCTGTCCAGATATGATATTTGAATGGGCTAATTCTCAGGAGACTAGGAGTCAAACAGGAAGTGACCACATTGCCTTTAATGGGAAAAATGCTTATGAGTCTCATTTTCTGTATCCCTTCCCAATGTCCAACCATGTGAAATGCAAACTGAACTTAGTTATGGACAAGAAAAATTTATTTCCTTATGAGTTGTGATGAAAACAACACAAAAACAAACTAAAGTTGTTATATGTCCAAAACACAAGCCATTTTCCTATTAACTATTTTGTTTGCTATACACCCTGAACAATTAATTCATTCTTTCTGATATCTACCTTGTGTCATGTTGGTGGAGATTGTGGTCAGAAGAAAAACAATATGAAAATCATTGTATACACATCTAGACTATCATTTTGAAAGTGTACTAATATGCTTACATAAAGGATGTGAAAAATTACTTTTCTAAAATGTAATTGGAAGCTGGGTGTGGTGGTGCACACGTGTAATTCATTCGCTCGAGAGGCTGAGGCAGGAGGATCATGAGTTCAAAGCCAGCCTCAGCAAAAGTGAGGCGCTAAGCAACTCATTGAGACCCTGTCGCTAAATAAAATACAAAAAATAGGACTGGGATGTGGCTCAGGGGTTGAGTGCCCCTAAATTCAATCCCTAGTACTGCCCGTCCAAAAAATGCAATTGGAAGATATTAAGTACATGCCACATTTGTATTAGTTATCTATTGCTATGTAACAAATCACTTAAAACTAAGTGGGTCAAAACAACAGTACTTCTTTATTATCTTACTGTTTTAGAGGGCCAGGAATTCAGAGAAGGCACAATTTTCAGGGCTCTTCTCTGATCTTGAGAGTCTGGGTCTCATCTAGAAGATTTGAAGGGTAGGAATAGTTCATGGCTTGATTTGAGCTGGAGGGTATAGCTCTCATATAAGTGACGAGTTGACTCTCACATGAGTGGAAAGTTGGCTACTCCACAGGGCTGCTTGAGTATCCATATGACAAGTCAGCTTGGCTCTCCCAAGAGTGAACAAGCCAAGAATTTAAAGCAGAAGCAACAATAATTTCTAGGACCTATCTCTAGAAGTTTTGTAACATCACTTCGACAGTGTTCTGCTTTATGTCACACAGCCAGCCTGATTCAGTGTGGAAGGGGGCTAGACAAGGATATTGTACGAGTTATCTATTGCTTTTACAGATTACCTGGAAATTGATCAGCTTAAAGCAGCAAACACGTAGGATTTCAGCATTTGTGGTTCAGGAATCCAAGCCCAGCTTTGGTGAGTGGTACTGGCTTAGAGTCTCTTATGAGGTTGCAGGCCAGCTGTCAGTGGGGGCTGCTGTCATCTGATGTTCAATGGCGATTTCTTTCCAGCTCACTCATTTATCAGGAGGCTTCAGTTCCTTGCCCTGGACCTCTTGTCAGGTTGTCAGCAGGTCCTCTGGCGTTGCGGCTGATCTCCCCCAGAGGGAACCACGCAAGAAATGGAATGACAGAGTCTAAGATAGAAGTCACACTCTTTCATACCAAATCTTGGAACCAACATACTATATTAGTTTCCCATTGATTCTGTGACAAAGAACCACCAACTTAGTGGTTTAAACAACACAAATTCAACATCTTACAGCTTTGGAGAGCAAACTGGGTTTTGCTGCATTAACATCAAGGTACCAACAGGACTGTGTTCCTTTCAGTCTTTAGGAGAAATCTATTTTTATATTTTTCAGGTTCTAGAGGACATCTGTGTTCCTTGGTTTGTGGTCCTTCCTCCATTTTTAAAACCATCAGCATAGATAACATCTTCCAACCTAACTCTCTTCCACCTTTTATGAGTCCTCTTGATAACATTGGTCCCACCCAGAAAACCCAGGGTAATTTCCGTATTTAAAAGTTTTAAAATTGTATTGGAAAATCCCTTTTGCTATGTGAGGTTACTTACTCACCCTATTCACAAGTTTAGGATGTGAGGACTAGGATGTAGATGTGTTTGGGGAACCAATATCCTACCCACCTCACATACAACCACTTTTGCTCTAGTCTTTTGGTCATGAGACCAGCCCTGGTATAATGCAAAAATTTAACTCAGGATCATTATGTGGATTATAGATTCCTTAACTGTATAATGCTAAAAGAGTGAAAAAGCACAACTGTTTATGTGATTTATTATCAACCTATAGATGGTACTTTTGTGCAGCGAGGGGATTGAGATGGGAACGATAGCTCAATTTCTAAACTTACACTAGAGACAATTATATCATAAATTAGGTCTTCATACATTTTGTTGGGGTCTTAAGCCCCCTTGCTCTTCTCGACCAGCGGCAAGGGAAGGGGACACTCCCCAACAAGGTCAGGCTGGGAAAGGTAGGGCCAACTGACCACCCTCACCCAGCCCTCCGGGCAGAGGACAATCAGACGCGCCAGGGAGACCAGTCACAGCAGGAACTCCTTTATTGAGGAAATCACACAGCTTTTATGTAGGGTGAAGGCTAGGCAGGAACCAATCAGCCTAAAGGTCAGCAAGGCAGGGGGTGTTCACACAGGCGAGAGTCTCATAGGACTATATGGCAAGCATGAGCTGATCACGTTGGCGGAACTGTTGTTAACCAATCCCTGACTGTGGTCCGATTTAGTGCCATTAACTTTTGAAACCTCCTTTGAGGCTTTGATCTTGCTCACCTGCCAGGAAGTAAGGAGCCAGAGTTAGTTAACGTGTCATTAGTCCCAAAAACATTTAAACAGCACACCATTGTTCTTGGTATATCAAAGCAAAAGGAGAGAAGGCTTCATGTAAAAGTTTTCTAAATAAATTCTAATCTAGTCATATAAACCACCCACTGGAGACAACATAAAAAAAGATCCTTTATACTTAGACATATCCTCAATTTACCAAACACCTGGAAAATCCATTTTGTGAAGCACCAGTTTTATCCAAGGGCAAGTGACAAGAGCCTTTTGGCCCACTTTCCTCCCAGTTTTCTTTCCTCCTATTTGCATGTAGAGTCTTCTCAGTAACAAATGTTTACCCTGTTTTCCTTAATTAATTGTCTTGAGTAGCTCATTGGGGAAATATTCCACAAGAGTTATTTTAATTTTAATGGTCTTTTTACATCCTTGCTCACAAGGTCATGGTTAAAGTACAGTGTGGTTCTGGGAGATGTAGCTGGGAGAATCCTGAAGAGGCTGTTAGAGAGAAGAGTATGTAGAGTTCACTATTTCCATTCAAAAGGATGTGCACCGCCGTGGTCCATGTGAAGGGCCCGAAGCAACGCATCTAGTAATCCTGAGTTACTAGGAGACTGAGGGAGAGGGAAGGCAGTCCCTCCTCTTTGTTCCCTTGAGTTTTGCTGCTTCCCTTAACAGATAATGGCTTTAAAGGATCTGTATTTCAATTTTGTCCAGTTTTTCTCATTGATTCATCACTTTCAGACAAAGCTTCTTACATTTTTGCATTTATTTATTCATTCACTCATGAAATCAGAGTGAAGACCTACCACATGTGAAGAACTACATTAGGAATTGGTGCAAGGCCAGGACTCTAAGGGTTGACTTAACATGACTCCCTTCTCTCAGAGGTCCTTTATGACTACGGTTAATTTGTGGCATGCGTGCCATCATTACTTTTAAGCCTTGTGACCTTGGGGACACTGGACCACAGGACCCTTTCTAAATGAACTTCAGAATTCTTAACATGGCACTTGCAACAGCTACTGTCAAAAAGAAGTTTGCAGAGGAAAATCAGAAACATTCAGATGATCACCATCTGATAACGTTTTGAGCACCATTCTGAATTAAAAAACAACTAACCAACCAACCAACCAAACAAACAAACAAACAAAAAAGCCCTCAACTTCAGAAACCTTCTAGCTCAATAAGAATTGTGGTTTCTGCCCTTGAAGAGGGAATTGACTAGAGCTTTCAGTAAAAGGAGCTACAAAATGCTCACATGGAAGAGAAAGCCTTAAGCACACTGGGGGAGATTAAACAAATGCAAACAGCTTAAATGCTATACTTGTTTCACATTTGACAGGAGAGATAAAAAAAAAGGGGGGGGTAATAAGCTGACATGATATAGATTTAGGTCTACTTTTTTTTCTGTTAGGCACAGGGTTTCTGTTGTAATGCCTGAGTCCTTGATCCACTTTGAATTGAGTTTGTGCAGGGTGAGATATAGGGGTTTAATTTTATGTTGCTACATATGGATTTCCAGTTTTCCCTGCTCATTTGTTGGAGACTATCTTTTCTCCAATGTATGTTTTTGGTGCCTTTGTTCAGTATGAGATAATGGTATTTACGTGGGATTGTCTTTGTGTCTTCTCTTCTGTCCCATTGGTCCATGTGTCTGTTTTGGTACCAATACCATGCTGTTTTTGTTACTATGGCTCTGTAGTGTAGTTTGAGGTCTGGTATCATGATGCCTCCTGCTTCATTTTTCTCACCAAGTATTGCTTTGGGTATTCTGGGCCTCTCATTTTTCCAAATGAATTTCATGACTGCTTCTTCTATTTCTATGAAGAATGTCATTGGAATTTTAATAGGAATTGCATAAAATCTGTATAGCACTTTTGGTAGTATGGCCATTTTGACCATGTTAATTCTGCCTATCCAAGAGCATGAGAGATCTTTCCATCTTCTAAGTTCTTCTTCAGTTTCTTTCTTAGGTGTTCCATAGTTATCATTGTAGAGGCCTTTCACTTTTTTTGTTAGATTGATTCCCAAATATTTTATTATTTTAAGGCTACTGTGAATGGGGTTGTTTCCCTAATTTCTCTTTCACTAGATTCATCACTGACTTATAGGAACACAATTGATTTACGGGTGTTTATTTTATAGCTTGCTACTTTGCTGAACTCCTTAACAAGACTCCAAAAGTGCAAGAAGTAAAATTAGGAATCAATAAATGGGATGAAATCAAACTAAAAGTTTCTTCACAGCAAAGGAAACAACCAAGAATGTGAAGAGAGAGTCTACAGAATGGGAGAAAATCTTTGCCATCTGCATCTCAGATAGAGCATTAATCTCCAGGATATGTAAATGTAAAGAACTCAAAAAAATTTAACACACACACAAAACAAATAACCCAATCAACAAAAGGGCTAAGGAACTGAACAGACTTCACAGAAGGAGAAATACAAATTGTTGGGACTTAGGACACGTTAACTAACTCAGGCTGACTCCTTACTTCCTGGCAGGTGAGCAAGATCAAGGCCTTAAGGTGGTTTCAAAAGTTAATGACACTAAATTGGACCACGGTCAGGGATTGGTTAACAACTGTTCTGCCAAAGTGATCAGCTCGTGTTTGCCATATAGTCCTTATGGGACTCTCACCTGCACGAACCCCCCACCCCCCTTGCTGACCTTTAAGCTGATTGGTTCCCGCCTAGCCTCCACCCTACATAAAAGCTGTGTGACTTCCTCAATAAAGGAGTTCCTGCTGTGACTGGTCTCCCTGATGCCTCTTATTGTCCTCCCACCCGGAGGGCTGGGTGCGGGTGGTCAATCGGCCCTCCCTTTCCCGGTCTGACCTTGTTGGGAAGTGTCCCCTTCCCTTATCGCTGGTCGAGAAGAGCAAGGGGGCTTAAGACCCTGACAACAATTGGTCAACAAATATATGAAAAAATGTTCAACATCTCTTCTATTAGAGAAAGGCAAAACTAATCTGAGATTTGATCTCACTCCAGTCAGAATGGCAATCAGCAAGAATTCAACCAACAATAACTGTTGACAAGGATGTGGGGAAAAAGGTACACTCATACATTAGTGTTGGAACTGCAAATTGGTGCAATCACTATGGAAAACAGTATTGAAATTCCTTAGAAAACTTGAGGAATGGAACCACAGTTTGACCCACCTATCCCACTTCTCAGTTTATACCTAAAGGACTTAAAATCAGCATACTAAAGTGATGCATCAGTTTTTATAGCAGTTCAATTCACAACAGCTAAACTATGGAACTAATCTAGGTACCTTCGATAGATGAATATATAAAGGAAATATAGTATATATACACAATGGAATATTACTCAGTCATAAAGAAGAATTAAACTATGGCATTTGCTGGTAAATGGATAGAACTGGAGAATATCATGCTCAGTGAAGTAAGCCAATCCCCCAAATCAAAGGCCAAATATTTTCTCTGATATGTGGATGCTAATTCACAATAAGGGAGGTGGTTTAGGGAAGAATAGAAGTACTTTGGATTAGACAAAGGGGAATGAAGGGAAGAGGTGGGAAAAGGAAAGATAGTAGAATGAAGCAGACATTACTATTCTATGTGCATATATGATTACATGACTACTGTAATTCTACATCATATACAACCAGAAGACTAAGTTATGCTCCATATATGTATAATATGTTAAAATATAGTCTACTATCATGTATAGCTAACAAGAACAAATAAATGAAATTACTCAGATTAATAAATAGAAGAAAAAAAGAGAGAAAGGGGGTGACAGCTGGTGCGTGCCTACAGAGTGACAGCACTGTGCTAGATTTTTTTACTATGCTACATTGTATCAATTAATCCTCTCCATGACTGCATGCGAGAGGTATTTCACACCCCTCGGGCAGGTTAGGAAGCTTGTTCCTACCACATTTGGCAAAGGATGGCACCTGGATTTGAGACCCCATCTGTTATTCTCAAATCCCACCTCTTGACGGTACACTGAATGGTCATGTTAAGCAGATAAACTTTGCGGTTATAGAATGTGAGAAACCCAGATGGGGCTGAAGGACACTAAACGCACATAACACCAGTACATTAGCTCAGGTGCTGCAGAGAGAAGTTCACACTAATGCTTTTTTCAGCAACATATCTGACCGAGAAGTTGATGTCTATTTTCTTTCCAGCCCAACTTTATAATACAAATTATTCCAGTTCTGAAATTTCTATGATTTACAAAATATGCTAGTCCTTGACTAAAAGAGGAATCATTTAGATTTCTCAGTATGCTTAAGAGAGGCAGGGTGGTTTAATGGGGGAAAACCTAATGATATTGAAGTCAATTAATCACATGGTAACCTGGAAACCTCCAACACATCATTAATGTGTTTGGAAAAAAATATAAATCAAGCCTGACTTTCTTCCATCTTATGAAGAGCTTTACCTGTATCTTCTTTATTTGGAACTGGGGAGAGGGAAGTTCACTTTGACACCTAATGAAAAGGGAAGAAAAAGCATTTGCTAGTTTACTTACTTGCCTACTCACTTATTCATTCAACAGGTATTTATTAAGTTCTAATATTGTTCCATCCACTGTGCTGTTTTTTTCCCCACATGCTATTTAATTCTTATAGGGAGGCTTTGGGAAAGGTATTTTTCTCATCATTTTATATATGAAAAGCAGAGGATTCCAAAAGGATTGCACTTGGGAATCAAGAAATTTAAGTTCTATATCAACCTCTGTTGCAAATTCACTGTGGGACCTAGGAAGAACATTAGACTTTCTGTGATCAGTTTTCTCTTTTAGAGAAAAAGAGATCTGAAATATATAAACTTGAAAGCAACAGGACTCCCTTTCTACTCTCAAGCTGTGAAGGCAACCCCTGCGTTTTTTCTTTTGCCTTTTTTAAAGAATATATAACTAATATTCTGCCAATCTGTATTAGAATATTTCATATTCTTTCCTTTTTTTTAACTTCATTTTACTATTGTTCGCCCTATTGAATTAATGTAATCTGAGTTTTTAACCAGAGATTATAAATCTAGGGAATTTGAATTAAAAATTGATCATTATCTTTGGGCCAGAATGCAAATATAGTGTAGGCAGGAATATATCTCATATTGAGCTTCAGGTGCTCTTATAACATGGTTTTCTTATTGCTGCTGGTCCTGATTTACTGAGATGTATGCCTGATAGGAATTCCAAATTCATCTAGTTTAGGAAACGGCTTTTCTTCTTAAATGAATTATTATCTTGACAACAACAGGAACCAAATGGAGAACCATTACTAATATTGCAAAAACTGATACTGAGAATAGCCTCCCCCTCCCCCATCTTCTATCATTTTAAGGAGATCTAATTGTGTACCACAAAATTCACTTTCTATTTTTAATTTTTGGGTACTGGATATTTAACCCAGGGATACTCTACTACTGAGCTACATTCCCAGCCCTTTTTGTTTTTTATTTTGAGACCAGGATCTCACTAACTTGTTTTTTGGACTTGCTGAATTACTGAGGCTGGTCTTGAACTTGTGATCCTCCTATCTCAGTCTCCTGAGCTGCTGGGATTACAGGCATCCACCACCATGCCTGGGTCAAAATTCACATTTTAAATGTACAATTCCATGGTTTTTAGTTATTCATAAATTGTACAACCAAACAAACTATCTAATTTAGAACCTTTTTATTATCTCAGAAGAAACCCAATATTTATTAGCAATCACTGCCAATTCCTTCTTCCCTTTAGTTCCTTGAAACCACTAACTACTGTCTGTCTCTGCTGTCTGGATTTGCCTATTATGGGAACTTCCTCTAAATGAAATCATACATTATGTGATATTTGGAATTCTCTTCTTTCACTTAATGTTTTTAAGGTTCATTCACATTGCTGCAAGTATTCTTTTTATTGTTGAATAAAATTCCATTGTATAATATCCACATTTTATTTATCCATGCACCAGTTTGGGTTGTTACCATGTTTGAACTAATTATGAATAATGCTACTATGAACAATTGTATATAAGTTTCGTGGTGTGGGTTTACATTTTCATTATCTTGGACATATACTCAGGAGTGGAAATTTTTGACTCATAGGATAATTCTGAGTTTAATTTTTAGAGAAACCACTAACTTCTTTTAAAGCAATTTCACCATTTTACATTCCAACCAATAGTGTATGAATATACCAATTTCTTCACATCATCACAAAAACTTGTTTCTTTCTGCCTTTTTAAAAAATTTAGCCATTCTAGTAGGTATGAAGGAGTTTGATTTGCATTTACCCAATGGCTAATAAAGTTTAACATCCTTTCATTTGTTTATTGAGCATTTTATGTCTTCTTTGGAGAAATGTCTATTCCATTTTTTTTTTACCCATTTTCAGATTCTTTCTTTTCATTATTGAGTTACAAATCTTCCTTATATAGTCTAGATTCAAGTCACTTATCAGATATATAATGCACAAATCAGACATTTATTTTGGTGACATCAGTATATTTCATAAATTATTAAACTATCAAATATTTCTTAAATGTTATATGCAAGATTTTCTCTTTTGTATCCATAGATACTATACAACTCATACTACACTGAATTAGTAATAAAACTGAATTTTTGGAAACAAAGGAAATTGGAGACAGCACTTTATATGGTCAGGCGAGAGGCAGGCAAATGGCGGATGATAGGCGCCTGACAGTGAGTGAGCAATCAAGAAGCAGATATCCTCTGCTTGAAACTGGAGTTACACAGCAACAAGGAACGCAGCCTCCCTCTAGTCCACCATCTTGGATCTCCTCTTTCAATATATTAACATGCTTCCAAATTTGTATTTCTTCTTTGTTATCCAGTATATAATTTCACTCATAATATAAAACTAAATATGCTTGTATATGGAAAAATTATTTTTTTCCATTGGAGGAGGTAAAGTCTAGTTATTATTTATAATCTAGATATATAAAATAAAAGATTCAGAAAATTAACTATATAAAAATATGTACGTAAAAATATAAGCAGAATCAAAAGCCAATGTTAAAATGAAAAAAATGAAAACACATAATTTATATTAGAGATGGAGGTAATTTCCTTATTGTATGTAGAACTCCCAGATATAAACAAGAAAAGCAGGGCCTGTGGCACATACCTGGGATTCCAGTGATCTGAGAGCTGAGACAGGAGGATCACATAGTTAAGGCCAGCTTGGCAGCTTAGCGAGAGCCTCAGCCACTTAGTGAGACCTCATTTCAAAAATAAAAATAAAAGGTCTGGAGATGTAGCTGTGTAGTAAAATGCCCTGGGTTCAACCTGCGGTTCACTCACTCACACACGTGCACGCGCACACACACACACACACACACACACACACACACACACACACACAGTAAAACAAAACAAACAAAAAGCACAAAAAACGAACAAAACTTCAATACAAAAATGATCAAAAGATTTAAAAGTTGCATTTACAGGAAAAGCAGAAGTTTTTAAGCATATGAGAATATGTTTAACTGTATTCATTCATAATGAGGAATGTACATTAAACTAAACTAAATGGATACCACTTTCCCATTTATTCAATTGTTACAGATCTGAATGTTTGATAGCATAGTGTGTGTATTGTCACACATCCCACAGAGGGCACCCTGGCAATTGTATCTAAATTGCAAATGCAATTGCTTGTCCCAGGTATTGCATACCTATTAGTATATCTTTCACATATATTTGCAAACACTCAAAAAGACTTTGAAAGATTATTCATTGTAAAATATTTGTACAATATTTGTCCCAAAGTTTTGGGAATAACCTCAACTGAACACTGGTTAAATAAATTTTAACTCACTTCAGAAAAGAATGTTCAAGCCCTTTGACTATTGAAAAGATCTCCAAGATAAGGTATAGAACACCATGTGTCATAAGTTATCATTTGTCTAAAACTGGGAAATATGAATATATATTTGTATCTTTTGTTTATGTATAAAGAATTTTTGAAAGTCTGTATCATAAACTATTTACAGAAGTGGTGAATTGGGTGGAGAGAGACAAGGATGGGAGAGATATATTCCATTGTTCATTGTGTATAATGAATTTTTTAAAATTAATTTTTAAAAAATATTTATTTGTTACTTTTGGATATACATTACAATAGAGTGTCTTTTGACATTTTATACATATATGGAGTATAACTTCTTCTAATTAGGATTCCATTCTTGTGGTTGTATATGATATGGAGCTACACTGGTGGTTTATTCATATATGAACATAGGAAAGTTATGTCCCATTTATTCTTCTTTCCTATTCCCTTCCACCTTCCGTTCCCTTCATTCCCTTTGTCTAATCCAATGAATTTCTATTCTTCCCTCCCCACCCCTTATTGTGTGTTTGCATCCACATATCAGAGAGAACATTTGACCTTTGTTTTTTTGGGATTGGCTTATTTCACTTAGTATGATAAAGAAGAATGAAATTATGGCAGTTGCTGATAAATGTATAATGCAATTTAAAAAAATGTGTATGTAATCCAAGGTTTTCTTGTTTCCTCAATTGAGTTTACCACAAAACATAATTCCTTTTTTTTTTCAAATTTTTTATTGTTATTATTTATGTGCAACCATTGGCTCTTCTTTATTAGAGCATTATAATTATACATGGTATTTGGATGCAGCATGTAATTCTTTAGCTTCATCTTCTAAACTCCCTGCAATCAAGTGAGAAAGCACTAATAATACAGATATCTAATAAGCAAACTCCAAAACAATTTGCAGATACCCCCGGGGAAAATATTACTACTCATTAGCTCTACTTCACAGGACTATTTCTTTAGCAGACAGAACCCCTGGTTAAAAAATCCACTGGTTTAAAAATTAAACTGAATCCATGGGGCCTCATCCACTTTGACAGTCAAGAGAAAAGAGCTAGAAGGTGCTGAGATAGTTTATATGTATACTGTTTGTGGCATCAGAGAGCCACAGCCAGACTTTACATGTAAAATTTTGCCAATGAATTAGGATTAAAACCCTATCCTCCTGCCTCTGGGCCTAAGTCTTTTTATGTTGTCATGTTTACTATTAAATTCATGCACAATATAGTAGAGAAGAATTCAAAAGAATAACCCCAGAAACAGCAAAATTGTTTCCATTTATAACAGAACACACACAACATAAAAATGGGAACCGAAAATCAGCTTTTGTTACCTTCAGAAGCCTAGCGACAAATTTCGGAATGACGCAGTAACATAAAACACTTTCTATTTCCTTTTGCTGCCTTTGTCTTGTTTAGAAATTTGTCCAGTAGGAACTCTCTGATACAACAAGTCCAGCATCAAACAGATGGTTTCAAACTGTTCTTTTGTTCTTGAACTGGCAATTATTTTGTCCCTATGTGCTTGAAGCTTGGGTAGGAATGATTTTTTTTTACAACTATTAAGCACAACATGAATGAACAGAGACCTTCATTTATTGGCAATAGACAGAAAGAGTGGAACTATTGCACATTTTTCAATGTTGTCATATAAAGCAATGTTTTTTTTTTTACTTTTATCCGCAAGTGGTTTATAAATGCCGATAGCACTCCAACCCAAACAGCCTGGTGTATAATAACATATGTGGTGGTGTTTTCAATTTATAACATTCAGTGCCAGGCTTAAAGTATTATGATCATGTCCCAAGTAAACTGCTTCATTAAAGCTTAAACAAGGGTCTCCAGAGCTTTAATAGTGAAGCACTATATCTGGAAGCAAGGTAATGAATTTTTTTAAAAAATAATGAAGCATCACCTCCTTATGTGAAATTTTTAAAAAGTGCATGAAATCTTGCCAATATTATAGCTCTTGCTTTCTGACAGTCTTGTGTAAATACTGATCGAAAATCATATTTCTTGAATCATATTTCACATCTATTTACTCATTTATTTAACAACAAAGAACCCTGGGATTGAATTGCAGTTCTGCTAATAAGAAGCCTTGATTTCTTTGAGCATGAAGCAAAGATGACATCACTGAGCTCGCGGGATTGATCTGGAGTTGAACTGAAAGAACACGAGAAAAGACAGTGCCCACACGTGAGATATACTGATAAATCCGGCTGGCCCTTTCTCCTGTCATTTCTGTCACACTCACACCATGCACAGGCCAGTAGAAGCCAAAAGATTTGTCATAGAGAAAAGGGAAGCACATGTGCCTAAATGTTTTTTTTTTTTTTTTTGGCACTGAAATTTAAACCCAGGGGTGCTTAACCACTGAACCACATCCATAGCCCTTTTTATTTTCTATTTTGAGACACTGTCTTACTAAATTACTTAGGGCCCTCGCTAAGTTGCTGAGGCTGACTTTGAATTTGCGACCTCCTATCTCAGCCTCCTGAACTGCTGGATTACAGGCATGCACCATGGTGCCCTGCTGGAGCAAGAATCTTTACCTCAGCTCTGCATTTTTCATACTGTCCTAATTTCAACCAGTAGAAAGAACAGGCATAGTTTAAACAGAAAATTCTTCAGTAATCATGGCTCTCAAAGGGGCTCTAGAATATGAATGTAATTCTGAGAAGAGACTGAGCTCCCAATCCATTTTATGAAGTTTTTAAATTTGATAATCTCATTTGACAAATTGAGAAAATCTTACCAAGTCATATTTTGTATTTCATATTTTCTTCTCTAGAAGAAGGCACTATTGGAATCTGTTTTTTTTTTGTTTTTTTTTGTTTTTTTTTTTTTTTTATAGTTCCAATCTGTTAACTATATTGTACTTAAGGCAGAATCATGTGTTCTGAAGTTAAAGGCTTTGGAATCAGAGTTGTAGACTTGAATATTGCTCCCTCACAAATTAACTGGGTGAACATTATGAGCAAAAGACAGTCCATGAGCTATAGATTTCCCTCTGGAAGATGGGCTGCGTGCATCATGGCATTGTGAGTTTTAAATGCGGGAATAGAGGTTAAAGTTGAATCCCATTGACTCATGCAGTTGTATCAAGGAAAGTAGATGCTGTTTTGGTGAAGTATTCCAGACATTAGTTTTGGTCTAAGCTTCCAATTGTTGGCTGTTCTTTCCCAGTGCATTAACTCCAAACTGAGGCAAAAAAAGTGGTGAGTGGTATGTGTCAGTTGTGAAGAGAGAAGTGCCTTTTAAAATAAAAATTAAGTGTGCAGGATAAATTACCCAGCTTTATATGAGCACTATTGATGGGACCAGCACAAGAAAGAAGCACTTACCACTGACTTATCTAAATAGACAAATTCAATTTCCAGACCATCCCAAGGTCAAGTTCAGAAAGTCAGCAGTGGGAGGTTGAGGTTGGAAGCTACATGTGAACATCAAGAATAGATCAAGTGCACTCACCTTTCAGAAAGCAGAGAGAGAAAGTACAAGAGGTCTTTGTTAATGAGACAGGAAAATCATAGCCTGAAAATGCTGACAATGACATTTCAAAGGCTCAATCCCTTAGTAATAGGCAAGAACATGTGAAGAAGGAGAAAAATAATTCCCTGAAGTTTTTAAAAAGAAGAAAAATGATCAAATATCTGCTATATGTGAGAACTTCATTTTTGGAGGTTACTTCAGTTCACATTTCCTAAATGGGGATATCTCTGCAGAGGGAACATTGAGGCTCCACTTATGAAGCAGCCTGCTGGTTATTTGTGACTCTAACAAATGTCACCTGATTGATGCCCTGCCCATCCCCCTTTAGGTGTCACAGACCACACCAAAGACAGAGTCTTCCAAATCCTAATTCACTCATGAAATGCCAAAGGGAAGCAGAAGATCTCATGCTCTTCGACTCCGCCCCATCTCAGTACAAGGGAGGCCAGGACAGAAGTGTCCCTGAGACATGGGGGGAGGGGGGCACCCAGAATTCCAGAAACATTCTAGAGAAGTAGGAAGGATTTTCATGTATATTAGCATCAAGTCTCTCTCTCTCTCTCTCTCTCTCTCTCCTCTCATCTCTCCTCTCTCTCTCTCTCTTTCTTCACTTTGTTCCCTTCTTGAGGAACCACTCTTCAGTTTTTTTTCTTTCCATCTAACATCATCTGTTCATAAAAAGCTTAGTGGCTTCATCCTTTATCCTGAGAAATTCCTCATGTTTATCTACCCACCCTCTTACCCTTCCTTATCTCCTTCTTCTAGGATCTGAATCATTTAGTACATTAATGTCAAATTGACATCTAGAATTCCGATGGTAAAATAGCACAAAGGTACAGACTGTACCTATAAGCTATAATTTAACTCCATCATTATATTCACCATGAACCTAAAAGCCTGTAACAGTAGCACTAGTCCGTAATTTCAAACCTTTTAATTTTTTTTTTTCATGGTACTGAAGATTGAACACCAGGGTACTCTACCACTGAGCCACATCTCCCACCTTTTTACTTTTTATTTTGAGACAATCTGGTTAAATTGCCCAAGCTGGCCTTGAACTTCCCTTCCTTCTGTCTCAGCCTCCGAGTCACTGGGATTGTAGGAGTGTGCCCCTGCACTCAACTCATCTTCTCAAATCTTAAGAAAGAAATCAGGTAAGTGGTCAGGTGGTTGAGCTGGGATAATTCTCCTTCATCCAGTTGCCATGGATTTACCGCTGCTGCTGCTGCTGCTGCTGCTGTTTCCCAGCTTTGTTCCCTGCTGAAGGATTAGAGAAAGGAGCAGCTGTCCTCACATCCTCTCTCCCCACCTGGGCAAGGATGAGGCAGGAAGAAACATGACAGGTGGCCCAGAAGAATGATTAGGAAACAAGGGGAAAAATGACCTCAAAAGTCACATAGGAAACACTGAAGAAGTAGAGACTTGAGAAGTAATCCTTGGGAATGGCACAAAATGAACTTGGGTCACACTATAAATAGAAAAAAAGGTATTTGTCTCAAAACTCTTTTCTTCCTTTGTTCAATTAAAAATCTCAATTAAAACCATGGCAGATTTATAGGTCTTTGTTTAATGATGTATCCTCTTTTTTCCCTAGTAAAATTATATCTTTAAGGAGGAATAGCCATGTTAATTATCTTGATTTATTGCAAGTGATTTTTTTTTAAAATCCAGGAAGATACATTAGAAAGTAGGAAATAGTGTAAACATGAATATTTTGTCCAATTATTGAAAATGTTTCAGCAAGCATGGATAAAGCGACCTTCAAGCAATCATAATACAACCAAAAAAGATAATTTCAGCAAAGGAGGGAGACTTCATAGATAAAAAATAAAAAAGCATCTGAGAAATAGATAGAGTTGTACCCAGTGGTAATACTCATTGGTAATTAGTATCATGAATTGGGTGCATCAGAAGGGAAATAAAAGAACTGAGGAATCGTGTTGAGAATGGTAAACACTGTGGTCTTTAAAGAACTTCCAGTGCCAATGTCTGGGCCTCGAGAGCAATGTAGCATTAGGGAAATCCTTGCACGGGCTTTAGGAGGCCAAACAGAACTAGAATAGAGGAAATTCCTTAACTTTGTGGGCTAAGCACAATTATCAGTTTCTTCAGTAAAACAGATTGAAATTTAATTATCAAGTCCTATATATGGAGTATGTCATATATAACATGTAGGTCTTTGTACCATTTAGGGGTTCAATCAGAGAAGCAGAATCATTAAGCTATATATTTGTAACATCAGAGATTTGTTTCAGGGATTTGATTTTATGAAATTAGGGGAGCTGGTAAGGAAACCTGTAAAGATTTCACTCTTTTGTCTGGTGTAGGAGTTCAAAGTCCACAGGTTAGGAAGTTTGGAAGGGAAGGTGGAAGGTGAGAGGAGGGGAGCAAGAACAAGCTGGAACCCACAAACCTGAGCTGAAGCCCCGAAGACAGATGGAAACCTAAGTCAGTTCTTTCTCTGAACTTCGGGTATGGTTGTAGAAGCTGCAACACTTCACAATGAAGTCAGATCCAGGAGGCAGAGAAGTTGAAGAAGGACCCAGAGGTAGGTGGAGCAGACCTGGCTGCTGCCCTACACCAACCAGCGAAGAAGAATGATAAATGAAATAACTATGTGAACTGCACACATTAACCTAAATCTCACACGAGAATCTTTCTTGATGTTCATTCTAACAAGAAACACTTAGGAAAAGAAATTTGAGTAAGGAGGCATTCCTGTTAACTCAAGCTGACCACACAGCAAAGTTGCCATCCTCACTGTGGGATGCTTTTTAACTTGTAAGTCATTTGTTTAAACATCTTTAAGACAGCTTATATAGAGAGTTACTTACATGGCGTGAATTCTGACTATTTTTAGTTAAGATTCGGAAGCCTAGAGTGGGCAAAAGCAGATACGCATCACTTTTTAAAAATTAGAGCTTTATAGTTGTACACAATAGTTGGGTCATCCCAACAAACTGATAAAAACATGGAAATGGATTTCAGTTCATGATTTCCCCTTGCTTCTCCCATTCTCCCTCTCCTCTCCCCATTCTTCCTTCCTCTACTCTCACTAGACCTCCTTTCACTAATCTATGAATTTATATTTGAATGATTCTTTATGTGTTTCTTCTATTAAGAAATTTCTGTTTAGTTCTTTTGCCCATTTATTGATTGGCGTTATTTGGGGGTTTTGGTATTAAGGTTTTTGAGTTCTTTTTATATTCTGGATATCCTCTCTATTGGAGGAGTAGCTCGTCAAAATTTTTTCCCATTCTGTATGCTTGATCTTAATCATTTCCTTTGTTGTGCAGAAGTTTTTAGTTTCATGGCATCCCATTTACTGATGCTTGGTTCTATTTCTTGCACTTTTGGTTTTTTTATTAAGAAGTCAGTGCCAACACCTATATGATAGAGTGTTGATTCTATGATTTTTTTTCTAGAAATTGTAAAATTTCTGGCCTAATTCCTAAGTCTGATCCATTTCGATTTGAGTTTTGTTCAGGGTGAGAGATAGAGTCTAGTTTCTTTTTTCTACATATAACTATCCAGTTTTCCCAGCACCATTTGTTAAAAAGTCTGTTCTTTCTCCAAGATATATTTTTGGCACCTTTGTCAAATGTCGGATGACTGTATCTATGTGGATATGTCTCTGTGTCTTCTATTCTGTTTCATTGGTCTTCATGTCTATTTTGAAGCCAATACTATGCTGTTTTTGTTACTATAGCTCTAATATAATTTCAGATCAAGTATTATGATGCCTTTTGCTTCACTTTCTTGTTTAGTTATTGCTTTGGTTATTCTGGGTCAATAGAATTTTTTTTTCCTAATTCTATGAAGAATGTCATTAGTCTTTTAAGGGATATTGCATTGAATCTGTATATTGCTTTTGGTAGTATGGCCATTTTGACAATATTAATTCTGCCTTTCTAAGAGCATTGAATGTCTTTCCATCTTCTAAGGTCTTCTTCAATTTCTTTCTTCAACGTTCTGTAATTTTTATTATAGAGCTCTTTTATTACCTCCTTGGTTAGATTAATTCCCAAGTATTTAGTTTTTTTTTTAATTAAATTTTTGAGTTAGCTGAGGTTATAGTAAATGTGATAGTTTTCCTGATTCTTCTTTGGCTGACTCATCATTGGATTATGGGAAAGTTATTGATTTATGGGTGTTGATCTTGTATCCTTCTACTTTACTAAACTTATTTATAAGCTATAAAAATATTCCAGTAGAGTTCTTTTGGGTTTTCTAGATATTGTATCATATTATCCGCAAACAAGATAGTTCTTCTTTCTCTATTTGTATCCCTTTGATTTCCTTATTTTTTGACTGATTACTCTGGCTAATATTTCAAGGACTATACTGAATAGGAGTGGTAAAAGTGGACAGCCTTGTCTTGTTCCCGATTTTAGAGGAAATACTTTTAGTTTTTCTTCACTTAATACGCTGTTGGCTTTAGGTTTGTCATTAAAGGTCTTTATTATGTTGAGGGTAAGTTCCTTTGATCCCTAGCTTCTCCAGTGTTTTTAATATTAATGGGTGCTGGATTTTAGCAAAGGCCTTTTCTGCATTTTTAAAGATAATTATGTGATTCTTGACTTTAATTCTGTTTAAGTGGCAATAACATTTATTGATTTGTGTATGTTGAACCAACCTTGCATCCCTGGAATAAACCCACTTGATCATGGTGTATTATCTTTTTGATGTGTTTTTGAATGCAGGTTGCTAATATTTTATTAAGGATTTTTGCATCTATGTTCATCAGGGATAGTGATCTGTAGTTTTCTTTCCTTAATGTGTCATTGTCAGGTATTGGTATCAGAGTTATACTGGCTTCATAAAATGTATTTGTTAGTGTTTCCTCCCTTTCAATTTCATGGAATAATTTGGGAAAGACTGGTGCTAATTTTTCTGTAAAAACTCAGCTAAGAATCCATCTGTTGAGTTTTTCTTTTTGTTAGGCTTTTAATTGCTGTTTTAATTTCATTGCTTCATATTGATCTGTTTTTCTATATCTTCCTAATTCAATTTGGGTAGGTCATAAGTGTCTATAAATTTGTCAATGTCTTTCAGATTTTTCAGTTTATTGAAGTATGAATTTTCAAAATAGGCTCTGATAATCCTCTGGATTCCATAAGGGTCTGTGGTGATAACTCCTTTTTCATTTCTGATCTTGTTGATTTACATCTTCCCAGTCTTTCTTCTGGTTAGTTTGGCTAAGGGTTTGTCCAATCTTATTATCTTTTTTAACCCAACTCTTTGTAGCAACTCTTCATAAGCATCACTTTTAGAGATCTTCATTTTGGTGAGGAAAGTCCTATGTAATGTTAATTTCACAGCTACATAGACTTGGTCTCTGCATTTTTTGGAGGTCAAAATCATACAATTAGTTGTAAATATCTTTATAGGCATGCAAAAATAAACTAGATGGGAGTGTGAAAACCTGACCCAGATAAAAATTTTTATGTATTTATTGTGTATCATGAGGTGAGAAACTTTTCTGTGCATAGAAATGAGTATGAACCACATAGCTGTATCTCACTAAATCCCAACTAAATGTATCCTTGACCAACTTCCTCTCTAGCAGGATCTCAAAATGGTTAGGCAGTACAAAACCAATGAACATAATGGAAATAGGAATTGAAAGTGACAATATTTAACTGATTATGTTTAAAATTCTCACTTTTGAAATTTTTGCAGAACCATATAAGCATATGAAACTAATGTCAGTTCCCTTGGAGGGGGACCATGATAATGAAGTATTTGGAAGTGTAAGCTGTATGATAAATGTGCTTCTGGGTCATAGCATATCATGACTGACTGAGAGGACTCTGAGATGACTACCTATAATACTCTGCCATAGTTATTAGTATTTACTCATCTCTTATTAAAATATTTGCTAAAGGAAGTATGAAATAAAGTGGGTGGAGAGGGAGAGAAAAAAGAGAAGAAGGACAAAGGAAAGGAGAAGAAAGAAAGCAACAGAAAAAGGGAAGTGATTGGAAGGAAGAAAAAGAGGGAAGGAAAGGAAAGAAATGTACATAGTCACTGAGTCATTCGAAGACAGATCTTGGACTAGAACCCAGAGAATTTAGTCAGTTCCTTAGGAAATAAAGTAAAACTATACATGTATTTTGCATATCTATGTTGGTAATTCATAATTTAAAAAATATTAGATACATTCAATATCACGCTCATTACATGGTAATGAGAGAAATTTAGTGCTTCATTGTTCAAAAAACTATTTCCATAACTTCCTAGAGTCCTCATGAAGATTTATTTTTGGGAGTTTTGATGTATAATATTTCCTTTATAAGTGACCAAATGTAAGTTATATTAAGGGTCAAAAATAGTTAACTTAGTCTCTGGATCCAAAGTTTCCACCAATAGAACTTAGGTGGTCCATGAATGTAGATAAGAAAAAAAGTGACAAATTTTTCCACAACTTCTAACATAATTTAATATTTCCTTCAATATGAATGTAGGCAACAAACCGCAACAGCATTACTCATGACACACATTTTCACATTATGGTACTGTTGCTGCTGAGTCTCAAAATATGTTTACATGGTTTACTAGTTCAAATTATAGTAGTTATTAGACTAACTACTAGATTTGGTTACTTAAGTGTTAAACACATATTATTCTTTAAAATTTTTTATTGGTTCTTTTTAGTTATACCTGACAGTAGATTTGATATAAATATTCAAGCATGAAATATATCTTATTCTAGTTAGGACCCCATTCTTATGGATGTTCATGATGGTGGATTCACTATGGTGTATCATATAAGTACTAGGAAAATTGTTTCATTTTACATTTCTGATAACTAATTTCACTATAGCTTCCTCTCTAATTCTAGTATTTTATTTTATGCATCATTATAAAAAAGATTCATAGGTTACCAAAAGTCCCTTAGGCATACAGTGGATTAAGAAACCTTGCCTTTTGCAAGGACAAAATGTCCCCCTTCATTGCTCTCTAACTTTTTTGATTAGAATTCTAGAGGTACTAGTGGAAAAAGTGGTGATTACAGGCACAGTACACCAGGTGGCAGCACATCATTACTTAATTTCCACAAGTCCGATTCCCCCATTCCTGGCAGTATCTGGTTGGAAATGTAAATAATAAGACAATTAGAATGTAACACATTTTCAGAAATAAATTTTGATACTGTTAAGCTTTCTAATTGATATTAATATACTTTTAAATATGTAATATATAACACATATGTAAGTTTCTCAGTTTGATAAAAATGTTCCTTAGCTCAACAACAGAAGGATATTAAGTTAAATTATTTTCAGATCTTTCTCTAAAAAGGTTCTCTAAACTTTCCACTCCACTCCCCCAAAAATAAAACCCCAAAGAAACCAAAAGACTTATGAAAAAAAAACTTTTTCATACTATGAACAAAATGATCTCATTTACACAAATTTGGCCTATGTGTTAAAGGGTAATTTCTGAATTATGTAATACCTTTCCCCCAAACATATATCCGTTATAATCACATACTTTCAAATTGAAATTTGTAAGTTTTCCTTAAAAACAGAAAGGAGCGAGGGAGAGTTGGTAAGATTATCCTGGACGTAGTAGATTGCAAAATGCCTGTGATTTCTCATTCCTCCCATGAAGTGGCATAGTCTATTTCTCTATCTCTTGAGTCTGAACTATTCCTGGGACTTGCTTTTGACTTGTAAAATGTGTTGGAAGTGACGGTACACCATGTCCAAGACTAGGATTCAAAATGCCTTGGGTGTTTCCTTTTGCTGTTGGGGTTTAAGGCTGAGTACTGGCTTGTTTGCATTTTGCCTCCTGAGGAAAACATGCCTGTTAGTCCTCTGGAAGGAAGTGAAACCTGTGGGGAAGACTGGGTTTTCCTACCTATACAAATCTAGAAAATTGAGACCTCTGCCAAGAGCCAGTCTACTCCCAGACACATGAGAGAGGCCAGCTGAGGACAGGCGACTCCCCAGTCCTATATCCCTGACCCACAGCTCATTCCAGATGGATAAGCAATGAACACTTAACCCTTTTTAGTCACTGAATTCTGGGGTGGTATGTTATGCAACATTATTTGCAAGATAGATAATAGTTGCAAACTGTCTTTTTTCTAACTATATATAAAATCATGACTGGTCCAAACATCTTTTAATGAAACGTACCTGTAACCTAGCAGTACATTGTATCTGACATCTTGACATGCATGACATTTACTCAAGTGTTTCTCCTTACTTAATAAATCTAGTTTTGACTTTAGGGAGGAAGTCAGGTAGAAAAAGAAATTGGGTTTGGAGGGGTGAACCATATGTTAAAGAGTTAACGTCTGAATCCTCCCAAATTCACATACCATCCCAATGTGATGGTATTTGGAGATGAGGTTCTTGGAAGGGGGTTTTAGATAGGGTTTTTAAGGATGAGGCCCCATGATAGGCTAGTGTCCTTATGAGAACAGACACCAAAGAGTGCTCTCTCCTTAAGTGTGCATGATAAGAGGTCATTTGAACTCTCAGAAAAATGCAGCTTCCCTACAGGAAGCCAAGAGAAGAGGCCTCAGGATAAAAGCCACCTTGCTGGCACCTTATTCTTTGACTTCTCAGCCTCCTGAACCGTAAGCAATAAATGTCGGTTGTTTCAAGTCCAAGTCATTGGTATTTTGCTATGCAGTCTCAGTTGACTAATCCAGAAAGGACTGGCCACTGTCCACTTGCCCAATGTCCAAGCAATTGTTGAGAGTAATTTCCAGCATTCTAAAGACAAGATAGTTTTACTTAGTCCCCTATAACAACACAGTGAGGTGGATATTGTTATTGGCATCCTCATTTTATCCGCAGATGAGAAAATTAAGACAAAGAAAGGCTAAAGAACTTGTTTGAGTTCTTGCAGTTAAAAGTGGTAGAGTCAGAATTTGAATCAAAGGTATCTCTCTCTAGAAGCTGTGTTCTTAACTACTATGGCCTACTGCTCAGAAATGGCCAACAAAGGCAGGGAGACAGCAGAGCATGATTTATAGGGAGAGCTCAGAGCTTGATGATCAGCATCTGTTGTTTTCTCCCAGGGTCACTTTCCCTGGACTCAGAAAGTTTGCTTCTGAGACGTGCTTCTCAAAGCTGGCAGCCCCAGAGGCCTGACTCAGTGTGAGATCTCTGGCCTGGAGATCTGCTCAGGATGTTCTCTATTGTTTTAACAACCTGGGTTGCTAAACCTCTTTAGGACCCCTTGGAGCCCTAAATCTGGCTCCCTGCAGAAACATGTGATGCAGACTTGGTGGTGAAGGCTGGTACATTATACTGCCACGTCCACAAGCTGTTTTGTTAAAGATCTGAACGGTCAAGTTTCACTGAATATAGTAGAGCAAAATTCCATCTCTATTTGTACACACTAATAAAATTGTATTTAAAAAGTTATTCAGCATTATTACATATCTGATATAGTTGCAAATCACCCATGATATTAATTCTCCCCACAAGTTGGCAGAATGACTTCATGATATTTCGGCCTCTCAAAAATAATTGGTCAAATAGAACATCAGAGGTATGATAGACAAGGAGTTGCTGCTCCCTTCATATAAGTAAGAAGTATTATAAAATTTTGTAGCATTTTACTCAGCTAGAGAGGTCTCATTGAGCAAATTCCTCTCCATTACCCCAGGGCCTTAAACTTTAGAGTATGTAGAAAAGAAGAGAGAAAATTTCCACAGCTTATTGAGAAGCGTAGGGAAGTCTGAGAATAGAGAGTGTCTGCCTGCCAGAAGGTCCCTGTTTTCCAGGAAAGAGTGAAGCTGTTGTCATGATTCCAGGGTGACTTGATAATATGGCATTGTTTCAGTGGATTTGTCACCCCAGCATGAACCAAGGGGCAATGTGGAAAGAAGGGAGACCACTGACCTGGGTGTGCTGGATAATAGTCTTCTAGTTATATCAGCCTCAGATGCTTCAGCAGCAGTAAAGACAGAACATTCCAAGATGAGGTGGAGCATGCTGCAGCTTAGAGAAGCAGGTGAAGAAAAGAGGCCAACACATAGATCAGGACACCTCCTGTCCCATTTCAAGACAGTATGCAAGCATCTCTCTAGATCCAGACCCCTTCCTGAGGAGAACGAAGGAAGGGGAGACTCATAGGGAATGCTGTCCAGATATGATATTTGAATGGGCTAATTCTCAGGAGACTAGGAGTCAAACAGGAAGTGACCACATTGCCTTTAATGGGAAAATGCTTATGAGTCTCATTTACTGTATCCCTTCCCAATGTCCAACCATGTGAAATGCAAACTGAACTTAGTTATGGACAAGAAAAATTTATTTCCTTATGAGTTGTGATGAAAACAACACAAAAACAAACTAAAGTTGTTATATGTCCAAAACACAAGCCATTTTCCTATTAACTATTTTGTTTGCTATACACCCTGAACAATTAATTCATTCTTTCTGATATCTACCTTGTGTCATGTTGGTGGAGATTGTGGTCAGAAGAAAAACAATATGAAATCATTGTATACACATCTAGACTATCATTTTGAAAGTGTACTAATATGCTTACATAAAGGATGTGAAAAATTACTTTTCTAAAATGTAATTGGAAGCTGGGTGTGGTGGTGCACACGTGTAATTCATTCGCTCGAGAGGCTGAGGCAGGAGGATCATGAGTTCAAAGCCAGCCTCAGCAAAAGTGAGGCGCTAAGCAACTCATTGAGACCCTGTCGCTAAATAAAATACAAAAAATAGGACTGGGATGTGGCTCAGGGGTTGAGTGCCCCTAAATTCAATCCCTAGTACTGCCGTCCAAAAAATGCAATTGGAAGATATTAAGTACATGCCACATTTGTATTAGTTATCTATTGCTATGTAACAAATCACTTAAAACTAAGTGGGTCAAAACAACAGTACTTCTTTATTATCTTACTGTTTTAGAGGGCCAGGAATTCAGAGAAGGCACAATTTTCAGGGCTCTTCTCTGATCTTGAGAGTCTGGGTCTCATCTAGAAGATTTGAAGGGTAGGAATAGTTCATGGCTTGATTTGAGCTGGAGGGTATAGCTCTCATATAAGTGACGAGTTGACTCTCACATGAGTGGAAAGTTGGCTACTCCACAGGGCTGCTTGAGTATCCATATGACAAGTCAGCTTGGCTCTCCCAAGAGTGAACAAGCCAAGAATTTAAAGCAGAAGCAACAATAATTTCTAGGACCTATCTCTAGAAGTTTTGTAACATCACTTCGACAGTGTTCTGCTTTATGTCACACAGCCAGCCTGATTCAGTGTGGAAGGGGGCTAGACAAGGATATTGTACGAGTTATCTATTGCTTTTACAGATTACCTGGAAATTGATCAGCTTAAAGCAGCAAACACGTAGGATTTCAGCATTTGTGGTTCAGGAATCCAAGCCCAGCTTTGGTGAGTGGTACTGGCTTAGAGTCTCTTATGAGGTTGCAGGCCAGCTGTCAGTGGGGGCTGCTGTCATCTGATGTTCAATGGCGATTTCTTTCCAGCTCACTCATTTATCAGGAGGCTTCAGTTCCTTGCCCTGGACCTCTTGTCAGGTTGTCAGCAGGTCCTCTGGCGTTGCGGCTGATCTCCCCCAGAGGGAACCACGCAAGAAATGGAATGACAGAGTCCAAGATAGAAGTCACACTCTTTCATACCAAATCTTGGAACCAACATACTATATTAGTTTCCCATTGATTCTATGACAAAGAACCACCAACTTAGTGGTTTAAACAACACAAATTCAACATCTTACAGCTCTGGAGAGCAAACTGGGTTTTGCTGCATTAACATCAAGGTACCAACAGGACTGTGTTCCTTTCAGTCTTTAGGAGAAATCTATTTTTATATTTTTCAGGTTCTAGAGGACATCTGTGTTCCTTGGTTTGTGGTCCTTCCTCCATTTTTAAAACCATCAGCATAGATAACATCTTCCAGCCTAACTCTCTTCCACCTTTTATGAGTCCTCTTGATAACATTGGTCCCACCCAGAAAACCCAGGGTAATTTCCGTATTTAAAAGTTTTAAAATTGTATTGGAAAATCCCTTTTGCTATGTGAGGTTACTTACTCACCCTATTCACAAGTTTAGGATGTGAGGACTAGGATGTAGATGTGTTTGGGGAACCAATATCCTACCCACCTCACATACAACCACTTTTGCTCTAGTCTTTTGGTCATGAGACCAGCCCTGGTATAATGCAAAAATTTAACTCAGGATCATTATGTGGATTATAGATTCCTTAACTGTATAATGCTAAAAGAGTGAAAAAGCACAACTGTTTATGTGATTTATTATCAACCTATAGATGGTACTTTTGTGCAGCGAGGGGATTGAGATGGGAACGATAGCTCAATTTCTAAACTTACACTAGAGACAATTATATCATAAATTAGGTCTTCATACATTTTGTTGGGGTCTTAAGCCCCCTTGCTCTTCTCGACCAGCGGCAAGGGAAGGGGACACTCCCCAACAAGGTCAGGCTGGGAAAGGTAGGGCCAACTGACCACCCTCACCCAGCCCTCCGGGCAGAGGACAATCAGACGCGCCAGGGAGACCAGTCACAGCAGGAACTCCTTTATTGAGGAAATCACACAGCTTTTATGTAGGGTGAAGGCTAGGCAGGAACCAATCAGCCTAAAGGTCAGCAAGGCAGGGGGTGTTCACACAGGCGAGAGTCTCATAGGACTATATGGCAAGCATGAGCTGATCACGTTGGCGGAACTGTTGTTAACCAATCCCTGACTGTGGTCCGATTTAGTGCCATTAACTTTTGAAACCTCCTTTGAGGCTTTGATCTTGCTCACCTGCCAGGAAGTAAGGAGCCAGAGTTAGTTAACGTGTCATTAGTCCCAAAAACATTTAAACAGCACACCATTGTTCTTGGTATATCAAAGCAAAAGGAGAGAAGGCTTCATGTAAAAGTTTTCTAAATAAATTCTAATCTAGTCATATAAACCACCCACTGGAGACAACATAAAAAAAGATCCTTTATACTTAGACATATCCTCAATTTACCAAACACCTGGAAAATCCATTTTGTGAAGCACCAGTTTTATCCAAGGGCAAGTGACAAGAGCCTTTTGGCCCACTTTCCTCCCAGTTTTCTTTCCTCCTATTTGCATGTAGAGTCTTCTCAGTAACAAATGTTTACCCTGTTTTCCTTAATTAATTGTCTTGAGTAGCTCATTGGGGAAATATTCCACAAGAGTTATTTTAATTTTAATGGTCTTTTTACATCCTTGCTCACAAGGTCATGGTTAAAGTACAGTGTGGTTCTGGGAGATGTAGCTGGGAGAATCCTGAAGAGGCTGTTAGAGAGAAGAGTATGTAGAGTTCACTATTTCCATTCAAAAGGATGTGCACCGCCGTGGTCCATGTGAAGGGCCCGAAGCAACGCATCTAGTAATCCTGAGTTACTAGGAGACTGAGGGAGAGGGAAGGCAGTCCCTCCTCTTTGTTCCCTTGAGTTTTGCTGCTTCCCTTAACAGATAATGGCTTTAAAGGATCTGTATTTCAATTTTGTCCAGTTTTTCTCATTGATTCATCACTTTCAGACAAAGCTTCTTACATTTTTGCATTTATTTATTCATTCACTCATGAAATCAGAGTGAAGACCTACCACATGTGAAGAACTACATTAGGAATTGGTGCAAGGCCAGGACTCTAAGGGTTGACTTAACATGACTCCCTTCTCTCAGAGGTCCTTTATGACTACGGTTAATTTGTGGCATGCGTGCCATCATTACTTTTAAGCCTTGTGACCTTGGGGACACTGGACCACAGGACCCTTTCTAAATGAACTTCAGAATTCTTAACATGGCACTTGCAACAGCTACTGTCAAAAGAAGTTTGCAGAGGAAAATCAGAAACATTCAGATGATCACCATCTGATAACGTTTTGAGCACCATTCTGAATTAAAAAACAACTAACCAACCAACCAACCAAACAAACAAACAAACAAAAAAGCCCTCAACTTCAGAAACCTTCTAGCTCAATAAGAATTGTGGTTTCTGCCCTTGAAGAGGGAATTGACTAGAGCTTTCAGTAAAAGGAGCTACAAAATGCTCACATGGAAGAGAAAGCCTTAAGCACACTGGGGGAGATTAAACAAATGCAAACAGCTTAAATGCTATACTTGTTTCACATTTGACAGGAGAGATAAAAAAAAAAGGGGGGGGTAATAAGCTGACATGATATAGATTTAGGTCTACTTTTTTTTCTGTTAGGCACAGGGTTTCTGTTGTAATGCCTGAGTCCTTGATCCACTTTGAATTGAGTTTGTGCAGGGTGAGATATAGGGGTTTAATTTTATGTTGCTACATATGGATTTCCAGTTTTCCCTGCTCATTTGTTGGAGACTATCTTTTCTCCAATGTATGTTTTTGGTGCCTTTGTTCAGTATGAGATAATGGTATTTACGTGGGATTGTCTTTGTGTCTTCTCTTCTGTCCCATTGGTCCATGTGTCTGTTTTGGTACCAATACCATGCTGTTTTTGTTACTATGGCTCTGTAGTGTAGTTTGAGGTCTGGTATCATGATGCCTCCTGCTTCATTTTTCTCACCAAGTATTGCTTTGGGTATTCTGGGCCTCTCATTTTTCCAAATGAATTTCATGACTGCTTCTTCTATTTCTATGAAGAATGTCATTGGAATTTTAATAGGAATTGCATAAAATCTGTATAGCACTTTTGGTAGTATGGCCATTTTGACCATGTTAATTCTGCCTATCCAAGAGCATGAGAGATCTTTCCATCTTCTAAGTTCTTCTTCAGTTTCTTTCTTAGGTGTTCCATAGTTATCATTGTAGAGGCCTTTCACTTTTTTTGTTAGATTGATTCCCAAATATTTTATTATTTTAAGGCTACTGTGAATGGGGTTGTTTCCCTAATTTCTCTTTCACTAGATTCATCACTGACTTATAGGAACACAATTGATTTACGGGTGTTTATTTATAGCTTGCTACTTGCTGAACTCCTTAACAAGACTCCAAAAGTGCAAGAAGTAAAATTAGGAATCAATAAATGGGATGAAATCAAACTAAAAGTTTCTTCACAGCAAAGGAAACAACCAAGAATGTGAAGAGAGAGTCTACAGAATGGGAGAAAATCTTTGCCATCTGCATCTCAGATAGAGCATTAATCTCCAGGATATGTAAATGTAAAGAACTCAAAAAAATTTAACACACACACAAAACAAATAACCCAATCAACAAAAGGGCTAAGGAACTGAACAGACTTCACAGAAGGAGAAATACAAATTGTTGGGACTTAGGACACGTTAACTAACTCAGGCTGACTCCTTACTTCCTGGCAGGTGAGCAAGATCAAGGCCTTAAGGTGGTTTCAAAAGTTAATGACACTAAATTGGACCACGGTCAGGGATTGGTTAACAACTGTTCTGCCAAAGTGATCAGCTCGTGTTTGCCATATAGTCCTTATGGGACTCTCACCTGCACGAACCCCCCACCCCCCTTGCTGACCTTTAAGCTGATTGGTTCCTGCCTAGCCTCCACCCTACATAAAAGCTGTGTGACTTCCTCAATAAAGGAGTTCCTGCTGTGACTGGTCTCCCTGATGCCTCTTATTGTCCTCCCACCCGGAGGGCTGGGTGCGGGTGGTCAATCGGCCCTCCCTTTCCCGGTCTGACCTTGTTGGGAAGTGTCCCCTTCCCTTATCGCTGGTCGAGAAGAGCAAGGGGGCTTAAGACCCTGACAACAATTGGTCAACAAATATATGAAAAAATGTTCAACATCTCTTCTATTAGAGAAAGGCAAAACTAATCTGAGATTTGATCTCACTCCAGTCAGAATGGCAATCAGCAAGAATTCAACCAACAATAACTGTTGACAAGGATGTGGGGAAAAAGGTACACTCATACATTAGTGTTGGAACTGCAAATTGGTGCAATCACTATGGAAAACAGTATTGAAATTCCTTAGAAAACTTGAGGAATGGAACCACAGTTTGACCCACCTATCCCACTTCTCAGTTTATACCTAAAGGACTTAAAATCAGCATACTAAAGTGATGCATCAGTTTTTATAGCAGTTCAATTCACAACAGCTAAACTATGGAACTAATCTAGGTACCTTCGATAGATGAATATATAAAGGAAATATAGTATATATACACAATGGAATATTACTCAGTCATAAAGAAGAATTAAACTATGGCATTTGCTGGTAAATGGATAGAACTGGAGAATATCATGCTCAGTGAAGTAAGCCAATCCCCCAAATCAAAGGCCAAATATTTTCTCTGATATGTGGATGCTAATTCACAATAAGGGGAGGTGGTTTAGGGAAGAATAGAAGTACTTTGGATTAGACAAAGGGGAATGAAGGGAAGAGGTGGGAAAAGGAAAGATAGTAGAATGAAGCAGACATTACTATTCTATGTGCATATATGATTACATGACTACTGTAATTCTACATCATATACAACCAGAAGACTAAGTTATGCTCCATATATGTATAATATGTTAAAATATAGTCTACTATCATGTATAGCTAACAAGAACAAATAAATGAAATTACTCAGATTAATAAATAGAAGAAAAAAAGAGAGAAAGGGGGTGACAGCTGGTGCGTGCCTACAGAGTGACAGCACTGTGCTAGATTTTTTTTACTATGCTACATTGTATCAATTAATCCTCTCCATGACTGCATGCGAGAGGTATTTCACACCCCTCGGGCAGGTTAGGAAGCTTGTTCCTACCACATTTGGCAAAGGATGGCACCTGGATTTGAGACCCCATCTGTTATTCTCAAATCCCACCTCTTGACGGTACACTGAATGGTCATGTTAAGCAGATAAACTTTGCGGTTATAGAATGTGAGAAACCCAGATGGGGCTGAAGGACACTAAACGCACATAACACCAGTACATTAGCTCAGGTGCTGCAGAGAGAAGTTCACACTAATGCTTTTTTCAGCAACATATCTGACCGAGAAGTTGATGTCTATTTTCTTTCCAGCCCAACTTTATAATACAAATTATTCCAGTTCTGAAATTTCTATGATTTACAAAATATGCTAGTCCTTGACTAAAAGAGGAATCATTTAGATTTCTCAGTATGCTTAAGAGAGGCAGGGTGGTTTAATGGGGGAAAACCTAATGATATTGAAGTCAATTAATCACATGGTAACCTGGAAACCTCCAACACATCATTAATGTGTTTGGAAAAAAATATAAATCAAGCCTGACTTTCTTCCATCTTATGAAGAGCTTTACCTGTATCTTCTTTATTTGGAACTGGGGAGAGGGAAGTTCACTTTGACACCTAATGAAAAGGGAAGAAAAAGCATTTGCTAGTTTACTTACTTGCCTACTCACTTATTCATTCAACAGGTATTTATTAAGTTCTAATATTGTTCCATCCACTGTGCTGTTTTTTTCCCCACATGCTATTTAATTCTTATAGGGAGGCTTTGGGAAAGGTATTTTTCTCATCATTTTATATATGAAAAAGCAGAGGATTCCAAAAAGGATTGCACTTGGGAATCAAGAAATTTAAGTTCTATATCAACCTCTGTTGCAAATTCACTGTGGGACCTAGGAAGAACATTAGACTTTCTGTGATCAGTTTTCTCTTTTAGAGAAAAAGAGATCTGAAATATATAAACTTGAAAGCAACAGGACTCCCTTTCTACTCTCAAGCTGTGAAGCAACCCCTGCGTTTTTCTTTTGCCTTTTTTAAAGAATATATAACTAATATTCTGCCAATCTGTATTAGAATATTTCATATTCTTTCCTTTTTTTAACTTCATTTTACTATTGTTCGCCCTATTGAATTAATGTAATCTGAGTTTTTAACCAGAGATTATAAATCTAGGGAATTTGAATTAAAAATTGATCATTATCTTTGGGCCAGAATGCAAATATAGTGTAGGCAGGAATATACCTCATATTGAGCTTCAGGTGCTCTTATAACATGGTTTTCTTATTGCTGCTGGTCCTGATTTACTGAGATGTATGCCTGATAGGAATTCCAAATTCATCTAGTTTAGGAAACGGCTTTTCTTCTTAAATGAATTATATCTTGACAACAACAGGAACCAAATGGAGAACCGTTACTAATATTGCAAAAACTGATATTGACAATAGCCTCCCCCTCCCCCATCTTCTATCATTTTAAGGAGATCTAATTGTGTACCACAAAATTCACTTTTTATTTTTAATTTTTGGGTACTGGATATTTAACCCAGGGATACTCTACTACTGAGCTACATTCCCAGCCCTTTTTGTTTTTTATTTTGAGACAGGATCTCACTAACTTGTTTTTGGACTTGCTGAATTACTGAGGCTGGTCTTGAACTTGTGATCCTCCTATCTCAGTCTCCTGAGCTGCTGGGATTACAGGCATCCACCACCATGCCTGGGTCAAAATTCACATTTTAAATGTACAATTCCATGGTTTTTAGTTTATTCATAAAATTGTACAACCAAACAAACTATCTAATTTTAGAACCTTTTTATTATCTCAGAAGAAACCCAATATTTATTAGCAATCACTGCCAATTCCTTCTTCCCTTTAGTTCCTTGAAACCACTAACTACTGTCTGTCTCTGCTGTCTGGATTTGCCTATTATGGGACCTTCCTCTAAATGAAATCATACATTATTTGATATTTGGAATTCTCTTCTTTCACTTAATGTTTTTAAGGTTCATTCACATTGCTGCAAGTATTCTTTTTATTGTTGAATAAAATTCCATTGTATAATATCCACATTTTATTTATCCATGCACCAGTTTGGGTTGTTACCATGTTTGAACTAATTATGAATAATGCTACTATGAACAATTGTATATAAGTTTCGTGGTGTGGGTGTTTGTTTACATTTTCATTATCTTGGACATATACTCAGGAGTGGAAATTTTTGACTCATAGGATAATTCTGAGTTTAATTTTTAGAGAAACCACTAACTTCTTTTAAAGCAATTTCACCATTTTACATTCCAACCAATAGTGTATGAATATACCAATTTCTTCACATCATCACAAAAACTTGTTTCTTTCTGCCTTTTTAAAAAATTTAGCCATTCTAGTAGGTATGAAGGAGTTTGATTTGCATTTACCCAATGGCTAATAAAGTTTAACATCCTTTCATTTGTTTATTGAGCATTTTATGTCTTCTTTGGAGAAATGTCTATTCCATTTTTTTTAACCCATTTTCAGATTCTTTCTTTTCATTATTGAGTTACAAATCTTCCTTATATAGTCTAGATTCAAGTCACTTATCAGATATATAATGCACAAATCAGACATTTATTTTGGTGACATCAGTATATTTCATAAATTATTAAACTATCAAATATTTCTTAAATGTTATATGCAAGATTTTCTCTTTTGTATCCATAGATACTATACAACTCATACTACACTGAATTAGTAATAAAACTGAATTTTTGGAAACAAAGGAAATTGGAGACAGCACTTTATATGGTCAGGCGAGAGGCAGGCAAATGGCGGATGATAGGCGCCTGACAGTGAGCAATCAAGAAGCAGATATCCTCTGCTTGAAACTGGAGTTACACAGCAACAAGGAACGCAGCCTCCCTCTAGTCCACCATCTTGGATCTCCTCTTTCAATATATTAACATGCTTCCAAATTTGTATTTCTTCTTTGTTATCCAGTATATAATTTTACTCATAATATAAAACTAAATATGCTTGTATATGGAAAAATTATTTTTTTCCATTGGAGGAGGTAAAGTCTAGTTATTATTTATAATCTAGATATATAAAATAAAAGATTCAGAAAATTAACTATATAAAAATATGTACGTAAAAATATAAGCAGAATCAAAAGCCAATGTTAAAGTGAAAAAAATGAAAACACATAATTTATATTAGAGATGGAGGTAATTTCCTTATTGTATGTAGAACTCCCAGATATAAACAAGAAAAGCAGGGCCTGTGGCACATACCTGGGATTCCAGTGATCTGAGAGCTGAGACAGGAGGATCATATAGTTAAGGCCAGCTTGGCAGCTTAGCAAGAGCCTCAGCCACTTAGTGAGACCTCATTTCAAAAATAAAAATAAAAGATCTGGAGATGTAGCTGTGTAGTAAAATGCCCTGGGTTCAACCTGCGGTTCACTCACTCACACACGTGCACGCGCACACACACACACACACACACACACACACACACACACACACACAGTAAAACAAAACAAACAAAAAGCACAAAAAACGAACAAAACTTCAATACAAAAATGATCAAAAGATTTAAAAGTTGCATTTACAGGAAAAGCAGAAGTTTTTAAGCATATGAGAATATGTTTAACTGTATTCATTCATAATGAGGAATGTACATTAAACTAAACTAAATGGATACCACTTTCCCATTTATTCAATTGTTACAGATCTGAATGTTTGATAGCATAGTGTGTGTATTGTCACACATCCCACAGAGGGCACCCTGGCAATTGTATGTATCTAAATTGCAAATGCAATTGCTTGTCCCAGGTATTGCATACCTATTAGTATATCTTTCACATATATTTGCAAACACTCAAAAAGACTTTGAAAGATTATTCATTGTAAAATATTTGTACAATATTTGTCCCAAAGTTTTGGGAATAACCTCAACTGAACACTGGTTAAATAAATTTTAACTCACTTCAGAAAAGAATGTTCAAGCCCTTTGACTATTGAAAAGATCTCCAAGATAAGGTATAGAACACCATGTGTCATAAGTTATCATTTGTCTAAAAACTGGGAAATATGAATATATATTTGTATCTTTTGTTTATGTATAAAGAATTTTTGAAAGTCTGTATCATAAACTATTTACAGAAGTGGTGAATTGGGTGGAGAGAGACAAGGATGGGAGAGATATATTCCATTGTTCATTGTGTATAATGAATTTTTTAAAATTAATTTTTTAAAAATATTTATTTGTTACTTTTGGATATACATTACAATAGAGTGTCTTTTGACATTTTATACATATATGGAGTATAACTTAGGATTAATTATTGTGGATTAATTAGGATTCCACTCTTGTGGTTGTATATGATATGGAGCTACACTGGTGGTTTATTCATATATGAACATAGGAAAGTTATGTCCCATTTATTCTTCTTTCCTATTCCCTTCCACCTTCCGTTCCCTTCATTCCCTTTGTCTAATCCAATGAATTTCTATTCTTTCCTCCCCACCCCTTATTGTGTGTTTGCATCCACATATCAGAGAGAACATTTGACCTTTGTTTTTTTGGGATTAGCTTATTTCACTTAGTATGATAAAGAAGAATGAAATTATGGCAGTTGCCGATAAATGTATAATGCAATTTAAAAAATATGTGTATGTAATCCGAGGTTTTCTTGTTTCCTCAATTGAGTTTACCACAAAACATAATTCCTTTTTTTTTTCAAATTTTTTATTGTTATTATTTATGTGCAACCATTGGCTCTTCTTTATTAGAGCATTATAATTATACATGGTATTTGGATGCAGCATGTAATTCTTTAGCTTCATCTTCTAAACTCCCTGCAATCAAGTGAGAAAGCACTAATAATACAGATATCTAATAAGCAAACTCCAAAACAATTTGCAGATACCCCAGGGAAAATATTACTACTCATTAGCTCTACTTCACAGGACTATTTCTTTAGCAGACAGAACCCCTGGTTAAAAAATCCACTGGTTTAAAAATTAAACTGAATCCATGGGGCCTCATCCACTTTGACAGTCAAGAGAAAAGAGCTAGAAGGTGCTGAGATAGTTTATATGTATACTGTTTGTGGCATCAGAGAGCCACAGCCAGACTTTACATGTAAAATTTTGCCAAGAATTAGGATTAAAACCCTATCCTCCTGCCTCTGGGCCTAAGTCTTTTTATGTTGCCATGTTTACTATTAAATTCATGCACAATATAGTAGAGAAGAATTCAAAAGAATAACCCCAGAAACAGCAAAATTGTTTCCATTTATAACAGAACACACACAACAAAAAATGGGAACCGAAAATCAGCTTTTGTTACCTTCAGAAGCCTAGCGACAAATTTCGGAATGACGCAGTAACATAAAACACTTTCTATTTCCTTTTGCTGCCTTTGTCTTGTTTAGAAATTTGTCCAGTAGGAACTCTCTGATACAACAAGTCCAGCATCAAACAGATGGTTTCAAACTGTTCTTTTGTTCTTGAACTGGCAATTATTTTGTCCCTATGTGCTTGAAGCTTGGGTAGGAATGATTTTTTTTACAACTATTAAGCACAACATGAATGAACAGAGACCTTCATTTATTGGCAATAGACAGAAAGAGTGGAACTATTGCACATTTTTCAATGTTGTCATATAAAGCAATGTTTTTTTTTTTACTTTTATCCGCAAGTGGTTTATAAATGCCGATAGCACTCCAACCCAAACAGCCTGGTGTATAATAACATATGTGGTGGTGTTTTCAATTTATAACATTCAGTGCCAGGCTTAAAGTATTATGATCATGTCCCAAGTAAACTGCTTCATTAAAGCTTAAACAAGGGTCTCCAGAGCTTTAATAGTGAAGCACTATATCTGGAAGCAAGGTAATGAATTTTTTAAAAAATAATGAAGCATCACCTCCTTATGTGAAATTTTTAAAAAGTGCATGAAATCTTGCCAATATTATAGCTCTTGCTTTCTGACAGTCTTGTGTAAATACTGATCGAAAATCATATTTCTTGAATCATATTTCACATCTATTTACTCATTTATTTAACAACAAAGAACCGTGGGATTGAATTGCAGTTCTGCTAATAAGAAGCCTTGATTTCTTTGAGCATGAAGTAAAGATGACATCATTGAGCTCGCGGGATTGATCTGGAGTTGAACTGAAAGAACACGAGAAAAGACAGTGCCCGCACGTGAGATATACTGATAAATCCGGCTGGCCCTTTCTCCTGTCATTTCTGTCACACTCACACCATGCTCATGCCAGTAGAAGCCAAAAGATTTGTCATAGAGAAAAGGGAAGCACATGTGCCTAAATGTTTTTTTTTTTTTTTGGCACTGAAATTTAACCCAGGGGTGCTTAACCACTGAACCACATCCATAGCCCTTTTTATTTTCTATTTTGAGACACTGTCTTACTAAATTACTTAGGGCCTCGCTAAGTTGCTGAGGCTGACTTTGAATTTGCGACCTCCTATCTCAGCCTCCTGAACTGCTGGGATTACAGGCATGCACCATGGTGCCCTGCTGGAGCAAGAATCTTTACCTCAGCTTCTGCATTTTTCATACTGTCCTAATTTCAACCAGTAGAAAGAACAGGCATAGTTAAACAGAAAATTCTTCAGTAATCATGGCTCTCAAAGGGGCTCTAGAATATGAATGTAATTCTGAGAAGAGACTGAGCTCCCAATCCATTTTATGAAGTTTTTAAATTTGATAATCTCATTTGACAAATTGAGAAATCTTACCAAGTCATATTTTGTATTTCATATTTTCTTCTCTAGAAGAAGGCACTATTGGAATCTGTTTTTTTTTTTTTTTTTTTGTTTTTTTTTTTTTTTATAGTTCCAATCTGTTAACTATATTGTACTTAAGGCAGAATCATGTGTTCTGAAGTTAAAGGCTTTGGAATCAGAGTTGTAGACTTGAATATTGCTCCCTCACAAATTAACTGGGTGAACATTATGAGCAAAAGACAGTCCATGAGCTATAGATTTCCCTCTGGAAGATGGGCTGCGTGCATCATGGCATTGTGAGTTTTAAATGCGGGAATAGAGGTTAAAGTTGAATCCCATTGACTCATGCAGTTGTATCAAGGAAAGTAGATGCTGTTTTGGTGAAGTATTCCAGACATTAGTTTTGGTCTAAGCTTCCAATTGTTGGCTGTTCTTTCCCAGTGCATTAACTCCAAACTGAGGCAAAAAAGTGGTGAGTGGTATGTGTCAGTTGTGAAGAGAGAAGTGCCTTTTAAAATAAAAATTAAGGGTGCAGGATAAATTATCCAGCTTTATATGAGCACTATTGATGGGACCAGCACAAGAAAGAAGCACTTACCACTGACTTATCTAAATAGACAAATTCAATTTCCAGACCATCCCAAGGTCAAGTTCAGAAAGTCAGCAGTGGGAGGTTGAGGTTGGAAGCTACATGTGAACATCAAGAATAGATCAAGTGCACTCACCTTTCAGAAAGCAGAGAGAGAAAGTACAAGAGGTCTTTGTTAATGAGACAGGAAAATCATAGCCTGAAAATGCTGACAATGACATTTCAAAAGGCTCAATCCCTTAGTAATAGGCAAGAACATGTGAAGAAGGAGAAAAATAATTCCCTGAAGTTTTAAAAAGAAGAAAAATGATCAAATATCTGCTATATGTGAGAACTTCATTTTTGGAGGTTACTTCAGTTCACATTTCCTAAATGGGGATATCTCTGCAGAGGGAACATGAGGCTCCACTTATGAAGCAGCCTGCTGGTTATTTGTGACTCTAACAAATGTCACCTGATTGATGCCCTGCCCATCCCCCTTTAGGTGTCACAGACACACCAAAGACAGAGTCTTCCAAATCCTAATTCACTCATGAAATGCCAAAGGGAAGCAGAAGATCTCATGCTCTTCGACTCCGCCCCATCTCAGTACAAGGGAGGCCCAGGACAGAAGTGTCCCTGAGACATGGGGGGAGGGGGGCACCCAGAATTCCAGAAACATTCTAGAGAAGTAGGAAGGATTTTCATGTATATTAGCATCAAGTCTCTCTCTCTCTTTCTCTCTCTCTCTCTCTCTCTCTCTCTCTCTCTCTCTCTTTCTTCACTTTGTTCCCTTCTTGAGGAACCACTCCTTCAGTTTTTTTCTTTTCCATCTAACATCATCTGTTCATAAAAAGCTTAGTGGCTTCATCCTTTATCCTGAGAAATTCCTCATGTTTATCTACCCACCCTCTTACCCTTCCTTATCTCCTTCTTCTAGGATCTGAATCATTTAGTACATTAAATGTCAAATTGACATCTAGAATTCAGATGGTAAAATAGCACAAAGGTACAGACTGTACCTATAAGCTATAAATTTAACTCCATCATTATATTCACCATGAACCTAAAAGCCTGTAACAGTAGCACTAGTCCGTAATTTCAAACCTTTTAATTTTTTTTTTTTCATGGTACTGAAGATTGAACACCAGGGTACTCTACCACTGAGCCACATCTCCCACCTTTTTACTTTTTATTTTGAGACAATCTGGTTAAATTGCCCAAGCTGGCCTTGAACTTCCCTTCCTTCTGTCTCAGCCTCCCGAGTCACTGGGATTGTAGGAGTGTGCCCCTGCACTCAACTCATCTTCTCAAATCTTAAGAAAGAAAATCAGGTAAGTGGTCAGGTGGTTGAGCTGGGATAATTCTCCTTCATCCAGTTGCCATGGATTTACCGCTGCTGCTGCTGCTGCTGCTGCTGCTGCTGCTGTTTCCCAGCTTTGTTCCCTGCTGAAGGATTAGAGAAAGGAGCAGGCTGTTCCTCACATCCTCTCTCCCCACCTGGGCAAGGGATGAGGCAGGAAGAACATGACAGGTGGCCCAGAATGATTAGGAACAAGGGGAAAATGACCTCAAAATCACATAGGAAACACTGAAGAAGTAGAGACTTGAGAAGTAATCCTTGGGAATGGCACAAAAATGAACTTGGGTCACACTATAAATAGAAAAAAAAGGTATTTGTCTCAAAACTCTTTTCTTCCTTTTGTTCAATTAAAAATCTCAATTAAAACCATGGCAGATTTATAGGTCTTTGTTTAATGATGTATCCTCTTTTTTCCCTAGTAAAATTATATCTTTAAGGAGGAATAGCCATGTTAATTATCTTGATTTATTGCAAGTGATTTTTTTTTAAAATCCAGGAAGATACATTAGAAAGTAGGAAATAGTGTAAACATGAATATTTTGTCCAATTATTGAAAATGTTTCAGCAAGCATGGATAAAGCGACCTTCAAGCAATCATAATACAACCAAAAAAGATAATTTCAGCAAAGGAGGGAGACTTCATAGATAAAAAAGATAAAAAAGCATCTGAGAAATAGATAGAGTTGTACCCAGTGGTAATACTCATTGGTAATTAGTATCAATGAATTGGGTGCATCACTCAGCAAAAGTGGCATGGTATTCTAGAACAAAACTTGGATTTTGGTGGTTCTGCATATCTATGTCTTTGAGAGTTCTTGAACTTCCTCAGTAAGAGGAGGGGCCAGGACTGAAATCCTCTCCAGGTCCTGCTCTTGAATTGCTTCTTTATCAGACCTTATCGAGAAAGTATCATAAAAGTCCAGTGAGCCTAAAGATTGGGAATTTGTCATGTCCTTCATTGCTCATCAAAGGATTTCCTGGTTCCTCCCTCCCTCCCTCCCTCCCTCCCTCCCTCCCTCCCTACCTCCCCTCCCTCCTCCCTCCCTCCCTCCTTCCTTCCTCCTTCCTTCCTTCCTTCTTCCTTCCTTCCTTCCTGTCCTTCCTTCCTTGTTCCTCTTCCTATTCCCTCCCCCTTTCTTTCTTTCTTATCTTTCTTTCTTTTCTTTTCTTTCTTCTCTTTCTTTCTTTTCTTTTCTTCTTTCTTTCTTTTCTTCCTCCTTTCCTTCCTTCCTTCCTTCTATTCCTCCTTTCATTTCCTTTCTTCCTTTCCTTTTCCCCCTTACCCCCTCCTTCCTACCGGTTCCTTCCTTCCTTCCTTCCTTCCTTCCTTCCTTCCTTCCTTCCTTCCTTTTCCTCTTCCTATTCCCTTCCTCCTCTTTCTTTCTTTCTTTTGTTCTTTCTTTCTTTCTTTCTTCCTTCCTTCCTTCCTTCCTTCCTCCTTTCATTTCCTTTCTTTCCTTTTCCTTTTCCCTTCCCCTCTTCCTTCCTTCCTTCCTTCCTTTTCTTCCTTCAGGGGAACTATTATGTTCAGGCTTTGGATGCAGCCAGACTGAGGATGGGTGTCAATTCTGTCACTCACTGGGCAGTATGACCATGAACAAGGGACTGTGCCTTTTTAACCCTGTTCCCTCATCAGTAAAACCTCACAGGGTTGATAGGAATAGAATGGCATCAAACACATACAGAAGTTACCGTAGCACCTGACATACCACACATGATATATTATAAACTATATGCTACATCTGTGAGATGCAAACTGCGTAAGACTGTCAGCATAACATTTAAATGCATTGGCTCAGGCTCTGGGGTCAGACTTTTTGGGTTCAAATCTCTCATTTCTTAGCCATATGGTCTTAGGCAGGTTATTTACATTTTCAGTGGCTTAATTTCTTCATGTGTAAAGTGTGGATCATGACAATAGTATTTACCAACTTGGATTGTTGAGGAGTGTAAATGACTTAATATTCAAACTCTTAGAGCAGTGCCCACCTCAGAGGAGGTACTATTAAATAGAAGACCCAGATTGCCTTTTAATTAGGCACTACAGGCCAGAATATATTTAAATAAAAAAAATATATACTTTAAAAATTGGCAGCCTAAACTGCAATCTATTTACCTTAAGGCACTTCCTGTTCACATCCTTTGAGTTGAGTCTGTCTTCTGGAGGGATCAGAATGCCATCAAGGTTGGGAGTGGGGCCCCCACTCCTTAGGAGGTACTTCCTCTATTCAGTTAGAGGGAACTGGCTCTTAACTCCTGGTTGGCAAATTTGATCTCTAATAAGTATGCATTCTTTCCAGCATGACATTAGAAACAGGAGATAAAATTAGCTGCCTTTGTGTTGCTGAAATAATAAGTAATAAGTAAAATACTATATGCAATGAATTTTATGACATTTTGCATTTAGTCTTTAGGCTCAGGGCTCTTAAAAATTCAAGCTCTGACCTTTCCCTATTGCCTCTTCAGAGGTGCTCTCAATTTTCCATTTATTTGAAAGTGCGCATGTCTCAAACAAGCCAACAGAATTCTATCCCTTATTCTAAGATTCTGTTTCATGGTTAACTTAGAACAACTTAACTGTATTTGGTACATTATAAGACTTTTGGTGAAGAACACTGAGTTTATATATTAGTGAAATAAAGATTTTAACAAATGTGATTTTGGGCTTATAGAGATTGTCAATATTGATTTTTTTAAAAGCCAACTACCTTCTGTGATATAACTTATACAATGCGCTCATATAAAGTTGTAGAAAGAGATGTCAGATTCATGGAAAAGAGTTTCCAGTTAATGGACAGTGAAACAATGAGATGTCATTTCATATATCACAGAGTTTTCTGAAAACTACTGTATCATGCCCCCAAGAGACATGTTCTGATGGTAATAAACTTGTGAATTTCATTTTGCTAACAGATGCTCTTGGTGTGTTTTCAGGAGAGAAGAATGCCAACCATAACCAGCTACTTTGATCTCCAAGGTCCCTTTCAGTTATAAACTTCTGACTCTGACTTATCAAACATTGGGTAAGGTGCTTTACCCAATGTTGGTTCCTCTGCCAAGTGTTGAGACAGGCTCTGGAATTTCCCTAGGGCTCTTCCTCTATGCAGGAATGTATGTTCTCTTTACTCACTGGGATATTCTCCAAGGAATCTACTGTGCCTTCAGTGACAAATGACTCAGCTGTTATGAAGTTGCTATTGAAATAAAGGAGATTTCTTGAAATCTCACTACCTATCCTTATAATGTTCACAAATTTGGGGAAAGTATCTTTTGCTGAATCTTTTAATTGGATCAACTTTATTATTGACCTTTTAAGTATTCAGAGCAGCCTTGACATCATTCAAATGGATAGATACAGAAAATAACTTTATGCCTATTTTAAGAAATATGAAACCACAGTGCTTGGCACTTAGTAGGTACTTGGTGAATAGCATTTGAATAAAGAAATTAAACTTTTACTGATCTAGGAATAAATTTGGGGCAACAGGAGAAAAAAATTGCTAGAATGTTTCAAAGGTGCATTTCGATACACTTCAGTTGGAAGAGTAATCACAGTTAATGGTTGTGAGTTGCTTTTCTAGTGGGGCACTGTTAATGAAGAGGCTTTAATTAATGTATACTCTAATTTTGCATAAGTAGATGCAAAGTATCAAAGTAAAAGAAAGCACTGTTTTGCTTTACAGATATAGTAATGGAAGATTTTCATGTTAATCTTATACTCTTTCAGATACATGTCTTTCAACTCAGTGTTTTGAAAAGAATCACAAATCTGCTTTATCTTCAGAAATCATCTTGATTTTCCACTCACTTGAAATGCCTGGGACATTATGGTCTCTGGGATTCAAGGTGTGGTGACCACATGTTAATGATGTCTGCTCAACAGAGGATGAAAATTCTAGAAATACTTAGACTTCTCTTCTATTGATCACTATCTGAGTTAAAAAAAAAAAAAGATAAACATGAAAACAGAAATTTTAGCACTGCTTTCCCAGGCTCACACACCAGTGTCCTGTTGAACACTGCAACAGTGTGGTGCAGAGAAGAGAGAGGGCCTCTTAGCAGAAGTGATGGTTGGAATTCTGGCCCTGTTATTTTCTAGCAATACTTAGACATACTACTTAACCATCCCAGGCCTCCATTTTTTGTCTTTGTAGAATGGGGATAGTATTTATGCCATGGGTTGCTGCACACAGTCAATTTTTAAAAACTTTTTATTTTGAACTAATTTTAGATATATAGAGAAGTTGTGAAAGAAGTACAGAGTTATCTTGTGACTAGATTTTTTTAAACGAGTGTTTAATTTCCTTTTCTTCCTAATGCAATGTAAATTTGGTTCATGTTCAAGAGCCAGGTGCCGTGGTGCAAGCCTGTAATCTCAGCAACTCTGGGAGACCTAGACAGGAGGATCTCAAGCTTGAGGTCAATGTGGGCAACTTAGAGATACCCCCTTTCAAAATAAAAAATAAAGAAGGGTTCAGGATGTAACTCAATGGTAGAGCCCCTCTGGGGTTCCATCCCCAGTACCACACACACACACACACACACACACACACAAAAGAGAGAAGAAAAGAAAAAACAAAGCTAGAGTTTCAAATCTTTTCTTCCCTTTGATGTGAACTCCCCAGCACATCTATCTTTTTTTCTTTTTAGATATTTTTTAGAGAAGTTTAGGTTCACTATGAAATTGAGTTGAAAGTACAGCGATTTTCCATATACTGCCAGCCCCTGTCCATGAAAAGTCTCTTCCACAACCAACATCCAACGCCAGCATGAGATGTGTTATAATCCATGAACCTACACTGATATGTCATTGTCACCCAAAGTCCACAGTTTTTATTAGGGTTCATTCTTGGTGTCGCACATTGTATGGGTTTTATCAAATTTATCATTTTAATATCATAAAAAAGTTACATTTTCCTAAAGAGGCTCTGGGCTCTGCCCATTCATCCCTCTCTCCCCACAGCATGTGAATCATTAATCTTTACTAGCTCTTTTCTAGAAGTTTTGTCTCCTCTAGAATGTCATATGGCTGAAATAATACAGTATGCAGTTTTTCAGACTGGCTTCTTTCAACTAGTGATGGGGGCAGACAGATGTGAGTGGTGGGAACAGAACACAAGGTTAAGGGAATAATTCTCTAAAATGGACCATTGTCCTCACCTCCACATGCTTTCTTTTCCAAGAAGCAATTTGCCTGCAGTCCTGTCTGGCTTAAGTGAACAGGATATGTCACATTCCTCAGCAAACTACCTGTTATCTGCAGGTAAAATGCAGGTCCCCAAATAATGTCAATAAGAGGAAAATAAGTTATCCTAAAGGGGGAGATTTTTGTGATCCTTTTCCTAGATCAGATTCCTTAATCCAGGGATTAAGGATAATCCCTCCTAACCATAAACTCTGTAAGAAAGTATGATTAAGAATCCAATTAGAACCAGTCAGTATGGGCCAACGCAACCTAGTGTTATCATGAAAGTGGGGACTTGAATGTCTGATGCTTTCCTGCTGTCAGCCAAAAGTTGACAGGTGGACCTGTGCAGGACTCTCTGGAAACCTCTCTGGGATTCTCAATAAAGCTGGAGTGCAGGAGAGGCACACTGTCTGTCCCCTCTGAGAGGACTCACTCTCTCCCTTGAGGGTGTCCCCTTTTTCTATCTCTTCAATACATTCATGCCTGTTACTGTGGGTTACATGTCTGGAATCTTTCCGACTTGATTGCAAGAATTGGGGTTTGAAGTGGGAGGGTCTTAATCCCACTTCAGTTTCCTGGAAGACCCCAGCCCTGTAACCTTCTGCATCACAAGAGTTCTATTTCTTTTCATTTAAATAAATCCTATTCTATTCACTCTTCCCTAATGTTATTGTCCATAGATTTTATTCTTTGCATTTACCAGACAAGAACCCAGAAGGAAATTGGCAAAGCCTGCAACCTCCACAAACCCCATCTGTCATCAGTTTCATCTCAAAACTCTGGCTTCACTAGTACAGTAGTCCTCCCTTATACATGGGGATAAGACCCCCAGTGGAGCCTAGAATCATGGAGAGTACCAAACTCCATATACACTAAGTTTTTTCT